>NC_057861.1:612208681-612871181 GCF_019393635.1 Dromiciops gliroides | reverse complement strand
CACTGACACGGAAAATTGACCGCCAAAACTCCCCCACCTTCCAGACAGGCTAATTAATGTACCTGGTCTTGTTTATGAGACTGACTTTGACCTCTAAGGAACTATCCCCTAAAACCACTCCCTCTCCCTCCGAGACAGAAATTTAGAGCTAGTAGAGAGGCTAGAGGTCACCTAGTCCTACTCACTAATGTTGGAAATTAAGAAACTGTCTGCGAAAGGCAAGAAAGGAAAGTGTCAATGTGAAAGAAGTGTGTCACAGGGACAATGTGAGTGAGTGTGTGTGCATATGTGTAAGGCAAAAGAAGAATTCGGTTTGAAAAATTATTTTACTGTAGAGGAAGGTCATTTAAATTTTACTGTAGAGGAAGGTCAAGTAAATGATCAGCATCTTTGGAGATGAAAACACAAAAAAGAAATCCCAATAAAGTAATATGGGTATGCTCTCTAGCGATAGCTAACTTTCATATAATACTAACTTAATATTTAGAAAACACTTTCCTCATGACAACACAAGTTCAATTGTGCCCCTTTTACATTGAGGTTCAGAAATTAAGTGATTTTCTGAGGGTCATACAGCTGATAAATGTTAGATCCAAGACTAAAACTCCAGTCTCCTAAATTCTAGTCCAGAGCTGTGTGAATCTTTTTATTCCATCCTTGACTTTCATCTACTAGAATAAATGAACATTTGTATAATTTTTAGTCCCTACTGAATCACAGGATCTTAGATTTAGACCTGGAAGGGACTTTAGAAGTGATCTAATTCAAGCCACTTAGGAGGCCCAGAGAGGCTGTTATTTGCCCAGGTTCACATAGATAGTAAATAGCAAAGCTGGGGTTTGAAAACAAGTCTTTTCACTTCATATCCGAAGCTCTTTCTTTTGTACCATTTGGGCAATCTGCATGCTTGATCAGGGCAGTCTGGATTGCAAGGTCCTACTTCTTTAGCTTGTTAACTGTGAGATTCTTTTGCTCAGAAGGATCAATCCAAATTTGAATTATTCGATGTCAAGAATTTTGAAAGGGAATGATAGAAGGTTAGAGTATGAAGAAACCTCGGTGATCCAAATCTCATTTTGCAGATGAGAAAACTGAAGTGGCAAAAGTCTTTAGGATGGATGGGGCAAATTGCCACTAGGTGGAGGGCATGGAAAAGGGAATGGAGAAAGAGAAGGGAAGAAAAGGAGAGAAGAAACTGGGGCGGGGAGAATTGTGAGAGAATGAGATGAATGATAATATATGCTGTCAACCCCACACCTGTCGTCTTTTACTGGAAATTTCCTCTTTCCAAAGACACAATTAAATTCAGTAAACTCTATATTGACTCCCATGCCTAGCAAAGTGTCAGCAACAACTGCCTAAGGGATGAACCAGAAGATACTAGTGAGATAATTACAGTAACCCAGGGGCAATGACTTGGCAGCCAGTGCCTGGAGCACCAGCCAATATTTGGTTAGTGCATAATTTGTAAAACACCCCTGAAATTTGACACTGGCTGGTCAGTGCCAGTGTGGTTCCATGATCTATTTTGCTTTAAGTAATTGTTCTGGGAGCCTAGATCAGTAAGCACCTCCAAAGAGTTCCAATACCACCACCATTCCTACTCCCAATGCCAAACACTGCTCAATTCTTCTAAAGATAGTGCAGAAATAGACACATAGAATGTAAGACCTGGAAGGGGCCACAGAGACCATCTAGCTCAACCCCTTAATTTTATGGATCAGTGACTTGGAAGGTCCCATAGCCACTAGACTGATATTACAAATAAATTAAAAGTTAAAAAGAATCCTTTCTTTTCATCCCCAAATGCTCTCCAGAGCTCAACATCCAATACCTGCTTCTTTCCCCACGTCTCTCTTTTTCCCTCCTCTTGTCTCCCTCTTTTATCTCTTCTCTTCTCACCTTTCTTCCCTCCTTGCTTCTCTTTTCTCGATTCCTTTTCTGCCCTCCACTTTCTCCTTTCCTTTCTTTTCCTCCCTCCTCTTCTTTATTCCCCACCCCCTCCTTTTTTCTCCTCCTTCAAGGGCCATGAACTGTCTCTGTCCCTGGTACTCAGCAGCCTTAGAAACTGCAATGCAGTTTTCTAAAGAACCCCAGTAGTGGTGTGCCTCCTATAAGAAGCAGCATAATTAGGAGGATTCCATCCATATAAGATAAGAAGGTTCTTATTTTTGTTTAAAGTGTAATGGTGCTGCATTTAGAAGAGGAAAAGGTGAAAAACAATATAATAACCCACATTTATATAGCCTTAAGGTTTACAAAAGGACTTTATTCACCCAACCCCATGAGGTACATGGCATTATTCCCATTTTACATAAAAGGACAGTGAAGTTAAAAAGCTAAATGTTATATTTGCCACTAGTCACAGGGCTAGTACAAGTGACCAAGCCAAAACTTGAACCCAAGGTCAGCAATAATGACAAACTCTAGAATTATAGACAGTGTTGAAGCTGTCGATGTCCTCCAGCCACTGTGCAGCAATAATCAGTACTTTAGTATTAACCTTTAATAAGTACTTAACCCTTGACATTGAGAAGAGGAAGCAACCACAACAACATAAAACGTTCCTGTCCGTTCTAAAAAGGGAAGAAGGAACTATGATCATGAACCCATTTATCTAAGTTGTACCATCTTTATCCCTAAGCTAAATGAATAGGTCTTTATCAGAAAGCCCACAGTTATTCCCGAAAACCGATCACCATTAAAAGGTAACCTTTGCAGGGTATTGAATAGAAGAATGGGGCTAGAGGTACTTCGACAAAGAACAGTCCACCCCGGAACTTCCTGTCAATTATTATAATAAACATGGCCCAATCACATCAGACTTAACCTTGCCGAAAGCAAGACTAGTGTTGCGGAAAATAAAAGGCGTCTAGCGAGGAAGGGCAGTAGTTTAATTTTACCCAGACTATACGGCTATAGCCATGTGGTGTACGGCTATAACGGAGTTATGTCCGGATTTCTTCTCTTCAGCCATTTGGGAAACTTTTGCCTGCCTTACAAAGTTTCAGGAAGAAAAGCAAAACAAAACTCTTAATACCTCTTACGACCCCCTAACATGAAAATCACCAGCTTAGAGTCCAACCAACAAAGATGGTGTTCTTTCTCTTACTCCTCCTGTGCTTTTCCTGGTTCTCACCTTTACCTTTGCCAGATGGGTCACTTTAGTGGCTCGATCTTCGGACATCTGCTGTCAAAGACCCCCATAACCGACAGGGTGTCAAAAATAAATTCAGTCTTAAAGAGAAGGAAAGCCATTACAGTTGCTGCTGCTGCTTCTTATTTAGGTGTTAGGGGGTTGTAATCCCTATTCTGTTCAGATGAAAATCCCTCTTTCATCTCAATTTAAAGAAAACCTCTCTTTCTACAAGTACTAAAAATTACCCAGACCCCGAATTACAGAATCATTCTCCTTTCAGAACCAATACACTTGAACCTACAATCATAGGATTGTTATATCTAGAGCTAGAAGAAACTTTTTAGAAATTAAACCCCATTAGGTCATTTTACAGAAGAGGAAACTGAGGCCCAGAGAGCAGTGACTTGCACAGGGTCACACATGAAGTTATTTAGCATGTATTTACAAACGATGGCCTCCCCTTTTTGAATTCATCTGCTGCATCCCCCACCCCCACAAACAACAAGAGATTAAATCTAAAGATACTACACCAACATTTTATTTGGGGGGGGGGAGTTGTTTTTCTGGCTTGCTTAGATAGGTGAAAGTAAAGATCTGCATGGGGTCACCATTGTGCAACTTTTCCTGGGCTTCCCTAAATTCAGGTGTAAGCTGAATGGGTTCCGCTTATCAATCACTTTGTTCAGTTACGTCTTTAAATCCTGCTTTTCGTCTTAATTTAGAGGAAACATCTCATTCAAAACAATGAATGTTATCCATACTCTGGGTTACAGAATCATTCTCTTTTTATTCATTTGCTCTTCACTGTTTGCTTAAAACCTCCCCAAAATAGTTGTGTATACATATACCCAAATATACCTGCTCTTAATCTTTTTTAGCCCTCCAAGTAGTACACATCTGCAACCTTGACCTTACAAATTGCTTCTCTGCCTTCCCCTAATTAAGCCCTTCTAGAGTCTGATTCATTCATTCCGCGGACCTGTTTTAAAATATATGCACCTCAATGCACAAAACTTTGAATTCTAACAAACTCTGCAAGTCTCTCCTCCCAGCAGCTTTCCAATATCTTTCAGAAATCGGGTTTCTTCTTCCTAATTTTAGGGCAAAGGGCCTTCTTGGGAGAATAGGATAAGATGGTCGATGAAAATATGCCTTGAGATTATTTTAAATGAAATGGAGGAAAAATCAAATCTGGGAGAGAGGGAAAGGTGAGGTATAGTGCATGTGTGTATGTGTTTGAGAGACGGAGGGAGGGAGAGAGAAAGAGAGAGAGAGATTGTGTCTTGTGTGCTCTTCCAGCCTTTCAATGCAGTCTTGTGAAACAGTACAGACTCCACAACACTCTTTAAAGGTTCCCTGCAGAGCCGCCTGTGCGCTGGCCCCGCCTGGTCCCTGCTAAGGGGCTTCGGAGCTGGGGGCAGCTGAGTGGGTGGTGGTGGTTGGAGGAGGGCGGAGGAGACAGAAGCAGGAGGAGGCGGGGGGAGATGAACGCCGGTTTCTTGTCCCCTTCTTCTCTGTTAGTCTTGGAGGCAGAGTCCCTCAGCTTTTGTCATGTGATAGTCACGAAGCTGGAGCTGCGGGGGTCTCAGCATCTCCGGGACCATTACAAAACCCAGGCAAGAGAGCGCTTGCCTGCCACAGCCCTCGCCGCCTCTCCTCCCAGCTGGACCCGGGAGAGCTCAGGCTGAAGCAGCAGTAACAACAGCGACAGAGCAGCAGCAGAAGCCGCAACGCAAAGACTGAACTTTCCCCCCACCCCTACCCCATCACTACCACATCCACACACTACCCTCACACACACACACACACACACACACACACACACACACACACACACACACACACACACACACTACTGCACCTCGGAAGTTACTTCGTTCTAAGTCTAGAAGCAGAGATAGCGGCTCTAGCAGCCGCAAGCGGTAGCAGCCACCAAACTTTTTATACCATCGAAGCAGTGAAAAGCAATTGGATTTATTTCTCCCAGGCCTCAGCTGCAAGCTGGGGGCTTGAGCTTCCGGGCTTTCCTCTTCTCTTAGCAACCGTGCTCCTTTGCAGGAGGCGGGGAGACGCGGGGGAGACAGAAGTCGTCCTTGCACCCGGCTGGGTCATCTCCTCCAGGTCCCTCTTCTGGAAAAGCAAGAACTTGAAAAAGGAAAAAGAAAGTGACTCCGCTCCCCAGAGCGACATCCCTGTCGTTCTGGGACCTGTACCGAGACTGTGCTGGGGAGCCAGGGTTTGAAAAGCCGGGGAAGACGTCTGGATCTTTGCTAAGAGAATAAGACGTCTGTTCCTTCCTCCGTTGCCCAACTCTCTCCTTCACTGGCTTGGAACGTTGCTTTCTTTCCCGCTACTGAGGAAAAAGGGTAGTGGTGGGTTTGTTGAGAAGTGGAGAGTTCCCCTTCACTTTCTGCACTGTCACTGCCCCCAGCACCACCGATTTCTACGTCTCAACTTCCCTGTACATCGACTCCAGGAACCTAGAGGAGGGAGGTGGGGTGGGGTGAGGGAGGGGAGGTAAAGCTGGCGTGCTCCAGTCGGGACTTAGAGGCCTTGATCGCCACCGTCGGGGCAAGAAGTTGGCAGGCTGTGGACCCAGAGTTGCCGCGGGAGTCCGGGAGCCGAGTGGGCATCCTAGAGAAGCCAGGCAAGAGAACAAGAGAGGGACCCACTAGAGGAGGCTGGGGAAAGGGGGAAGTGGTGGAAGAAGAAGGCAGACAAGGTGGGGGTAAGTGGGGTGAGGGGTAAGGGAGGGGGAGGGTGGGGGAAGAGGGAGGTGCTGAGGTCCAGAGTGGGTGGGAGGGAGGGTGGAGGGGGCAATGCCTCGTCCAGGGAAGAGTTCGTACAGCGACCAAAAGCCGCCCTACTCTTACATCTCGCTGACCGCTATGGCCATCCAACATTCGGCCGAGAAGATGCTGCCCCTGAGCGATATCTACAAGTTCATCATGGAGCGCTTCCCCTACTACCGGGAGCACACGCAGCGCTGGCAAAACAGCCTGCGCCACAACCTCTCCTTCAACGACTGCTTCATAAAGATCCCGCGGCGGCCCGACCAGCCCGGCAAGGGAAGCTTCTGGGCGCTGCACCCTGACTGCGGGGACATGTTTGAGAACGGCAGTTTCCTGCGGCGCCGCAAGCGTTTCAAGGTGCTGCGCGCCGACCACCCGCACTTGCACCCCGGGGGCGCGGCGGCGACCAAGGGCGCGGGGGGCACGGGCCCAGGAGGGCACCTCCACCCGCACCACCCCCACCACCCCCACCACCACCACCACCATCACCACCACCATCCCTCGGCTCACCATCACCACCACCACCCGCCGCAGCCGCCGCCCCCCCATATGGTGCACTATTTCCACCAGCAGCCGCCCGCTCCCGCCCCGCAGCCCGCGCAATCCACGCACCTCCAGTCCCCGCAGCAGCAGCCGCAACAACAGCCACAGCCACCTCCTCCACAACCGCAGCCCCAGTCGCACCCCGGCAAGATGCAAGAGGCGGCAGCTGTGGCGGCGGCTGCAGCTGCAGCTGCGGCCGCGGCAGTGGGCAGTGTGGGCAGGCTGTCCCAGTTCCCCCCCTACGGGCTGGGCTCCGCTGCTGCAGCAGCGGCCGCGGCCGCAGCCTCGTCTTCGGGCTTCAAGCATCCGTTCGCTATCGAGAACATCATCGGAAGGGACTACAAGGGCGTGATCCAGGCAGGTGGGCTGCCCTTGGCATCGGTGATGCATCATCTCG
The DNA here is from genome assembly GCF_019393635.1 of Dromiciops gliroides. Taxonomy (NCBI): domain Eukaryota; kingdom Metazoa; phylum Chordata; class Mammalia; order Microbiotheria; family Microbiotheriidae; genus Dromiciops; species Dromiciops gliroides. Next base: position 612,864,310 of record NC_057861.1, on the reverse strand, counting down.
GCTACCCGGTGCCTAGTCAGCTCAGCAATGTGGTCGGTTCCATGTGGCCGCACGTCGGGGTCATGGACTCGGTAGCCGCAGCAGCAGCCGCTGCTGCAGCCGCTGGGGTGCCAGTGGGCCCAGATTACGGGGCATTTGGGGTGCCAGTTAAGACCCTATGCCACCCTCCTGGACAGACTCTGCCTGCAGTACCAGTTCCTATCAAGCCCACCCCAGCCCTCCCACCTGTAGCCGCCCTGCCACCCGCACTGACGGTCAGCGCGCCGCCGCCGCCTCCTCCACCCATCTGCCCTTCTGCTGCAGCCTCACCGGCTTCCACTCTGCTGGAGCAGACTCCCCCCAATTCGGCGGAGAACAAGGGCAGTTCTTTACATTCTGTTCTAGTGCACTCTTAAGACATGAGCAGGGGAGGGGAAAAGTGAATTCATTCGGAGACATTGGACTGGCAGGCAGGACTCCCCCCTTCTCTCAGTAGAGAAAAGTAGACAATGAAGTAGAAAAGAACGAGAGGAGAGAGGGAGGGCGAGAGAGAGAGAGAGAGAGAGAGAGAGAGAGAGAGAGAGAGAGAGAGAGAGAGAGAGAGAGAGATTTTGAATTAAGAATGTATTTAAACAAATACAAAAGGTGGATGCTTAAATGGATTTTATTAATATAACACTTCTGGTGTCAGTGTTTATACTATGTTGTACAATCAGATTATTGAGAGCCAATTTTCAGGTAAGAGTATCTATTGTTACTAATTCTATAAATACGTGGAGAGAGAGTAAAGACAAGGTGGTGGAGGAAAGCTTTATTCTGTGTCAAACTGGACCATATAAAAGTTCCTGGGGCCGCGGAATGGGCCAGGTGGTGAGTTTCAAAAGCAACGTAGCAACATCCATGCTGAAAGTGAAAAATAGATGAGGATGCCAAGCGGCAATTATACCTTTCCTGAATCTGTTTAGCGCCGTATCACAAATATCCAAGATAAAATCAGTCAAATAAAGAAATCTCACTCTAGAGCGGGAAATCGATTTTCCCTAGTTTATTCCCTTGCCTTGATTCCCTTGCGCCTGGGTTTAGGGGTGGGGAGACCACGAATTGAAGTCTTTAATAAAGTCCATACTTTCTTTCAAAAGAACACATAGTATCTTTGGGAAAGTCAGTTGAGTTTCTCAGCTCTCTTTCCAGGGGGGCTGGGAAGAGTGGGAAGAGCAGCTAAAGCAATTAGCCGGCACAATGGGGAGCTACATGGGATTAAAAAGTAAAAGCCCTGATTCCAGAAATAAAGTTTGGAGAAACAAAACCCAAGCGAAACAAACAAGAACTTCAGACTGCAGATGAATTTTTGAAATCCCTTTAAGGATTCGGAGAGCAGTCTGGAATCTTGGAATCCTACTTAAAAGAAAAAAGAATTTTCAAGCTAAATTCCCTTCTGTGGGTACTACATTTCACAGGTCCACATGAAACACATGTTGGCTGTTTTGTTTTTGTCTCTTCTTCGTCGACGCAAAGCAAATTTGCAACATAATTCTGCACAGCTGTTCTTTAAACATTCAGAAGCGTCCTTTGGCTTTCCCTTTTCACACCTTTCCCAGACCAAAAAACAAAAAACACAAGAGGGTAATGCTTTTTCCCATCACCTTTGATCGCTCACACAAATTTGATATTTTATGTGTTGCTTGGTGTGACTCTCCTTCCAGTGAGTTTTCCAGTTTAAACTAGCGAATGGGGGAGGAAAAACTTTGATGTTTGTTTTACTTGTTTTCTTTTTTTTTTTTAAACCACGGGCATAGCACTTTACTCAAAACAAACTTTAAGTGGAGGAAAAACAAAGGCGGGGGGGCGGGGGGACTGAGTGGTGGTGGACAGCTGCTGCCCTTTTAACCAACAAAGTCATCGTTAGCTTCTTTAATCCACCTCATTCGGGTTGTGACATTGTGACAGGTTAATGTCTGCCTATGTTGTACGCCAGTGTTGTCTATTAAAACTTCTCTGTGGCTTTGCTTCTCTGCTAGTTCTGGTGTTTCTCTTCTCAAAAGAAGAGTCCAAGAGCGGGGGCGTGAATGAGTGCCTTGGATGACTGGTCTGTGTGAACCTCAATTTCTATGACGGAAACTTGAGGGAGCTTGAGTCCCACTTGCGGGGAAGAGAGAGCTCAGGAACCTGAGATGCCAATTAAAGAAAGTGCCTTTCCATACCCCTAATTTATCCCCCTTTTATCGTTTCTCGAAATTGCGTATGCTCCTCAACCCTTCCCCCATTCAATTTCTCTTTTTCATTGATCTCAAAAGAGGTTCTCAACGCAGAGATTTGGAGTAGCAAGAAAAATAGCTTTGATTGAAACTATTCCGAATACAATCTTCCCCCACCTGAACCAGCCCTCGCCCACACACACCGCCTTCCCTTTCCTGAAGTCTTTTGGTATTATTGAAGGGGAAAAGAAAAGGAGTTAGGAATGGGAAGGGCCGGGGGGGGGGGGTTGAGAGAGAGAGAAGCACGCTACCATATAGGGAAGTACCCTGTCTATTTCTGTTTGCCAGTACATCGGTGTGTATGGCTGAAGGAAGGGGAGCAAGGCGGGCCGAGGGCCCTAGACTGGGGAGGGGGAGGCGGGGGAGGAGGTCTCTCGTTGTCCCTTGCTCTATCTCATGGTGTCTGCTTTTTATTCCCTTTGCCGGAACTTGAACAAGATACATTTCTTCAACCTGGTCTTGCCAGGCCGGGAAGTTCAACAACTAGACCTTGTTGCATCTCCTCCGCGGTTCTGAGCGAGGTGTTTACAACACTCACTGGTCGGAGCAGTCTGACCTGTTGCGCGCTTGCTTCACCTGGCTTCACCGCTGCTCTTGAGAACCTCGGGATCCAGTGGGTTTCCCTGTGGGGTCAAGGCGAGCAAGGCTTAGGCTTCATAGCCTGTAGATGTAGTCCCCTGGAACCCAGCCCTCCCGGTTTTTGCATCCTTAAGCTACTGAACTAAATTGCCTACAGAATAACCTGAAAACCTCCAGCAATCAAACGCAGCTCCTTAGCTAATCCTCTCTTCAAATGAACCCGCGGTAGAGACCGACTTCCTGGGTTTTCGAGCTTGGGAGCCCGACTTTGGTCAGAGTGGACATAGGGAGGGGGGAAGAGGGTAATAGAGTCTTGCTTCTCACTTCAGCCCTCTCCCCCTAAAATTCATTTTCCAAGGACAAGGCAATGGGGGAGATTATTTGGTTAGGTTGTATTTTGATTCCGACCGCAGTCCCAAACACTCACGGTTTTTCACTTTGGGGGTTGTTTCCCCTGCTTCCCAGTCAATTTCACGGCCGCTTCGAGGTCTTTTCTTAAGGCAGTCCACAACCAGACAACATGACTACCTGTTGATGATCATGGGCTAAAGTTAAATTTTATTCTCAAAAAAAAAAAAATGTAGGTCCACGCTTCATTTGTGGAGAGGAGCAGCTGGTGGCGTACTCTGCAGCTGTATCTGTTTATTTGACTTCCGTTCTCTCAACTTTGATTAAGGCTTCATAAGGTGGGGGTGGCTTAAAGTAAACGACTGGAGAGTTACGGAGCCTGTGTCCAAACCAGCTCTGCCACTAGCAACCCTTAGTATGATCTCAAGGCAAGTCCTTCCCTATGGCTGGACCTCAGCTTCCTCCACTGCCAAATGGGAGTTGGACTCGCTGATCTTTTACAACTTTAAAGAGTCGATGATTTCTTGTGACTATCTTGGAGACAGACTTTGGAGTCTCAAGAGGCGGAGAAATTAAGGGCCTTGCAAGGTGTGGAGGAAGGAAAGAAAAAAAAAGAACTGAAATCTACCGGGTCATACACCATAGTTAAGAGGGTTGAGAATTGTACGTTCAGTAATAAGGAAGACCATAGCACTGCTATTTCATCCATGCCCCACAGAAATACCAGCCCAGTATCTGACAGCAATTAGGGGTGGGGATGTGGGGGAGGGAGAGAGAAGAAGGCCACAAGGGAAAGAGAGGAGGGTGGTCCCAAAAGCTGGGGACGGTAGCAGAGAACACTTGCCCCTCTCCTGTCTAGGTAATCGCCTCCACCGTCTGACTATCGTTCGCTGTTAGATGTATCAACGATTAATTTAGCCCCAAAGAGGACATACCGAAGCCACGAGAGCCACATCAGGCGTAGTCCAGTTGAAATAACCCTGACTCGGGCGGCGAAGAAAAGGCAAACGTCATGACTTCTCGGATGGGGAAAAGCTTTGAAGAAAGAACATGGGAACTGGGAAAGAAGCCCTTTCGCTTCCCTTTTCGCCTCCTCCCCCTCTTCTCCCCACTCTCCACTCTCTCTCCTCTGCACGTGCATTTTTCTGGCATCGCCACTATTGTAGGACCTCTCTGGGGCCCCTCCCTGCAACCCTCAAAAGAAGTTTGGTAGGATTTTGTATGCATTTCTGTCGGGGGGTGGGGAAGGAAAAGGAAAATAGGGATGAGTAAAGAGCTCCAGGCTGTTTATTCTACTCGAGTTTCAGCCAATGCTAAATTCCTGACACTAAAACTATGTGGTTAGAAGTGTGTGGAAATTAATAGGAATAGAAAAAGGGAGGGAGTCAGGTTTTACTTTCCCCTCTTTCCCTTTGACTATAAAGGAAAACAATCAAAATATCAGTCAAAATATTCAAACTACATTCATCAAAATATTCAAGGACCTCCTTGAGACTTTGGTGTCTACGATGCACTGTCATTGAAGTGTATTAGCTGCTTCACCAGGGGCTTTGCTATATACCTCGGGCTCCTAGGGTGGCCTTCTAGCCACTGTTCTCCTGGGGACAAGGAATAGGCTTAAAGCACTGAGCATTAAGCTCAAGAAGTAGAAAAAGTCTAAGACTCCCCACCCTGAAAAGTCACGCCAAGTGCTTGCACCAGTGCCAAAAAACCAATTTGAGAATCACAGTCTCACCCAGCTCTTATTGTAAATGTTAAACCAAAAGTCAGGTCATTAAAAAATTAGTGTGCTGGTAATAATTAAGTGAGATATTAGAGAGCTCTCCTTGCTGTTACAGACAGGATAATTACTATGCTATTGGCAACTCTGCTGGCCTAGTATGTGACTTGGGTGCTTCTAATCTGACGTGCCAAATTCCTAGCTCTAAAGCCCAGGGATTTCTTGGAGTCCTATGGACCTGTGAGTTTAAAATCCTCTCTTTTGAGTCATAAATTTGAAGATAAGGAGGTTGGGGGTGTATGCAGGGTTTAAGCAATTGAAGGACAAGAAATCCCCTTGAAACTGAATGTTTGAGGTTAAAAAAATTAAACTGAAATCACACTTGGTGAGCTAAGCCCTGTTCTATGGCAGCATTTGAGGGAGAAATAGAATTAGAGTCAATAATTTCCATGATGATGGGAGAGGCTCTTGTTTTCACTCTTCCCCACTCTCTGTTCTGGTGCACAGAGCCCTGAGAATCTTAGATAGAAGCACCAAGGTGGGATGCAGAGATTTTTGTTGTTGTTTGTTTGTTTTTTAATTAAGCCTAGAAGAGATGAGGGATATGGAATAAAACATTCTTGTTTAATTCCTAGGGAAGTTGAGAAGAAAACTGATGGTTTTACAGGAAGATGAGGCTAGGTCGGCTTCAATTCCGATGAGAAAAGGCCTCCCTTTGAGGGTCCGATTGGCACAGTTGGCATTTCCCAGCAGTTAGACAACCTGTCAGTCAGGCTGGTTTGTGGTCAATTATCTCCTTGAGCAGACTGGCATTTTTCCAGCCAAGAGGGAGAGCACATTGCATCCAGGGGAATCTGGATGTGGTGCTGCTTAAATCTGAGCATTTTTTCAGCTGCTTACTTTGGAAGGCCAATGAGCAGGAGGACCTCCTGGGACTCTGCATTGGCTTTTGCCTGCTTGACACTATGACACAGGGGGCCAGGAAAGAGGATGGAAGTGAGCAGCTCTGGGAACATAGATGTTGACCATTAAATCATTTCTGCATCTTAAACTGAGTTCAGTTCACACCCCCCCCCCAAAGAATTTCAATATCTAATCAGCGCAAGGTTATGGTAATAAAATACATTATAAGAAATATTAAATTTGTATACTTTGTTTAATTATAATTCCATTTTTAACTCTAGCTGACAGTGTCAGGAAGAATGGAGAGAAAAAATATTGCATATTCTTGCATATGTGTTCCTATTGAATGTGGAGAAGACTTGGAAGGCATCGTGTGAGTGACAAGATTGCATGTTGCAGTGCCTGGAGTATAGTGGGAATGACAGTGTTTGCCTAAACATTGTAGAGTAGGAAACTAGAGAAATATTTTCATAAGCTAATGACAACTACTTCGAGAATGAGAGAGCAAAGCAGAGCTGAAAAATTGCTTTGTCCCTAGGAACAATTGTTCGTCTTACTCCCAAAAGTTGGTTTCAATGTTTTGTTTTGTTGTTGTTTTTTTTTTCTCCCTGACTACCTTTCAAAATCCTTTCTTATGCACTTTTTGCAGAGGTAGATGAAATAAATCAGCCTGGGTTTTTCTGGTCAGACTCAATCCACTAAGGATATGTTAGCCAGTCAATCAGGTAGCAATTATTAAGTAACTATTGTGTGCCAGGCACTGTGCTAAGCATTTTGGGTTTAATAACCACACACACACACACACACACACACACACACACACACACACACACACACACACCCCTTCCCATCCCACCCCCACTTTTCCTTGTAGTTTTCATTCTACCCAGAGCACTTTCTCCTTTCACTTTCATATACCTTGAGCATTTTAAAGGAAATTAGGAACACTTATTTGTTTTCCTCATATCCAAATGCAGTTTTATTGAATTTTAGCATGTACAAAAATAAAATTTGATATTTGAATTAATATATATTTCATGATATGATTCATGCCATATTCATCCATTATCAGGTAGAATAAAGTGAATGAAGAATCATAACTGTGTTAGTTAAACATTGCATCGGAACAAAGGTATGCTAAGTATTCCATATTTAAACATTGCTCTCAATACCTTTTTCGACCCATGAAAATACTTTTAAAATAGCTAATTGGACTCTCAGAAGCTATGTTAGCTCTGCTTCTTTTAAATAAGTACTTTTTTAAAAAAATCACAATTAATAGATATGGAATATAGATGCAAATAAATTCCACTCTTTAACACCAAACCTTTAAAAATACTGTATCTTCATTTCTAAACTTGTCGAATATGTCCTACTCTACTGAGCACATCTCAGTATTGTCAGGAGCACATCTCAGTATTGTCAGGACCTTTCTGAGTAATTAGGTTTCATTTCAGAAGGAAACATGGAGACAAGGCTCAGCTATTGCCTACATGTGTAACCTTGAACATGTCCCTTAAACAATTTGGCCTTAGTTTTCTTACCTGTAATGTGGGGAAGTTGGACCATGGAAGAATGATCTAAAGATTACTCCCAAGGTCCCCTTCAGCACTAACTCCATGAGAATTAAGATGAAAAAGTCATGTATGTTGCATTATAACTAGAAATGAATCAGGAAACAAATACTGGAAAACAAATACTACAAGAATTTAATTTTAAAAATAATTTTACTATCAGTTGCCTTTCCAATACTGGCCGTTTAAAAACAATCAATTTGGTGAAAAAAATTTTGAGATTTTCTTCAGAGTGATTTAAACCAGTTCTGATCATTGATAGGATTGAATCTATAAAATGTACATATAGTATCTCACTCTTTAATCATTTGTATCTTTTAAAACCTTTGCAGAGCCATATGTACACATGTGTGTATATACGAATAGGTACTTGTACCTATATGTAAACATATACATATGTTGAATTAGCCTTATAAGCTGCTGCTTGTATTGCTCAAAGAAGCTTGTAGTGAATACACCAGAAATTCCTTTCTCTGCATCCTTTCTCTATTCTTGGTGACTCAGCACAGAGCCTGGCTGGCCATGGGCAGTGAGAGGTAAAGCTGTTGTCTAGACTGGGACTTTGATTTCTTATTTCTGGTGTGAAATTTTGCTGTCATAAAACAACTTCAGTCCATATAATCTGCACTAGAATAAAATAAGATACACAGGTTTTCTGCATGGAAGTGCAGAGTCCTGAGGATCAGGGAGGAGATGAAGGAAGGAATACATGTGATAATAAAAGGAAGAAGAAAAGTGGAACAGTTATATATATAAATGCCTTGCTCCTTTGGCACTTGCTGACAATCACTACGTTAGAAGATGTCATTTCAAAATTCTTAAGCTCAACAGGGAATATTTCTGTATTGTTCCTTTATTTATTACCTATTCCACTATATCAGGTTATTATTTTATGATGAAAAGCTATTTTCAGACAAAACAGACCATCATCTATAGAATGAGATGTAGTTTTTCTAGATTGATGGCAGCCCTTTAGGTCCAGTTACAAAGTCTTCAGGATATTCTAGTGTAGAACTTCATACTACTGTTGTTTACTGAATTGTAAAAACCTGAAGAAAACTCAATCTAATAAGATAACTTTCAGATTTTGAAATTTTATCAAGTTTTTATGTTATCAATCTAGATTTATTATTCTAATAAAAATATTTCCATTCTAAGTTATTTGTGGATAGTTTATCCCTTTTTTATCCCCAAAGCTAAGGGGTATGTTCTTTTTTTTTTCTTTTTTCTTTTATTTATTTGGGGGTTTTTTGGTTTTCATAAGATTTTTAGTTCCAAATTTTTCTCCCTCCCCCCTCCCCAAGACAGAAAGCAATCTGATATAAGTTATATATGTACAATCACATTAAAGCTATTTCTGCATTAGTCATCTTGTGAAAGAAGAATCAGAACAAAAGGGAAAATTCTCAAAAAAAGTAAAAACAAAAACATAATAACAGTATGGTTCAATCTGCATTCAGAATCCACAGTTCTTTTTTCTGGATGTGGAGAACATTTTCCATCATGAGTTCTTTGAAATTGCCTTGGATCATTGCACTGCTGAGAAAAGCTAAGTCTATCACAGTTGATTATCACACAATGTTGCTGTTTCTATGTACAATGTTCTCCTGGTTCTGTTCACTTAGCTCAGCATCAATCCACTTAAGTCTTTCCAGGTTTTTCTGAATTCTGCCTGCTCATCATTTCTTACAGCACAATAGTATTCCATTACATTCATATACCACAATTTGTTCAGCCATAAGGGGTACGTTCTTAAGGAACATTAATTTTATCATCAGTTTAAACAAAATAAATTAGGGTGGTAATCTACTAGGTGAGGGGGTATATTATATAAACACTGAAAAAGTAACAATGACTTTTAGATGTTCTGTTCATTTTGATTCTCTCTATTACTACATACCTACATTAATGTGGGTACTTGAGAAGGAACAAATTCTGATTTTCAAAGTTCAATAAATGTCTTTATGGTGTAGCTCATTTTATTTTAAAAATATTTATTTTTAATAATTTTACTTTTTAATACATTAATCTTCTTTCTCCTACCTAGGATATTATCACTTAAAACAAAAAAATAATAAAGGAAGGAAAAAAGCAAGAACCAACATAAGGCTGAGAGTATTTGCACTGTTTCATATACCTAGTTCTCCACCTCTGCAAAGAAAAAAGGAAGTCTATTTTCATTTCTCTTCTTCAAGGTCAAGCTTAATCATCATAATTACAATGTTCAGTTTCGATTCTGTTGTTGTTCTTTCAATTGACATTGTTGTTGTTATAGTGCATATTGTTTTCCTGGTTCTGCTTACTTCACTTTTCACCAACTTAAAAAAGTCTTCTCATGCCTCCCTGTGTTCTTCATATTTGTCATTTCTTATGACTTGGTAATATTCTATTACATTCATGGATCACAAATTTTTAGTCATTCTCCGATTGATGGACATTATGTAATTTGTTTTCATTTTTATTCTCACTCACAATTACAAGGGAGATTCTGGAAATCAGGAAGTCACAATGCTAAGGTACTCTGCAATGATAAAATCCAGAATATAATAGAATAAGTGTTTATGGGACCTGTGTAAACTTAAGCAAAGACATAGGAGGTAGCAGGAGCAGAGCATGGGATGCAGATAGAACCTAATTTAATTGAATTTATCTAAAGGTCAATGCCAATTGTAAACTGACTAAATGTCATTCCCCAAAGTTATTGTTTCATTCTCAATTCCTTTTCTTATAAAATATTTGTTTTCAAGGTTTGCTTGTTTGTTTTAGTAATTAAAAACTGGGAGGAGCAAATTACCTGTAATTACATTGAAGAAAAATCACTGAAGAAAAATAACAAATGGAAATTTTACTAATTTATTTAAAAGAAATATTAATTAAAACATACTTTATTATAATAACTAAAGACTTTGATTAGCCACAATAGAAATTTGTCAGTGATTTGGTCAAAATGAGGCTTGTATAAATATGTTTGTAAAATATTTAACCAAACACAGAAGAATAAAAACTACAAAAGTTTAACTTTAAAGTTTATTTATATCAAGTGGAATATAATGGCACAATGATATATGTATATATGCATGCATGTATGTATTTGTGTGTATCTTCCTGACCCCACCCCCACAACATACATACCCTTTATGGCTCCATAGTCATTTAGCTTTCAATAAAACTACATATTTTCTTAAGCCTCCTCTCTCATTCTCTGCTACATTAAAGTTTATACCTAATTATTGTTGGAAATGACTTAACTGTTGTTCACTACTCATGTCTCTTAAGAGAAATGAGACTGTATTAGTGGGGAATTACATAGTAATAGCAGTATACTAAAGAAAAATTAAAGGAAACAATGGCTCAGTGGATAGAGCACTGGCACTACAGTCAGGAAGATTGAACTTCTTGAGTTCAAATCTGGCCTCAGACGATTAATAGCTGTGTGACCCTGGACAAGTCACTTAACTTCTGTTGGCCTTAATCCACTGGAGAAAGAAATAGCAAACCATGTTTTTGCTATCTTTGACAAGAAAACTCCATGGACAGTATGGTCTACAGGGTCACAAAAAGTAAGACTCTACTGAACAACAGAGGGTTGATTAGTGTGAGTAGAGACTTAAGGCAGGGAGATCAATTTAAAGACTATTGCTATAGGGCAATATTTGCTATATGTGAGACATGAGGAGTCTCTAAACAAGGACGTCAGAAATGTGAGTGAAGGGGATGCAAACAAGAAATGTTATAGAGGTAGAAAATATTGACAATTGACTTGATACATGAAGTGAGGGAAAGTAAGGAGTCAAATATAAACAATAAGTTTGTAACACTGAATGACTGGAGGGAAGGTAGTACCATTGACAGAAATAGGGAAACTAGGAAAGGGATTGTGTTTTAGAGGGAAATATAATTCCCTCAAGTGGGCAGCTCTGTGGTACAATGGATAAAGCACTGGCCTTGGAATCAGGAAGACTCATCTTCTTGAGTTCAAATCCAGCCTCAGACATTTACTAGCCGTGTGACCCTGGGCAAGTCACTTAACTCTATTTACTTCAGTTTGCTCTTCTGTAAAAATGATCTGGAAGAGGAAATGGCAAACTATTCCAGTATCCCTGCCAAGAAAAACCCAAAATGGGGTCACAAAGAGTTGGAGACAATTGAAACAACTGAACAACAACAACAAAATAATTATTTCAAAGGCCATCTAATTCATTCTCCTTATCATACAGATGATAAAACTAGAGCTTACAAAAGTTAAGTGACTTGCCAAAGTTACACATGTAGTAAGGAAATTACATAGGCAAAAACACTGGACCAAAGATGGTATTTAACAAGGGAAAATTTAATATTCTACATTTGGGCTCAAAAAACTAATGCATAAGTACAAAATGGAGGGGGCATAATTAGATATCGGTCCGTGCGAATTAGGGATTTTGTGGAATTTATGCTCAATATGTAAACAGTGTGACATAGCATCTGAAAATACTAATGGAAACTTATATGAATAGAAACACACATAAATATAAGTAGAGTGATGAGGGTCTTATTGTATTCTGAAGTAGTCAGACCACATATGGATTATTGTGTTTAGTCCTAGACCTCACATTTCAGGAAAGATACTAAAAATTTTGACACCCTTCAGAGGACAGTGCCCAGGATGATGAAGGTATTGGAGATTATACTATATGAAAATGAAATAAATTAGGACATTTATTCCACAGAAACAATGAAAGTTATGGACTGATGCATAACTGTCTTCCAGTATTTGAAGTTGGGCTGAAGTGAGAGGCTAGAAGGAAGCCAGGTACATCATATAACCCTGAAGAAAAGAGGTATAATTGCAGATGGGAAAAATGACTAAAATATTCAAAATAATAAGAATGAAATGAACTAGAATATGAGAAAAATGATAAAGAATGCCAACACAGTTAAAATAACTACACAGCAATTAGATCTGCTGTGTAGTATCAGCAGAAAGGCAGATGAAAAAAGAAACAAGCTATCATGAGATACATTTCCAAATGGATAATATGCAAAGCATGTTAAACTGGTAAGAAAATCATGACCATTTAAAACAAAAAAGAGTTTTAGGGGCAGCTAGGTGGTGCAGTGGATAGAGCAGTGGCCCTGGAATCAGAAGGATGTCAGTTCAAATCCGGCCTCAGTCACTTGACACTAGCTGTGTGACCTTGGGCAAGTCACTTAACCCCAATTGCCTCACCAAAAAAAAAAAGTTTTAGAGAAAATGGCAGGAGGAACACAAGCTAGAATTAAAATATGGTAAAAAAAAAAAAAGTCAAAAGAAAATCAACAAGATAAAGATTATAATTGAGCCTAAAAGAATTAGTAGAATAAACCCACAACAGACTTGGTAACAACAAAAAATTGAATTATAGCCCATGTGGATCAATTACAGGAAAAGGAAAGGAAAAAGTAAGGAAAATCACTAAGTTTTACAAAGAAGTAGGATATATGTAGAATCAAGGGATTAACCTAGAGTATAGGCTCACAGGAAGGAACAGTTCAATGAACTTGTATCTAGATTAAGAAAGCAACCAATTAGTCAATATAATAACAACAATAATAGCTGTGATTTATATGATGCTTAAGGCTTGAAAAGATTTTTATCACTTTTTTTTTTTTTTTGCGGGACAATTGGGGTTAAGTGACTTGCCCAGGGTCACACAGCTAGTAAGTGTTAAGTGTCTGAGGCCGGATTTGAACTCAGGTACTCCTGAATTCAGGGATAGTACTCTATCCACTGCGCCACCTAGCTGCCCCCGGTTTTTAATCACATTTTAACCTGACAACTTCTAAGTAATTATAAATTTTGTAGCCTTTAGTTTCTACTTTTTGGTTGTTCTTTTCATATATTGTTGTAATGAGTGTGTGTGTGTGTGTGTGTGCATATTGTTTTCCTGCTTCTGCTTACTTCACTTTCATGAGTTCATATATCTTCCCATGCTTCTCTATATTCATTATATCCATCCTTTCTTCCAACATGATAATATTCCATTGCAGTCTTATACTATGATTTGAGGTACAAATACATAGAAAAGCTCTGTGTCAACATACCAAAATGCATTCATTACCTGTGATTACAAAATTCTCCTTAAAGAAATAACAAACAACTTAAACAATCAGATGTGTCATCAGTACTCATGGCTGGGCCTTGCCAATTTAATAAAAATGATAATATTATCAAAAGTGATTTACAGGGGGCAGCTAGGTGGCGCAGTGGATAAAGCACCAGCCCTGGATTTAGGAGTATCTGAGTTCAAATATGGCCTCACTCAAGACACTTGACACTTACTAGCTGTGTGACCCTGGGTAAGTCACTTAACCCTTACTGCCCCACCCAAAAAAAAAAAAGACATTATTTGGAGGAACAATGATTCTAGAATATGAAAAAATAATGAAAAGAAGTAGGAATGAATAGTGAATAATTCTTCCAGGACTCAAAGTATATATATGAAGCAGTTATCATAAAAACTGTTTGGTTCAGATTTTTTAAAAATAGAAAAAGAAATCAATAGAACAGGCTCTCCCTACCTTTCCATCTCTTGCCTCATTTTCTTATGCTGCTAATCTCTCTTTTTTTTTTTTTTTTTTTTGGTGAGGCAGTTGGGGTTAAGTGACTTGCCCAGAATCACACAGCTAGTAAGTGTCAAGTGTCTGAGGCCAGATTTGAACTCAGGTCCTCCTGAATCCAGGGCCAGTGCTCTATCCACTGCACCATCTAGCTGCCCCTGCTAATCTCTTTTAAAGTTCAACTCTGTATGACTTCCACCATGTACCTTCTCTGCTCCTGCAGAACATCAGTGGAAAAAAATCATGCAATCATACTGACTGAATCCACTGTAGATATATGTTATCCAATCTCAATTGGTCCTCAGTGATTTGAGTCAATCCTTTTAACTCTTTCCCTGCTTGACTGTTTGATTGGTCCCTCCCTAAACACAGTCACAAGTTCTAGTATGGTTGTCTTCCCATTATAGCTTTCCCAAATAAATATGACACCTTAAATACTAGCTCAAAGAGGAAGATGGTTAGGGTGATAATGGTCATAATAGTCATTTTTCAGGTTGATGCCATAACTTTAAAAAAAATCAATCCCATCCATGGCAATAATTATCAGATTTTAATTAATTTTGTTATTGACACATACATGCACACAAACAGGAATTTTTGTTTAGTTTGAAAGGCATTAAAATCATGTTGAAAGAGATTATTTATGGTTTAAACACAGAGATTATTATTATCTACCTAAATTATCATGGAATCATTGAGGACATTGCAGCAAACAGTCAAAAATGGTAGAGCTATTTGTAATTCAGCATTTGTAGTCAATATGAAAATGTAGATTCAATCACCTACGGGAATATTGTAGACATGTCTAATATAAAAAGTAATTACTGTATCATAGCTGAGTGGGCTGGGCAACTTGGTTGAGCATCACTTCAAAACTACTGCCTGCCACACAGAACATGGATCTCAGGCTTTTAACAAAGGCCTAGTGTTTTTTATAAAGTAGCATCTTATATAAGACTGGGAGTTATTACAGTAACAACTGTATGACTCCTCACCATAGTGGATATATCCAGGCATGGTCCTGGGTTTTCATTGCCACTATTGGTGATTGGTGACTGTCCTGGCTTTAATGATAGCTCCTTAACAAGGTGTGAAACTTGCTTAATAATATTAATTCCTCAATAAGCTGTGAATTCCTTGTTTGAAATTCTTAAAAGAAAACCTAAGTGGGCATGCTCAGTCCAAAGACTAGGAACAGAGAAACGTCCCCAACATTGATTCTCAGTGCTTTGTTTCTAGAACTTGGGTTATATCTTCAGGAAGGAGAAGTAGAATATGAAGGGGGAAAAGCAGAAGAATCTAAATTTCAAACATTCAAATGCTCAACTAAACCTGTGATCTCATCCAATTCTTCTTGTGTTTAGAACTGTCTAAGTGTGCCAAGATTTGGTGGCTAATGGAAAACACACTCTTCACTCCATGCTACATATAGCATATCTATTATATCTTTCTATTAAATGGTAATTATAATAAGCATTTTGATTTCTTATCATGAATTCTTCTCTGTGGGTTCTTAAGCAGAGGAAGAATCCACAATGTAATATAGCAAAAATCAAAAGGCAGAGGAAGCACATTGAGGAAACTAGAAGAAATTACAGAGGATTCCTCAGGGAAGTTGAAGAAAGACAAGACTTACTTTTCATTGGTGTCTACTTTTAAAGAATCCAGCCTGCCCTCAACTCAGATTTTTTTTTTTTTTTTGCTGAGGCAACTGAGGTTAAGTGACTTGCCCAGGGTCACACAGCTAGTATTCTTATAGCACAATAGTATTCCATTACATTCATATAACACCACTTGTTCAGCCATTCCCTAATTGATGGGCATCACCTCAATTTCTCATTCTTTGCCACCACAAAAAGAGGTATTATAAATATTTTTGTGTCAATAGTTCCTTTTTCCCTTTTTATGATCTCTTTGCCTTATAGCTCTGGTAGTGATATTGTTGTATCAAAAGATATGGGGGAGGGGCGCAGCTAGGTGACACAGTGGATAAAGCACGGGCCTTGGATTCAGGAGTACCTGAGTTCAAATCCGGCCTCAGACACTTGACGCCTACTAGCTGTGTGACCCTGAGCAAGTCACTTAACCCCCACTGCCTTGCAAAAAAAAAAAAAAGATATGGGGGCACCTAGGTGGCACAGTGGATAGAGCACTGCCCTGGATACAGGAGGACCTGAGTTCAAATCCAGCCTCAGATACTTACTGGCTATGTGACCCTGGGCAAGTCACTCAACCCCAATTGCCTCATCAAAAAAAAAAAAAAAGGGTATGAACAGTTTTATAGCCCTTTGACGATAGTTACAAATTTCTCTCCAGAATGGTTGGATTATCTCACAACTGCATTTTTCAACAGCTTCTCCAACATTTATTATTTAACTTTTTTGTTATATTGGCCAATCTGATAGGTATGAAGTGGTACATCAGAGTTGTTTTAATTTGCATTTATCTAATCAAGAGTGATTTAAAGAATTTTTTCATATGACTATAGATAGCTTTAATTTCTTCATCTGAAAACTGCCTCCTCATAGCCTTTGACTGTTTCCCAATTGGGGGATGACTTGTATTCTTATAAATTTGACTCATTTCTTTATACATTTGAGAAATGAGGTCTTTATCAGAGACATTGTCTGTAAAAATTATTTCTCAGCTTTTTGTTTTCCTAATATTAGTTTCATTGGTTTTGTTAGTGCAAAACTTTATTATTTTAATGTAATCAAAATTATTCATTTTGCACTTCATTATGTTCACTATCTCATTTGGTCATAAATTCTTCCATTCTCCATGGATTTGACAGGTAAACTATTCCTCACTCTCCAAATTTGCCTATGACATCCTTTATGTCTAAATCATGTACCATTTTGATTTTATCTTGTTACATGGTGTGAAATGTTGGTCTATGTCTAGTTTCTGCCATACTATTTTCCACTTTTCCCAGTATTTTTTGTCACATAGTGAGTTCTTATGCAAGAAGCTGGAGTCTTTGGGTTTATCAAACACTAGATTAACATAGTCATTTACTAATGTGTCTTTTGTACCTAAATTTTTCCACAGATCCACCACTCTATTTCTTAGCTACTAACAAATAGTTTTGATGATTGTCACTTTATAATACAGTTTTAGATCTGGTATGGCTAGGCTACCTTCCTTTGCATTTTTTTCATTAATTCCCTTGATATTCTTTTTTTTTTATCACATGCACTCTTTTTTTTAATTAATAAAGTATTTTATTTTTTTCTGTTACATGTAAAGATTGTTCTCAACTTTTGTTTATACAAGCTTTACAATTTCAGATTTTTCTCCCTCCCTCCCCTCCCTCCCCCCTCCCCTAGACAGCAAGTAATCTGATATAGGTTATATATATATATATATATATAAACACATAATAACATTAATCCTATTTCTGCATTAGTCATGTTATAAGAGAAAAAATCAGAGCAATGATGAAAAACCTCAAAATAGAAAAAAACAACATCTATACTCCGCAGTTCCTTTTTTTTTTTCCCTTGGATTTGGAGATCCTCTTCTATCACAAGTTCCGTGGAACTCTTCTGTGCCATTGCATTGGTGAGAAGAATATAGTCCATCACAGTAGATCAACACTCAATGTTGATGATACTGTGTACAATGGTCTTCTGGTTCTGCTCATCTCACTCATCATCAGCTCATGCAAGACCCTCCATTACCTTGATATTCTTGACCTTTGTTCTTCCAGATCAATTGTGTTATTATTTTTGCAAGTTCCATAAAATAATTCTTTGGCAGTTTGATTGGCATGGCACTGAATAAGTAAATTAACTTAGGTAGAATTGTCATTTTTATTATATTGGCTCAGCCTATTCATGAGCAACTGATATTTTTCCAATTGTTTACATATGATTTTAGTTGTGTGAAAAGTGTTTTATAATTGTGTTCATATAATCCCTGTGTTTGTCTTAGCAGGTAGACTCCCAATTATTTTATATTGTCTATAGTTATTTTAAATTGAATTTCTCTAGTTCTTGCTGCTGGACTTTGTTGGTAATACATAGAAATGCTGATGATTTATGTGGATTTATTTTATATCTTGCAACTTTGCTAAAGTTGTTAGTTGTTTCAAGTAGTATTTTAGTTGATTCTCTAGGATTCTCAAAGTCTACCATCATATCATCTGCAAAGAGTGATACTTTTGTTTCCTTATCGCCTAGTCTAATTCCTTCAATTTCTTCTTCTATTATTGCTCTAGCTAGCATTTCTAGTACAATGTCAAATAATAGTAGTGCTAATGGGCATCCTTGTTTTACCCCTGATCTTAACCAGGAAGACTTCTAACTTATCCCTATTACAGATATTGCTTACTGATGGTTTTAGATAGATACTATTTATCATTTTAAGGAAAACTCCCTTTGTTCCTATGCTCTCCGGTGTCTTTAATAGAAATGGGTGCTGTATTTTGTCAAAATCTTTTTCTGTATCTATTGAGATAATCATATGATTTCTATTAGTTTTGTTATTGATATAGTCAACTATACTGATACTTTTCCTAATATTGAACCATTCCTGGTATAAATTCCACCTGGTCATAATGTATTATCCTCACGATAAATTGCTGTAATCTCTATGCTAATATTTTATTTTTAAATTTTGCATCAATATTCATTAAGGGACTTGGTCTATAATTTTCTTTCTCTGTTTTGGCTCTTCCTGGTTTAGGTATCAGTACCATATTTGTGTCATAAACGGATTTGGTAGAACTCCTTGAACTTCCAAATACTTTATATTGTATTAGAAGTGATTTTTCTTTAAATGTATGGTAGAATTCACTTGTAAATCCATCTGGTCCTGGAGATTTTTCCTTAGGGAGTACATTGATGGCTTGTTCAATTACTTTTTCTAATATGGAGTTATTTAAGTATTTTATTTTCTCTTCTGTTAATCTGGGCAATTTATATTTTTGTAAATATTCATCTATTTCACTTATATTGTCAGATTTATTGATTCTTTAGGATTCTCAAAGTCTACCATCATATCATCTGCAAAGAGTGATACTTTTGTTGGCATACAGTTAGGCAAAATAGCTCCTAATTACTGCTTTAATTTCCTCTTCATTGGTGGTGAATTTACCCCTTTCGTTTTTTATATTGGTAACTTCATTTTCTTCTTTTCAAAATCAAATGAACCAAAGATTTGTCTACTTTATTGGGTTTTCCCCATAAAAGTAGCTCTTAGTTTTATTTATTAGTTCAATACTTTTCTTATTTTCAATTTTATTAATTTCTCCTTTGATTTTAAGAATTTCTAATTTGACATTCAATTGGGGATTTTTAATTTGTTCTTTTTCTTTTTTAGTTGCATGCCCAATTCATTGATTAACTCTTTCTCTATTTTATCCATGTAAGCTTTTAGAGATATAAAATTTTCCCTAAGAACTGCATTTGCTGAATCCCATAAATTGTGGTATGTTTTCTCATTATTGTCATTCTCCTTGATGAAATTATTGATTGTTTCTATGATTTGATGTTTGACCTACTCATTCTTTAGGATTATATTATTTAATTTCCAATTAATTTTTAGTCTATTGTTCCATGGCCATTTATTACATGTAATTTTTATTGCATTATGATCCCAATGGGATGCATTCAATACTTCTGCTTTTCTGCATGTGATTATGAGGTTTTTGTGCCCTAATAAATGGTCAATTTTTGTGTAGGTGCCATGTACCACTAAATAAATGGAATATTCCTTTCTATCCCTATTCAATTTTCTTCAGAGGTCTGTCAGATCCAACTTTTCTAAAATTCTATTTACCTTCTTAACTTTTTCTTGTTTATTCTGTGGTTATATTTATCTAGCTCTGAGATGGGGAGGTGGAGGTCCCCCACTAGTATAGTTTTGCTGTTTATTTCTTCCTATAATTCACTTAACTTCTGCTCTAAGTATTTGGATCCTATACCACTTGGTGCATATATGTTTGGTATTGGTATTACTTCACTGTCTATGGTATCTTTTAGCAAGATGTAGTTTCCTTCATTAACTCTTTTAATTAGATCTGGTTTTGTTTTTGTTTTGTCTGAGATCAGAATTGCTACCCCTACTTTTTTTTTTTTTACTTCATCTAAAGCATAATATCTTTTACTCCAGCCTTTTACCTTTACTCTGCTGTATCACTCTGCTTCAAATGTGTTTCTTGTAAACAATATATTGTAGGATTCTGGTCTTTCAGATACAATTTTGTAAAGAAGAAGCATAAGTCCAAAAAATGATTTACACACTAGAAGCAGCATAAGTGATATGATAGAGGAAATATATGATCAGCAAAGGAGGTAAGCCAATCAGATGGTCCAAGTGAAGGATAACAGCTGGGTAGTCTGAGAGTTTCATTATTGCACTCAAAATATAAAAAATTAAAATTAAAATAGAGGAGGGTCACTAGAATATCTGTTGAATCTTCTTCAAAAAATCTATAAAAGGGGGGCAGCTAGGTGGCGCAATGAATAAGGCACTAGCCTTGGATTCAGGAGGACCTGAGTTCAAACCCAGCCTGAGACACTTACTAGATGTGTGACCCTGGGCAAGTCACTTAAACCCCATTGCCCTGCAAAAAAAAAAAATCTATAAAAGAATATAGACCAGGATCTCATTCGATGGAAATGCATCAATGAGCTTTAATCTTTACCAGGGGAGGAAATGTCCATAGCAGTGAGACCACAGTTACAATGAATATCAAAGTAATAATGGCTGACATTTATTGTGGGGACCAATTTTTAATTGGGGAATGTTAGCTAAGCAGCTCGCCGCAATATTGGGGCAAGGAAGGAGACTGGCAGCCTCCCTCAAAACAGAATAGGATTTATTTTAACAAGAACGAACTTAAAAAAAAACCACAAACAGGATCAGTAAGATCAAGGTAAAGGAAATAAAATGGGGAAAGGGAAATTATACAACCTGAAGAAATACCACCACCCAGGAATCAGCTGAGAATACACAGCAGAGCTCCTGTTACCTTCCAGTGTCCAGCTAGAATGCCCAATTCTCCTACCCCATTCCCAGAAAAACCCCACACAGCCCCAGCCAATGGTATGGCCACTCTGACAGTCACATGACTGCCCTCACTAGGCTTCCATTCATTATAATTTTGCCAGGGCCATGTAGGTGTCAAGGAGTGGTGATGATGTGAGGTGCCAGTACCATGGCAATGGCTACAACCAGTGGGTGGAGCACCACGCGGTTTGCGGAGCTCCAGGCCAGTGCACGCCAAGGCATAAAAACCTCAAATAACAATTAATTCTTTACATTCCCCCCTTTGTTTCATCAAGAAACACGGGGTGTTTCCTTGATGGAACAATAAATAATAAACAATAAATAAATTTTAAAAAATAACCGAATATCATAACCAATGCTAACAGTATACTAATAACAATATAGGAAAGGGGAAATACATATTACAGATGAAGTATATTGTAACAGAAGGAAAAACAAAAATGTCCATTTAAAGTCCTTAAAATCTTGTCCTCGAAGGAGGGTTGAGATGTCATCAGGGGAACTGGACTCTGGTCTGGATTCTGGCTGTCTCTGGATTCTGGTTGTCTCTGGAACTACTGGATTTTCATTAATCAATTCTCCTCCCCCAATCCCAGAAACCCCCCAGCCCCCAGCCAATTGGATGACTGCTCTGACAGTCACATGACTGCCCTCACTAGGCTTCCAATCATTATAATTTTGCCAGGGCCATGTCGGCATCAGTGAGTAGTGATGATGTGAGGTGCCAGCACCATGGCAACTGCTACAACTAGTGGGTAGAACACCATGTGGTTTGCAGAGCCCCAGGGCAGTGCGTGCCGAGGCATAAAAACCTCAAATAACAATTAATTCTTTACATTATATAGTGTTTTAAAATGTGCATACACAGTGCCTAGGACTGTTATAAGCACTTAATGCATTGTTCATTCATTGATTGATTTGTAGTAGGTTCTATTAGGATATTAACCTAATTTAACAGATGAGAAAGCTGAGTTTTGAAGAGATTTGCTCATAGTCATACAGGTGGTAAATATTGTAAAACAAATTCAAACCCAAATATTCCTGGCTTCAAATCCAACTTTCATTACCAATGTATTTTTGTTGTTGTTGTTGTTTTTGTTTTTGTGAGGCAATTGGGGTTAAGTGACTTGCCCAGGGTCACACAGCCAGTAAGTGTTAAGTGTCTGAGGCCAGATTTGAACTCAGGTACTCCTGACTCCAGGGCCGGTGCTCTATCCACTGCACCATCTAGCTGCCCCAAATTACCAATGTATTTGTAGAGAAGCATTTCCAATATTTTGATAATGTTAATAAAGGCCTATGTCATATGGAATTTCTACTATTTTTAGGAGAGGTCTTTTAACACCTTGGTAAAGTAAAGATGTTTTTCCATGATAGGTATATGCATATCAGTAGCCTTCAAAGTCCAGATTAAGGAGTAGAGAGAACCTGACCACAATTTTGCATCCCATCCCTTAAAGAGAGGAAAAGTTTGACCCAATCTATCCTGCTGTGGATTTGATGCTATTTAGGTCCATTCGTAAGTATTGGAAAGATGAGAAATAGCCCAGACAAAAAAAGGAGGTGATTATGTGGCTACAGAAGAAATTATAAGATGTGGTTTTGTATTATTTTTGTGACATGGGAATCTCCACATTTTCATTTTTAGGGGAAAGACATGGAAAATTATTCTCTACTTTAGAGTAGCTACCACCTACCTTGAATTATTTGTGAGATTTAACTCTGTAACTAAAAATAAATAGTAATTTCAACAGGTGAAGGGATAATACCTAGTAATCCTATTAATATATTTTACTAGTGAAATTCCTAGAAAATATAATTAAAATATCACTTAATGGCAAAGAGGTAGAGGACTAGCAAGATAGAAAAGTGTAGGGGGCAGCTAAGTGGCACAGTGGAAAAAGCACTGGCCCTGGATTCAGGCAGACCTGAGTTCAAATCCAGCCTCAGACACTTATACTAGCTGTATGACCCTGGGCAAGTCACTTAACCCTCGTTGCCCGGCAAAAACAAAAAAACAAACAGAAAAGTGTATACATTGCCAGTCAAGTTCTCTGTACTGGAATATTTTGTTGCTTAATTATTTTACTTTTATATAAAGGAAGGTTTACATTGGAAAGAGTAATGGCTTTGAAGTAAGAAGAATTGAATTCAACTCCTTCCTGGGATACTTTCTGTTCATATGTCCTTGGTAAAGTCACTACCTCTATGGGCTCCATTTTCTTAATTTGTAAAATGAGGGGTTTGGACACAAATACTTCTAAGGCCATTTCCAGTTTTACATCTATGAGCCTATGATCACAGGGTTCAACTGAAGAGAAGTAGCTGGACAATTACTTTGATAGAAAAATATTGAAATATATCTTTGAAAACATTTTTAAAAGATAGTATGATTTAAATGTGGAATTGTCTTTTCAAAAGCGTTCCTTACCTTTGCATTTTTTTTAAATTTTGAAAGGCTTTCTGATAATGTGTGTATAAAGCATAAACTAGAGACTCCAAAAGCTAACATAAAGTCTCATTTCATTGCTAAAAATAGGTTGTATTTGAATATCACTTTCATCCTGAGGTTTTAAGTACCTTACATTTTCCAGTAATGACGAGGGAAGCAAGTACAGAAGGAGAGGTATACCTCCATGTCACTCAGGAGCTGAGATCTTCTGTACAAATCATATTTTTGCAAATTAAATTGTGCTTCTATACTCCAGGGAACAGAAGGGAACGTAAACAAACCTGTCTCTCTGTTCATGCATGAGAATTTGCCCACAGTAGGACACTGTATATTGTTTTCACTGAGAGGGAAAAACTAAAGTACATTTTTTTTAAATCAGAGGAATTGGAATGAAAAGAAATTGTAGAGGTCACAGAGTCCAACCCCTCTCATTTTATAGATGAAAAGGCTGAGTCTCGGAAAGGTCAAATGAGCTCTAACAATTTAAAAAGAAAGTCTCATGGTTTAGCAAACGTTTTCGCTCTTCCTGCAGCTACCAGTGGATATATGAAAAAGGCAATGATCCCCAAGATTACCCAAGTAGCAGAGCCAGTATGATTCAAATCTATATTCACTGTGCTAGAACGCATAGGTATTAGAAAGCATAGAGCTAGAAGTCACTTTAGATACTGACTCCAACTCCTGAATTTTACAAAGGACAGAAGTAAGGCTGACAGAGATGATTCCATTGTGGTCATACAATTAGTGTCAGACATGTGATGGGTAAGCACCCAGTCTTTGAGGCATGTGAAATATTACTGTCGTTGTTGTAATTCAACATGTGGGGTCTTGGAGAGCTTGTTTCCAGGCATGCATGGTAGAGGGCCTCTTCCATACTCTTCAGAGTATTTGCAAGATACCCTCTGTTTCCCATTGGTAAATTGTACAGTGAAGGAAAATCCTTTCATTGCCTGCTAAGCTACAACTGAGTATGCATACAAAAGGTTATATCCAGTGAGCTCTCAATTTCTCATCTGGCAGATTTCTAGTGAAGAGAATTACTGAGAGTTTCTAGGTGGGAGAAAGGTGAAAAAAGGCCAAGGTCTCCCACTTCATCCTAGGTCATCACCAGCCATCTTGACCTATGCCTTGCCACTGGACTCCAATGACTCTGAAGAAGGGAGTGGGGCTGATGGCTTTGCACAGCTCTACCTCACTTAAATCCAATTCACTCCCAAGTCAAGCTATCACTCTTCTGATGTCATTGATCCACTTTGAGAACAACGGATAAATAACAACAAAAAAGGAGAGAGGTAGGTATTTCTATCACTCATTGGGCTATCATGCATTTATAAACAACTGGTGCCTCTGTTCCTTTTGAATTTTTGTGTTTATTCATTCCTAATTTTGAGTGAATGAGTTATCTGGAAATGGGATTGACAAGGGTATGGACTTTTGAAATTTGAGAGGTTGGGAGAGTCATAAAAGTCAGTAGCAGAGGTCACTAGAGCTGCCAGAAGCAATAGCTGAGTCCAGTGTGGAGTTAGACCTGAGGAGAGACCTGTGTGACCCAGTCAAACAATGGATTGACTTGAAAACTGAGACACTACATCCTTCAATGAGGGAGCCCAGGTAAGCAAGGGAGCAACTCACCTGTCATACCACCATGTCCTAAAATGAATATGGTGGGTATTCTGAGAAAAAAGAAAAGGACTCCCAGGGCTAGGAGTTTTAAGGTATCCCTCAGCCCCATATGTTTCCTATATTTGTACCTGACTACCTTTGTGCTAAATTTAAACCCATTCTTACCAAGAACTGTATGTATAGAGGGGAGAGTGAATTCCCAGTTTTTCTTGGGGGAGAGACTAGATTGTTTTGTAACTGTTGTTCTTACTAGCCTTTCTCAGTAATTATTCATTCACAAAAGGCTAATTGATAACATTGGGGAGAGCATGTTGGGTGGGAGCTTTTGAGTGACAATATTACAAATCTTAGTTATACAGTTACCCGATGATAGAATACTGAAGTAAGGAGTAGTCAGCAATTGTCTAGGGACCTAACCTATTGGTGCAAATGAAGGTTGGAAGAATGAGTACAGAAGGGGTTAAAAAACTGTATGTGTTGTGTCCCTCAATTAGATATTAAGTTCCTTGAGAGCAAGGATGGTCTCACTTTTCTATTTATATCTCCAGAACTTAGCACATAATAAATGATTATGAATGTTTTTTAATTCATTTATACATCATCTGGATAATTCAGCTGCCCTCTTTGCCTTTTGTCATTACACTTTAAGCATTGGGGTTCTTTAAATTACATTTTTATTATGAAATTAATAATGATCAACAAACATTTCAAAATATAAGCACAAAAAGAATTGTGCATAAAACTATGAATTTCTATTAATATCGTTGTTGTTTTTTTTAAGCAGGGCTATGGGGGTTAAGTGACTTGCCCAGGGTCACACAGCTAGTAAGTGTCTGAGGTAGGATTTGAACTCAGGTACTCCTGAATCCAGGGCCGGTGCTTTATCCACTGCACCACCTAGCTGCCCCTATTAATATCGTTTTTAAGTATATGCAAAACTTAACAGGATAGTAACACAAATACTCTGCCTGTATTTCCTTCTGAACTTTTTTTTTCGTTTTCTTCTGGGTATTTAAAAATGTTTTATTGATCTTTTCTTCCTCTTTTTTCCTTTTTGTTGTATTATTTCATTTAGGTTACATGCATGTCTCATCATGTCTCCTAGAGCTTTTAGCTTTCTTCATGCTCAGATCTGTTCTGAAGTACCAGAATCTTAGGTGGAATCTTAGCATTGAATGTACTCCAGCAAGATTCTGTGGCTTAATTTGATTTACAAAATTAAAAGGCTTCCGGCTTTCTTCTCAACTAAATTAAGATTTACTGAAATGTTGCCCTCCTCCCTAGGAGAACACTCCATCAGTAAGAATTTGTTTTAAAACTTTCTAAAATGATATGGCTTAACCAATGAGGAAGAAATAAGCAATCACAGAACAAAGGCCACCATGATATCTCACACTTTTATAAGAAGCAGGTCCAAAAGGCCAACTAGAGAAAAAAGTATTTTGGCTTTTTAGTTGAATGTTAGGGGGAATGATTCAGACTCTTTAACATGCACATCTGTGGAGTCCCTTAGGATTTTCTGGCTCCTTTTGATTTCTGCACATCAGCTAAAACAAATGCCAACGGAGAATTTAAAAACCAAAATCTGATGTGAATTTATCTTCCTCAGGACTCTAAACTCTTAGGCCAATGAACTATTTAAAACCTCAAATTATTTCATATTCAAGGAAGGGAGTTTGAAAGAGGCACTGTCTTTGTTATATGTAGCTCTAAGTGGCATCACAGCAATAGGAACTGAATTGTCAGATGACCTGGGTTTGGCTCTTGCTTCCAACACTGATTTGCTGTGTGACCTTGAGAAAATCATTTTGTCTCTCTGGGACTTAGTTTGCCCATGTATAAATGGGGATGAGACTAGATGATTTCAAAAGTTCTCTTTGGAGCTAAAATTCTATGGAAAGTTGCTGTTGTGTGTAACAAGCAGAGAGTTACCTCCCTCTGCCCCACCACCACCATACACACACCTCAGCCACCATCCAATGCAACCCATACAAAAATAAAAAAGGAGAGGATAGAGGAGCTAACACACCCAAAGAGGGGTCATTCAACCTCTGATTGAAGCTGTCTAAGAAAAAAGAATACCATACCTCTTCAGGTTATCCATTCATCCCACTCTTGGACAGCCCTGTTACTAAGTTTTCCCTGATATCAAGCCAAAATTTGTCTCAATGACCTCTACCATTTACTCCTGATCTGTTCTCTGAGTCCTAGCAAAATAAGTTTAATATTTCTCTCTACAAATACTTAAAAACAGCTCTCATGGAACTTTTGAGAATTCATTTCCCCAGCTGATTCATTCCTTCAGCGGATCCTTATAAATCAGGAATTCAAAGCTCTTTACCATCCTAGTTACTCCCATAAAGACAATCTCTAACTTATCAATATTCTTAAGCTGTAGTTCTCAGAATTGAACATAATACTCCAGATAATATTAGATAAGAGCAGAGTACAGTAGGACCATCACCTCTTTGTTTCCAGAGGCTACGCCTCTTTTAGTGCCATCCCAAATCCTGTTAACATTTTGGGTTGCACATCACACTACTGACTCATACTGAGCTTGTGGTTGACAAAAAATTTCTTTTGAGGGCTCCTCAAAGTCATCCTCTACTCTTCCCTCCATTCCCCCTAACAAGCAATCAGTTACCAAGTTTCATCAATTTTCTAGTCAAAATATGCCTCTCATATCTGTCCTTTCTTTGCACTTTCACAGTTACCACCCTTACTCAAATATATCTCAATAATCTCATAACCGGTCTGCCAGGCTACAATATCTCCCCTCTTCAATTCTTCTTTCATACAGCTACAGAATGAATATGCCTGAAGCATACGTCTGACTATGTCCCTCCCTCACTCAGGAAGCTTCAGTGGTTCCCTCTGGTTTATAGCATAAAATACAAACACTTCTTTCCAGACTTACTGGCCATTACTGTGCTTTATGTTCTAGTGGAACAGGCCAGCGTGTTGTTCCTCATACAAACATTCCATTTCCTGTCTACAAACCTTTGTCTCCCATCCCTGTAATGCTCTTACTCCTCCCCACTGACTCTTACAGCCCTTGCATATTGAAAACTTTGTGTTGGCTGATCACTGGCTCATAATTAATTAATTGTTAAAATAAAATCCTGATGACTAAGGACAAATTAAAGGAGATACTTGAATTATCTGGATAATATAAAATAGCAAGATTTTGAATTCATTCTCCCAAAAAAAACCCATCTTCCCTGCCACCATAGAGTTCTACAGGTATGCCTGAGAGACAGAGAGGAGGCTCATCCATGTCAGGTCATTAAGAGCAAGGATTCTCATTTCTTTCCTTTTATCTCCAATACTTTGCACCATTACTGGAATACAGTAAGTACTTAATAAATGCTTGTTGATTGACTGTTGAGAAGTCCAGCTCCACAGTTAACCATGAGTGATTAGCACGACAATTCCATTCAACCAATTAACCTCAATTAGCTTTCACAAAGAGATTTTAGACAATAGCTGTGGATCACAATTTCTTATGCCACCTCCAGGTATGAGAAGGGCGAACTCAAAACCTAAAGTGTTGGGGGTAGGGGTAGGTAGGTGGCACAGTGGATAAAGCAATAGCCCTAGATTCAGGATGATATGGGGAGAAAGCTCATGGGTCCTTAGGATTCCTCTATAAAGAATTACATGCTAGGTGGCACAGTGAATAAAAGCACTGGCCCTGGATTCAGGAGTACCTGAGTTCAAATCTGGCCTCAGACACTTAACACTTACTAGCTGTGTGACCCTGGGCAAGTCACTTAACCCCCACTGCCCTGCAAAAAAAAAAAAAAAAGAATTACATTCTTGCGCAAGTCCTATTTAGGAATAAAAGAACAAGTTTATGGGGGTACAAGAGAAACTGGCCGGGACGAAGGTTTTAGAGAAAAACACTTTCCTCCCAGACTAGCTTGGGGAGTGCCTTTTTTTATTTTTAGGCAATTGGCGTTAAGTGACTTGCCCAGGGTCACACAGCTAGTAAGTGTTAAATGTCTGAGGCCAGATTTGAACTCAGGTACTCCTGACTCCAGGGCTGGTGCTCTATCCACTTCCCCATCTAGCTGCCCCAGGGAGTGCCCTTTTATAGGGCTAAGATGGAGTGGGTAAAAATGTCCCTTATTGGGCGATGGGTTGGGGGTCCTCTGGTGGTGGGCTGGAGTAGTTTGATGATCGGTTGTGAGCAATCTGGTGATGGGCGTTAACTCCATCCTGGTGGGTCTGAGCAGTCAGCTGGTGGGTGGTTCCTGGGTTTTCTCCAGCTGGTGTAGTCCTGCCCAACAGTATTACCTCATCCAGGTGGTGTGGAGGGCTGGAATGTAGGGTGGTGGTCCTGGAGCTTGTTCAGTTCCACCCGGTGCTGCTTATCTCTTTTGGGTGTGTCTGCCCTTGGTTGAGCTCAAGGAGAGGCCTACTTGATTTCAAGAGAAAACTCCTGGGGTTTAAAGGAAAAAGTTCCTTGACCTCCCCAGACAACTTCTGGGGTAACCAGGGCCCATAATCCTCCCATAACAAAGAGGACTGGAGTTCAAATCCAGCCTCAGACACTTGACACTTATAAGCTGTGTGACCCTGGGCAAGTCACTTAACCCTCATTGCCCCACAAAAACAAACAAACAAACAAACCAAAAAAAAAAAAACCCAACCCTAAAGTATTTTTTACATAGATTTCATTCTACCTAGTTCACTTTCAAATTGCCATAGCTGATAGATGGATGAATCATGTCTTTGCTACTGCTAGACTGGATCAGGCAGGTTGTTCAAGACTTTGTTCTTTAGCATCTTGCTTTTCTAGTATCTAGTATCTCTCTCTCTCTCTCTTCCCTTTCAAAATTCACGAGTCCATAGCATCTCCAATGTCCTTCACCAAAAGAAAGGCCACAATTAGGTAGATAAAAGCCTAACGCTTCTCTCCCCACCAAATCTTTGACTCTTTAATTGAATACACCCAGTCAAGAAATGAAGCCCAGTCTTCCTATGGCTGATTATTGCCTTTCGAATGTACCTCAGTGCTGATTATACAGTCCTTCTCTTTGTCACATGACTAGCAGATCAGAATTGGTTACACAATATCTACCATGATCCAAATCAGAGAGCAGGGCACTTCCATTACACATTATCATGCCTTTCTGGAAGAGGGCTCTTCAGCCTCTTCCCATGAGGGGATTACATCCACCGGGCTCGATTAGCATGCTTACCAGCTTCCCATTACTGTATGAATGCATGAATGAATGAAAAGGCATTTATTAAGCATTGTGTATAAAGCATTGTGTTACTGTCTCTGTTCTCAAGAAACTTATACTTATATTGGGGGAGACAACATATATAAGAAAGTTCAGCTACAGGGTGAATGAAAAAGTCTACAAATCTTAAGAGTATACCAAAAGGATGGATGACAAGGTCCAGAAGTTCTCAAGGGTGCTTCAACAAGGCATGTAATAGTTCCTAAGTGTCTTGATGACATAGTTGCAAAGCAAATGGTAACGCCCAAGTAGGTTTCTCTTAGAAACACAACAAAAGCTGAACCTTGAGGCAGCACTTAACAATAAGACATCTAACTACTTAAAGTTATTAATAGTCTAATTGTTCTCCCACCCTTTTATTTGTGATGCTTCATTAACAGGTAGGGTAGTGCTATTTTCAAATGAGAATTCCAGAGCAAAGGTCCCGTCAAGAAGGGAATAGAGGTTCCATTTAATGTTAAACAATAATAATAGCTGAAACTACATTCTCTGATTCCAAGGTCAGGGCTCCTGCTAACAGATTATACAACACCTATCAATTAAAAGCATGAATGATTTAGTGGAAAAAGCCCTCAAACTTGAATCTAGAGGCTCTGTGTTTAAATCCCAGCTCTGCCCTTAAGGAACTTAGATTCTAATGGGGGAAGAGGTACTGGAAAGCAAGGGTCAGGGAGGAGTGTACCCTAGGGAGACCTAGGAGGTGAAGTAGAGACCTGAACTTCCACAAGATAAGGCAAAAATCTCTCTTAGAAGAGCCAGGAGAGGCAGGAGTGCAATCCAAGTTTTACCTGGGGTAGAGATGCTGTGGACTTGGAACATGAAGTAAACCAGTTGTTCTGGGACATAAAGGGTGTGTACGGTAGGAACATGGAATTCCACCCTACCTGAATTGATAGCTTGGAGCCCGGCTATGAAGGGCTTTAAATGCTAAACCAAAGAGGGTGTTTTAATTTTAACCTAGATGCAATAGACAAACCCTAAACTCCATGACTCCAGGTCCAGGGTTCCTTGCCTTATATTAAGCTACCTGTCTGTGACTTGGCTATAGAATGAGGAAAATCTTGTGGGTACAACCTACCTCACAGGATTGTTGTGAGGGAAAACAATGTATTAACCTTAAAGAACTACATAAATGTGAGCTATTATTCTTCCCTGCCCAAGCCCTCCCTAGTTCACAGTCAGGGTTGGAGTGGAATTGAACTTCTCTCCATCATAAATCCCCTGGAGCCACAGATAGCTTCATCTGCAACTCTTTCCCCCAAATGATTAAAGGGCTTGGCTAATTTTTTACCTAATAAAAAGTGTCTCATAATCTGATAACTATGAGTTATCAGTAAAACCCTAGCAGGGAGTGTCATCCATAATGTGGTCCTAAAGACCTCTCAATTACACTTGTCACTTGAAAGCAAAAAGTAAATTTTTTTTTGACACGGAGAACAAATTACACTAGGTAAATAAAGACACCTGGGGAAACTAATGCTTTCAGCTGTGCTCTTGCAACTCCTCATTTAAAAAAACAACAACTGTAATATCTTCCCTTAACCCTTTTCTGTTCTCTTGGAAGAAAGGAAAGTAGTTTAGGGATCTGAAGGAACCTCATAGGATCATAGATTTAGAGCTAGGATGGATCTTAGAGATCATCTAGACAAACTCTCCTAAATTTATATATAAGGGAAACTGAGGCCAAGTGATTTGCCAAAGGTCACTCAGGTATTAAGTGACAAAGCCACCATTTGAGCCCTGATATAGAGATCTTTCTGATGCATGACACTGCCCTCTTGATTTAGATTGCATCCCTTTGAATCAATCATTTTTATTGGACCCAAATGTTAATAATCATAGAATTTAGACCTGAAAAGGACCTTTGGGACTCTCTAGTTTATTCACTTCATTTTAATGATGAGGAAACTGAGACCTAGAGAGAGGAAGTGATTGGCCAATTGTCATACAGGTAAGTTAATAATAAATCTGAAATTCAAACTCAGGTTTTCTTTTTTTTTTTTTTTAGTGAGACAATTGGGGTTAAGCAACTTGCCCAGGGTCACACAGCTAGTAAGTGTTAAGTGTCTGAGGCCAGATTTGAACTCAGGTACTCCTGACTCCAGGGCTGGTGCTCTATCCACTGTGCCACCTAGCTGCCCTCAAACTCAGGTATTCTTTTTTTTTTTTTTTGTGAGGCAATTGGGGTTAAGTGACTTGCCCAGAGTCACACAGCTAGTAAGTGTTAAGTGTCTGAGTTCGGATTTGAACTCAGGTCCTTCTGAATCCAGAGCCAGTGCTCTATCTACTGCACCACCTAGCTGCCCCAAACTCAGGTATTCTTAAAAGTCAGATTCTTAGTTCATAGGATCAGAGCATTAAATCTGGAAGGGAACCTTCTTAATGCCCACAGCATC
Organism: Dromiciops gliroides; assembly: GCF_019393635.1. Classification (NCBI taxonomy): domain Eukaryota; kingdom Metazoa; phylum Chordata; class Mammalia; order Microbiotheria; family Microbiotheriidae; genus Dromiciops; species Dromiciops gliroides. The sequence continues at coordinate 612,831,633 of NC_057861.1, read as the reverse complement.
TAGTGCCCTCCCACCCAATCCACCTTCACCAATCATCTTGTATCTTATTAGTATGGATGTACATTTGTAGTATATATATATAGCACCCCTATCCCCTAGAATGCAAGTTCTCTGAAGACAGGGCTCGTTTCACTTTTGTCTTTATATATCTAGCACCTCACACCTAGTGCTTGGCACAAAGTAGTCACTCGTTAAATGTTTATCAACTAATTGATTAACATTAGAAATCATCTAATTCAATCACATCATTTTACAGATGAGAAAAACAGAACCAGAGAGGTTAAACAAATTTCCCAAGGTCACACAGGTAGTAAGAACACGTAGAATAAACTCACAATAATTAAGGTTAGGATTCAAACTTAGGTCCTCTGAATCTAAAACACTGCTCTTTTCAACTGTACCCTTATGGTTATGTTGCAGTTTTTCACATGGAAAGTCACATAGAAAAAGAGATGAACAAGTTTTATTATAGAAAACCAATACTATAAATGTTTGGGAAAAGGAATAAAGCAATTTAGCATTTATCATTTTACTCAAGAAAAAATTTATCTTTTTTTTAACACTGATCTCAACTTTAAACTCATTCTCTGAATGTCAGGAAATACCTTTTGTCTTGCAGCATCTAAGAAGAAACACCTGGAGCCATGAGGCACAGTTACTTGCTTAAGTCAAACATTAAAATTTCACTTAGAAAGATTTTTTTTTCCTATTACACACCAATCTTGGAAAGTGAAGAGAACTCATTTTAGGATTACAAGACTTCTGAGCTTCACTAGGGCAAAGGGACCATAGACACATAACAAATATAGGATATTTGATTGTCTGTGGGGAAAAATTAAAAGCAGACCATTATGTGACTGCATTTTAAGGCAAATAACTTTAAAAATAAAAATGACACCACCAAAGAAGATGAAATGAAAGCAATTATTAGGAACTATTTTGCCCAAGTGTAGGCCAATAAATCTAACAATCTAAGTGAAATGTATGGATATTTACAAAAATATAAACTGTCCAGATTAATAGAAGTGGAAGTAGAATACTTAACCCTGTCTCAGAAAAAGAAATTGAACAACCCACACTGTACTCCCAAAGGAAAACTCTCCAGGGTCAGATGGATTTACAAGTGAATTTACCAAATATTTAAAGAACGATTAATTCTAATACTATAGAAACTATTTGGAAAAGGAATCAAAAGAAGGAGTCCTACCAAACTCCTTTTATGACACAAATATGGCACCGACACCTAAACAGGTACTGATAGCCAAAAAAGAGAAAGAAAATTAGAAACCAATTTCCCTAATGAATATTGATGCAAAAAAATTTAAATAAAAGATTAGCATAGAGGTTACAGCAATTTATCACAAGGATATTAATACCAGGGATTTATACCAGGAATGCAGGGCTGGTTCAATATTAAGAAAACTATCAGCATAATTGAACAAATCAAAAACAAAACCAATAAAAATCATATGATTATCTCAATAGATGCAGAAAAAGCCTTTGACAAAAATGTAACACTCATTCCTAATAAAAATATTAGAAAGCTTAGGAATACATGGACCTTTCTTTAAAATTATAAGTACTATCTATCTAAAACCATCAGCAAGCATTATCTGTAATTGTAAGAGGAATAAGTTAGAAGCCTTCCCAATAAGATCAGGGGTGAAGCAAGGATGCCCATCATCACTGCTTTTATTCAATATTGTACTAGAAATGCTAGCTATAGCAATAAGAGAAAAAGAATTGAAGGAATTAGACTAGGCAATGAGGAGACAAAAGTATCACTCTTTGAAGATGATATGATGGTAGACTTTTAGAATCTTAGAGAATCAACTAAAAAACTACTTGAAACAATTAACAACTTTAGCAAAGTTGTAGGATATAAAATAAAGCCACATAAATCATCAGTATTTCTATATATTACCAACAAAGTCCAGCAGCAAGAGATAAATTCCATTTAAAATAACCAGAGATTATACAAAATACTTGTGAGTCTACCTGCTAAAACAAACCCAGGAACTATATGAACACAATTGCAAAACACTTTTCACATTAATAAAGTCAAATCTAAACAACTGGAAAAATATCAATTGTTCATGAGTAGATTGAGCCAATATAATAAAAATTAAAATTCTATCTAAATTAATTTACTTATTCAGTGTCATGCCAATAAAACTACCAAAAAATATTTTGTAGGGCTAGAAAAATAGTAACAAAATTCATCTTGGAAAAAAAATAAAGTCAATAATATCAAGGGAATCAATAAAAAACAATGTGAAGGAAGGTGGCCTAGCAGTATCAGATCTCAAATTGTATTACAAAGTGATAATCATCAAAATAATTTGGTACTAAGAAATAGAGAGGTGGATCAGTGGAATAGATTAGGTACATAAAATAAATGGTCATAGTAATCTAGTTTTTGATAAATACAAAGATCCAAGCTGTTGGGACAAGAACTCACTAGTTGACAAAAACTGCTGGGAAAACTGAAAAGCAGTTTGGCAGAAACTAGTAATAGTTTCTTTCACCATATACCAAAATAGGGTCAAAATGGGCACATCGTTTACACATAAAGGGTGATACCATAAGCAAATTAGAAGAACATGTAATAGTTTACCTGTCAGATCTATGTATACAGAAAGAATCTGTGACCAAACAAGAGACAGAGAGCATTACAGGATATAAAATTGATCATTTTGATTACATTATATTAAAAAGATTTTGCATAAACAACAATGCAGTTGTGCTATATGATTATACTGGAATACTACTGTGCTATAAGAAATAATGAGTAGCCTGATTTCAGGAAAATCTGGAAAGATTTACACAAACTGGTACATAGTGAAGTGACCAGAACCAGGACAACATTTTACACAGTAACAACAATACTGTATGAGGATCAGCAATGAATTGCTTAACTATTCTCAGAAATACAATGATCCAAGACAGTTCCAAAGGAGTCATGATGACAAATGAAAAATCACTTCCAGAGAAAGAACTGATGGAATCTGAATGTAGATACAAGCATACTCTGTTTTCCACTTTATTTTTGTGGGGTTTTTCCTTTGGGTCTGTTTCTTCTTTCACAACATGACTAATATGGAAATATGTTTTATATGACTGAACATAGGGAGAAAGATAGTGATAGAAGGAAGGAGAAAATTTGGAACTCAACATTTTTTTGTGTGTGTGAGGCAATTGGGGTTAAGTGACTTGCCCAGGGTCACACAGTTAGTAAGTGTTAAGTGTCTGAGGTCAGATTTGAACTCAGGTCCTCCTGAATCCAGGGCCGGTGCTCTATCCACTGTGCCACCTAGCTGCCCCAACATTTTTTTAAAATTAATGTTAAAAATTGTCTTTACATGTAATTGGGGGAAAATATTTTTAATAGGGGGACCACTTACTTTGTCCCAGGCACTGAGCTTAGCACCCAAAGATACAAAAAATACCAAAAGACCCCAAATATGGTCCTTACCCTCAAGGAGCTCATAGATGGGGAAGACAATATACAAACAACAAACAACATGCAGATGAATTGAAGATAATCAAAAGACTGGAAAGGTAGGAGAGAGAGGACCAGGTTTTGAAGACCTTGCGAGGACGGAAAGCATTCCAGACAAGGAAGGAGAGAATTATGAGGAACAAATGACATGACACATGTGAAAATAAACCATAAAACACTACATCAATTGTAGTGTTTCTATTCTATGGGACAGAATCTGAATTCATTTCCTACCTGCACTGTCTGACCTCACAAGGTCTCGATCTTCTGACCAGCCAGAGAAAGGCTTTTTTTTTTTAGCCCTTTGGACACAGAATGATCCTAAAAGTAGAGCTGTTGTCCTCTGAGAAGCACACTGTCGAGGAAATCTTCCTTCTGCTGGGCAACTCAGGAGCTGTTTCATGAGATAACCTGGAAAGCTGGTAATGTTGTTTCTTAGGGTCTTTAGTCACCAACCTGTCCTTGGGAAGGATACAGGTAGAAAGCAGCCAGTTACTTGAGTTCCAACTTCGGACCCACCCAGGAAAGTATATGTTCCTCCTGCCAGACTATATTGCCACTGAGTAAGGTGGGGGTTAGATGATGGCTTGCAGTCACTCTAGCTGGAAGTCCAAGAGAAAAAAAAGGGGGGGGGGCAGCTAGGTGGCACAGTGGATAAAGTGCCGGCCCTGGATTCAGGAGTACCTGAGTTCAAATCTGGCCTCAGACACTTGACACTTACTAACTGTGTGACCCTGGGCAAGTCACTTAACCCCTATTGCCCCACAAAAAAAAAAAGAGAGAGAGAGAGAGAGAGAGAGAGAGAGAGAGAAGAATCTCCTTCACTCAAAGAGAAAGGGCCCCAAAAGAGAATGGATGAATTCATTTACATAGCTCTTATGGATTCATTTCTATAGCTCCAAGGGGAGGAGGGAACATCCTCCAACAATAATAGCTATAGTTACTGGGGACCAAACAAAGCAGGTGCCAACAAGGCACCTGTCCCCCAGCAAGGGACCAGAACACATGCCCAAGTCCACAGAAGATGGCCAATCCAGTAAGTTTGGGGTTACTCTATTTACTCCCTCTACATACCCTTAAAATCTCATTAGGTATTTAAGTGTTTGGTGCATACAAAATGCTATAATAACAAGTGACATCTCAGTAGCCAACTAGCTGCCCCATCCCGTTTCAATTCAAACTTAAGGCAAGAAATGACATTACTTCTGAAGGTAAGTTTTGTTTTTGCAATAATCATCGGTTAATTTAGCAATGGTTTTACATTTGAGCACCTGCTGGGAAATAGCCCAAAATAGCAACTCCCCTTGAGAGGAAATATAACAGCATTTTTTTCAGAACATGAGAGTGAAATAGATCACCATAGTTCCATTCAATTCAGTTCAATAAGCATTTATTCAGCACTTGCCATGGGTGGGAAACTGTGCCCCTCCCCACCATGGAGGTACAAAAAATGTAAAAAACAAAACCATTCCTGCCATCAAAAAGCTGGCATTCTACATTTTAACAGTTCACAGATGAGAAAACAGATGTTTCATTTTTAAAAATCCATAATGATGGGAGCAGGAAATGGAGGGTTATCAACAACTGAGGGGTTGTTGAATAGAGAAGTGATATGGTCAGACTTGCTCTTTAGGAGGATCATAAGGACAGTGAGGATGTCCATTCCCACAAAGCCAGAGCACATGCTCCATGGGCTGACTCCTGTTATATTTGAATGAAAGTGGCATCAGTGTCAGTGGAAAGGATGGGGCAGATATTGAGGCTGTTTTGGAGGGATATAGAGTAAAATTTAGGAACTGGATGTGGTAAAGTAAGACAAGGAAGAATGGGAAATGAATGAATCCAAGCGATAGGGAGGATGGCGATGCTGCCATCAACAGGTATTGAGAAATTAGGAAAAGAGCTAGGAGATGAAGATGACAGGTTAAGTTTTTGGTATAGTATAGTATGAGATATTTTGGTATAGTAGGTATGAGATACTCACACACATAAATGAGACAGTTCCAATGCAGCAAATGGAACTAGGAGAGAGATAGGGACTAGATATTTAAATGCTTACCTGACATTTTGTTTCCACATTGATCCTCTGCTAGGCCTTACTATATCCTCTTCCCCCTTTTGTGATCCTCGGTAATGTAACTCTTTTCAGGAGCTACTGACTTAGTAGCTCATGTTAAAATGGTACCAGATTCTGCTTTCCTTCATATCATCTGATGGAATATTTCTCTATCTCTCATCAGAATGTTCTAGGCCAGTATAAGTCTTGTTGTAATCATGCTAACATGTTTAATAGCTTATAGTGGTGACAACAGAAAATGCTATTACATTATTTTATGTTGGTTAGCAAAACACAAAGTATGACCTTTAAAAACTGCTGCCCAAATGATTTTTAAAAAAACTTTTCTGACTTTTGTGTGGAAGTTATGATTTGACTGTTGGGTAGAACCTAAAGAGAAATTAAAGATCATACTTTTAGAAAGGATATTAAAGGCCATCTAGTCCAACCTCCTCATTTTTACAGATGAGGAAACTAAAGAATAGAAGAGGTGAAGCGATTTGTCTAAGGTCAGACAAATAATAAATGGCAAAGTCAGTCTTTGAATCCAGGTTGCTCCCATGGAAACCTTAGAAATCTAATTGGATTCCAGAGCATATATTCTGTGAAGTCCAGGCATAACTCCAGTACCTAATAAAATACCTGGCATAAATGCTTGTTGAATTTTTATCTAGGAAATTGGCAAAGATGTCAAAACATGGGAATAGTCTGTTTTGGAGAGGTTGTAGAAGAACAGGCATACTAGTACATCATTGGTTGAGCTATGCATTAGTACAACCATTCTGGAAAGCAATTTAGAATTATGCCCCCTCCCAAAGTGGCTAAACTATCTAGACCCTTTGAACCAGTAATTTCATTGCTTGTCATATGACCCCAAAGAGATCAACGATTTAAATAAAAAGGAGGGGAGAGTGACTCCATATTCACCAAAGAATTTAAAACATTATGTTCCATGGTAGAAAAAAATTGGAAACAAAGTAAATGTCTATTGACTTACTAAACAAGTTATAGTACATTAATGTCATAGAACATTATTGCGCTGTAAGAAATGATAAATATGATGAATACAAAGAAGCATGGAAAGACTTACGTGAACTGATGCAAAGTAAAATGATTACAGCTAGGAATGATCACAACAATGGAAATGAATTAACCACCACCACAAAACAACAAAAAATAAATGTTGTAAAATTATAAAGGATAAACTTAGTCTCCAAGGAGAGATATGGTAAGATAATTCTCTCTCTCTCTCTCTCTTTCACACACACACACATACGCTTTTGCAGAGGTGGCATAGAGGGTAGAGGGAGAGAGGTCAGAGTCTACTGATAAAGTGCATTATGTATAATGTCAAATTTTTAATGTATTTGTTGATATTGCTCAATTTTCCTCTTCTTTTCAGTTTATTTTTAAAAATTCTTTATTATAAGGGATGGCTCTCTAGGAGGGAGGAGTGGAAAGCATACACAGAAAAATCTAGGCAATGTAAAAGATATCTATTAAAAAACTTTTAAAAAATAAATAAATACATGTTGACTGACTAACCTTTTATGATCTGATTGTTAACAGGGGACAGATTCACAAAAACATGAACATAATTCTTCTTACTTATAAAACAGAAGGCGTAACCTTGAAAAGCCAGGTGGGTATAGTAGATAAATGACTAGTTTTGGAGTCAGGAAGACCTGAGTTCAAATTTGGCCTTAGACACTTACTGCTTTTTTACCTTTGACAAGTCGCTTCACTTCTGAAAAAGTCTCAGCTTCCTCATCTGTAAAATAAGGGAGTTGACTAATGGTCTCTAAGATCCATCTCTTTTTTTTTTTTTTTTTTTAGTGAGGCAATTGGGGTTAAGTGACTTGCCCAGGGTCACACAGCCAGTAAGTGTTAAGTGTCTGAGGCTGGATTTGAACTCAGGTCCTCCTGAATCCAGGGCCAGTGCTTTATCCACTGCGCCACCTAGCTGCCCCCTAAGATCCATCTCTTCTACCTCTAAATCTATAATCCTATGTTCTTATGATAAGTATGTCCTTTATGTCTTCCCTTAACAGTATAGAGGAACTACTAGAAAGGCAGTGAGGTGTTAATTAAGGGATGGTAGATGGAATGAGGTATTATATATTTTAATATATTCTTTTATGCCCACTATATGAGATTTCTCTCTTGGAAGTCATCATCATCCTCATAAGGGATTCTTAAAGAATTAGCATTCTTTATCCATATTGGTTTCCAAATGGAGAAAAGTCCAGAAAATGTTTCCTTTCCTTTCAATATGTTGTCATTCTATCTGAATATTTTTCTTTCAAAATACATTACACTGCAGCTAGATGGTGCCGTGGATAGAGTACCAGCCCTGGAGTCAGGAGTACCTGAGTTCAAATCCGGCCTCAGACACTTACCACTTACTAGCTGTGTGACCCTGGGCAAGTCACTTAACCCCAATTGCCTCACTAAAAAAAAAATACATTACACAAATAATAACTTGGAACTGGTAAAAACTGGATAATAGCAAGTTTGAGTCAATATTATCTCATAGTACAGGGTGATAGATAAAATGGCAGGCTTGAAGTCTAATGAGTGAATGATGAATGAAATGCATCAATTAAACACCAAGTGCTAAGCAGCAGAAACACAAATCCAAAAGCAAAGCAACCTCTGCCCACAAGAAACTTGCTTTTTAAAAGGGGAAGACAACTTTTATGGGAGGAATGGTGGCCAGGGAAGGGTGTTTTAGTCTGGGAAGTCACAGGAATGGTGAATGGGACCATAGGTAGTGTATAACATACTTTTCCCAAGAGCAATGGTAGTATTTATTATTATCTCCAGAGTAAGAGATGAAGATGGGGTAGGAGGTTTTCCAGCATAAGCAGAGCAGATCCCAAGAAGATGGCCCAGTGGGTTTATGAAATGTAAAGCATGATATATATAGTGAATTTTCTCTCTTACTCAAGACAGCTCAGCCCAATAGTAGGCATTCCACTGTTGAGTAAATTAAATTCCCTTGGGCTTGGTCTCTATAGATCTAGTGGTTCAAAGGATGCTACAGCAATGCAGCTGGCAAAAAGGTGCCTTGGGTAGATTACCCAGAGCATGTAAAGGAAATAGGATCATGTAGCCAATATGGGAGGGCTTAAACTTAAGTCTTCCCAACTGAGGCCAACTCTCTGTTCCTGCTGCCTCTTCTAATCAACATCAATAATATAGTCCCCGGCCCCTCACTCAAGGAATCATTTGCTGTTTTCCAAATCCAATAGTCTTCGGCATTGACTCTAAGCAGTCCTTAGTGGCTTTGCCATTGCTAGACACACTTTCCAATCGCTTGGATTAGCTGCTTTGCCTTTCTTTAACTGAGTGTGTGGCACAGAATGTGCTTACAAGTAGGTTCTCTACTTCTGACAAGTTGGGAGCTCAGGGAACTCCAAAAATTTAAGCATAAAGCCAGTTTAAATATAACCCCAATATATATCAAGAACTTGTTAAATATTGCAATAGTCATTCTTCTCCCTGAGCCTTGTAGGTTTTCCATGAACTGCATTGACTGCAAAAAGTTTCAAGGGACCCTAATGGCTACAAAAGATTCAGAAAGACCACCCAGAGCCACCAATGTTCTAAGGGGCTTCAAGGGCCTCTTGCAGGATTAAAGTTGTCCCCCTCCCTCAAAGTCCTGTAAATCTTCCACTAGGGCCTCCCAAACACTACCAAGAAATGAAAACCTTTCCCTTTCATCTGGCAGGAATTTACACAGCACCAACAATGCCTAAACCTGGACCGGAAGAAAATATCCTTAATAGAAGATCTGGCATTGTTGGTACTTGAAACATGCAAAAGCTCTTCTTTAAAAAAATCATTCTGGTCTGAATTCCCACATTCCTGGACCATCCCTGTTCCTTGGGAAATATAGTGAACACATGATATAAATCTTCTCACTCTGTTCCCACCAATTAGCATTGATCAAGTGCTGTGGCGGGTAGAAACGATGCTAAAGTGTTTCTGCTGGTGAATGAGTCATCTGGGAATGAATGAATGAATGAATATGCAGCTTGGGCTTGTTCTTCTGTAATGGGGCACACAAACAAACATCCTTCTGGATGGCAGGGATCTTTCAGGCACTGGGTCAGTTTTGAGTTGCTCAGAACGGTTGAAAGTTTTCTAGTGTTAATTTTTTTAAGGGTAAACTCTCAGAAAAAGTGAGGAAAAAAACACAAATTGGTACATTCCATGTAAGGGTTTAGAATGCATTTCAATAGAAATTTTACATGCCTTAGCCAATCCGGTGCAGATCAGAAAAGGAATTCATGAATTGAAATTAAAGTTGTCATTGATTCAATTGAGAAATTTACAAATATTGACACTGAATAAAAAGAGGAGTTTCTTTGAGATTGCTCCAAGGCAACAAGAGTCTACTTGATTGATGATTGATTATCAGATTATAGCTCCCAAACCCTGGGCTGAGAACTTAATGTAGGGAAATTTTCTAATTTTGGCTCATTATAAGTTTTCAATTGTATGACTGACCCATATTTTCACATAATTTCAGTAAGGTCACTGGGTGACCCTGAGCAAGCAGAGTTTTTCAGTATGCCCCACCTATTTTCTTCTTGACAGACCCATGGGGGAGGGGAGGAGGATAAATTATTATTTTTTTATAAAATTTAAACATGCCTTTCTGGCTAAACAAGTGAACAAGCAACAAAAGAAAATTAACAAAGAGGGAAATGGGGAAAACAAATCTTCAGAGCTGCTCAAGCTACCCATTCCATTGAGGTGTCTGCAAGTTTCCACCTAGAGGAGACAATTAGTTTTGCCTTAATTCCAGAAAAGTCTAGGTTCCATTGATGAGCTAGCTGTATTTAAAGACCTACTCCCCACCCCAAGAAAATCAAGTCTAAATAAATGAAGCAGTAGCCCTGTAATCGTTTTGTTCAGGAATAATAAAGTTGCAATGAAGGAAAATAGAAGACCTCTTCATGCAACTGGAAAGAATGTTCTTTGAAATGGAGTCCATTACTTGATTTTTATTTGGGGACAAGTATTGTTACTGTTGATCTGGTTTGTAATTTCATGGGGAACTTTCTCTACTAATGTAAACTTGCACCTTCTCCACAACTTGCCATCTTGCAACTTGTGTGTGCACATGTATGCACACATGTATATACACATATGTGGGTATATGTGTACATACAAATATACATATGCATACATGTGTGTATGTGTAATCAAGGTACTGCGCAAAGCAGTGGACAAGGAACTGTGTGCAGAGCCAGGTAGAATCCTGATGCTAATCCCTATTGGCCGTTTGACCCTAGGCAAGTCACTTAACCTCTCAGTTTTCTAAACGACTAACTCTCTAAGACTATAATTTGAAAAGAAAATGCTGACCTGTGTTGGTAGAAGGAGTTTCTTCATCTGGAAGTTCCCTATACTAATAAAAATAATAGATCTAATCCCTAGCCCCTTATTGGCATCCTTTATCTTTTTAACATCACTGTACAATGACTCCCCTCTTCCTTTTCCCCCAACAGAACTCTTCCTTGCATAAAAATAAGAACAGTTACAAAAAACAAGTCAACATACAAACCCAGGAACTCTATGAACACAATTACCAAACACTCTTCAGACAGATCAAGTCAGATCTAAATAATTGGAAAGATATCAATTGCTCATGGATAGGCAGAACTAATATAGTAAAAATGACAATACTACCCAAATTAATTTACTTATTCAGTGCCATGCCAATCAGACTACCTAGAAATTATTTTATAGAGGTAGAAAAAATAATAACAAAATTCATCTGGAAAAACAAAAAATCAAGAATATCCAGGGAAATAATGAAAAAAAATTCACAGGAAGGTGGGTTAGCAGTATCAAACCTGGAGCTTTACTATAAAGCAGCAGTCATCAAAACTATCTGGTACTGGCTAAGAAATAGAGTGGAGGATCAATGGAATAGGCTAGGCACAGGAAACGCAGTAGTAAATGACACTAGTAATGTAGTGTTTGATAAACCAAAAGACTTCAGCTTCTGGGATAGGAACTCAGTATTTGACAAAAACTGCTGGGAAAACTGGAAGATAGTATGGCAGAAATTAGGCATAGACCAACATCTTACACCTTATACTAAAATAAGGTCAAAATGGATACACGATTTAGACATAAGAGGTGATACCAGAGGTAAATTAGGAGAGAAAGGAATAGTCTACCTATCAGATCTTTGGAAAGGAAAACAGTTTATGACCAAACAAGAGATAGAGTATATTATAAAATGCAAAATGGATGATTTTGATTACATTAAATTAAAAAAATTTTGTACAAACAGAAGCAATGCATCCAAAATTAGAAGGGAGGCAGAAAGCTGGGAAACAATTTTTATGGCCAGTACTTCTGATAAAGGTCTCATTTCTAAAATATATAGGGAACTAAATCAAATTTATAAGAATCCAAGTCATTCCCCAATTGAGAAATGGTCAAAGGATATGAACAGGCAGTTTTCTGATGAAGAAACCAAAGCTATCTATGCCACATGAAAAAATGCTCTAAATCTCTAATGATTAGAGAGATGCAAATTAAAACAACTCTGAGGTACCACCTGACACCTATCAGATTGGCTAAAATGACAAAAAAGGAAAATAATAAATGTTGGAGAAGCTGTGGAAAAATTGCAACACTAATGCATTGTTGGCGGAGCTGTGAACTGATCCAACCATTCTGGAGAGCAATTTAGAATTATGCCCAAAGGGCTATAAAGCTGTGCATACCCTTTGACCCAGCAATACCACTTTTGGGTCTTTTTCCCAAAGAAATCATGGAAAGGGGAAAGGGACCCACATGTACAAAAATATTTATAGCTGCTCTTTATGTGGTGGCAAGGAATTGGAAGTTGAGGGGGTGCCCATCAATTGGGGAATGGCTGGACAAGTTGTGGTATATGAATACAATGGAATACTATTGTGCTGTAAGAAATGATGAGCTGGAGGAGTTCAGAGAAACCTGGAGGGTCTTGCGTGGGCTGATGATGAGTGAGATGAGCAGAACCAGAAGAACATCGTACACAGTATCATCAACATTGAGTGTTGATCTACTCTGATGGACTATATTCTTCTCACCAATGCAATGGTACAGAAGAGTTCCAGGGAACTCATGATAGAAGAGGATCTCCAAATCCAGGGGAAAAAAAAAAAGAACTGTGTAGTAGATGCTGAATGAACCATACTATTTCTTTTGGTTTTGGTGCTGATGTTTTTCTATTTTGCTCTGATTTTTCTCTTATAACATGACTAATGCAGAAATATGTTTAATGTTATTATGTGTGTGTATATATATATATATGTATATATATATATATATATATATCAGATTACCTGCTGCCTAGGAGGGGGGAGGGAGGGAGAAAAATCTGAAATTGGAAAGCTTGTATAAACAAAAGTTGAGAACTATTTTTACATGTAACGGGGAAAAAATAAAATACTTTATTAATTAAAAAAAAAGTCAACATATTGGCCATGTCTGACAATGTATACTTCATTCTGCACTCATAATCCACCACCTCTCTGCTAAGGCATGGCAGAACTTGCAGTGTTTCCAAGTTGCATTGGTCACTTAATTGATCGGAGTTGGGAAATCTTGCAATGGATAACCATATTTCACCCCTTTCCCCGGGCCTTCTAGTATGAGAGGCAGCAGCACTCCACTGTGGGAGGGACAAGGTGGTTTTGGAGTTGCTGCAGTCAGAATCCAAGATCTCTAGATGTTTTTCAAATCTGATGCCCCACATCTTGCCAAAGAGAAGCATGTATTCTTCAAATATCCTCTACTGCTGCAAGGGTAACTAGCTCAGTAAAAAGGAGAAGAAAAAAGGAAGTGAGATAAAGAACCAAAACAATACATAAAGACCAAACAATTGGTCTTAAACCTCATACTTGCTAGGGTTTGGTGCCTAGGAAAAAAAGCTTTCTACTTGGTAGTCTGTGTTATAAACTAGGCCAGAGCACTTTATTTTGGCCCTTGGGAGATTAACCAACCACTTGAATGCTGATTTAGTGCTCAAGGAACCAAGGGCTCTAAAAGGTATGTGCCTGTAGCTTGTTATACTCTAGTTAAAGCAAAAAACAAAAAACCTTCCTGCAGAAATACCAGTCAGCAGCAACTGTCCATATTATTTGAGGGGCAAAGATTGCTTCTGTTCTTTCCAAACAATACCTGTAAAGCCTAAACAAGTATACCGTACAAATTTCTAGCCCATTTTTCTTTTTATTAATCTTTCCCAGGAATTGTGTAATATCTCCTATTGGTTCTGCTGCTATCCCCTCAAAGCCTGTCACTTTGACTAGAATTAATAACCTGCCCACCCTGTGTAGGTCCTATGTGAACATACATAGTTTATTGGGGGCGAGATATTTAACTGTTAAATAATATTGAAGAAAACAAATTAGTTAATGATCCCGAATTTAGGTACACTGTCTCCCTTGATGTAATTCAATGCTAGGCTTCCCTGTTAGTAAGGAGAAGTCCAGTTAAAATCTCATTAAAGGGCCATCCCGACAGGACACATAATGTCCCGGGTTTAAAAGAAAGACTTAACATATTAATTGGCAGAACAAAGCCCACAAACAATCTATTAGCCAGTTTGGAAAGATGCCGGCTTCAGCAGAGACAGACAGTATTTCCTCCTGCCTCAGATTGCCCAGTCCCTTCCTGCCAATTTCCCCCAGCCCACCCCCAGCCCCTTTGCACCTGGACCCTGGCTTTTTGTGTTCTGAGGAGGGTTATTTTGCCTAGGAAAGAGAGAAGGACTTTCACGACTTCAAACATGGACATTAGATCAAGTTTTTATCTTCTCACATAATCCTGTCTTTGATGTCACCAGACTGAAGCCTCTTCGAATAGAAAGAGAAAGCTGTGAAAAGAGGCCCGGTTAATTTATACGTTTAAGTGCCCCTGTTCTAATTCGCCCTTGTAGCATTTTCATTGTTTTCTGCTTTGCATCCTAAAAGCAGGCTTACCCCAGGCAATTATGAATGGCCCCTCTGAACAAATAATTGAAATTCACAAGTTGTGGGGTTTGGTTAAACAATGTCAGGGTTGGAGGTGTGAGGTCATGCATATTCCCAATGGCATTATTAAAGTTATAGTCACTTTTCTCCCCAGTCTCCCTAGACCTCAAGTATTTGTCTTACATTAGCTTTAATTGCAACTAATCAGGTAAGCTACATGTGCTAAATACTAAGCAATCTTGGCCAGCTACGATTTACAAAGCAGCCCTGCATAATAGAAGGGTTACCGGGCCTCCAAGAAACTCAGGCAAACATCAAAATGTTCAGGATAAAAAGGGAAAAGAGATTTTTAATAATATATATCCTCCTATTTAAGACAAAAACCGTACAAACATAAGAGTATGTCCAATGGGAAATGGGAGATGTGGCCCGTAAGGGGCATTATTTTTAAAAGTACACTCAAGTGGAAATTTCCAGACTCTACTAGTACTCACATATCACTCACTCCACCAGCCCACCCATCAATATCATCAAAACAATATCATGTTGTAAACAGTGAGAGCTCAATAAATGTCTGGTTGTGAGTTTATTTGAATGCATTTGTAAGTCCAAATCCTAAGGTTATATCTGACACAGAAATGAGTGAAGCACTGTAATTATACAATTCAGTAAAATTCACCACAAGGTCTTTTTGGACTCCATGCCAAGCAAGAGCTTTGTCATCAAAATACTAAAATCCAGAGATTCAATTCAATTTAACAAACATGGGAGGCAGTAGAATGGACTGGAAAGTACATCAGATTCAAGTCAGGAGCCCTGAGGTGACAACTACACACAGTTCTGTGACCCTGGGCAAGCCACTTAACTGGTTGCTGCCTCAGTTTCCCCACTGATAAATGAGGATAATAATACATTGCATTGGGGCAGCTAGGTGGCGCAGTGGATAGAGCACCGGCCCTAGAGTCAGGAGTACTTGAGTTCAAATCTGGCCTCAGACACTTAACACTTATTAGCTGTGTGACCCTGGGCAAGTCACTTAACCCCAATTGCCTCACTAAAAAAAAAAAATACATTGCATTATCTAATTTTTGCTGTGAGGATCAAAGTAGATAACTATATATAGCATTTTGCTAACATTAAAGTATTACTATTATTTAGTCCTTGGGGACCAAGGAGACCAAGACTCTCCTAGTTCTCTGGTTCTGCTAAGAAAGCAAGAAGAAACTAGGGAATTGCTTTGCCTAAGACAAAACAAACAAAAAGCTATTATTTAGAAATGTCCCCTAAGCAAGGGGGATAGTTTTAAGAGAAGACAAAATAAAACCATTTTCAGCAAAACAGTATTTGTGATATTCTCAAGTAGCAACTTTTAAAGAATTCTGTGACAGGGCTGGATTTTGACTGTCATTTCCACTTTAAAAAGAAATTTATGGGCAGCTAGGTGGCGCAGTGGATAGAGCACCAGCCCTGGAGTCAGGAGTACCTGAGTTCAAATCCGGCCTCAGACACTTAACACTTACTAGCTGTGTGACCCTAGGCAAGTCACTTAACCCCAATTGCCTCACTAAAAAAAAAGAAATTTATGCTATACCATGAATGAAAATGCCAAAAAAAAAGAAAGAATGAAAGAAGGAAGGAAGGAAGGAGGAGGAGGAGAAGGAGGAGAAGGAGAAGGAGAAAAAGAAGAAGAATCATAACTGTTACTCTTTGGAAGGGATATGGCCAGTGCTGATACTAGTGGGAGCATTATCTCCTAATTCGTAAATTTTTATTTAAAACTCCACTTGGACATACCACAGTCTAAATGACACCCTATTTTCTCTGGTTGCTAAACACTAATTTGGTTTATCAACTTCTGCTCTCTTCCTAATAGTGAGAAAATATGTCCCAAAGGTAACACTTATGATAGAACTGCTTGCTATATAATTTTAGGTATAACTGACTTGGTTGCCTCTCTGTTTTTTATATGTCAAAGGGGTGGATTTTGTGACAATAATATGGAATAATGCAAGTGCTTTAAAAAATGTAAACATGGTATGTAAATCATTATGGCCTTTGGTAACAAAAGGGAATTCTCAATTCAATAACAAATACAATTCAGCAAAACACTTATTAAGTGCCTAGTGCATTCAGAGGCATTGTTGTTATTGTTGTGTTGTTTCAGTCACCTCTGACATTTCTGGACCCCATCTGGAATTTTCCTGGCAAAGATACTGGAGTGTTCATCATTTCCTTCTCCAGCTAATTTGAGAGATGAGGAAACCAAGGCAAACAGGGTTAAGTCACTTGCCCAAGGTCACAAAACTAGTAAGTGTCTGAGGCCAGATTTGAATTCAGGAAGATGAGTCTTCCTGACTCCAGACTCAGCACTCTTTCCACTGACTTCAAAGAACTTCTAGTGTAGTAGGAGGTTATTTCCATAGACATATGATATATGATACTACAAATTAATACATGATAAATGCATTAGAGATGTGCAAAACAAAGTACTGTGGGAGGTCTAAGATGGGGGAAACAAAAGCATTGCCTGAGTTATGCTACTAGGCAAAATGAAAATGATGTTTCCTAACAGAAAAAAAAACTGCTTTAAGTGAAAGTGGCTTAAAGATGATTAAAATAAGTGATTCAATGCTTACATTTCTGAAATAAGGAAGAAAAACATGGTGATCACAATGAATTTATTACTAAAGATAACTGGGCTTTTCTAGTCCCTCCCCTCTTCTTCTCTTCTTCTACTTCAAATGCTGATCTCATCAGCTTTCATGGATTTAATTGCCATCTCTGTATTGATGATTTTCAAATCTACTTATCTAGCTTTATTCTCTCTGCTGACTTCCGGACTGGCCTCTCCAATTGCCTTTCAGACATCTCAAACTGGATGTCCAGTTTTAAACTCAACATATCCTCATGTCATGGGGTGCAGGGCACCACAGAAGTTCTCTGGGGCACACCAAGGAATCTTCTTGAGAAACTAAACCAGAGGACAGATAACGCCTAGTTAGATAAACTGAACCAAATCAGACTGAGCTAGCTAGGGATTCCTACCCTTCATTCTGGTCTCCCTTACCCTGGGGAGATAAATTTGGGTGTGGCTGCAGCCTTTGTGTTCTGAAGAGGGATCGGTAGCCACCCCTCACCCAATTCCTCTAGTCACTACCAGTGGGGGATGGATGGTCCTCCACTCCTCACCCAATTCCCCTAGCTACCACCAGTGGGGGATGGTCCTCTCTCACTAAAGGAACTTTTCACGGGCAGATGGTCCACCCCTATCAGTCCTCAATAAAAGTACCTTCCAGTCTCCTGTTCAAGGAGATTTGGTACCTCTGAGCCATGTGCTTTATGCCAATCTCCCCATGAAAATCCAAGGATTTCTTTCATGGTTTCCCTCCCCCCACCCTTCCCTTCCCTTGCTCCTAAATAAACTATCACCTTATTCTAACTAAGTTTTGTGTGCAAGAGGGTGTAATTCTTTAAAGAGGAATTCCCAAGAACCCCAACTCCTACCCCAACCCATACCCCACTTCCCCCCGTTACACTCATTATTAACTGAACTCATTATATTTCTCCCTAAACCACCCCTCCCTTCCAAACTTTGTTCTTGAGTGCACTGCCATTTCTCCTAGGCCCCAGGCTCATAATCTAAGGTGTAATCCTCCATTCTTCACTATCTCTCACTACTTTTTTTTTTTTTTTTGCAGGGCAATAGGGGTTAAGTGACTTGCCCAGGGTCACACGGCTAGTAAGTGTCAAGCGTCTGAGGCTGAATTTGAACTCAGGTATTCCTGAATCCAGGGCCGGTGCTTTATCCACTGCGTCACCTAGCTGCCCCCACTACTTCTTACTCACTGTATCCAATCTGTTGCCAAGACCAGGAGATTTCAGCTTCCTAACATCTCTCTAGTATTGAACCTTCCCTCCATTTCTCTCTTCTGATACTGCCCCCACCATGGTACAAGCCTCCATCTTTTCATTTCTGGACTATTACAATAGCCTACTAGTTGGTCTGCCTGCCACAAGTCTCTCTTCACTCATGTCTGTCCTCCATTCGGCCACCAAAGTGATGTTCCAGGGGCAGCTAGGTCGTGCAGTGGATAAAGCACTGGCCCTGGATTCAGGAGGACCTGAGTTCAAATCTGACCTCAGACACTTGACACTTACTAGCTGTGTGACCCTAGGCAAGTCACTTAACCCTCATTGCCCCGAAAAAAAAAAAAAAAGAAAAAAATGGAGTGGAGTTTTTCTAAGTAGTTGATTAATTTGACCACTGTAGACAGGCTGTCTAACTAGAAAATATGGGGAAAAGGGGGAGACACACTTCCAAATAAAGGCTGGCTGGGTTAGGGAAGAGATATGACAAATATCAGGCAGCTAGGTTGCTCTGTGGAATCAGGGGCTTGGAATCAGGAAGACTCATCTTCATGAATTCAAATCCAGCCTCAGACACTTACTAGCTATGTTACTGTCATGGGAGGATTATGGGCCCCGGTCACCCCAACAATTCTCTGAGGGGTTCAAGGAACCTTTTCCTTGAAACCTCAGGGGTTTTCCCTTGAAATCAAGTAGGCCTCTCCTTGAACACAATCAAGGACACACACACCCACCTAACGGAGATAAGCAGCACAGATTGAACTGAGCAAGCTCCAGTACCATCACCCCACATTCCAGTCCTCCTAAGCATCTGGATGAGGTAATCCAGGAGAAGACCACCTGGAACCGCCCATCAGCAGACTGCTTAGACCCATCAGGACAAAGTTGACACCCACCACCAGATCTCTCACGAGGGATTCTTCCTACCACAGCGCAACACGGGACGACCACCAGCCCCTCACCCAATAAGAGACTCTTACCCACCCCCCATCTAAACCCTATAAAATGGCACCCCACAAGTCAGTTGGGGGAAAGCGTTTTGTTCTGGCAAAACCTTCCTCCCGGCCGGTTTCTCTTGTACCCCAATAAACCTGTTCTCTTATTCCTGATTAGGTCTTGTGCGAGAGTGTAATTCTTTACAGAGGAATCCTAAGGACCCACGTGCTTTCTCCTATCAATTTCCCTATATCATTACCTTAGGAAAGTCACTTCACCCTGTTTGCCTCAGTTCCTCATCTATAAAATGAGCTAGAAAAGGAAATGGTAAACTGCTCCAGTATCTCTGCCAAGAAAACCCCAAATGTGATCACAGAGTCAGACATGACTGAAAAACAACTGAACAACAACAAAATGACAAATATCAGAGGACTTGGGCTGAACATTGGTTCAACTACTTGTATGACCTTGGACAAGTAATTTGCTCTATCTAGGATTCAGTTTCCCCAACTATAAAATGATAAAACTATTCTAAATCCATTAAGATGTGCAGGTAAATGTTTAACAACCTCTAGAGTACTGGAGTAGAAAATGGGGATAGAATGTATGCAAAACCCACCTTTGCTTTATTCTGCATTATTAACATTTCCCCTATCACTTTCAGAAGTCTAGCAATCAGCAAAACAATAAAATCAAGTCCTGATTTGAAGCTGTTGCCAATTTCTGAAGTGTAAATGCTCACACTTAAAATTTAACAATCATCTGGGATTTGTTCGACTCAACGTACCCCTGCTTCCTGCTCTAAATTATCTAGTTTCAAAGGAACTTTTGTAAATTAACCTTTTTAAATAATAATAAAAAATATATCTTCCTATAGAGTTCACATTAACATAGCACTGAAGTTTGCAAAGCACTTTTTGTGTTGTCTCACTTGATCCTGGGTAACTCACTGGAACCAAACGTGCAACAAAATGTTCTTGCAGCTGTTCTCCATGGAACACAAAACCTACATCCTTTTCACCCCATTCCATTTATAGTCTTCTTATGGCTATTAATTTTTAATTTCTGGAGACACATTCACTGTTTTCCTTGCCCTCTGGTGGGAGATAAATGTGATTTAGATGCCATTTAATGTATACTTGGGTTGATGGTTCTGATTGTATCTATTTCCCAAGAGAAAAATTTCTGGGTTCCACTTTCCTCTTTACTAGTCATAAAACAAATATTAAGCAGTGACAATAAACTAAGCGCTTGCTCTAGTGTGGCCATTTTTAATTACATGAGTGCCAATACACTACAGGTTATTCTGAAAATTCACATTGTGTACCCAAGTCAAGATCATCCTTATTCTCTGGGCTCTTGAGACACAATAAAACTGGTACAGAATATCAACGACTGTTTCTTTAGTCATATTTTTCTAACTTATAGCCTTTAAGTGATCTTTAGACTCAAATATACAGATGGGAATACAAGGGCTACATAAGGTAATTTTCCCTGGACACTAGATTTAATATTGTCAATAAGAAGTGTTTATTAGAAAAATAAATGTTTTAACTATGTTAGATTTAGGGAATTGTCTACTTTAAAGGGCAATGTTTGTGGATGGACAAAAGCTTCAAATGCCTCTAGTTTTCTCAACATAGCTAAATTATGTTTAAGTATGTCAAATGTTTTTTAACCAAGCAATTGACAAAGTCTTTTATACTAACTGTGTTTGTGGATTAGATGGAGATATATTGGGTAGATACATGGATTTGAAAGTGGTTAAATGTCAGAATAATAATTAATGGACCAATAAAAGCTCAGAGGGAGATCTTTATCAGAGTGCCTCAGGCATCTATTTTTGATCTTGTGCTTTTCAATATTTTTATCAATGCCTGGGATAAAGGCAATGCATGGGTATCATGCCCATCAAATCTGAAGGTGAAATACCTACCACCCTAGTTCCATATCTTATTCCCTCTTACTTGGATTATCACAATAGCCTTCTGATTGATGTTCCTGCCTTAATTCTTCCTCTTCTCCAATCCATTGTCCATGTACCAACCTCAGTGATATTCCCAAATGTTAAACTTGATCATGTTACTCTTCTGCTCACTTTACTCCAGTGGCTTTCTATTAATTCTAGGATTAGATACAAATTCCTCTGTTTGGCATTTAAAGCCCTCTATTCACTTTACAGGATTATTATCTATGACTACCCTATGCATGCTATGGCTAACCCAAACTGGCCTGCTTGGTAGTCGTCACATGCAACACACTGTGGAAGGAGCACGGTGTAGTACAAAGCTTCTTAAACTGTGGGTCGAGACCCCATATGGGGTCAAGTAACTGAATGTGTGTAGGGGGTGGGGGAATCACAAAAAAAATTTGGCCATAGTAAAAGTCATGTATGCCTATTTTATATACTTATGTACCTAGAGTCACATAAAAATTTCTCAGGCAAAAAAGGGTCACAAATGGAAAAAGGTTTTGGGGTTTTTTTTTGTTTTGGTTTGGTTTTTTAGTGAGGCAATTGGGGTTAAGTGACTTGCCCAGGGTCACACAGCTAGTAAAGGTCAAGTGTCTGAGGCCGGATTTGAACTCAGGTCCTCTTGAATCCAGGACTGGTGCTTTATCCACTGCACCACCTAGCTGCCCCGACAAATGAAAAAAGTTTAAGAAGTCCTGGTGCAGGGGCAGCTAGGTGACGCAGTGGAAAAAGCACTGGCCTTGGATTCAGGAGGACCTGAGTTCAAAGCCAGCCTCAGACACTTGACACTTACTAGCTGTGTGACCCTGGGCAAGTCACTTAACCCTCATTGACTCACCAAAAAAAAAAAAAAAGAAGCCCTGGTGCAGTAGATCAGGCA
Organism: Dromiciops gliroides; assembly: GCF_019393635.1. Classification (NCBI taxonomy): domain Eukaryota; kingdom Metazoa; phylum Chordata; class Mammalia; order Microbiotheria; family Microbiotheriidae; genus Dromiciops; species Dromiciops gliroides. The sequence goes on along the minus strand of NC_057861.1, from coordinate 612,809,430 downwards.
CTATCTTTGGAGTCAGGAAGACCTGGTTTCAAATCCCACGTCTGACACGGTATGACTCTAGGCAAGTCACTTAATTGCTCTGTGCCTCAGTTTTCTCCTCAGTAAAATAAGAGGCTTGGATGTCGTGGTCTATAAGGTCCCTCCCAGTCCTGAACCTATTCTTTCTCCATAACCTTACATAGGTTGTTCCCTTTGCCTAAAATATATTCCCTTGTGATCTCTACTCTTAAAATTTTTTAGTTTCTTTCAAAATGGTTCAAAAGTTATCTGTTATATTAGGCCTTTCCTGATCCTTCTAAAAAGTGTGTGTGTGTGTGTGTGTGTGTGTGTGTGTGTGTGTGTACAGAGAGAGATACATAGATATAGATATATAATGTTACATAAAACATTAAAACATTTAAAATGTATATATGTTATATCCCCCAATAGATTGTAAACTTTTGTCTTTGCATCCCTATCACCTAGCATAGTTCATGGCAAATAGTCAAGATTTAATAGATGCTTGTTGATTAATTGATAGCTAATATATTAGATAACACATTTGGGTCTAAAAAGGTTTTTGGGACAATTTAGGTGATGCAGTATAGTGGATACAGTGCCAGGCCTGGAGTCAGGAAGACTAATCTTCCTGAGTTCAAATCTGGCCTCAGACACTTACTGGCTGTATGACCCTGAGCAAATCTGACTCAGTTTCCTCATCTGTCAAATGAGGTGGAAAAGGAAATGGCAAATCACTCCAGTGTCTCTGCCAAGAAAACCCTAAATGGGGACATGACTGAAAAACAACTGAATAAGAACAACAACAACAGCAATAAAAGACCTTCACTGGCAAGAACAATGGGTGAATAGAATATGATGAAATTTAATAGTGACAAATGTAAAAATCCTACACTTCGATTAAAAATCTACTTCATGGGCAGCTAGGTGGCTCAGTGGATAGAGCACCAGCCCTGGATTCAGGAGGACCTGAGTTCAAATGTGACCTCAGACACTTGACACTTACTAGCTGTGTGACCCTGGGCAAGTCACTTAACCCTCACTGTCCCGTCCAAAAAAAAAAAATCTACTTCATAATTACAGGATAGAGAAGACATTGTGTACCAGAGCAAGAAAATTAGTTATTTCCACCTTCATCAGATTACATTTACATTTGGCTCTGACCACCACATTTCAGGAAATATGCTTACAAGTCATAGCATGTCCAGAAGTGGGCACCTAGGACAATGAAAGGACTGACCAACTGGCCATGTAGATTTATTAAAGGCACAGGGGATTTTATCCTGGAGAAAACTTGGAAGGGATATAGTACCTGTCTTCAAGTATTCGAAGCAATGTCACCTAAAAGAGACATTAGATTAGTTCTTTTTTTGGCCCTACGGAAAACCATAATTAATGAAAGAAAACTGCAAAAGGACAAATTCAAGCTTGATATAAGAAAAAAAATTCTTAATAATTAGAACTATGCCAAAGCAGAATACCTAGAGTGAAAATCAGTCCCACATCATTGGACGTCTTCGAGAAAATGTTGGATGACTATTTGGGCAGGTTGTAGGAGGAATTCTTTTTTAGGTATCATCTGAACTAGGTGGTCTTTGAGATTCCTTTCAACCCTAAAACTTCATGATTCTTGAAGTATTCAAAAGTCTATGCTGGGAAAGAGGGATTAGAATTGTTCTGCTTGGGGGGCGCCTAGATGGCGCAGTGGTTAAAGCACCGACCCTGGATTCAGGAGTTCCTGAGTTCAAATCCGGCCTCAGACACTTGACACTTAATAGCTGTGTGACCCTGGGCAAGTCACTTCACCCCCATTGCCCCGCAAAAAAAAAAAAAAAAAAAAAAAAAAGAATTGTTCTGCTTGGCCACTGAGGAAAGATGTAGGCTCCTTGTTTGGGAAGGCCAGAGAGATAGATTTCATTATGGTGTAACGGAAAGCTTCCAAATACTTTGTTATTATTGTTGTTTAGTTATTTGTCATGTCTAACTCTTCAAGACCCTATTTGTGATGCTTTCTTGGTAAAGATACTGGAGTAGTTTGCCATTCCTTTCTTCACCTCATTTTACTGATGAGGAAACTGAGGCAAGCAGGGTTAAATCACTTGCTCAGGGTCACACAGCCAATAAGTGTCTTAGGCCAGATTTAAATTCAGGAAAAAGAGTCTAGTCCTAGCACTATCCACTGCACCACCTATCTGTCCATTCCTGACAATTAGAGTTATTCAAAAGTGGAATGAACTGCTTCAAGAAGTAATAGATAGGGGAGGCTAGGTGGCGCAGTGGATAAAGCGCCAGCCCTGGATTCAGGAGTACCTGAGTTCAAATCCAGCCTCAGACACTTAACACTTACTAGCTGTGTGACCCTGGGCAAGTCACTTAACCCCCATTGCCTCACTAAAAAAAAAACAAAACCAAAAAACTAAAATTTAAAAAAAGAAGTAATAGATAGGGGCAGCTAGTTGGCGCAGTGGATAAAACACCAGCCCTGGAGTCAGGAGGACCTGAGTTCAAATCTGGCCTCAGACACGTAACACTTACTAGCTGTGTGACCCTGGGCAAGTCACTTAACCCCAATTGCCTCTCTAAAAAAAAAATAGATAAGCCCCCTTTTTTTTGGAAGTTCTTTGAGCTGGACAACCGATTCATAAGCATCTTGTAGAAAAGGATTCTTGGTCAGAAACAGGTTAAAATAGATAGCCTTTGGGGCAGCTAGGTGGCACAGTGGATACAGCACCAGCCCTGGAGTCAGGAGTACCTGAGTTCAAATCCGGCCTCAGACACTTAACACTTACTAGCTGTGTGGTCCTGGGCAAGTCACTTAACCCCAACTGCCTCACTAAAAAAAAAAAAAAAAAAAAAAAAAAAAAAAAAAAAAATAGATAGCCTTTGAGATTCCTTCCTCAGGTAGCTAGGTGGCACAGTGGATAGAGCACCGGCCTTGGAGTCAGGAGTACCTGAGTTCAAATCGGGCCTCAGACACTTAACATTTACTAGCTGTGTGACCCTGGGCAAATCACTTAACCCCAACTACCTCACTAAAAAAAAAAAAAAAAAAAGAGAGAGATTCCTTCCTGCTCTTAAATTTGTGAATATATTCAGCTACGGTCCCACACACCCCTAAAGGAGGCTGAGAGATGTTGAAAATGTCTTCTCTGCTCAGTTATTTAAATGAACTGAAGCACAAATGAGTAGATGTTATTGATATCATTCTTTAATAACACATTCTACTCCTATGCTCAGGAGGGCTCAGCTCAGTTCTGTACATGATCCATGGAATGGCCTCTACTACAATTCTGCTACAGGTTAAACAAAAATGTTAGAAAGAATGAAGCTTTAAATATGTTCTACATAGCCTTAAGAAAAGAAGTTTCAGAGTCTGGGAAGGTTGAATGAATGGGCATTAAGATTGGATTTAGGAGATAGGTATCTCAGAGCCATGCCTTCTCCCCATAAGAAGTCCAAGAGTTTCTCTCTTGGTTTCCTTTCCCTAGCACCTAAATAAACTATTGTTTTATTCTTAAAAAAAAAAAAAAAGATTGGATTTAATCCGTGCCTCAAGTTTATTTGACATTATATCTATTTTTATCCATGTTAACCTTATTCATCATTCAAAAGTTGACCACAGATGAATATTTTTCTACTTACAACTCTCTCTTTTTTTTTTTTGAGGGACAGTGAGGGTTAGGTGACTTGCCCAGGGTCACACAGCTAGTAAATGTCAAGTGTCTGAGGCCACATTTGAACTCAGGTCCTCCTGAATTCAGGTCCAGTGCTTTATCCACTGTGCCACCTAGCTGCCCCCTACTTACAACAACTCTCAAAGATTATCTACTAGGTAGAGATCTATATATGTGAATGATATCACAGATTTGAAGTATTTAACAATATAATCCTTGTGCTCTAATACAAGGGGCCTGAATATGCTCTGAGGACCATTCAATTCTCTAGCTTGTTGCTCCCACACAGATGACACGGGAACTTCAGTATCTAGCCCTACTCTGACCAGACTCAAAGGAGAACTGGCTTCCTTTACAAATCTCACAAGGCTTAAAACATGAACTATTTTATTTACAAGTTAATGGAAAATAGAATGTATATAGGCTACTTCTTCAACTGTTGCTTATAAGTTGAGTTCCTCAGTGGGATGACAACCCCAGGTGCAGGGTACTCAGTGGGTCACCATTCCTAAAACTGTAGCTCATAAGCCCCCACTGGTGTGTTTGGGCTTTCTTCAATCAGAGGACACAACTAGTTCAAAGCAAAGGCAATCACTGAAATGAAACATTAAGGATAATAGCTGCAAAACACCTGCCCTATAAATTCAGGGTACACTCATGCAAATATACTCGTGGAGTTAGCAAATGGAGAAGCATACGTGTAGGGAATACACTTCATATGGTGCTGGGCTCCTAATTTCTTCACACTGCTCCCAGTGACCTCAGTCTCACAGTCATTGCCAGATGCTGCCTCACTGCTTGGTTGTAGCCACTACCATCTCCAGCTACAGGCTCAGCTATCATTCTGTCTTGGGATACTGCTGTACACTTTCAGGAGAAAAAAACAAACAAACAAACACCTAACCCATACCCTAAGACCATCAGGAATCTTGTGGACCTACCATTTTCTGAGTTCTTCTATCTGTATCCTTAATGTTTTGCACATAGTAAATTGTTTATATAGGTTTTTGGGGTTTTTTTAATCCATTCATTCATTCACTCTGCTCCACTGGATAAAGCCTTGTGCTTCTGCTGCAAGATATTAATGCTGACTCAAGGTAGTATGTGGGGGAGAGGATAGAGAAATCACTTCCTTTGCTACATCCTACAGGAGATGCAAGGGAAAAGGTGAAAATTGACTTTTTTTTTTCTTTTAGGCAATGGGGGTTAGGTGACTCGCCCAGGGTCACACAGCTAGTAAGTGTCAAGTGTCTGAGGCCAGATTTGAACTCAGGTACTCCTGAATACAGGGCCGGTGCTTTAACCACTGCACCATCTAGCTGCCCCTGGAAAATTGACTTTTAATAGTTTCCTAAAGAGATAACTGACTCAGAGTTGTGTCGGTCTACCTTTTAAAGGAACCTACAGGAATGACTAAGTCTTAGCCATTCACTTTCATATAATGACCAAAGTCTTACAATGTAATCAAACTGTTTACATTCTGTTATCAGATTGTTTGGATAACTCCTTACCAAGGAACCGCCTTAATTTGATCAGAGTCTACCCTGACTGACCTCCTTTTCAAAAATGGTAATACATACCAGTGAACAATTCTTTCCCCAGAGACTTGCATAGGTTCTATGTCTTACAATATAGCTTTGGGTAAATCTCCAGGTGGGGGCTTCCTGACCCCCAACTACTCTCCTTTGCATCTTCCTTTGATTATATAGTGTTGCTTATTTCCTGCAGTTATTTGCCTTCTGCAGCTCTCAGCAGGCATCGAGGGCCCAAGATTTCCATCATTGTTTGCTGTTACTGTCCCCCACATCTTGTCCCCTTATCCTGAAGCTCTCCCAGAGGGGGGTAATCATTCTGTCCTCTGCAGGTGTTTTCTTCCTCCCGCTCTCCTTCCTGAATCTTATTCCTTATTCATGTTCTAGCAACTTCCCTCACTTCCCAGCATGTAGTCAATTCACTACCAGTCCTACTCACTCTCCTCGGAAGTACTGCCATTTCCCTTGAGCTCCAATAGATGGCACTTATTACCTTCCTAGAACACCAGCTCTTTAACAACTGGCATTTATGGGAAGAATCTTCAGGTGTGTCCACACCTCTACTGTCCTGGAACCTCCTTTTACTCACAGTCTTCGCAGTCCCAGGCTTCACAAACGTCAAAAGCAAGTCTCCATCTCCAACCCCATGTAAATCTATAATAACTCATTATTTTTTATTTTCCCTTTCCCTCAGTGCCTGAGTCATACGTCTCTCACTCATGTGGACACTTGCCACTTGATCCAGAGCTTAGGGATTGGCAGGTGGCATGAGGAAAGCAGAATTCTATTTTCTCATCAATTGCCCCTCCATCATCTGCCTTCCCCACAGGCAGCTTGGTCAGGTTATTCACATTTCCAAGGTTTATGAAGTGATGCAGATTGAAGTGAGCAGAAGCAGGAGAACAGTTTATATTATAGCATCAATATTGAGAAATGAACAATTGTGAAAGCCTTCAGAACTTTGATTATTGAAATGATCAACCCTGATTCCAGATGACTGTAGAAGAATGCTAGCCACTTCGTGGCAGAGAGAAGATGGACTAACATGAAGAATGAGAAACACTTATTTTGATGTGGCCAAAATGGGATTTGGTTTTACTCTACTTATGATTCAAGTTTTTTTTTTTCTCCCTCCCTCCTCCCCTCCCTCCATTCTTTCTTTCTTTCTTTCTTTCTTTCTTTCTTTCTTTCTTTCTTTCTTTCTTTCTTTCTTTCTTTCTTTCTTTCTTTCTTTCTTTCTTCCTTCCTTCCTTCCTTCCTTCCTTCCTTCCTTCCTTCCTTCCTTCCTTCCTTCCTTCCTTTCTTTCTTTCTTTCTTTCTTTCTTTCTTTCTTTCTCCTTCTCTCTCTCTCTCTCTCTCTCTCTCTCTCTCTCTCTCTCTCTCTCTCTCTCTCGCCCTCTCTCTCTCTCTCTCCCTCTCTCTCTCTCTCTTTTCCAGTGGGTAAAAGGAGGCAGGAGGGAAAAAATAAATATATGATTAGAGAAACTAAAATGTATTAAAAAAAAACCATAAGGGTGTGGGGAAAGAAATGAGGCCTTTTCCTCCCAATACCTTGAAGAGGGAGATTATCAATTATAGATCTTATCTCTATGCAAGCACAACTACCCTTATCCTCCAACATTCCCCAAATTCACAGTTCTCTTTGCTATGTATATTCCCAATGTCCTGGCTTCTGAGCTAGACCTTCATCTTTCCAGGTACCCATAGCAGCAGCTGCAGGTGCCATTGAGAAAATTCCACAGATTCCACCCACAAATTCAGTCCCCTGTACTCTGTTCTGGGAGGGGAGAGAGAGAGAGAGAGAGAGAGAGAGAGAGAGAGAGAGAGAGAGAGAGAGAGAGAGAGAGAGAGAGAGAGACTGATTGATTGATTTGAGTATATAATTCTATGTAGAGAGACAGTATGATGCAGCAGATAGAGAGACAACTTCAGAGTCAGGAAGACTGGATTTCAAGTCTCACTGAGGACACATATTGGCTGTGTGTACCCCTGAACTAGTCACTTAACTTCTCAGTGACTGAGACAACTCTAAAACTATAAGTTGCAGCACAGGGGGCACCCTATATTGGTAGAGGAAATTTCCTCACTAGGAACCAATGAAATCACAAGTCTAGGAAAGGGAAAACAACAACTACATAGCTATTCACATAGGTTTATGTTGTAGCATTTGGCAGTTCATTGATTTGCAAAATGATTGTAGTAACTTTGAAGATAAACTCAAATGGACAGTGTCAATACAATTAGTATAAAATGCTTCCCCTCTTCAGAGATGTTCCATATTAAATGAATTTTATACTTCTGATCATCTTGGGAGATCTCTAGGAGAAGAAAAGATGTAGTCATCTGCAACTGGTCAATTATTTTCTCTTTTCTTTAAAGGAAACCCTTTCTGGAAACTTAAGGTAACTTTGGATTCAGATTCTAATTCTACATTTCCTATTTTTCTAAAAGGGAAGAAGAGCTTTAAGGTCATTAAGACTATGTTTTACTGAGTCAAGGGAATCAGAGGTACAAAAAGCAAAACTGTAACTTCAGAGGACTTGGACAAAAGAAATCATATATATTAGAAGATAAGTTCCTTGAGGTTACAAACTGTATTCACTTTTTCATTTATATCCCCTGGGCTTAGCAGAGTTGTGGGGCACAGAGTGGCTATTTAATAAATGCTTGTTCATTTGTTCATTCTTTTGCGGGGGGCAGGGCAATGAGGGTTAAGTGACTTGCCCAGGATCACACAGCTAGTGTCAAGTGTCTGAGGCCAGATTTGAACTCAGGTCCTCCTGAATCCAGGGCCGGTGCTTTATCCACTGCGCCACCTAGCTGCCCCCTATTCATTCATTCTTATCTCCAATTCAATATTGACTTATTTTGTCTACTACATACAAGGTTCTTTGCTGGACCCTGAAGAGACAAAGACAAAACAAAAAGTCCTTACCATACCCCCAGTTGCTTATTTTCTATAATAAGGTACAACTCAGGCACAGATAAGTAAATACTACATAATTTTTAGAAGGAGAGAGTATTGGGGATTGGGGATTGGGGAAGACTTCTTGGAAGAAGTAGCATCTGATCAAAACCTTAAAGGAAAATATCACATCTTTAAAAAGATGGTATTTAGGGCAGCTAGGTGGCGCAGTGGATAGAGCACTGGCCCTGGATTCAGGAGGACCTGAGTTCAAATTTGAACTCAGACACTTGACAGGTGTTAGCTGTGTGGCCCTGGGCAAGTCACTTAACCCCAATTGCCTCACCAAAAAAAAAAAAGATGGTATTTGTCTTATGTTAGTTATATTTCTAATAAGAAATACATTTTGTTCCTCAGAGCCTTGCACTAAAAAAAATTTTTTTTGCCTGGTTCCTGTTAACAACTTTCTTTTTTTTCCTTTTAAAAAAATTTATTTCATTGCTTTCATTTTCAAATATATCCCTTCACTTCTCCTACCTAGCAAACCATCCCATTTAACAAAGAACTAAAAAGAAAGAAGTAACCAAAGAAAAGAAGTAACCAAAAGTAACCAGCAAAACTAACTAATCAGCCAAGTCTGAGAATATATGCAATGATTCACATCCATAGTGCCTTACCTCTATAAAGAAGGAAGTCGAGAGTACATTTTCTCATCTCTTCATCAATGATGAGCCTGGTCGTTATAATTGCAGAGAGTTTATCTTTATTGGTTGGTGTTTTTTCTATTTATACCAAAATGTTTATTGTGTATACTGTTTACCTGGTTCCGCTTACTTTATTCACATCAGTTCATCTGTCTTCCCACACTTCTCTGGATTCTTTATGTTCATGATTTCTTAGACCACAGTATTATTCCATACATTCTATACCATAGTGGTCTTGCCCACAACTTTCAAGGACCTGCCTCTATACACCTTCCTTACATTTTAACAGACATTATTTATTGAATCAGAGTATAGAGGGGTAAGTGCCACTGCTGATGTCATTTAGGTTTTTTCACAATGATAAATATATCCTTGGAGGATGACTGCAGGCAACAAAAAGGATTGTAAACTGAATGACAGGGTGAAGTGGGGATGAAAAAACCCATGGTAGCTGAGTAAGAATCTGTCCGTCCTCCTTCACCTTCTCTTGGCTGTCATTCATGATGGATGACACTGTCAGGAAGGGTTTGACTCAACTCTAATGGTGAAATGCAATTAAACTTTCCTTGCATCCTTTCTCCCCTTCATTAACATATAGATATAGATATATACACAAATATAATTACTGCCCAGTATAGAATATGTACTATTTCCAGTGGAGGAAATCTTTTTTTAGGGGTGTCATTGCAAATGTTTCTCTACCAAGTTTTTCATAGATGGTTTATGTTTCAAAGTGATTTTTTTAACCTTCACAGAATAAAGAAACTGCAACTTCTGAAATAACTGGAGGGACAGGAGAATAATTGAAGGTGTGTTGGCTATGGAGCTGGGAATTCAGAATCAAAATTCTACCTCTGATGCTTTCTAGTTATAGGACCATGGAATAGTTACTTAGGCTCTTAAAGCCTCAATTTACTTACCTGTAAAATGGGGATTTGAACACTTATGTTATTTACCTGGCTACACTGTACAGAAATTACTATATAAATGACTTCTTATGATTATTGTTGATGAGATTATGTGAAGGAAGCAGAAACAAGAGCCATATTTGGTCACTAGCTATATAATTCCTAAATGCCATTTCCAACTGTGCCACAAAGAAAATATGAAAGAAAATAAATATATGTTATTTTTATTTTTTATTTTTAATAATATAAAATCCCTATTAATATAAATGTTACCATATACAAATCTATATAAGTACATATGCATGTGTACATGTACATATAACACACATATATGTGTATTTGTATAATCTATAGATAGCTATCTATATAATCTACCTATATCTTCATATCTCTATCATCTATCTATCTATAGCCCAACTTTATGGGTTACCTGTCCAGCTAGGTGGAATATTCATGAACTGCCTTGTTGTCCTAGGAGAAAGAACTAAAGGAAAGCATTCCTTGGGTGGATCCACTATATATGGATCTATGGGAAGATATGAAAAAGAGTAACAAAAGATTAAAAGGTGAGGTCAGGTAGATAGTTGAATGATGGAGGGAATCCCCACCTCTAAAAGATTTCAGTTCTACTGAAGTCTTCAAGTATTTAATGAACAAGTTTTCTGTCATGTATTATATACTTTTTTTTTCCTTCAAGAATATCCTGAGGTCAGTTTAAGCTTTTCTTGATGATTTATGTTCATCAGCATGAACATTAACATTAATCCGTAGGGGGCGGCTAGGTGGCGCAGTGGATAAAGCACTGGTCCTGGATTCAGGAGTACCTGAGTTCAAATCTGGCCTCAGACACTTGACACTTACTAGCTGTGTGACCCTGGGCAAGTCACTTAACCCGCATTGCCCTGCAAAAAAAAAAAAACAAACAAACAAACATTAATCAGTGTTAACTCTGGCTCCCTCTCCCCTGTATTAATGACTTAGGGGTTTAGAGTAGTTTGGGCTCATTATAATATAAGCATTTCTTCTAATTTTATTTGCTATTTCTTGTGTGACCTAGAGAAGAAATAGGTATAATCCAAGAAAACTCAGCTTTTTCAATACCAACAAGAATGTCCTCTATAATTAAGCATCTCCCACAAGCATATGTATCTCCCCCATCCACTCCTCCACCCATGATCTCTCTTCTGTTCCCTGCCTTTTCTATCCCCCAAGTTGGCATATGGACTTTCTCTTCTGTGTGGGTGTATAATTAATTAGTATATAAAGTGTGTGTGTGTATATATATATATATATATGAATCCACTTTGTTCTAAAACTTCTTCCCTCTTTTACTACACTCAACTGTTGCTTTGATGTAGTAGAAAGAGCACTAAATTTGGAGTTTGAGGAACTAGGTCCAAATTCTGGTTCAGTGATTTACTTGATTGGGTAAGTCACTTCCCTTCTTTGATCTCCATTTCCTCATTTGTAAAGTCAGAGTTGGCCTAAATGATCTCTGATGTACCATCTTAGATGAATAGACAGACTGGCTGACTGACAGATGAATGGGTGGATGACTGGACAGACAGAGATAGAGCATACATTTATTAAGTGCTTACTGTATTTCAGGTACTGTACTAAGTGCTGAGGTTGGTTCCTACTTTCAAGGAACTTATGTTCCAATAGGAAAAGACAAAATATAAAGGGGAGCTGGAAAAGGAGGATTGGAGTAGGGAGGTAGAGTGATTTAGGAGACTAAGTTGAGATGGAAGTGTCCTGTATGGGTGGGGTTCCTTCAGAGATAGGTATGCCAGGTAGGGACTCACCATTCACTGACCTGGCCTCAGGGCAGAGTCATACAGAAAGGAGTCAGGCATCTTCCAGTTCCAAATCCTACAGTCTTTATCTTTTATCCCTCTTGTTCTCTTTGCATTTTTCGGAGGGTTTCAACCCTTCTACAAAAATAGGGTTTCCAGCCAATCAGTGATCACTTCTTGTCTAGAAAATCCATAAGATTAAATTTGTATAAACAGGACATTCTCTGGCAATTAGCAATTTGCTTATCTTTCATACTGAATATTGCTTCCATTTTATTCCACTATATTAAACCTTGACTGTGTTCCATTCACCAACCTAATCCTCATAAAATACTGTAACACATTAACTGTTGTACTTTATGAATTCTTGTGTTTCTTTTCACATAATTCTTTTTTTTTTTTTTTTAGTGAGGCAATTGGGGTTAAGTGACTTGCCCAGGGTCACACAGCTAGTAAGTGTTAAGTATCTGATGCCGGATTTGAACTCAGGTACTCCTGACTCCAGGGCTGGTGCTCTATCCACTGCGCCACCTAGCTGCCCCTCACATAATTCTTAAAATTCTGCTTTTGCACTATTAGTTGTCACTTTTCTACTTTTGCCAGTGTGCCTGCCATTAGTAGCACTTTGTCTCCTTTCTCAGTCATCAGCTTCTGTCTCCAATTTGTTAAGTACCTGAATAGGGAAGCAGATATGTGGAGTTATTCGAACTGTGTATAAAATAAAAGTAAATAGTCTCCGAGTAAGAGCCCCAAAACCTTTCCTTTAAGTAAGGCACATGAGTTTTAGTTCATGTTCCTCACTGCACCTATTTTGGCTACAGAGGTATTATTATGCTGTATTACAAATGGTTGTGATTGCCAGATAAGTGGTATCTGGAAAGTGAAGTGTTAAATAGTATACAATTCTAAACAAAATAAATTATGTCACCTAAGAAACTGCCTCTCTCTTTTAATGTTGAATTCTTTGTGTGCACTCTACTAGCAGAGTGTAACTCTCTGTTAGTTATCTCCCATTTATCCTGTATATATCTTATTTGTACATAGCTATTTGTATGTTGCCTACTGCATTACTCTGTAAGTTCTTTGAAGATAAGGAACCATGTGTTTGCTATTATTTGTATTTCTAGTACGTAGCTGGGACTTAACAAATACTTGTTAACTGACTGACTGTCTCTCTAGGACCTGCATTTCACTTCATTATAAGTGATCATTTTTTGTAATAAAAAGTTTTCTCTCTTAAGAAATACCATTTTCAGGGCAGCTAGGTGGCGCAGTGGATAGAGCACCAGCCCTGAAGTCAGGAGGACCTGAGTTCAAATCCAGCCTCAGACACTTGACACTCACTAGCTGTGTGACCCTGGGCAAGTCACTTAACCCCAATTGCCTCACCAAAAAAAAGAAAAGAAAAAAAGAAATACCATTTTCAATTTATCTTTCCTCCTGCCCAAAGAACTAGAAAGTAAGATGGATATCCACTGATCAGGTAATAGCCAAACAAATGCTATTATATGAGTGTCATTGTTTGGACTTCATTTTCCAGAAGGACCAATGACCTCATGATCTTGAGGTCAGGGTATAATACAAGTCCAGACACCTCTACCACAGGTTGGGCACAAGCTGTCTGTTAGAACATTTGGGATGAAGATGTCTCTGGAATTGTGTAGCTTGCTTTTCCTTTTGTGCTTCTGTGGTTCTGCTTTGCTCATGGAGTACAGTGCCTTCTTTGAAGCAAGCACAATGTGCTGGACATTCCTGTGCAAGCATCTCTTATGTTTCACAATGGATACTAAAGTTCTTCAGGGAGACCTTGAGGGTGTCCTTATACCTTTTCTTCTGATTTCCATGTGAGTGCTTGCCTTGTGTGAATTATCTGTAAAATAGTCTTTTACATGTGTTTGGCATTTGGGTTACATGGTCAACTCATTGAAGTGGAGCTCTCTGCCGTAGAGTTGAATGCTTGGCAGTTCAGCCTGAAAAAAGACCTCAGTGTCTGATATCTTGCCAAGTGATCTTCAGAATCTTCCAAAGACAATTCAAATGGAAGTGGTTCGATTTTCTGGCACGGTGCTAATAAATTGTCCAAATTTCATGTGTATATGACAGTAAAGTCGTGCAACAGCTCTGTAGACTTTCAGTTTGGTAGGCAGCCTAATATCTCTTCTCTCCTATGCTTGCTTTTGGAGCCTCCCAAATGCTGAGCTAGCTCTGGCAATGTGTGGACATCCCTGGAAAGTATAATGCCAAGGTTAGTGAACCTATCGACAGCATTCAAAATTTCTCCATTAACTGTGATCAATGGTTCCAGTTATGGATGATGTGGTGCTGGCTGGTAGAGGACCTCTCTTTTTGTGGTGTTACATGTCAAGCTAAAATGAATAAAAGTGGCAGAGAATTGATCCATACTCTGTTGCATCTTAGCCTCAGAGGCTGCAATGAATACACAATTATCTGCAAATAAAAAGTCAAGCACCAACTCTCCCTCCACTTCATTCTTGGCTTGTAGCCTTTTCACATTAAATAGTTTACCAGGATTTAATATTATTGTGCCATGAGAAAAAACAAAAAAAGAGTAATTCAGCTAAATGTTGGAAGATTTACATGGACTGAGTTGGACTGAACCAGGAAAATAATATACACAATGGCAATAACAATATAAACAAACAAAAACCCCAATAGTAAAAGGTAGCTAACCTTACAAACAATTCAATAATCTGTTTTTTTGGCCTTGAGGGACAAGTCATAAAACATGTTTCATTCCTTTTGGGAAAGATGTTTGATTCCAAGGGGAAACAGACAAACAGAAAAGGAGAACAACTTTGAAAGTTGCATATTGAATTTATCATATGCGTAGGAAAGAAGGAAATATACATTTCCTCTACTATATGACAGGAACTGTGCTAAGTGCTTTACAAATAATATTTCATTTCATCTTCACAAAATCCCTGGGAGGTGGGAGCTATTATTATTCCCATTTTATAGTTGGGATAACTGAAGCCTACAGAGGTTAAGGGACTTGCCCAGGGTCATGCAGTTAATAAGTGTTGGAGGCTAGATTTAAATTTAGGATTTCCTTAGTCTAGGCCCCACACTCCACCTTACCACTTATACTTATAATGTTGTACATAAACAAAAATATTTATAGCTGCTCTGTACGTGGTGGCAAGGAATTGGAAGTTGAGGGGATGCCCATCAATTGGGGAATGGCTGGACAAGTTGTGGTATATGAATACAATGGAATACTATTGTGCTGTAAGAAATGATGAGCAGGAAGAGTTCAGAGAAACCTGGAGGGTCTTGCGTGGGCTGATGATGAGTGAGATGAGCAGAACCAGAAGAACATTGTACACAGTATCATCAACATTGTGTGTTGATCTACTGTGATGGACTATATTCTTCTCACCAATGCAATGGTACAGAAGAGTTCCAGGGAACTCATGATAGAAGAGGATCTCCAAATCCAGGGGGAAAAAAAAGAACTGTGAAGTATAGATGCTGAATGAACCATACTATTTCTTTTGTTTTCGGTGCTGTTGTTTTTCTATTTTGAGGTTTTTTGTCATTGCTCTGATTTTTCTCTTATAACATGACTAATGCAAAAATATGTTTAATGTTATTATGTATATATATGTGTGTGTGTGTGTGTGTGTGTGTGTGTGTGTGTGTGTGTGTGTGTGTGTGTATAACCTATATCAGATTACCTGCTGTCTAGGGGAGGGGGGAGGGAGGGGAGGGAGGGAGAAAAATCTGAAATTGGAAAGCTTGTATAAACAAAAGTTGAGAACTATATTTACTATATTAATTTTAAAAAAATTTGAATGTACAAGAAAACACATAAGAATAAATGAGTTCTTTAAAAAAATGTACATAATAGAGATTTGTGACTTCATATACAATCCTCTTCTCATCTACTTTGTTCTCTTCTGTTGTACTTCTCTGGGCCTCAGATTGCTCATCTATGAAATAAAGAAGTTAGACCCAGTCGCCTATAAGATTTATACCAATTCCCAAAAAAATTATCCTGTGATTATTAAGACTTTACTTGAATAAGTCCGAATGATTTTCCTTCTAATTCAAATCTTCTGTTGCTCAGAATGGGAGCCCAACCCAGAGAGGGAACCTTCCAAAGAGGTCTGGGAGAGGAGTGAGGGGAAAGGAGGGTGAGGCAGGCTAGGGATAGAGAGTGGTGAAGAGATTGCTAGAGACCCACCTGCCTTGGGGGTGGAAGGAATTGAGGAAATAGCTGAAATCTTCAGAAATGTGTGGGGAAAGAGGAGAGTCCTATTTACATATAGAAGCAGCTGAGTGGTGCAGTAGGTAGAGTGCTGGGCTTAGAGTCAAGAAGGTATAAATCTGGCCTCAGACACTTAGCTGTGTGACCCTAGGCAAACTATCTCAGTTTTGTTATCTGAAAAATGGAAATAATAATGGCCCCTACTTCTTAGGGTTGTAAGGATCAAGTGAAATAATGAAAAGCACTCTGTGAGCTTTAATTAATTTAATAGTCGTGTCCTACTCTTTGTGACCTCACTTGGGGTTTTCTTGGCAAAGTGGTTTGCCATTTCCTTCTCCAGCTTGAGAGAGAAACATTTTACAGATAAGAAAAGTGAGGCAAACAGGGTTAAGTGACTTGCACAGGGTCACACAGCTAGTAAGTGCCTGAGCCTGGATTTGAACTAATGAAGATGAATCTTCCTTACTCCGGGCCCATTGCTTTAACCACTGACCTAGCTGTCCCTACAAGGCTTAAAGTACTATATAAATGCCAGCTATGGTTATTTATTATCATTATTATTGCCACAACAAAACTCCCTGGAATCAGCCCTACAGCCCCTAGGGACATGGGAAAAAGATCAGAAATAGGGGAGACCCTAGTTTTTTTATTTTTATTTTTTTATTTTTTAGTGGGGCAATGAGGGTTAAGTGATTTGCCCAGGGTCACACAGCTAGTAAGTGTCAAGTGTCTGAGGCCGGATTTGAACTCAGGTACTCCTGAATCCAGGACCAGTGCTTTATCCACTTCACCACCTAGCTGCCCCTGAGACCCTACTTTTAAAGAGCTTGTTGCCCCAATAGTGACCAACCCCCAGGCCTCTCTTGCCTACTCCCCCAGGCTGGGCAGAGAGAGAAGTACATGCTATAAGGAAATTGTGTGTGTGGCGGGGGAAGCAAGATCAAAAAAGGGGAAATTGTACCTTGAAATCCCTGTCCTGAGCCTCCACCCAGCTTTTCTTTTCTGACACTCCTAGGGATGTGAAATTCAAAGAAGTTCATTGAGCTCCTGACTCCATATTCAGAGGGAAGATTTGATACAGGAGAAAATCAAAACTCTTGGTTTCATAATATAAAGCTTTCAGTTTCTTTGTGTGCCTCAATTATTCATGTTCTCTAATCAAGAGTTCATTCTATTAAACTCAAAAGCAAAGCTAAAGAAAACCAGAGACAAAAACATCTTTTTTTTTTTTTTAAAGAGAAGACCACATTTTCCATCAGTGAAAGACTTGGTCCAAAGGATGTCACTTGAATGACTGACTTGGTCCTAGCAATGGCACTGTTAGAGCCGAACTGTCACCAAAAGTCAGTGAAATTACAAAGAAATAATTTCTCATTAGATTTAGCTTCATTCTGTTCCTTAGCAAAGACATCATCATAAAACATGATATAGGATACACTTCAAAAAGATCAGACCCATTAAGTCAGTTGTGGAGACTGCTGAAAGAAATAACTTTAAGTACATTAAACACTCTTAAACATATGACCCTCCCCCCAACCCTGCACACACACACACACACACACACACACACACACACACACACACACACACACACACACACACACCACTCTAGGAAAGCATAATTAAAATGAAGACTATTTTGTGGTATTACATGGATTTTTAAAAACTCATCAGCCCTTCTGCTACATTAGAATATTGCATACCACAAGTGTTTGACTTTATTCCACAGTAAGTACAAACCACTTATCTCTGCTTATAATGGCAAATCTGAGATGTGAGGAAGGCATGCTTCAAATGATGAAGAAAATGTAAATGCTTGTAGTTTATGGGGAAATGGACTCTCTACTAATTGCTTCAAGAATTGAGTGATTTGGTAGGCCTCAGGAGAGGCTTCCTCTTCCTAATTTGCATACACTTGGCTCCTGCTACCTGGCTTACTATAAATTCCTTGATGATGCTGTGAGTGTGTGTGTGTGTGTGTGTGTGTGTGTGCTGTGTTCGGCATCAACCCCAGAAATTGGGAAGGAAGCAATGACTCTGGGGACTAGAAAGCTTCTCCTCTCTATAGAAGCTGCCTGCACTGATATGTAGCCCTTAGCAAAGCAGGCTTCAAGTTTGATAAATGACCTGCATTTCAAACTGTCCATTGTTATTTTACAAAAAAAAATTGTAATTGGATTAATTTTCATGATGACTCAGGTGAGGCTAGTTAGTTAATACAGCATCTCTGTGTCCTCTTGCATAGGTCCTATATTACACAGACTAATTAAAAGGAGATGGAGAAAGTAAATATTTTAGTCTTCTTGCTCCTTTTCAAATGGTTATCCCCTGGCAAGCTAAAAAATCTGAAAAAACTTTTGGCCACCGAAAAAACAAACAAAAAGCATTTGATTGGGTTGGATATGGTGCAACCTGCATCCAAGTGGAAAAATAAGGTCTTGCTTAAGGGTACCATGAGGGGTCAGCAATGAAGAAAAGAAAAAGAAATAGAACAAAGAGAATGGGAAAACAAAGAGAAAGAAGGATGAGTGAAATGTGAGAAAGGGTAAGAAGACAAGCAGAAAAGAGAGTAAGAAGAAGATGGGAGACACAGAGAAAGCAGGGCATAGACGAACATAATAAAGAAGGAATAATAATAATAAAGGAAAGATACTGGAAATTATAAGAATGGAAGGGAAAGAGGAGGAAAATAAAAGAAACAGAAAGAAAAAAGGAAGTGGCATCAAAAATGGCATAGAATCAAGTGAAAGATGGTATTTGTAGCACTTGTTACCCTGGAAGGAGGTTTAAACTCCCTAGATCCATATGCATTTTCCATGTTCAAGCTCTTAACCAAGCCTGGAAGAAGTAAAAAAGCCCTTTCAGATTTTGAATAAGATCTTAAAACAATGCTCCAAAGTAGCAGCTCCTAGACATGAACGGGGACAATCATAATGTTAGGATTTTTCATTTGTCTAGAATACACAACCACGACTTGGTGCAGGACAAAAGGTGGAGCAGTATGTCAGGGAGAAAATTCATTTCAGAAATTAAAGTAAGAGGCACAAGGTTGGTTTTTGTTCCAGAGAATTAAAATTACCCCTGTTAAATATGAATGTGAAGATGAATAAAATATAAGGTCATAAGCAAATCATCCTGTTTTCTTGAACCTTGATCATATAATGCAAGTTACATTTGTTACAGAAATGTGAATGAAGATGGAATTCAAGATAAGATATTAATCATAATTAGAATGATGGTGACAGGTCTGCAGTGACAAATTCTTAACAAGTAGTAAGAGTGCTTATTCATAATGAACCTCTTAATTCAGTCAATTCCTCATTAGAAGGACCCCCTTCTAATAACTTCAATATAAAGTTGGTATAAGATCATATTTGTATTCTCTCTTTTTATTTCCATTTCAGAGTCATATTATAGGCCAAATGAGATAAATGATTTAAAACATATAATTACTTGGATATATTCACATAGTAATTCCCTAAGCAATTGTGTTGTTATAAGTTGTCAGTGTGCATATTAATTTATCATACCCGCTAACCTCTTGTTCATTGATTTGCTACTAGCCATTGGAAAACCCTGTTAAGTAGCACATGCTGCCCTCCTCTGAAAGTTTGATTGTAGCTCAAATAGGGCAAATAGTGTTTTCCAATTAGAATCCTGCTGTTTGTCAGGACTTGACAATGACTAATTACAGTCCTAAATGACTTAATATGTTTGAATGCATGATTATTTATAAATACATTTCAAGGGCTGCATAAAATTATTATTCTGTAGTTTAAGCAAGGCAATTGCCCATGCAAAAGGTAAAAAAGAAAAAATGAAAACCTGTTGATATTTTATATTTTGGGAGAGAAAAAAATATATGTACTCGTCTTCACTTAGTTTAAATGAGAAAAACAAAGATTGCCTTTAAAAGGAAGAGAAAATGAAATTTTAAGATATCAAAATAGCAAGAGAATAAATGTTTAGACTCCAGTTTTAGCATCCTCAGCCATTTGAAAGAACCAGACTTTCCCTATTTAAAAATTCTCTAGTCCAGGAGTTTTAGAGAGGTCTGCTGCTCCTGATATGTAAGTCCCACAGTGAATCAATTAACCTTCTGGCTCCCAGATTTCCTGAAATTCAACATTAATATGGCATGTGTTGATTTCACAAAGGTGGCATGGAGATAGTGATTTGAACAAGCCTAGCAAATAAGATGCACGCATGCTCTCTATTCTGTTATAAACCATATTGATGATCAAAATGGAATAGAAAAGGGGTATCTCAACTAAATATTATAATAACCCTGAGTAATGTGGACATAGCTTGAGTTTCTCCTTTTTTATCTGATGATATAACACACCTAATGCAATCATACATGCTATAGTCAAAATAATAAAGTTGGAAAAGATTTCAGTATACATTGCCATGTATTTAGAAAAGGCAGTACCTGAACCATCCTGGACAAATGGTCACATATCATTTTCAGACTCCATGACATCCCCCTACCTCTAGGACATTTTGTTTAAGACTTGGCTTTAGAGACAGCTAGGTGCTGCAGTGGCTAAAGCACTGGCCTTGGATTAAGGAGGGCCTGTGTTCAAATCCACCCTCAGACATTTGACACTTACCAGCTTTGTGACCTTGGGCAAGTCACTTGGGGGGGAAAAAGACTTGGCTTTAGAACTATTTGGGACCTTAGAGGTTGAATGGACTCATATTACAATGAAGTCTAGGGAAAGTACTTAAAGTGGTAGAGTCAGGATTTGAACCCAGCTCTGTGGCCACCAAATCCAGCACCCTTTGTCATTGTACCACACGAAACAATTTAAATGTTTTTTATATCTCACTATCAGATGATTCTTTATTATATCTAGTTTAAATCTTTAATTTAGAGCTTCATCCCCATTCATCTTTTTCACTACTCAGAGAAAACAGGGAGGTGACTACCCTTTATTGAATAATAACCCACATATACTTAAAATCCCATTAATCATCCTTATTCTGAACTAAGAATCCTGGTTATTTTCATCTTTGATTGTAGATCCTGTTTTGAAATCCCTTATCATCTCTCTGGCCTTCCTCTGGATTTTACTCAAGTAGAAAATGAGTCCCATCTGTCCAATTAATGTTGGTGATATTAATAATAACAATAATAATATACATGTAGCACCTTAAGGTTTCCAAATTGCTTTCCTTACATTGTGAAGCAAGTAACCCCTTTATTGCTATTACCATGTTACAGATGAGAAAACATATATGCAAAATTAAATTCCTTCCTAGGGCCACATAACTTGTAAATGGCAGCACTAGAATTCAGATCCAGGTCTTCTGATTGCAAGCTTTAAATGTAACTTTTAAGATAAAAACCTTCTTTCAGATTTTGGGATTATTTCCATTGTTTTTACTATTTTTCTTCAACTTGCAGGAAGATTTACACCATATAAAATAACTAACATTTATAACTGCTTTTTAGGTAGGTCATACAAATATTAGACCCAGTTTTCATAAGAAGAAAGCTAACTGACCTATCCACAGTCATGTAGTTCCATTCAATAAACACTTATTAAGCTCATATTATATGCATGACACTGAACTAGATCATGGGAATGCAAATGTAACCATAGGGGTTGGTTACTTTAGGCTTGTGTCTGATAAGGTAGAATTTAACAATTCCCAAGTTGATAGCAGTTCTATCCTCGGAAGTGTATTCATAAAACACATGAATGGGTGGCAGCTAGGTGGCACAGTGGATAGGGCACCAGCCCTAGAGTCAGGAGTACCTGAGTTCAGATCCGGCCTCAGACACTTAACTCCTGCTAGCTGTGTGACCCTGGGCAAGTCACTTAACCCCAATTGCCTCACTAGGGGAAAAAAAAAAAAAACCATGAATGGTTTATAATTGTGGTCTCAGTTTAAAAGTGAAAACCCTGCACTAAGAAAGTTCACTCTCTTTCCCAGGTGAATCTCAGAGCTAAGGAGAGGATCAAACATAGCTATTTATGAGAAAGAAGATTTAATCAATCAGATTAAGTCTTTAACAGAATGAAATAGGGATACTTCTAGTCCTAATCACCTTAAGCAATACATTGGGGGGAGGTAAGAACCACCAATTTTTCTTGCCTGTTGTTCTATTAGCTCCAGCCACCTGAGTGAGAACTCATGATAAAAATGAGAGCAAAACGAAACAAAAACCACACAATTACTTTCCATTTATCCATTTAGCTTCTATCTCTAATGGTTTAAGGAAAGAAAATGCAGATGTTACTCCCACCAGAAACCACAAATATGATGCTTGCTGTTCCATGTGTCAGGGCCCTTATTGTCACATCCCTCATCTACACCCCTCATGTCCTCTCTCCTCTCCTAGTATCTTCTCTCCTCTGCTCTCCTCTCTTTTCTTCTTTTTTTTAATCTTAATTGTATTTTTTTTCAGGTACATTGTAAAGGTAGTTTTCAAGATTTATTTTTATAATATTGTTTGTTTTATAATATTTTGAGTTCCGCAATTTTCTTCCTCCCTTCCTTCCCCTCTCCCCAAGACAGCATCTAATCTGATATAGCTTATACATGTATAATCATGTTAAACATATTTTCACATTAGACATATTGTGAAAGAAGAATCAGAACAAAAGGGGAAAACCTCCAGAAAGAAAAAAACAAAGTGAAAATAGTATGCTTCTTTTTCTGGAAAATAGTCTTTGATCATTGTATTACTGAAAAGAGCTAAGTCTATCACAGTTGATCGTCACACAGCATTGCTGTTACTGTGTAGAATGCTCTCCTGGTTCTGCTCAGTTCACTCAACATCAGTTCATGTACATCTTTCCAGGTTTTTCTGAAATCCACCTGCTCATCATTTCTTATAGCATAATAGTATTCCATCACATTCATATATCGCAACTTGTTCAACCATTCTCCCCTCCCCAATTGATGGGCATCCCTTCAATTTCCAATTCTTTGCCACCACAAAAAGAGCTGCTATAAATATTTTTGTCGATGTGGGTCCTTTTCCCTTTTTTATGATCTCTTTGGGATACAGACCTAGTAGTGTTATTGCTGATTCAAAGGTTATGCACAGTTTTATAACCCTTTGGGCATAGTTCCAAATTGCTCTCCAAAATGGTTGGATCAATTCGCAACTCCACCAACTGTGTATTAGTGTTCCAATTCTCCCACATCTTCTCCAACATTTATTATTTTCCTTTTCTGTCAAATTAGCCAATCTGATAGGTGTGAGGTGGTGCCTCAGTTTTTTTAATTTGCATTTCTCTAATCAATAGTTATTTAGAACATTTTTATATGACTATAGATAACTTTGATTTCTTTATCTGAAAACTGCCTGTTCATATCCATTGACCATTTCTCAGTTGGTAAATAACTTGTATTCTTATAAATTTGATTCAGTTCCCTATATATTTTAGAAATGAGGCCTTTATCAGAAACACTGACTCTAAATATTTTTTCCCAGCTTTTTGCTTTTCTTCTAATCTTGGTTGCATTGGTCTTATTTGTGCAAAGTCTTTTAAATTTAATATAATAAACATGATCCATATTGCATTTCATAATATTCTCTATCTCTTGTTTGGTCATAAATTCTTCCCCTCTCCATAGCTCTGAGAGTTAAACTATTCCTTCCTCTCCTAATTTCCCTATGGTATCTCCCTTCATGTCTAATTCCCTCCTTTCTTCAAAAGATTCTCCAAATACTCCTGCTGTAGGGGGATAACCTCATTCTCTATTCTTGATCCTGACTCAGCTCCATTTCTTCCCATGATAGGTAGAAATGCAACTCCAAGAGTATTAGTTGTCAACCCAAGCTTTACCAGAGGGCTGTTACACAAAAATAAAAGAAGCATCTCCACCTTCAAATAGTTTGTAATCTCCTGGAGGAGGGGTGAGGGGAAGGAAGAGCAATGGAATATAACATATGCAAAGCTAAATATGATACAAGAGATCCAAAGAACTATAAGACAATTTGAGTAGCATGAGATCATTTTTATTTGGGGAAATCAAGGAAGGCTTCATGGAGGAGGAAGAACTTGAACCAAGCTTTGAAAGAGGATTTCAGTAAGTGAATTTGTTGTTTGTCCTTTTTCAAAGACAACCAATGACATCACAAGGTGATGTCTTGACTTGTGCATGAAATAAATTTAAGTGAGGCAGAGTTTCACAAAGTCCTCAGCTTCATTCCCTCTTCCAGAGTCACTGAAGCCCAGTGACAAGACAAAAGTCAGGACAACTAGAGATGGCCTGGGATGCAGTAAAGTGGAGTAATGGAAGGTGCAAGTCCCAAGCATGGGAAAAGGCTCAAGGGAAGGCACAGACGTGAGAGACAAGGATGATACTGAGGAATGGCTGATCATACAATCTGGCTACAATATCAAGTCCTTGAAAGGAAGAAGTGTGAAATAATGCAGATAATTTGGTAGCTAAGTTATGGAGAACCTTAAGTGCCATACTGAGGAATTTGTATTGGATCATGTAAGCAGCAGGATGCCTCCTAAGCATTTTATTACAGGTTTTAGACATGGTCACAAAGCTACTAAAGGACCTGAACCTAGGTCTTCTGATTCTAAGTCTGGTGCCCTTTTAAAATATCATAATGCGGGCAGCTAGGTGGTGTAGTGGATAAAGCACTGGCCTTGGATTCAGGAGGACCTGAGTTCAAATCCAGCCTCAAACACTTGACAATTACTAGCTGTGTGACCCTGGGCAAGTCACTTAACCCCAATTGCCTCCCTAAAACAACAACAACAACAATAAAATATCATAATACTTCACAAAGCCTTGGTATGTATGTATGTGTATACTCACATGTATACTCACTATATGTACGTATATATGTGCACACAATTTTTATACTATACTGTTACATATTGCATATATACATTATAATTATACAATTATAAACATGTGTACGCTCATGTAATATGTATAATAAATACCTATATTTTACATGCTCTCCTGTTTATTCATGTCATCGCAGTCTCTAAAACTAGAGTGATAGAGGAAATTGGACTATTCTGAGATAAGTTAGAAAGTTCTTCACTGCACTGACAAATATTCAGTCCAATATATCTTGAAAATGTTCCAGTGAGGCGGCTAGGTGGCGCAGTGGATAAAGCACCAGCCCTGGATTCAGGAGTACCTGAGTTCAAATATGGCCTCAGACACTTGACACTTACTAGCTGTGTGACCCTGGGCAAGTCACTTAACCCCCATTGCCCCACCCAAAAAAAAAAAAAGTTGCATTGAAAATGTTCCAGATTAGCCAGAAGATGGTCCGAGGCTTATCATTTCATCCATCATGATAGCAATAGTAAACAGTGGATTTGCCATGTAGATATGGCCATATCCCAAGTGTAACGATTGGAATAACGCCACCTGCTGGAGACTTACTGTAGAAGAGTTCTGCCCATGAAGCGAAGGTCTTTGAGGGCAAGACCAGGAGTCTTTTCTTTGGCGTCAGGAAGTGACGTGGGCTAGTGGGAGGAAGAAGGAAGAGACTGGCGGCTCGGTCTCACTCTTTCCTTTGGACTCTGGTGGAGAGTGGGGCTAGAAATGCGCTCTCCCTTTAATAGATAGGAATCTAGGCCTTTCTCTCTCTCTTTACCAAATTCTTATTCTCCTTAATAAATGCTTAAAAGTCTAACTCTTGCTAAAGCTTATAATTTATTGGCGACCACTCATTAGATATTTTAGACAGACTAGCTAGAATTTTAGCCCTTAACACAAGGTAGGTCCATGGAACGTATTCGTTCATTCCCTTGGGTGGTGTGCAGTGAATCTGGAGGACTGAAAACATAGGTCTTATCCCAGCTCCCCTAAAGAGTTCATTAATTCACTAACTATAGAGATATGTTTTCACTGTGTGAAAATATGTGACTTTCTCCCAAAAAATCATTGTTTTCCCCTTGTTTTTACAAGTAATTCTTGAAAAGAAAAGAAAAAAGCCTCAATATTAATAGTGAATGTGAACCATTTATACATACTGGTCCTTCCTTTTTTGTTTTTTTTTGCTTCTTTTTGTTGTTGTTGTTGAGGCAATGAGGGTTAAGTGACTTGCCCAGCTAGTAAGTGTCAAGTGTCTGAGGCCAGATTTGAACTCAGGTCCTCCTGAATCCAGGGCTGGTACTTTATCCACTGCACCACCTAGCTGCCCCCAGTCCTTATATTTTTAAATGATAAAACTCCAATTTATCTGTATGTTTTATAACTAAAAAATAATTAATAACCACATATGTGATTTTACTAAAAATAAAATTTTAAAATATAGTACCTTGGTTTTTATTTGCTATATTAATAATGGAGAGATGCCTTCAAAGCAACAAGGTCCATTGGAATATTGGTATTCAATGACAAATTAGTAACTTTATTAAAATAAAATTGTTCAGGGGCAGCTAGGTGGCACAGTGAATAAAGCACCAGCCCTGGATTCAAGAGGACCTGAGTTCAAATGTGGCCTCAGACACTTGACACTTACTAGCTGTGTGACCCTGGGCAATTCACTTAACCCTCATTGCCCTGCAAGAAAAAAAAAAGATAAAATAAATTTGTTGGGTTTATTTATTTATTTGCTTACTTATCTTTTTTTTCACTAACATAATTTAGACTTAGACACAGAAAAACGAGTTCAGAGTAAGATAACTTACTTTGTCATAAGGAGAAATAAAGCTCATAGGATCATACATTTAATCTTAGAAGGAATCTTAGAGGCAATTGAGTCCAACCCACTCATTTTAGAGATGAAGAAACTGAAGTCCAGAGAAGTTGTGACTTGCCCAAGGTCACTCAGTTAGGGTACAATTTTAATCTTGAGTTTTTCTGCCTCTTAAATCCAATGTTTTCTCCATTATATTATACCATATTGTCTCAATACAGGAAAGCAAAATGCAAAGTTGAGTGGATAGTTAATAAATTCTTGTATATCACTAACTTGGACGAGTCAAAGCTTTCTTTTTCTTATTTATTCATGGACTTTTGCTCCTTGTCTATGTATGTATTCAGAGTTTATGAAGGAGTTTCTTCTACTCCAAAGAAGAAGATTCTTTGCTTTGGAATTATATCCTCACTGAAAAATTTTTATAATATATTTAATCTACTAAGGAAGGGAACAAGCAAAAGGAGGAAAGTTTAGGGTTAATTCTAATTAAATGGGACTCATTAAAAATGCAACATCATAAGGTAAAGAGTAGATAGCTCCAGGGGGCAGCTAGGTAGCACAGTGGATAAAGCACCAGTCCTGGATTCAGGAGGACCTGAGTTCAAATCCGACCTCAGACACTTGACACTTACTAGCTGTGTGACCCTGGACAAGTCACTTAACCCTCATTGCCCCGGGGAAAAAAAAAAGAGTAGATAACTCCTACTAGGAATATAGTACATAGCTGATGCTGCAAATGATTACTTCACATGGTTTTTTACTTTATTAAAAGTTTATGGAGTAGCAAGGTGGCACAATGTATAGAGCACCAGCCCTGGAGTCAGGAGGACCTGAGTTTAAATCCAGCCTCGTACTTAACCCTGATTGTCTGGTCCCTCTCCCCCTCTCCAAAAAAAAAGTTTATGATTAAAAAAAAACATTAAAAAAAGGATAGCATGTGGGGCAGCTAGATGGTGCAGTGGATAAAGCACCAGCCCTGGAATCAGGAGGACCTGAGTTCAAATCCGGCCTCAGACACTTAACACTTACTAGCTGTGTGACCCTGGGCAAGTCACTTAACCCCAATTGCCTCACCAAAAAAAAAAAAAAAAAAGGATAGCATGCTATAGCAGAAAGAGTACTAGACATAGTCTAAATATCTGTCACTTATCAGATTGTGGTCATGGACAAGTTAATTAACTTTTCTAAGCTTCAGTTTTCTCATCTGTAGATGAGAGATAATTGATGAGAAGTAATAGATAGTTTCTCTATGTATCATCATATTTAACTTTCAAAGCAACCATATCCGGTAGATACCCTGATTATCCCCAATTTAGTAATGAAGAAACTGAGAACCAGATCAGTCCATGATCACAAAATAAGTTAACAGAGGCAAAATTTGAACCCAAGCTTTCCTTCCAATATACTAATATTTTTACTGTCCGGCTCAGAGGGTTTTTGTGATAATCAAATACAGAAATGTAAAGCACTTTACATAGTGTATAATTCTGAGTTGTCATTAACTATTAAGCACTTTATAAAAGTGAACTATTGTTAATATTAGTTATTATTTTTATCAAACCCTAGCATCAGAATATTTTTTCTGGTGTAAGGACCAATATTTATATTTGATTTGACATGAATTAAATGAGATTGTTTTACAGGTTCTTTTCTTCTCACAGAAGGTTAATTCTCGGTTTTCCATTTCACAGATGGTAACTCTTTAAGGCTTCCTTAGGAACCACTCAGATTGAGTCTTCCCAACTTTGATATATGGCTCCCAGAAGCAGAGCTAGAAATGACAAGCAAGTAGGACTACAGTTTATGAGAAACCCAGAGTTTATAAATGTCTCAGGTATTTCCAATAAATTGGAGGTCACCACAAAAGATGTTAAGATAATAAATCTAGCTTCTAAGTATATTCTCCCTTTACCCAGCGGGGAGCCTCCTGGGATCATTTGTCTCCAGTTCATTATCTTGTCTGCATTATTCAGCAGCTCTGTTCATACTCAATGGGTTTCGAATGGCTTTTAACAGCTGCAGCAGCCTCCAATTTTTACTTAAGTTCTCTTTCTCTGTGTAATAATAATAGAACAAAAAAAAAGTTGAAACTGACTGATGCCTAAGAGCTACGCAGGTAATTAAACCCATGTCAAAATTGAACATTTGCTTACTTATCACACATTAATTCCAGTAGTGCTAAATTTGAAATATTCAGGATGCCAAAAGGCGAAGATTGCATTTGAACATTAATGGGATGAAGCAAATTATTTAATGAGGTCATAAAAAAGCAAACTACATATGTACACACATATGTAGGTATGTGTGCATATATATTTGTGTTTTGCAATGGGATCAGCACTAAACTGTTCCTTATGTATGATTTCCCCTTGAAGTAAGATTTCCTTTTGGAACTGGCAGATCATGAAATCGTAGAGTTAGAGCTGGGAGTGACCTTAGAGTATAACTGTGTTATTTTGCATAGGAGGAAACTGGGGCACAGAGAGGTTGTTAAGTGACTTGCTCAGGGACAGATAGCTTAAATATCTAAAGTAAGATTTGGGGGCAGCTAGGTGGTGCAGTGGATAAAGCACGGGCCCTGGATTCAGGAGGACCTGAGTTCAAATTCAGCCTCAGACACTTGATACTTACTAGCTGTGTGACCCTGGGCAAGTCACTTAACCACCATTGCCCTGCAAAAACAAAAACAATTAAAGTAAGATTTTAACCCAAGTCTTCCTGATCCCTAACTCTAACATTCTATTTTTATTCTTTGCTGCCTCTGTCATACCTGATATATGTATGTATATAATATATATAATGTATATCTAGCTCATATAAACATATTCTCCATACATATGATTATGTACCATATATGATATGATATCATATATGTATATGAACATAACTTTCTAATAAGTGACAGTTAATAAGCAGGATTCAAACCTTGGGGTCTTTCTGAGCCTGAGTCTATTATTCTAACATTTATACATTATCAATGTTGTAAAACAAAATCTGAGTCAGAAAACCTTTCAGAACTAAAGTGAGTAAATATGATTTAAAGAGCAGGTCATTTACCTGCCTTAATGAAAACTTCAATGCATTAGTTCTTTTGTTTCAATTACGATGCTGTAAATAGAGTAATAACTTGCTATGACCTGCAGGTGGTTTAATTTTCAAATATAATGAAGTCATTTTACGGATCACCCTCTATTGGATGAGTCCAGGTTGAAAGAGCCACAATTACAGAAGTTAAACAAACAAACATGGCATGGCTCTTGGAGAGGCTTTTCAATGTAATGATAAAGCAATATAACTTTCTTAATGACCTAAAGTAGGTAACCAACCTGGAAGGAATATGCACACAATATTTTCTTGGCATACATGATGACAAAGACTGCCAAAACCAGATACAGATACTGCAGAGTAAAATTAAATCTGTAGACAAGCTAATGGAAGTACTTCAGGGGCCTATCAAATGCCAATTATTTAATCTAATCAGATGAGATTTAGCTGACAACTGAAAATTTTTCAATCAAGATTATTGAATTCTCTGATATTAAAATTTGAATCAACCTCAACATCTTAAAGCATGTAACACAAAAGAATTGAGATGAGCCAAGAGTCCTTAAATAAAGCAAAATCTTCAGTAAAATGTTTCATGATGGTCTAATACTCACTCAGGGATTGAGTTAGTTGCCCTGCCACAGTGTGATTCATGTTTGACTTGATATAAATTGAACAGCAAGACTGTTTTCCAATTAGTAGTTAAATGTGATGTGAATCACCCACTTTTCAATCAAGGCTCTGCTTAACAGTGAACACACACACACACACACAAATGCATTCAGAAAGGGAGGTCTATGGACTAAATAAAGACATTTAAGTTCTATACTGTGGCCCAGAGTTCCTCTTATCTTAGCTAGGGAATGAGGTCAGCAGAGGTTATAGTCCATATCCCAGAAAAGAATGTCCTATATCAAGCTAAATACAATAACAAGGGACTGTAATTTCCTAGCATTAGATCGGCATATTAAAAATCAAGGGAGCTTTTCATCACAGCCATTTGATCAGATTAAGGACTCAGTGTTCTACAAAACACAGCTCATTAGCCAACAAAGTCTGAAAGCATCTCTAAAGTTTCATAGAAATGCTAAGTAGTCTCAGACATCTATACAATGCTGAACATCTGGGTGAAAACCAAAAATTCAGTCAGTTATCTGGATCTTTTCTTTTAGAAAAAATACAAATCATTAATTGAATTTATTGTTTGGAAATATGAAGATAATTGATGGAATCATTCAGGGTTTTTTTCCCCCAAAATCATTTGTATCATTTGATACAGCAAGTTAGAGGTTGTAGGAAACGTCATGCTTTACTTTAAACCTCTCATTCTTCTACTCTCTTAAGTAGAAAAAAAGGAGGGGGGTGGGGACTGGGCACAATGCAAATGTAAAAACAAGAATTTTTTCTTCTAAAATTTTTTTCTTAAATGAAAAAAAAAATCCAAAATCTAAGACATCGTCTTAAATACTTCCTTAAAGCATTAATACATTAAAAGTTTGTAGCAATTATGAATGCAAACATAACATTTGAAAATGAGATCAGTTTTTCTATTTTCTTTTCATCTCAATTCCCTTTCTTTCCATATATTACAAGAAAATGTTAGCACCTAAGTCGAATTGATTCTTTTTTTTTTTTTGCAGGGCAATGGGGGTTAAGTGACTTGCCCAGGGTCACACAGCTAGTAAGTGTCAAGTGTCTGAGGTCGGATTTGAACTCAGGTCCTCCTGAATCCAGGGCCGGTGCTTAATCTACTGCGCCACCTAGCTGCCCCCCAAATTGATTCTTTTTTTTTTTTTTTTTTTTTTTTTTTTTTTAATTTTGTGGGGCAATGGGGGTTAAGTGACTTGCCCAAGGTCACACAGCTAGTAAGTGTCAAGTGTCTGAGGCCGGATTTGAACTCAGATACTCCTGAATCCAGGGCCGGTGCTTTATCCACTACGCCATCTAGCTGCCCCTCCAAATTGATTCTTAACAACTTACCCTTAGGTTTTGGGTCACTGGAATATCAACTTTCAGATTTTCAATAAGTGCCAAGTTCTAAGAAGAAGCACCCTTATTAGCTTTCTGACCATCAGCAAATGGGCTATTTCAACCACCAATATTGTTCTATCCTAGGGTCCTACTAGCAAACTTGGACAATCAAAACTAAGAAATAACTCAAGGTCATTATTTGACTGATTTGAAAATCAAGATGAACTTCTGTTCCATTTGCCTACAATAATGGGGTTTGTAATAAGAGGAAGAAGACCCAAAAGCTTAATTTATATCTAGAAATTCTTTAAATGCTTCAGTTGTAAAGAAGGGATTCCAGAATGATCTAAAGAATGAAATGTGGTGGACTTTCCAAGTGTATATAGGCCCCATGGTTTTTAAAATTAGACTTATAATTGCATTTCCATAGATCAACAAATTGATTAAAAAAAACAAAGGCATAATCAAAATAAATTCACTAACTGCACAGCAACCATCATTAATAGATTTCTTTTTTTAAAAAAGTGACCTGACTTGATAATGTCTAGAAAGCATTTTGGTTTACCAATAATATAGCTCTTTCATAGAGTTCTGATCATCTACTTAAAAACTTGAAGGCTAATGGGAACCACTGATTTTTTGAGTGTTCTATGGACATATTTCCTATATCTAGGGCAATGAATTGGACTTTAGCCCAGAATTTATGAATTTAGGGGTCACTGGAAAGATTCTACCTCCTTTAGCAGATAGAAACAATTGAGCTTTCCACCCAAGAATAATTAATTAAAATAGGAAGCTACCATCAGTGAATTGGTCTAACTATTCTGGAAAAAAATTCTGAATTGTGCTAAGAAAGTCACTAAAATGCCCACACTTTTTGACCCAAAGATCCCACTGCTAGTCTTATTTCTCAAGGAGATCAAAGATAGAAAGTTCCCATTTGCACCAAAATATTCATATCAGCATTTTTATAGTGGTAAAGAACTGGAAACAGACATAGGAACTGATACAAAGAACCTGGAAAACTCTCTCTCTCTCTCTCTCTCTCTCTCTCTCTCTCTCTCTCTCTCTCTCTCTCTCTCTCTCTCTCTCTGTGTATATATATATATAATAACACATAAAAATTCTACCCCTAAAACTAAATTCTTTGTCATTTTAATAACTAAACTTTTCCTGAAAAAAAGATGAGAACATATAATTCCCTTTCTTATTTTAAGATGGGGGGAGGAGCTATGGCTATAGAAAACTGCATTATTCCATCATACTTTGGTTGTGTTTGTTAGTGTAACATGGGTTTATAGAAGATGCATAGATACTCCTTGCCTTGTAGGGGTGACTATATGTATGGCTCTGCACTTAGACCCTTTGGGGATAATGGACTTTTGACTATTTCCAGATATGTAGTGCCTCAGAGCCGAAAGGATTCTTCATTTTGATATTATAAAGAAAACCCTGACTGGTTCTTTGGTCCTCCAAGGTCACCTCCAAGCTTGGATATATTTATGTCAAGATTGATGTTCAGGGGCAGCTAGGTGGCAAAGTGGATAGAGCACCGGCCCTGGAGTCAGGAGTACCTGAGTTCAAATCCGGCCTCAGACACTTAACGCTTACTAGCTGTGTGACCCTGGGCAAGTCACTTAACCCCCATTGCCTCACTAAAAAAAAAAAAAAAGATTGATGTTCAGTCAACTACTCATGAAAGGAAACACCTGGTTGGAAAGGTAGCCAGGGACCAGGTATATATTCATCTAGGTGAGTTCCTAGTTTTAGTTGCCATGTGGGCAGGGGTACCAGAATGCCAAAGCAGAGATGGTCTAGCATTTTCCCACACCTCCCATTGGAAGTCTTAGCATTTTGTGATGACTCCCAGAGAATCAAAGTAAAAGATAACTTAATGCTATCCCTTTCTGTTTAAACAATGCAGCACCCCCAACTAATCCTGAGATACATTAAAGATGAAGTCATCTTTCCCTTATTCTCTTTATTCCCCAGGTGCCATATTACCATGTTTCTAGTGAACTACACTCCCTCCTACTCCTTCTCTGTCCTTCTACCTCAGTGGCAGGGTTCCGATGTTCCTGGATCTTTTCTCCATTAGTCATGTATGTATGAGATCTGTCTCTGAGATTCCCACCTCCATCTGAATTTGTTGTAAAAAAGTTGAGTTGAGGACACCTTTCAGGTTGCTAACTCCCAAGACACATTTTGGGCTGCTTGCCCCCAAACTGCTGGTTACTGCCTTGCAGCAATCAATGCTTAGGCAAAACTACCAAATGAGTCCAAAGGTAAGGAATATCTTCATGAAAAAAGAGGCCTTTCAAAGATAGCGATAGGCTGAGAGTGAAGGTCTCCATCAAGGGTGAAAAAGAGCTTGAAGGATAAAATGTGTTCTTTTGTGTTATGCGTTCTCTTTGTCCATTAGACAACAGTATTTGAGGATGCTAGGTAAAATTCACATCATCTTCATCAAGTAGAAGATGCTTACTGCAGCATCTAACCTCAAAGATTTTATTTATCTCATATAATTGTATAATATTTCTCCAGAGCACATATTATTTGCTTAGGCTTGCCATAAGGATCAGACCATTATAAAACATTTAAGTCCTGTAATGGAATACAGCAAAGGATAACCAGTATCACTTATAACACAGGGCATATGCTACTCCCAGGAGCTCAAAGAGAGATTGTTGTTGTCGTGTCATTTCAGTTGTGTCCAACTCTCTGTGACCCCATTTGGGGTTTTCTTGGCAAATATAGTGGCATGGTTTGCCATTTCCTTCTCCAGCTCATTTTACAGATGAGGAACTGAGGTAAATAGGCTTAAGTAACTTGCCCAGGTTCACACAGCTGGCATTGGAGGCTAGATTTGAACTCAGGTTCTCCTGCCTCTAGAGCTGGCATTCTATCTACTGTGCCACCTAGCTGTTCTCAAAGAGAGGTAAGAAAGTCTAATATACCCTGAAATGGTCCTAGTAACACTTTTTGTAGTAGCAAAGAATTGGAAACAAAGTAGATGTTCCATCAATTGAAGATGACTAAACAAATTTGGTGCTTGAATGTAATGGGATATTATTGTACTGTAAGAAATTATGAATATGAACTTGGAGAAGTATGGAAAACTTGTTTGAACTGACGCAGAGTGGGAAAAAAAACAAAAAAATTATACACACAATGACTATAGATATTTTAAAATGCATTTCAGGGGGCGGCTAGGTGGCGCAGAGGATAAAGCACCAGCCCTGGATTTAGGAGGACCTGAGTTCAAATCTGGCCTTGGACACTTGACACTTAGCAGCTGTGTGACCCTGGGCAAGTCACTTAACCCCCATTGCCCCACAAAAAAAAAAAACACCACACTTCATCTGTACAGCTCTCGCTAATGATACTAAGGCTTCCCTTCAGAGAAAATGGTGCTCTCAAAATAGTGGCAACCAGTGTTGCCATGACATATGGCTTTTGTATTTGTAGTAATTTAAAGGTCAGTGATAGTATTGTGATCATTTAGAATAGGAGCTCAGCTCCACAGCCTTTCTTTGTTGTCTCTATGTGATAGAAAGTTCTCTGAGCAAGATGATGCCAGTGTCAAATATGATGACAGTATAATTAGTATATGAATGATTATAATATTATTTTATTATTAACAAAAAGGTTTAGGACTTTTTCTTGCTTTTTAAAAACTTTTTTTAAAATAAAGTTTGCTTTTATCTTTATTATAAAGGGCCTCAATCCTTGGAAATTAACCAGAAGTGCTGGTCACCTCTTTGGCAATGCCAAGAGACTAGATATATGTGTCTGTTTCCAAATAAAGGTGGCAAACTTGGCAACTGAAGCAGCTGTAAAAATGGAAATGCAATCACTGGAGGAGTTATCAGCTTTATGAATTGAGGAGTCTTGACACTACTTGACATTCATTCTCAATTACCAAGTTCAGGTTTCTTGCCTTCATCGCACAGCACTACAGAGTACCTCAAGTAAATGAGTGGATTCTCGGCACCCATGATGGTGTAAGTAGCATGCTTCACTTCTTCAAAGGACTCGGGTCAGCCAGCAAAGCACTAGGCATTAAATTATGTCTGACAGCAGCCACAGGCTATTAGAAATGTAACCCCCCTTTTTCTTTCAGATGTTTATCTTTGAAGAAAGCACTCACTCTTTTATTGCAGTCATAAAGTCTGTTGTAATGATAAAAAATAAAAAAA
Source organism: Dromiciops gliroides (assembly GCF_019393635.1). Lineage (NCBI taxonomy): Eukaryota > Metazoa > Chordata > Mammalia > Microbiotheria > Microbiotheriidae > Dromiciops > Dromiciops gliroides. The sequence goes on along the minus strand of NC_057861.1, from coordinate 612,773,820 downwards.
GGCATTTGACCTATGCCTGCTTGCTGTAGCAGACCACTGAAGGCTTTAATTGCCTTTTTTCACACTTCTTTCACTTATAACTTACAAGGTAAGGCTTGTGCAGAGCACAAAATTAAGAAGGGATGATAAATAACCACCAGGATGGGTATCCTGAGAAATAGAAAATAATTTGTCAGCTACAAAAAGAATGCTTGACTTCATAAGCATGAATAGGACAAGGGTTCTGTTCAGACCTGCTGTGTATTTGTTGCAACGTGTTTGCACTGACTTCAATAGAAACAAGATACTGAAGCATCTGAGGCTCCAGTGATATGAGGCAATCCAGTGACTCAGTGGGCCAATCCAAATGAGGTCAATGTGGACATTCTACACTTAGGTCATCTGTGGGACACCTAGGAATGGCCCCCCAAAACTATTTTTTACTTTTCTTCCCACTGGTAGATGGACACAAGAGACAAGTATCACAGAAAGGATGCATGTAATATGTCTCAGTGCCACCCACTCCCTGGGGTCCCATCTGGGGAAAGGAAGGAAGTCCAACTGTCATCATTAAGATAATCAGTACTAGATTGAATCTGACATTATAACTATCATTATCACTTGATCCCATACATGTATAGGCTTCATGAGAATATTAGATCAACCAAACTATACACTCTGACTAAGGCACATACCTACCACATACCACAGGGCTAAAAGAGGGAAAGAATACCTAAAGGCCTTAGAATGTGGCAACCACAAACCCTCCATACCTCCCAGTTTCTCAAACTCCTTCCTGCCACTCACTCCATTATTTCCTGTCAAGTATCACAAAACTCCCTGCAAACCACAGCCTGTGACTCAAATACTCAGCACCAAGGCTGGTTTCATTCACTTTGCCCTCTACCATCAATCTGCATGCTTCCTGAGTTCCCAGAATCTTTTAGTATTGAAATCAAAAGACTTACATGAAGAATTCAGAATGAAGTGAGCAGAACCAGAACAATTTGTATAACAGCAATTTTGAAAGACTTTAGGACTCAAATGAATGCAAGGACCAACCACGATGTCAGAGAACAAACAGTGAAGAATGCTGTCTATTGCTTGATAGAAAGGTGATGAACTCAAGATACAGAACAATACGTGCATTTTTTAATGAGGTCAGTGTGGGGATTTGTTTTTGTTTTGAGAGAAATTATTACTATTATACTAATAACCAATCATTAAATTAGGATTAAGGTTCACCCCCCCCCTTTATTTCCTCATTCAGGGATTAGCCACTATAGGCCAGTCAGTCCGTCTCTAAAGCACATTACTGATAGATGAGATTGCCCAAATCTTCTGAGTTCATGCTCTGCAATCTTGGGCTAGACCCTGCCCAACCAGAAGATTTTACTTCTGTTTAGAGTGTAAACAGAAACTAACCTAGGTGAATTCTTGCCCGTAGGAAATAAACCCATGTCATTGTACCCCTCCATTGGAGTTTAGGGTAATTTAGCTAATGAAGGAGAAAACCAACCAGAATGATCTGGGTACAGATGGATTCCTTTGTCCATATTGCTGGAGGCAGATGAGTCTCATGAGTAAGCCACATTCTCAGCAGGAGGAGCTGAAGACTTTTAGCCCACCTCCTCATTAATATGTCTACCACTTCATTAATTGTTCACCAATCAGGATTGATTTTCACCTGTGAGGGGCAAAGGATTTAAGCATTCAGTGATCTCCGTGGTTTGTCTTTGGTTACTGAGAAAAACCATTGACCATAAATTTATTATCAGCTAACTTAAATTCATACATTGATTATTAATTTCCCAGAAACTCTGTCTCTCAGGCTTTCATTCATCTCAATTCGATTATGCATTTTTATTAGTGAGGTTATGGTTTCCCTTTTTTCCAATGGGAGGAAAGAAAATAAATGCCAGTTAATTGAAAATAAAATAAATTTTTAAAAGCAATAACAACCCACCAGGCCACACCCCAGGTGCTCACACAGCAATAATAACTTCTAGAGGAAACTTTCCTAGGCTGCAAGCACCCCCTTCCCCAACACACACACACACACACACACACACACACACCTGTCTATCTCTTCTCCTTCCAGCTGCACAACCTCCCAATATCCTGACAGAGTATAAGGTTGGATCCCATCTTTTATTCTGGGCTTCACCTCTCTCATGGGGATGACGGCATGGGGCAATGGAAAAGTTACTAAATTTGGAGTCATTAGACTGGGAAGTAGTAAGTTTTGCTACTAGCTACCTATGTGACCTGACACAAGTAATTTCATCTTTCTTCTATCCTGATGTAAACCTAAGGCACTGGACTAGATAATTTCTAAGGTCTCTTTATTTCTAAAATGCTAAAATTATAACATTTGGGAACTCTCCAGCATCCATGTTTATCTAGCCTAGAAAGAAGCACCCTTTTAGGATCATAGAACTTCGATGTGGCAGAGACCTTAAAGCTCTAGTTCAACCCTCTTGTTTTACAGAGAGGGAAACTGAGACCCAGAGAGAAGAAGTAGCTTACCCAGGGTCAGACAGCTAACTAGTTATTAGCAAATCTGGGATTCAAAGCCAGGTGCAATTGTCACAACATTGTCTGCTCTATGGTAGGAACTTTGCTACTGCACAAATGCCTTAGTTTAGATGATATGAAGCTAAATACTATCCTAGAACACTAGTTAACAATAGATCATGTCCTTTTCAATATCTAAATTAACCAAGAGGAGCAGCTAGTTGGCACAGTGGATAAAGCACCGAACCTGGATTCAGGAGGACCTGAGTTCAGATCCAGCCTCAGACTCTTGACACTAGCTGTGTGACCCTGGGCAAGTCACTTAACCCCCATTGCCCTGCAAATACATGCATATGTACATGCATGAATGAATAGCTAGATAAATAAATGAATGAATCAATAAAGAAAATTAAGTTAATTAATTAATTAACCAAGAAAAGGCATAAGGATAATGTATTTACAGTGTACATTGTAAGGAAGATTTAATCATCTAATCAATCACAGAAAATTTAAGGTAACTTCTTTTCAAATAGCTTATGAGATCATTATCATAATTAAAAGATATTCAATACATTCACAGACTGATGAATTCAACAAATATTTTTGGAGGCACTTCATGTGTACGAGGCACAATATTGGGAACTATGGGGACTACAGAGTTGAATGAGGCCTGGTTTCTGGCTGTCAAGGAGTATACAAAACAGTAGCAACTCTTAAGCATCTTTTTGAAAGAAGTGCCTGTCAGGTGCTACACAGAACAATTTAAACTGATGGGTTACCATTCCCTTGGAGCTTAAAGGACAAATCATGACCTTCTTTTCTGCTTTCCTTCAATGGATAGAAAATAATTATTTTCTTTTCATTTTACCCTTCCAATGCATTCATTTTCCCCAAAGTAGTAAGATTTTCCAAATATAATGATAATTATTTGCTTTCTCTCATATCTTGTCACATTCAACAACCCTTTATTGCAAACCTACTATGTGCAAAATTTGGGTGAAACATACATAGTGTAATCCTCTCCTTTTTTTCCTCTTGTTTATGTTTATTTTTATCCAACTGGTTTATGTAGTGAGGGGAAAACAATTAACATGTATTCTATTTTCTTTCTTGTTCTGTAGTACTTTAAAATTTTCTCCTTTTGATTATAACTGTTAGCAGACATTTGCTGAGTTTTCTACTCGCTAAGATATAAAAAATTCAAGCATCTAAAATGAAAATATACTTCCTTTACTAATAAGTAAAATTCCACATTTAAATAATCAATTTGTCTTGGAAACAAAGAAAAATATAATTTTTTTGTACTAGAATTTTTATTTCCGTGGTACAGAGAACTCCCAGTAAATAAACTCTCTCTACGAATGCAGGTTAGCCCCTGCTCTGCAATTCAAAGTATTGGAGAGTTGCTTGGAACATTGAAAAGTTAAGTGACTTGCCCAGGGTCACATAGCCAGGAAGAGTCAGAAGTGAAAAAGACTTCATTGTAGGTTTTCCTTTCTATGAGTTGAACTTTCTATTCCCTACACCACATTGCCTCTCAAAAATATAATCTGTGATTTTTTTTCCCCTATGGACATTGATTTGCTCTCTGATTTCAAATAAAGAATAACTGTCTCTCTCTGTCACTCCCCTTTTCCTCCCTTCCTTCCTCTCTATTTTTTCACCATTAAAACACTAAGTATATATTATTTAGTAAAACTAGGATACTTACATTCAAAATTATCTTTAATAGAATTTGCAAAACTGTGAATTGTTTTCTGATCATCAGATCCTAAAAAGACAACAGCAAATCACTCTGGAAAGTTCTTGCCATGGTCTATGTGCCATTTTATATACACTCCTACCCTGCCAAATGCATACCTTATAGATAAATTTGGTATAAAGAATGAATGAAAGAATGAATGAATGGATGGATGGATGAATTAATAAAAAAATTATTGAATATTTATTATGTGCTAAGCACCACACTAAGTGCTGGACATACAATTATGAAAAGAAAGACAGCCCCTACCCTTGAGGAACTTTGTTGTTGTTTGTCCTTTGGATTCAGTGGCAAGATATACACCAGGATGACTGGATATTTAAGGCAATTGGGGTTAAGTGACTTGCCCAGGGTCACACAGCTAGTAAGTGTCAAGTGTCTGAGGCCAGATATGAACTCAGGTCCTCCTGACTCCAGGGCCAGTGCTTTGTTCACTGCACTACCTAGCTGCCCCACATTTCAATAAGGGAAGACAACATAGTATAAGAAAATCATGGCCAACAAGGAGTGTTTTGGCTTGGGAAGTCACAGGATTACTGAGTAGAGCCCAAGGGCAATTATATAACTTTTGCAGGAATGGTAGTGTTGGCTTAGGTGCAATGTGTGTGTGTGTGTGTGTGTGTGTGTGTGTGTGTGTGTGTGTGGTGTTATTATGGGTGACTTGAGAATCAGAGAACTTGATAGGTGACATGCAGAAAGTGTCTGATTTAAGCTGATCCATCCCAAAACTCACAGAATCTTCTGAAGATCAGGTAACTGATTTGTGGCTTAAACAAAATGAAAGAATGAATGTGAAAACAGTTCAAAAACATTAAGTTAATAAAAATCTTATTTATAAAAATGTAGTCAATAAACAAGTCCAATTTTATCTTCCCATCAAAGTATAAGCCATATTCATTCTTTCTCTTCATTTCCATTGTCACCATCCCAGGTCAGACCTGGTTGACTGTAAGTCTTCCAATTGGCCTCCTTGACTTGAACTGAAGTACATACTATAATTTACCCACAAGTCTAATGATTCTGGCTGAAGAAAGCATAGTAGGGGCAGCTAGGTGGCGCAGTGGATAAAGCACTAGCCCTGGATTCAGGAGTACCTGAGTTCAAATGTGGCCTCAGACACTTGGCACTTACTAGCTGTGTGACCCTGGGCAAGTCACTTAACCCCCATTGCCCCGCAAAAAAAAAAAAAAAGAAAAGAAAGCATAGTAACCAGGGGGCAGCTAGGTGGCACAGTGTATAAAGCACCGGCCCTGGAATCAGGAGGACCTGAGTTCAAATCCAGCCTCAGACACTTGACACTGGGCAAGTCACACATTGCCCTGCAATAACAAAGAACAAAACCAAAACAATCAAAAAACAAAACATAGTAACCTCAAACTGAGTACCAAATTTATGCAACTAAGAAAAAACTTTGAAATGAATCATGAAAATCTCTCTCTCTTTACAATTATAGAGAATAAATATTAAATGTTCCTGATCTGCTTCATGGAAAAATTATGCCAGCATCCTCCTTAGGGAGCTCGGAGCTCTGTTCATGTTAGACTTGGAGTAGTAATATCTATGCTGTAGAAAGCTCAGGTACTGAGGACTTGGGGAAATGTACTAAGTTATGGACATAATTCATGTTAGGATCCAGGCTACAGTGGTGATGGTGCTGCTGGCTGTCTTTTGTTCTCAAAGATGACCAAAATGACATCACTATGTTGGAGGCAAGGTGCAGTGCATCCAACTGTGACTGATCAGACCAAAACCAACTTAGAAGGCTCTACCACAGGTCAGTTACAAATAGGCCTATGAGCATTTGGAGTGGAGATGACTCTAAATTTACACATCTCAAATGGACTAGAGGAAGACTGTATCCAAATAATGTAAAAGGACTCACCTTTCCTCAATTTAAACACACACACACAATTTAGGCTAAGAGACTAATCAGTTATATAAACAATTCATAGAAGCAAAAATGTCCACCTTGCCAAAACTGAGGTCTGCCAAGTCTTTTTATGCCACCACAATCACTCAGGGAATAATTAGGGGTGACCAGCATTCACACTAAAGTATGCCATTCTCCCAGTGTTAAAGTCACACTCAGAGAAGAGGTATATTTCTCCTGCAAATAGCAGCACAGTTCAAAGAGGAAGCAAATATATATTGCTGGCCTATTACTTTCCATCTTTAATAGGTAGCTAAGAGGCTAAGAGATTTGCCACTTGCTTTCAGGAAGAGGGAAAAGGAGATGGAGTGGACAGGTGCTCAAGAGAAAGTTCAAGAGAAAGAACAAGAAAATAATAATACTCATTTATATACAATTACTTGGTGAGTATTACCAATTCTACCTTCACAAATCTCTTGCATCTGACCCTTCTCTCCACTCACACAACCACCACCCTTTTTCAAGCTCTCAACATCTCTCATGTGGGACTATGGTGATACCTTCCTAATTTGTCTCCTTCCTACTAGCTTCTGCTTTTTTAAATCCATAAATCTGCCAATTTAATAGTCCCAACATCAAAGTCTGATCTTGCCAACCCTTATTCAAATCTTCACTGGATGCCTGTTGCCTCAAGAATAAAACCTGGCTATTGCCATCTATACACCTTTGTTGGCTCTCCAGCCCTGCTTTTAAGCCTTCCATCATTCTCAGGCAAAGGGGACAACCAGTGCAATCGATGGGAGTATCATCTATGAGGAACAGTAAAAAGACCAATTTTTCTGGACCTAATGATATTCTCACACTTCTAGTTCACACAGATCTCTCCAGAAGATTTTCTTTCAAGCTGTCTTGTGGCTTATATCCTATCTCCACCCATACCCCCAACTCCAGCAAAAATTTCATAATTATTCTATTATTGGCATAAACATCTACCCAATGTGTAATTCTGTTGCTACACATACTAGAGAAGTGCAGATCCAATAGCAAAGCATGTAATTAAATCAGTAAACAACAAAGAAAAGGAAATCAAAGGGCAAAATACTCTCTCCCACAACAAAAAGTCTCTTACATGCCCAGGAGTAACAATCTAATTTCCCTCATTCTCTTCAAATCTTAACTAGATAAAGTCCCTTTGTAACTCACAGATTTTTGTTTGTTTGGTTTTTTTGGGGGGGGGTTTTGGTGAGGCAATTGGGGTTAAGTGACTTGCCCAGGGTCACACAGCTAGTAAGTGTTAAGTGTCTGAGGCTGGATTTGAACTCAGGTCCTCTTGAATCCAGGGCCCATGCTCTATCCACTGCGCCACCTAGCTGCCCCACAGATTTTTTTTAATATGCACTGTCTTTTGTTTCTTTTCTTTTCTTTTTTTTTTTTAGTGAGGCAATTGGGGTTAAGTGACTTGCCCAGGGTCACACAGCTAGTAAGTGTCTGTTAAGTGTCTGAGGCCGGATTTGAACCCAAGTACTCCTGACTCCAGGGCTGGTTCTCTATCCACTGCGCCACCTAGCTTCCCCCTTTTGTTTCTTTAAATCCATCCTGGGAGCCCCTTGAGCAGAAGAAAGAATGACTCTTCCCTCAGCTCAGTAGTCGTTTTTATGTTCCAGGAAAGATGAAGAGTTTCAAGACAACCCAGTCCTCTTTCCCCACTTTCTCAAACTTTGGGATTTGATCCTCCAATTTGTAATCTCATCATGGGTTGCTATTCCTGCTTTTTCTGTTTCTTCCCTTATAAAGACTCCTTACTCAGGATTCCTTATACTAGCACCATGCTGCAGGCTCACTGCATAGTTTTCTGAGAAATGTTCTTTTTTTTTTTTTTTTTTTTTAGGCAATGGGGGTTAAGTGACTTGCCCAGGGTCACACAACTAGTAAGTGTCAAGTGTCCGAGGTCGGATTTGAACTCAGGTACTCCTGAATCCAGAGCCGGTGCTTTAACCACTGCGCCATCTAGCTGCCCCAAGAAATGTTCTCTTAACTACAAGTCTTGTGAGAAAGGTGGTTCTGTGAATGTACCCCTCACACCACATCCCAGACAAACTGTGCCACTAGCTAATCTCTGAACTTGACACTACATCCCCTGACTTCATTTGTTTCCATAAGCTGTGCCTATTTATTAATAGAGCTATTCATCTTCTCCCAGGCAGCTAGGTGGCACAGTGGATAGAGTGCCAGGTTTGGAGTCGAGAAGACTCATCTTCCTAAGTTAAAATCTAGTGTCAGACACTTACTAGCTGTGTGACCCTAGGCAAGTCACTTAACCTGTTTGCCTGTTTCCTCATCTATAAAATGGGCCGGAGAAGGAAATGGCAAATTACTCTAGTATCTTTGCCAATAAAAATGGCTTTGATTTGTGACTTCTTCTGGATTTCTTTTTTTTTTTTTGGGGGGGGGGGGTGGATGCTTTTTCCATGTCTCTCATGAAGCAGTGTTTCTTGATACCTTTGGGCCCACAACAAAACCAATTCTGCCAAATCCTTTCTTTTTATTCTTTTTTTTTTTTTTGCAGGGCAGTTAAGGTTAAGTGACTTGCCCAGGGTCACACAGCTAGTGTCAAGTGTTTGAGGCTGGATTTTAACTCAGGTCCTCCTGAATCCAAGGCCAGTGTTTTATCTACTGCACCACCTAGCTGCCCCCAAATCCATTCTTTTTGCAAAGAAAGACTGTAGACCATCCTACCCTTTTACTACAAATTCTTTTCAATTTTCATGAGAACATCAATATTGATGTCATTTCATTAGCCATTGGATCATTGTTCACTAATAATATATAACAGCAAAATCTCAGCTGTTTACTATAAAAATACAAAGAATAGAAAAAAATAGTATTAGAGGATAAAATCAGTAGGTGAACAAGTGACCACTGAATTTTTATCCTCTGGACAATAATGACTCCACTAAAGTTCTACTTGGATGCCTTATCATGGCATGAGGTTGACCCTAGGTTCTTGAAAACCATGACAATGGGCCATAGTAAGTTGGAAGGCCCAGCATTAGGCTATATGTTTGATATCCAGGGAGCAGATTATCTAAATTGAGAGAGTCTCATCACCAGAAGACTGGAAACAAAGCAATTAATTTTTCAACCACAAGTCACAAAATTACCTACTAACATGTGGAAGGCTGTGTTGAGGATATGAAGATAGATGTGTTGTTGAATTTGCTTTCAAAGAGTTCATAATACAATGGTGCTTGGGTGAGGGGAAATTGATACACAGATATTTATGATGTAAGGGAGAATATTATAAGAACAAAGAAGAGATTCAAGCAGGAATATGACATGAGAGAGGTAACTTCCAATTAGAAAAGAGGAAGAAGAGAGAAGTCAAGGAAGGTTCCATCAAAACAGTGTGGTAAAAGGAAAGAACAGTGAGTGTGGAATAGAAAAAATTGGGGGCAGCTAGGTGGTGCAGTGGATAAAGCACAGGCCCTGGATTCAAGAGGACCTGAGTTTAAATCTGGCCTCAGACACTTGACACTAGCTGTGTGACCCTGGGCAAGTCACTTAACCCTCATGGCCCCACCAAAAAAAATTTTTTTTAATTTAAAATAAAGGTTGAACATTAAAAAAAAAAAAGGAAAAAAAGAAAAACCTGGATGCTATTTCCATTTCTGTGGCTTCCCATTTTCTTACCTGTGTGAGTTTGGGCAAGTTTTTCACTTCTCTGGGTCTCAGTTTCTTCATCTGTAAAATGAGGAAGTTGGACTAAAAGTTCCTTTCAGTTCTAACCCTGTGATCCCACAAAACTGAGTGAGGTATCTGAGTTCGGTCTTCAAGGGAGGGATTTCTCCAGGCAGAGCTGGGGGAGAAAGATTTTGTAATTAAATTAAATATCTGGTAAAAAAAAAATTGTTTTATTTCAGATTTTGCAACTATATTTATCACCTTGTGCACACACTTGATTTGTCTTTGCAGTAGTTTCTCCATTTGTAAAATGACCGTAACATTGTGGGACTCCACATTTATTTGTAATGTCCTTTTTAGACTGTTCAATACTAGATAAATGAAGGTATTATATGAATATTATTATTCAAAAGTATAAATATGTATTTATTTTTCCATAAATCCTTTTGAGTTGTTAAAATGAAACTTAGAGATAAATTTATGAAGTTCTGCATGTATTTTTTTTTAATCAATTGTACATCTACAGATGGGAATTACTTGGCTGAATAACAATTCATTTGAAAAAAAGACCCTGGGATTTGAGATACAGAAAGTTCTATGCAGGTCGATGCTACTGAATGTCTGTCGAAAAAGCTGATAAAATTCTAGGCTGCGTTAGTAGAAATATGTCCAGATGGGAGGTAAAGTCCCATATACTTTCCACTGGTTAGCCACATGAGGAGTAATTGTTTAAATGTGGGTGATACATTTTAAAAGTTAACAGAAGGCAACACATTGTGGTAAAAAAGAACACTGGGCTTGAATCTCCCCTTGGAGACTTGCTAGTTGTGTGCCTATGAGCAAATTACTTAACCTCTATGAGCCTTCATTTTTCTTCTTTGTAAAATGGAGATGATAATATTTGCTCTACCTATCTCACAGGGTGGTTAAAAGGAAAGTGTTGTGTTTTTTTAAAGGGCTCTATAAATATGAGTATAATACGTTTAAAAAAAGGATAACCAGACTAATGAGGGCTCTAGAAACCTTGTCATATGAAGAATAGTTGAAGAAACTGGGCATGTGTTACTTGGAGAAAAAAAAAAAAGACAACTTGGAGGGGGCACACTAGAAGACTTCAGCTATTAGAGGAGCTGTCTTATGGAAGGGGAGGAGACTCATTTTCTCCAGAAGTCAGAAGTAGGATCGATCAATAGGTAGGACTTATAGCAAAGTGATTTGGGGTTTTATAGGAGAAAGAACTTCATGGCAGTTCCAACTATAATACTCCTTTCTCTTTCCCATACATTTGGGATTTTGGAATATCATGTGACATTTCTATGTAACTCAGAAGAATGTAGTAAGATGCCAATGGTTTTGAATATCTCTTAATCATGAATAAAGAGATGGATGAATAAAAGAAGCATTTATTAAGCATTCACTTGTGCAAAGCATTGTGCTAAGTGCTGGGGATACAAATAGAAAAGCAAGCCCTTGCTTTCTATCACAGGAGATGATACATATCGGAAATTTTAGCCTTAAGAATGAAAAGGGGGGCAGCTAGGTGATGCAGTGGATAAAGCACCAACCCTGGATTCAGGAAGACCTGAGTTCAAATCTGGCCTCAGACACTTTGACACTTACTAGCTGTGTGACCCTGGGCAAGTCACTTAATCCTCATTGCCCCACAAGAAGAAGAAGGAGGAGGAGGAGGAGGAGGAGGAGGAGGAGGAGGAGGAGGAGGAGGAGGAGGAGGAGGAGGAGGAGGAGGAGGAGGAGGAGGAGGAGGAGGAGGAGAAGAAGGAGAAGAAGAAGAAGAAGAAGAAGAAGAAGAAGAAGAAGAAGAAGAAGAAGAAGAAGAAGAAGAAGGATGAAAAGGTACCATGGTCCTTAGTATTCAGTGGCAAAGCAAATGCAGAGTTCAGTGACAAAGCAAAAGGGACTGCATCTTCATTAATGGTATTTCCACTAATAAAACCTTGAACCCTTTAACAGTACCAAGGACTGCAGTGGAACGAACTTTCTTTTTCCATTGTCTGGTTTAATAGATCTGATAGAAGGATTATGTTTTCTTCCCTGAGTGACATTCACTCTTCCTGTAATCACTGTTGAGATTTTTAAAAACCAAAAAACCAAACCAAACAAACAACAACAACAACAACAAAAACCTCTTTAAAATACCGGGATTACTATAATCCAAAGAATAATGATAAAACAAAACAAATGGAATTGAATGACATGTAGGCAATTTTTCGATGAACTCTACTGTATAAAGCTGTATAAAATTATGTTTTGTTTCCCTGAGTGATTTTTAAAAGATGCAGTTTTTTTAAGTGGATAGAAAAGTGAGGTTATTCATTAAATAGGAACATGAAGTGTTGAAATTCTTTTTTATTTTGCAGAATTTAGGAGTACCTATTTAGATACCTCTATGTTATTTCTTAAGGGTAGCCTTTCAGCCAAGATTAAATAAGTAATCCTTGTTTAAAGGCAAACACATTGCATTAACCCAGTTCCTACGTTAATTATTTCAGATAGTCTCATCAACAGTGAATCTGGTCAAAGAAAAGACCAGTTAAAATGGATTAGCCTTCCGACTTTTCTAGGTGAAGACAAAAAAAAAAGGGGGGGGGGGGGAAGCTGTGCAAATGTAAATGAGCTCTTTTTGTTAGGCAAGGCATTCAAAGCAAATGCTTGCATCACAAAGGACACGCAATTGTTCTCAAGGTGTGAAGTGCTTTCATAGGTTTACCAATACTTGCTGCCATCTGCTGGTCATACCAAAAACCTGAACCAAGAAAATTGAACTAAAAATAAAGTAAGATGTTTTCTTTAGAAGAGAGGCCTAGAAGATGAGGAGGTCTTGTAGAGAAAGGGTAAGGAAGGGTACAGGCAGGTATCTGGTCTTTTAGAGTTATATGGTCAAAATGGATTACAGTTATCCCTCCTACGTCTCGACTCTACCCATTGTAGTTTCCATATATTGTCGGTGGGCCTAAGAAATTAAATGAGATTTTGGAAGGAGTTTTGCTGAGCCACAGATGACATGTAAAGGCCAGCAGACAATACGGGAAAAAAATTTATAAACTCAGAAATCCACAAAACATATATATAGTAGTTTGTAATACCAATATATTTTATCATTTAATGCCTTAAATATACCCCAATTTTACAACAAGGTACTGTAAACACCCCATAAAAGAAAAAGAAAAAAAAATTCAGATTTCTTTTCTGGTCCAAAGAGAGTGACAAAAAAATTTTAGACGATTTTTCCTTGGGGCCACCTCCCACAATGTGGAAGGGATTACTATATATAATTGAATAGGCCAAGAATTATTTTATGTGTTTAGTTTAGGTGGCACAGTGGACAGAGTGCCAGCTTTGGAGTCAGGAGGAACTAACTTGAAATCCAGCCTCAAACACTTTACTAGCTGTGTGACCCTGGGCAAGTCACTTAACCCAATTTGCCTCAGTTCCTCATCTATTAAATGAGCTGGAGAAGGAAATGGCAAATAATTCTAGTATCTTTGCCAAGAAAACCCCAAATGGGGTCACAGAGTCAGACACAACTGAAACAACTCAACAACAACAACCTACATAAGCAAAGAAATTGCTTTTCTAAGGATTGTGCACCTCAGAGCCAGGCCCTGGAAATTATCAGTTGAGTCCTGTGGCCATATAGCAAGGAGCCACACATGAACTACTTTGTCAATTTGCCTAAGAAGTTTTCGTTACCCATCTCTCAAGGGAAACTCCCTACCAGTCTCAACCTGCCTCAACAGAACAGGGGTAGAAGAAAAACACTGGATTTGGAGGCAAAGAAGTTGAATTTGAATCCCAGTTTTGCTACTTAACTGACTGTGTGATGTTGGACAAATCACTTAATCTCTCTGGGCCTCATTTTCCTCACATTTCAAACGAGGGGTTTGGATTTGATGATCTCTTCCCTGTTCTAAATTCTACAACTCTCACACTAATGTCCGGCCGTGATTTGCAAGCTGCAAGTATAAACCTCCCATAAATTATTACTCAGAAGAAGTAGTTCAGTTATTTTGAACAATAAATATTTAAAAGAGGGTAGCATGATACCCTCTATCATTCATCCAGCAGGCTAGCAGGCACTGTGCTAAGTCCTGGAGATGCAAAGAAAGGCAAAAGACAGTCAGTCTCTATTGCCAAGAAGCTCAGAGTCTAATAGGGGAGACAGCATGCAAACTATGCACAAACGAGGTATATGCAGGATAAATTGGAGATCATCACAGAGAGCAAGCACCAGCATTGAGAGAGATCACCAAAGGCTTCTTTGAGAAGGTGGGATTTTTAGTTGATACTTGAAAGAAGTTAGGGAAGCTCAGAGGTGGAGATGAGGAGGGAAGGAGTTCTAGGCATGGGGGAAAATTCTCAGAGGAGGGAAATGAAATAAATGTCTTGTTCAAAGAACAGCAGGGAGGACAGTTCCACTGGATCTCTTAGTATAGTATTGTAGAATGAGTCCTAAACCTGAAGCCAGATCATGGAGTAGGGGATGGGGAAGAAGAGAAGCCTAGATGACCTCTAGAACCCCTTCTAATTCTAGATGCTAGGGAAAGAACCTACAGCTTCTAAGAGATATTGTTGCAATAATTCTTCCCATATCAGATCACAGGTCAAAAGTTAATTATCCTGTTCTTTCTCATTAGTTCATTATTCATTTACTGGTTCAATAAATCAATCAACAAATGTTTCTTAAGTCCCCATTATATGTAAGGCACTATTAGAGGCACTGAGTTCTGGCTCTCTGCGTCTGCAACACAAGGAGTTTACATTCCAATGGGGGAGACAACAAGAATGAATAAAAATATGTACAACATAAATATAAATATATAAATATAAAGGCAAATGCTGTTCATCCCTCCTTTTTTTTAAAATTTTTTTTTTTTTTAGTGAGGCAATTGGGGTTAAGTGACTTGCCTAGGGTCACACAGCTAGTAAGTGTTAAGTGTCTGAGGCCGGATTCGAACTCAGGTACTTCTGACTCCAGGGCCAGTGCTCTATCCACTACGCCACCTAGCTGCCCCAAAGATTTTTAAGCATTTCTTTTTTTTTTAATTTTTTTTTTAATTTAATTTTTTTTTGTGGGGCAGTGGGGGTTAAGTGATTTGCCCAGAGTCACACAGCTAGTAAGTGTCAAGTGTCTGAGGCCGGATTTGAACTCAAGTACTCCTGAATCCAGGGCTGGCATCCCTCCTTTTTTGAAGAGAACTTGTGATGAAGAGACACCACAGGTGGTGTCTTAACTTGCTTGTGAATTGGATTTAAGTGAGGCAGAGTTGTACAGTTGTCAATCTCACTCTCTCTTCTAGAGTCATCAAAGTCCAGGGGCAAGACAGAGGTCAAGGTGACTGGCAATGGCCAGGAATGTAGCTGATGGCCTCGTGTCTTCCATGTCTGATCAGCACTTGCTTTAGCTTTGTTCATGGCCATTGGAACAAATTGTTCACATCCTCCAGTTCTGTCTTTGAATGCTCGGGGTAGACATCCCCTCAACTCACCAACAGGTTTGAGGCCTGTTGGTTACCCTCAACCAGGTTTAGCCCATCTGTGTGGCCACTGTACATGCTATAGCTTCTTGGAACCACAGGTAAGAGTGAACATCAAAGAGTGAGCAGCTCTGAAAAGGATGGGTGGGGTGTTGAGGGAGGACCAGCACCTGTGGTATGAAATGGAAATGTGATATGGACCTAGACAATATTGCTCCACCCCCAGACTATCCACGGCATATTCAGCCTCCTCCCATGGAAAGAAGCTGGAGAGCCTGCTTCTGCTAAAGTGTGACTTCATGTAAGAAGGGCCTCACTCTGTAATTTGGAATATGAGATAATGTTCTGTAACCAGTTCTGGTCATGTGGTGAAGTGATGAACTTTGGATGCTGAGCCAGAACTGGGATGAATTCAAAAGGCGCTAACTGGCCAAAGCTGACTCCTGGTTCTTTCCTGGCTGGCTGTGTCCACTAAGTAGGCAGAGACTTCTGTAAGCCTTGGTGCAGAAAGAGGCCTCAGGGCTTTATCTCCCATGAAGGAGCTGCTACCATGATGCCCCTGAGCACACAACCCTGTTGTTGCTTCTCTTTTTGTTTTGTCTATTCTTCCTGCTTTTAAGTGGCTAGGGCTAGGGCCTTGTGACCTTGGAATGCTCAGAATAGTAAATGCCAGAAGTCTGGGAGCTAGAGTGCACATTCGGGGATTTGTTGAAGGTCAAGCACAGGTGAGAGAGCACCTAAGGCTTTTGACCCAGCCAAGAGGCAGACTCACCTTCACCAGCTCTACCACATTTGGCAGTGACTTTAGGTCAATGCTTTGTAACAAATGCTGTTACATTTTTCCTAGGGATTTTTGTAATAGATGTGAAGATTTGATCTTCCCTAGCCCCAATTAAGAGCAGAAATGGTTTGTAAGTTCTGTTCTTCCTATATCCGCACAGTAAATATTCTAACTGATGTTAGTTGTTTAAATGATTGTTGTTTAGTCATGACCCTATATGGGGTTTTCTTGGCAAACATACTGGAGTGGTTTGCCATTTCCTTGTCCGGTGGATTAAGGTAAATAGGGCTAAATGACTTGCCCAGGGACACACAGCTAGTGAATGTCTGAGGTCAGTTTTGAACTTAGGTCTTCCTGACTCCAGGCCCAGAGCTCTGTCCACTGTCACCAGCTGCCTCCACTTGAGCCCAAATCTCTAGACTTAATTGGGAAAGAACCCAATGGAAAGAGGGCTCCCATTATTAGCATTAGATAAAGACACAGCCTGACACCTCAGGGGAGGTGTAGTCTTGCTAGGAGACTTACACAAATAAATGCAAAGTAGTTCGAGAGAAGATAGTTTGGGTGGGAGGACACTAGCAATTGGCATATATGAAAGGGTTCATGCAGACGATGGTGCTTGGGCTGAATCTTGACCAGAGAAAGGGACTGTTCCAGAAAAGTAAGGAGAGAGTGAATTCCAGGCTTGTGGGACTGTCAACACAAAGGCACAGAGACCAAAGATGGAGTGTTGTATGTAAGGAACAGAGAGAAAGTGAATTTGGCTGCATTGTAGAGTGCAGGTAGGAAAGTAATGACCACTGAGGCTTGTCAAGATAATGGAATGTGATAGAAGAGATTTGGCAGATACTCAGGAGCCCACCTGAGTGGATTGCTGGCTTATTTGACTGGATCAGTAGTTGACTAGATTCTAAGCACATCTGGCTGGTACTTGAGAGTACTTAAGAAAGCATGGTTCTCAGAATCTAAAAAAACTTTGAACTTCCGGCCCAATCAACCAACCAGCTTGAAGAACCTCCCCATTCTGGGAGGGGACAGGAAGGAGAAAAGGGGAGCCTTCATGAAGAGCACTGTCTTTTTGGTTCCTGACTTGGTGGTGACAGCAGGGAAAGACAGAGAGGAGCTGAGGAAAGATAGGATTGCGAGGTTGTAGGAATTCTGTTCTCAATCTTTCTCTTTCTATATTTCAATAAATCCTTAAAAATCTAAACTCGTTTTATCAGTGATTTTAGTCAGTTTCCCCCAAAACTGGGGGAACAGATTAGAATCCACATTTAGAATTTTAAATTACACAGGCTGGAAAGATGGGTTGAGATCAGCATATGTAGGAACATAAATCTAAAAAGAGAAGTTATATCATATTATAGAAACATTATCATCTCGGTGGTGCAGTGGATGGAGTACTGGGCCTGGAGTCAGGAAGAATCACCCTCCTGATTTCAAATCTGGCCTCAAACATTTACTAGCTGAAGTCATTTACAGTTTCCTAATCTGCAAAATTAAGCTGGGAAATGAAATGGCAAACCACTACAGTATCTTTGCCAAGAAAACCCCAAATGAGGTTATGAAGAGTACGATACAACTGAAAAATGAATAAGTAACAACAACATAGAACCACTAGGAAGTTACTAGAGATTACTGACCCGGGCTGTTTTGTGGTCATATCTAGGCTTGTGTAGGATGGACTGAAATGGGGACAGATTTGAGACAGGGAATCCAATTAGAAAGAAGGTTGCTGCAATAATATAAGCAAGTGACTATGAGGGCTTGAACTAAGGTGGTAGCTGTGTGAGTAGAGAAAAGTGAGAGATGTTGTAAAGAGATGAAGAGATGGCAAGGTTTAGGAAGTGATTGGAATTTGTGATGTGATTTAAGAAATCCAGGATAATGCTGAGGTTATGAATCTGGGAGACTGGAAGGATTATGGTGCCATCAGCAGGAACAGGGAAGTTTGGAAGAGGGCTGAGTTTGTGGGGAAAGAGAAAGTTCATTTTGGGACATTTTGAATTTAAGATGTCATGGGTATCTGGTCTGAATTGTCCAATAGGCAGTTGTTGACGAAGGACTAAAGCCCAGGGGAGGGACTGGGGCCAGATCTTGGTGTTGTCTACATAGAAATGCTAGTTAAACTCATAAGAGTTTAAAACTATTTTGTAATTCCAAAACTATATTGGAGCTCCAAACAATTTTGAATGTTTGGTGATACTCTTTTTTCCTGTTGCTCCACATATAGTGTAATAGAATAAACATGGGACTGAGCCACAATGCCTGAGTCTTAACTCTACTGATTACTAGTTGTGTGATAGTAGGTAAGTCATTTTACCTCTTGGGTCTCAGTTTCATTATCTAAAAAATAAGGACAGTAATAATTGCATTAGCAATTTCACAGCTGTAGTAAGAATTAATTGATTTCATGAATATAATGGCATTTTATAAGTAGAAAGTAAGCTTTGAAAACGATAATGAATTACTATAGCCAAAGGTAACTATGGCAGAAGTGGATGGTTAGGAGAAAAACCTGAAGCTTGGTGGCTTGGTGGCTTGGTGGCTTGGTGGCTTGGGACAGAAGGATCTTTAAAACCACTAGATAAAGCTCCAGCACTTAAGATCATAATGCCCCTTTTGGCCACTATCACCAGTCACTGGGGTTGAGGTAAAGGATTGGGGGTTTGGGGAAGGGGGTTGTTTAGTAGCTTTATATTGTAGAACTATTGGTTTTATGCTATTGTTCTTCCTGTAGTCTTAGGACTTTAAAGGATCAAATTACAGTAGGAGTGGATTCAAGCCATTTTATTTGAGTTAGTTTGGGCCAGGTCTTGAGTAAAATTCAAAGGCAATGGAGAAAGATATTTTCTCTAGTCAAAGCTCATGTACTAAGTAGACAACTTTTTATACCCACTGGGCTTGTAGCTACCTAAGAAGCATGTTTTCTACCAGGTCTGAACAAAAGAAATTGTTGATTAGAATGTGATCAGTAATAAAAGGTGGAACAACAAAAAAAAAATGTCAGCCAATGGCAACCCCGATTTAGGATATAAATTCATTTGTATAATATTACAGGAGATTACAGGGTATAGTGGTAGAAAATCCATAAAATAATAACCAGCCATGAAGGGGAAAACAAGTTTCAAAACAACTTGGGGCAGTTGGGTGGCGCAGTTGATAAAGCACCAGCCCTGGATTCAGGAAGACCTGAGTTCAAATCTGGGATCAGACACTTGACACTAGCTGTGTGACCTTGGGCAAGTCAATTAACCCTCACTGCCCCACAACAAACAAACAAACAAACAAAAACTTGGCAAAATATCCACCTGAGTCAAAATTTTCTGATGAAACTGTAAGCAGGAAAATAAATGGACCCAAAATGCAAAAGATCTGTAAAGATTTATTAAAGAAACTCTTTTCTCCATCAATGTGAATGGAGTCACTCCATTTGAACTCTAAAATCAAAGTCCCACATTGCAAAAAGAGGAAGTAGAAACAGCATTCAAACAAAAAAAACAAAGATGGGAAGAACAATTGAACTAGACCACGTAGACACAGAAGAGGTCTGTATTACAGATGACACATTTTTTAAAGATGTTAAAGAATCTATTTTCAAGACAGCTTAGAGGAGAAAATACAAAATACTTGGGAAAAAAAGTAATAGACTTTATTTTATTTATTAAAATTCACTTTTTTTTTTTTAGTGAGGCAATTGGGGTTAAGTGACTTGCCCAGGGTCACACAGCTAGTAAGTGTGAAGTGTCTGAGGCCAGATTTGAACTCAGGTACTCCTGACTCCAGGGCCAGTGCTCTATCCACTGCACCACCTAGCTGCCCCTATTAACATTTACTTTAAAAATTGAGTTTCAAATTATCTCTCCCTCCAGCTCCTCCCCCACTCATTGAGAAGGCAAGCAATATATCAATTATACACATGAAGTCATGCAAAACATATTAGCCATGTTACCAAAAAAAAGGCAAGAAAAATAAAGGGAGTGAAAAAAATTGTACTTCAATTTGCACTCAGTTCATCAATTTTCTCTCTCTCTGGAGATAGTTAGGATTTTCATCATGAGTCCTTCTAAATTGTCTTGATCACTGTATTGATAAAAGTAACTAAGTCTTTCAGAGTTGATCATCCTTATAATATTACTATTATTGCATACACTAATACACAATATCTTTGTTCGGCTCACTTCATTCTGCATCAATTCATATAGGTCTTCCAAGGTTTTTCTGAAACCACCCCCTCATTTCTTATTATTTCACAATAGTATTCCATTATATTCATATACCTCAACTTATTCAGTCATTCCCTAATTGATAGACATCCCTTCAATTTCCAATAGCAGATTTTATTATTAACCAAAAAAGTGACCACCAACTGACATAACCATCACTGCAAAAACTTTATAAGAAAAAAATAATTAAATTCAATAGACATTTAAGTGCCTGCCATGTATCAAACACTTTGCTAAGCACCAATGGTACAAAAGGAGCTTACAATCTAATGGCGGAAGACACCACACATAAGGAAACTAGAAAGGGAGGCAGAAACCAAGAGGTATGATGTTCTATGGAGTCAAATCCAAGCAGAGATGCAAATAGAAAATGGGAAATTACCTGGAAAGTTCTGATCTGAGCCCTCAGTAAAAGGAGGCTTTGGAGGGAGTTTATTGCTCCACCTTTCAGTCAGAGGGGAGAGACAACTGAGGAAGTTTGGAAGGCATCAAGTATCAAAGGCTGAATCAATTAGCATAGTGATGAGATTTCATCCAAGGAAATAGGACTAGTGCCATCTTCATGGAGCTGCAGGGGCAATTAGCACAGATACCAAGGGCATCTATATCACTAAAGGGTGTTTTTTCATCTACCAGGGATGAAAAGAATTGCCAGCAGACTTGACTATCTGCCACCTGTGTGATAAGGCCTGACCAGAATGTGTTCCTACCCTTAGGGAAGCAGCTGTATCACTCGAATGTTTTGTTTTGTTCTTTACATAATTCCCATAGTTTCAATTAGGCACTATGTCAAGTTCATTTCACATCATACAAATCCAGTTCCTACAACTAACAACAACTAATTGTGACTTTAAATATTTTAAACAGCCAATAATATCTTAGTTCCCCCAAACTAAATATAAGGGGCAATATGAAATTTCTCTCATTTGGTAATTTAATTACTTTGAAGGATCAATTATTTTATCAGTTCTTCTTGTCTGATCACCTTGGTCTCCTGATCTACCTCTATTAGACTATTTCTTATAGAGTTACATCAAAACTGTCATGTATGGGGGGCAGCTAGGTGGCACAGTGGATAAAGCACCAGCCTTAGATTCAGGAGGACCTGAGTTCAAATCTGGCCTCAGACACTTGACACTTACTAGCTGTGTGACCCTGGGCAAGTCACTTAATCCTCATTGTCCCACCCCCCCCCAAAAAAAACCCTGCCATGTATGTATCAAAACCTTATTTATTCTTTGGTTGATCCTAGGTTAGGATGACCAGTGTAATCCCTTCAGTCACTGAGCAGCAGCTAATGAAAGTTTTTACAAAATCAACTAGAGCTATGTAAAATACAAGGTGATGGTAATGTCGAATTTCAATAACATCAATACTCTAAATTTTTAAATATTAACCTTACAAATGTTGTTTGGTATATGTTTGTGGATTTATACTTCCAAAATTATTCATGCTTAAAACTGCACTAAGATTTTTGGAAAATCATGTATCTAGCACTTCTTGCACACTAATCATCCTTGAAAATAAGATTTAATCTGCTTGTCCATTTAGTATCTTTGTGCCTGAGGCTGGGGCAGCTAGGTGGTACAGTGGATAAAGCACTGGCCCTGAATTCAGGAGGACCTGAGTTCAAATCCAGCCTCAGACACTTGACACTTACTAGCTGTGTGACCTTGGGCAAGTCACTTAACCCTCATTGCCCCGCAAAAAAAGACAAAACAAAAAAAACAAGAGGCAGTTGTTTAGGGCAGGGCTTCTTAAACTTTTTCTACTCACAACCCCTTTTTGCCCAAGAAATTTTTACACAACCCTGGGTATATAGGTATATAAAATAGGTAAATGTAACCTTTTACGATTGCCACATTTTTCACAACCCCCACATTCAGTCATGTGGCCCCCATATGGGGTTGAGACCCACAGTTTAAGAAGCTAGGGTTTAGGGTATATAAACCAGTAAGACCAAGTCGTTTGGTTGGTCATTGTCCTTCATTCTCCAAGAGGACCAAAACGACATTGCTATGTTAGAGTCAAGTTATGGTGTGTGCAACTGTGGCTGATCTGACCAAAACAAGCTCAGAATACTCTCCCACAGGTCAGGCACAAATAGTGCATGTTAATATTTGGTGTGGATTCTCTAAATGTGCACACGTCTTGTATTTCTTTTGAGCTGCCTCAATTCTGCTTTGCTCATAAAGTACAGCACCATCTCTGATTAGGACAAGCCATGTTGGGTGGTCCTGTGCCTGTGTCTCCTATGTCATGCAATCAATTCCAAAGTTCTTAAGAGGGACCTTGAGAGTATCCTTGTATTGCTTTTTCTGACTATCATGAGAGTGCTTGCCTTCTGTGAGTTCTCCATAAAATAGTCTTTTTGCCTAGCTTACATTTGAATAATGTGGCCACCCCATTGGAGTTGCACTCTGTGGGAGAGTTTGAATACTTGGCAGTTTGGTTCGAGTAAGGACATCAGTGTCTGGTATCTCATCCCGCCAGGTGATCTTCAGAATCTTCCTAAGATAAGTCAAATGGAAATGATTCATTTTCCTGTCATGATGCTGGTATACTGTCCAGGTTTCACAGGCACAAAGGCTCTGTAGATCTTCAGTTTACTAGTCAGTCTAATACCTCTTCTCTCCCACACTTGCCTTCGGAGCCTCCCAAACACTGAACTAGCTCTGGCAATGTGTGGGTCAACCTTATTATCAAAGAAAGACCAAGTAACAAGGGATGAAGTGCAAACATAATGGAAAGAGGAAATTGTTATGGAAGGAAGTTACTGACCCCAAATTCCTCTGTTTCGTTGCAGTTCCCAAATGGCCTTCCTTATTATTTCAAATAGAGCAGGTCACAGAAGATAAAATGGAAAATAATAATAGCTGCCATTTAAAGAGGGTTTTAAGGTTTCCAAAGTGCTTAATATGGGTTATCTCATTTGATTCTCACAACAACCTTGTGAGGTAGGAGCTATTATCTCGATTTTATAGATGAGAAAATTGAGACTGAACATGTGATTGGATCAGGATTACACAGACAGATTACACAGCTAAGATTTAAACTTAATTCTTTCTGACTCCAAGTCAGAAGATGCCTTATGTATTATGCTTCCTAGCTAACTCTACAGGATATTTTTGATTATGTAAAATTGAAAAGGTTTTGCACAAATGAAATCAAGATAGATAGAAGTGAAACAGTTAAGTGGAGGAAAATTTTATAGCAAATTTCTCAAATAAATATCTAATATGTGAGATATACAGGGAATACTTATACATACCTATGCATATGTGAGCAGTTTTCTAATAGCTAGGTGATCAAAATATATAAGCAGGAAAATGAAATCCAAGCTATCAACAATTGTATGAAAAAATGCTTCAAATCACTAATAATAATATAAATGCAAATTAAAATGACTGAGGTCCTATCACATGCCATTCAAATGAACAAAGATGACAAAGAAAATGATAGTGCTAGAGAGATCATGGGAGAACAAACACATTAATACACTATTGGTGGAGTTATAGATTGATCCAACCATTCTGAAAAGAGAAATTATTTTCTTTTTCCATTCAATTTTATTTTCTTTTCAGTTCTAGATTCTCTCCTTCTGCCAATCCCCTCCCCCATCCATTGAGGAGGCAAGAAATATAAAACACATTACATTTATTGTCAGGCAAAATATATTTCCATATTAGCTATATTCTGAGGTGGAAAAAAAACAAGAAAAAGGAACAAAGAGGAAAAATATGCATCAATCTACACTCTAAGTTCATCAGTTCTCTATCTGGAGGTGGGTGGCATTTTTCATCATGAGTCCTTTAGAATTGTAGTGGGTCATTGTTTTGATCAGTTATTAAGTCTTTCACACTATGTAAATTGTTTTCTTGGTTCTGCTCATTTCATTTTGTATCAGTTCATATAAGTCTTCCCAGGTTTCTCTGAAACCACCTCCTTCATCATTTCCCTTAGCATAATAATTCCATTGCATTCATACACCATGACTTGTTTAGCCATTCTCCAATTGATGGCCATACTCTCCGTTTCCAACTCTTTGTCACCACAAAAAGAGCTCTATAAATATTTTTGTACATATGGGTCCCTTTTGAAAATTTCTTTGAGGTACTAGGAAACAATTGT
The DNA here is from genome assembly GCF_019393635.1 of Dromiciops gliroides. NCBI lineage: Eukaryota > Metazoa > Chordata > Mammalia > Microbiotheria > Microbiotheriidae > Dromiciops > Dromiciops gliroides. The sequence goes on along the minus strand of NC_057861.1, from coordinate 612,749,378 downwards.
AATCTAATCTCTGTAAAGAATTAATTGTGATTTGAGGTTTCTATGACCCCATCTTTGGCTAAAATTAGAAGCCCTGGAGCAAGCCCCAGCCGGTCTTAGGCACCGCCACCTCCATGCTGGCACAGTGCTCCACCCACTGGCTGTGGCTGTCACCATGGCATTGCAGCTCACACCATGCGCTGATACCTACATGGGCCTGGCCAAATTACCATGACTAGAAGCCTGGTGAGGGTAGTCAGGTGACCTTCAGCATCCGGAAGCTAGGGAAGCTGGCAGTTCTAAAGCTACCTGTTAATTCTGTCAATCAGGGCTGCCAGCCAATTAGCTTGGGGCTAAGTGTGGATGGCCCGGTTTCAAGTGGGGAGGGGGGTTTTCTGTGAAAGAGAAGGGAAGAAAGATTCATTTTGGCATGAGAGAGGGAGAGAGACAGGACGCAGCTGTTTGGGCAGTGGTGTGATTGCAGGTCATATAATTTTCCTTTTCTTATTCCTTTTTTCTTTGGCCCTTTTTTAAATTTTTTTTTTTGCAGGGCAATGGGGGTGAAGTGACTTGCCCAGGGTCACACAGCTAGTAAGTGTCAAGTGTCTGAGGCCAGATTTGAACTCAGGTACTCCTGAATCCAGGGCCAGCATTTTAACCACTGCGCCATCTAGCTGTCCCCTGTCCCTATTTTTATTAACCTTACTTGTGTTTTAAATTTGTTCCCATCAATAAACCCTGTTTTGTTTTTTTTCTGAAAGGGGTTGTTAATCTCCTTACCCCAATATTATGGCGAACTGCCCAAATAATTTCCCCATATTAAATTTGGCCCTTACATCCCTTAAAGTCACTAAACTGAATACCCATTGACCATTGACTGTGATGCCACTACTAGAATCAAAATAAATTGAATTCAATGCATTCAAAGAAAAGAGGAAGGGGCATATTTGTAAGAAAATGTTTATGATAGCATTTTCTGTTATAGCAAAGACCTGGAGGAAAAGTAAATGTTTATCACTTGGGAAATGTCTGAACAAATTATGGTTTATTATGCAAACATGATGTGATATTATTATATCATAAGAAATGATAAAAGGAACAGGTTAAAAAAAACCTGTATAGAATTACAGGAACTGATAGATAGTGAAGTTAGCAAACTAGAACAATTTATACAGTAATATGTGAAGAAAAACAACTTTTGAAAGACTTAAGAACTCTGAATAATGCAATAACCAACCATGACCCTAGAAAGATTATAATGAAATACCCTATGGACCTCCTGGCAGAGAGGTAGTGGACTTGAGCTGTAGAATGAGATATACCTTTCTGGACATGGCCAATGTATGGGTTTGTTTTACTTGACTACACTTAATAGTTGCAAGAGTTTTGTTTTTCTCTTTTTTCCATGGAGAGGGGAATTCAGAACAGAGATAGTAATCATGTTGCCTTCTGAAAAAACTGGAGAAGTTTTAAAATTTGAAGAGAAAAAAAGGAAGTTCAGTGGGAAACAGACAAGCAGTACAGCTTTTAAAGGAACATTTGTGTATAGAGATATATAGATATAACCTATATCAGATTACCTGCTGTCTAGGAGAGGGGGGAGGGAGGGGAGGGAGGGAGAAAAATCTGAAATTGTAAAGCATGTATAAACAAAAGTTGAGAACTATCTTTACATGTAACGGAAAAAATAAAATACCTCATACAAAAAAAAAAGATCATAAAAAAAATTTATGATAACACAAAAAAATAAATAAATAAAGGAACATTTGTTGCACACACCCACACATATTTAAAACAAGCTATACATAATAAAGATTTGTGGTTTCATAATATTTTTCTCTACTTCAAATATGGGTATGTTCAAAAGGGAGCTCATTTCAGAAAAAATAAAAATTGACACTTGTCTATAATAATTTGAATTCTCTGTTGTAATTTTAGTATTGCAATGATCTAATATATTTGAAAAATGTGTCTGAATCCATGTGGACGTCTACATAAAAGCTATATGTTAGGGGCAGCTAGGTGGCACAGTAGATAAAGCACCGGCCCTGGATTCAGGAGGACCTGAGTTCAAATCTGACCTAAGACACTTGACACTTACTAGCTGTGTGACCCTGGCCAAGTCACTTAACCCTCATTGCCCCGCAAAAAATAAAAATAAAAAAAAAAAGCTATATGTTACTTTGAAATTTGGACAATGAGACTTCATATATATATGTGAATATATATATATGTGTATGATTTATATATATATATATATATATGTCCAAACTTTGGGGTATTTAAAAACTATAATTTAAGAAGTCTCATTGCTATTCTATGAGATAGAAAACATTCATACTGTATTTTGACCAGCCTATGGGATTGCAAGAGACTTAAGAAATTAAGGCATTACCTAAATGTCTTTTAGTTTCATCATTTTTAACCCTCCAAATAAAATTAATGTGAAACTATTTTTAAAAAGAAAAATTAATAACATCCTATAGCTTGAATACATTTCTTTGTTTTCTTAACTAGATATACCACTTTGTAAACTAAATTATGATTATGATGGTTACAAATATACATATAAAGACATGAACAACATGGAGCTTATTTTTGAAACTGTGTCTCACTTGTCAAAGTCATAGATAGGAAGATGGAATCACAGCACACTCTCCTGGCTTATTTATGTATCATTTTCCTTACGATGAATTTCTTTCCTAAGTTTTCCCCTCTTGAGTTATCTAATTGATATTCTAAACATGTTGGGGATAGGAGAAGCTAAAGAATATGACTGATTTAAAAAGACAAAAATTAGAAGTCTATTATCTGTGATTATTAACAGTACACAGTAATGAAGGAAAAAACAGTGTTTTATATTGGTGTTGGATTTTAAAGGAATCCAGGACAGTAAGCTACTGAGAGTAGAAATACTAAAAACTTCCCAGTTTAATACAATAAACACTTATCAAGGGTCTACAATCAACAATACATGGTGGTAGACAGTAGGGATATAAAGACAAATGAAATTGCTTTCAAGGAGTTTACATTCTGACTGTCTGAATAAAGTGTGTACATAAAAATACCTTGTATTAAATAAATTTGTATGAAATACTTGGTATTAAGTAAAAATAATTTCAAGAGGAAGAAAATGTTACTAACAAGGCATCTAGGGAGGTATTTGATAAAAACTGTAATCTGAGCCTTGGGCTGGTGCCATTTTTCAAAAGATTTAATTGTCCAAAAATTTTGGGCTTTTTACCCCATTGATTCTAAACTTTCCTCCTTTTAGATTCTGCCTGGTGCTCCTACTTCTTCCCTTTTTGGTCTAGCTGAAGAAATTTAATTGCTCTTCCATATGATATCCCTTCAGGTACTTGTAGATAACTATTAAATCCCACCTCCTGAGGTTTCTCTTCTCTAGTTTAAATATCACCAGTTCTTTCAACTGATTTTTTATGTGACATGAAGCCTAAGAGTAGTCATTTATGGTATCTCTCCTCTGATACTGTCACCACTTTGGTGCAGACCTTCGGTACCTCCCACCTGGACTACTGAAATAGCCTTTGAGTTGGTGGTTGATCTCCCTGCCTCCAGTCTCTCTCTGTCCCTGTCTCTGTCTTGCTTGTACAGAGTTATTGGCATGATTGTCTCCTTGATTGATCTGTGAGCTACTTGAGAACAAGGACTGCTCTTTGTCTTTCTCTGTATCTGTAGTATCAAGCACATTGTCTGACATATGTTGTTATTGTTATCTTTCAGTGTGTCTGACTCTTCATAACCCCATTTGGGGTTTAGGTGGCAAAAATACTGGAGTGGTTTGCCATTTCCTTCTCCAGCTCTTTTTACAGATATTGGGCGTCCAGGCCATCTCCAGTCATCTTTACTTTTGTCTTGCCACTGGACTTTGATGACTCTGGAGGAGAATGAGGCTAATGATGACTTTGTACAACTTTGCCTTACTTAAATCCAATTCGTAAACATGTCATGTTGTCATTGGTCCTCTTTGAGATCAAAGGACAAAGATCATTTATAAAAACGGGATCTGAATGACCTCAAAACAGAAGGACTTCCAGAATAGGGGCTGTGAGTTAAACCATTGCCACACATATTTCTTACCTCACACATACCTCACTATTATTATGGTCTAAGTTCAAGCTTACTCCTTTCATAGATGCTGTGTGTTTTTGTGGGAAGGAACCAGGTTTTTAGGAGTGAGTACATTTTGTATGAACTGTTATCTGAGCAAATGCCTTTGGTGAAAACTAATTGAGATTACTGGATGACTGTCAGTGAGGACTACTGCATTAGTTATTCAGAACCTACAGTCAAAGAAGCATAGTCTCTGAGAGTTATCTCTAGAACCCTGAGAATAGCAGTAGCTCCCCTCTGGGGACACAACCTACCAACTGGAGCAGAAGTTGGGGAACGCTGATATTTCTTCTCCTCCTCCTCCTTTTTCTTCTTCTTCTCATTCTTCTTCAACTCTGGAGGACAGAATTAAGCTGACAACTTTGCACAGCTCTGCCTCACTTAAATCCAATTTACAAGCAAGTCAAAACATCAATATAACCCTCTTTGAGAGGAAAAGGATGAACAACAACGGATGAGGAAACTGAGTTAGCTGACTTGCCCAGGATAATATGGCTAATAAGTGTCTGAAGGCCAGATTTGAACTCAAGAAGAGGAGTCTTCCTGACTTCAGTCAGGTACTCTATCCACTGTACCACCTAGCTGCTAGGCATATAGGATGTGCTTAGTAAATTCATATTGATTGAGTAACTAAATAAAGGTCAATTTGGGAAAACGTCTCTCCACTTGAATGCCCTAGGGATCACTGCTTGTTGCTGTGCTGATTAACATTTTCACTAGTGACTTGGATAAAGATATAGATAGATTGCTTATAAAATTTGAAAAAGACACAAATATAGGAAATGACACTTTGGCTGACAGAATCCAAAAATATCTCCAGGGTAGAATATTGGATAGAATCTAATAAGAAGAAATTTAATAAGGATAAATCTTAATCTGGGTTCAGAAAATAAAACACAATCAGAAAAAGTATGGCTAGACAGCAGCTTTTCTAAAAAGGATCTGAGGATTTTAGTGGGCTACAAGCTCAATATGCATCAACTGTATGACATGGAAATAGAGAAAAAAACCTCAAATTGCAGTAAGAAAGAAATAGTACCCAAGACTAGGTCAATCAGGCAATAAGTATTTATTAAACACTTGCTGTGTACCAAGTGTGAGAATCAGAGTGCCACCCCCTGCTGAGAAAGACATTTTGAGGACCAGGGCAGCACCACCCTGAGGATAAAGCATGTGACATAAAAGCCCTGCTTTCTTTTGAATTAGCTTAACTGGAAGCAAGTTGGGGATTGTATGGACTTAGGTTAGAGCTAGGAGGATTATCTGTATTTCTTTTTCCCTATTACCTTATCTTTGATTTTCATCAATTTCACCTTTGCTGTTTATTTTATTCCCGATTAATAAAATCTGATCCATTTGTGGAAAAGAGGCTGTAAGGCTCCTTTCTTATTGGCCTGGGAGAAATATCTAAAAAGGCAGTTCAGAGGGGAGGGAGCTTTGGAACTAGAGGTCCCTCATTATTTCCAGGACCCCAATATTATGGTGAGCCACTCAATTAACTCTCCAGATATTAAATTTGGCCCTTACAAAACTTATTCTTCATGGACCTGAAGTCCATAAAGATTCACAGTAGGGGCAGCTAGGTGGTGCAGTGGATAGAGCACCGGCCCTGGAGTCAGGAGTACCTGAGTTCAAATCTGGCCTCAGACACTTAATACTTACTAGCTGTGTGACCCTGGGCAAGTCACTTAACCCCAACTGCCTCACTAAAAAAAAAAAAAAAAAAGATTCACAGTAAACCAAAAAGTCTGTGTCTGTTTATAAGCAAAAGAAAAATAAAAGCATTTATTAGCCAGACACTGGCATTTAGGGATGCAAAATCTATACTTCTCATATTAGCCTCAATAGCAATACATATAAAATATTCAGTAATACAGCAGGTATCATTACTTAAACATTCAACTATGCAAAAGTCCTCTAAAAAGAAATTGTTCTGACCTATAAAGGAAGCGCCAGGGGGGAAAATGACTACATTCATAGCCTAAAACAAAAGACAGGAAAAAATTTCCAATTTTGAAATCCAATAAAAAGTATCCATGATGGAGAATTTCTCCATTGGATCCCTACAAGGGTTAAAGATCCAATATTTATCCCAGACAAGCCCCTACATGAAGTCATACAATCTCTGAAGTCCCTTATCTCAACTCAAACTTTCAATGATGAGTCAGGATCCACAGAAAGATGCCTAGCTTTGTTAAGGATCTTCTTTGGGTCTTAATGCTGTGACTAACGTGTCCTGGTCCAATATGTAAATGTGAAAGGAACTGGTTCTTGTTATATCTTGGATGAATTTATTTTCCTTGATTTTTGTCTCCGGTCATTTGGTTCACTCCTATATGAGATCAATATTAGATTTCCCCCAAAGTCCAGGGGACTTTGGCCTGGTTGTATTGACTTTGTTAATCACCTGAAGGACCTTCCTGGAGATCCCAATGACTCAGGCTTTACAGAATCTATTGCAGATGGACAGGAAAAGACACCTCCCTCAACTTCTTTATAGAGGTACAGGAGAATGGGTGTGGAACAATAGATATAACAGACTTTTTAAATAGCATTACTCAATTTTGGGGGGATCTTTTTTTCTTGTTTATTGAAAGGGATGCTTTCTAGAAGGGGCTGGAGAAGGGATCTGGTGGGAAACATAGGGGATATAAAAACAAAAGATAGCTATAAAATTTTATTTGAAAAAAATCTCTCTTGATTCTGATACATTCCCCCAGTAAAATGCAACCAACTTAGACAGGCATTATTTTTTGCTTTATCCTTGTAACTCTGATGTAGCACTTTGCATGTAGTAGACATTTAATAAATCCTTTCGAGTAGAACCATATTCCCTTACAGTCAAGTTGATTTTTTGACCATAGACTGGCATATGAGCCTTCTCTTTCCTTGACCTATGACTTTTTCTAGAATCATCTTCTCTTGATAAAAATTCATGCTGTTTCATTTGCTTTAGGGACTCCCTGGCTCCCAGCTCATAGAGGAACTGAAAGAATGGATACAGCCTGGACATTTTGCTTAAGTCACTTCTTAGAGAGCTGAACACCTGACTCCATTCCCCACTCTTGGGTAGAGGGTGGGGAGTGTCCTTTCTAAACTCCAGGTCTGGCAATAGAAAAAAGAAAGTACTTGATACATACACACAACAAACAATACTAAATCAGTGCCTTTAGGAAATGTGCTATAAGGACAAAGCATAGCGTTACCTATTAATATGCTAATAAATAAATGGTTAATGAAGGCTAGGCTTAGATTCTCCAAAACTTCAAAAGACACACCAGTCTCAGAACATCCTTCCCCCCCCCAATTATTTATTTATTTATTCATTCATTCATTCACTTATTTATTCATTTATTCATTCATTCATTTGTTTGTTTAGGATTTTTCCCACCTTACATATAAAAACAAATTGTAACATCAATTTTTAAAACTTTGTGTTCCAAATTCTCATCCTTCCACCCTATCCTCTACTTAAGAACTCAAGCAATTGTATATAAGTTATACATGTGCAGTCATGCAAAACATAGCGGACAAAAAAACTTTAGAAAAAGGAACTAACAACAACAACAAAATATACTGCCATCTGTATTCAGGTACCATCAGTTCTTTCTCTGTAGATAGATTGCATTTTTCCTAGGTCCTTTAGAGTTCTCTTGGATCACTGCATTGCTAAAAATAAATAAGTCATTCACAGCAGATCATCTTACAGTATTGCTGTAATTTTGCATACAGAACATCTTATATAGAACTTTCTTCTTAGCCAGCACATTCTAGGATTTTTCAAAAGATATTCTATCTCTGGTTGTGCATGGTGACCACCCAATAACAAGGAAAGCATCTAATGTATTTGAAAAGCAGCACTCCTTGGCCCCCTGCTGGCTATAGTCTGCACCTTCCTCTTTAATTATTCTTAATGACAACGTTTAATCATGCACTCAAGATGGACAAACACAGATGATAATATTTTAGCAAGTAGAGACTCAGTATGCACCCCTGAAATCTATCTGCAGCACTAGAAATTCTTATTACCTTAAGCGACTGCCATGCAAGTGGCCCCAGACTTGATATATGGGTTGAATGTAAACCTCAACCTTTGCTTCTAAGCAAAGTGTACATAGATTGAATGACTAGAAGATGTTTTAGCTTTGCATTACTCAGTGCAATCTAGAAAGACATCTTATAATACAAATATTTTTCTAGTGATGCTATATATCTAGAATCATAGAACACCATAATAATATATGGAATCAAAAGTGCCAGTGGTCCAAAGGGCAATAGAACCCTATATTATAAAAACTATAGGTTTGGGGCAGCTAGGTGGCGCAGTGGATAAAGCACTGGCCCTGAAGTCAGGAGTACCTGAGTTCAAATCCAGCCTCAGACACTTAACACTTACTAGCTGTGTGACCCTGGGCAAGTCACTTAACCCCAATTGCCTCACTAAAAAACAAACAAACAAAAAAAACTATAGGTTGCAGCATTTTGCTTACAATAATTTACATTCAAGAAGTGGCAGTAAAGATATAATACACAAGATTTATGATCAGAAAGGGGGATGAATTGGTCATTGCAAGAGATAATACATAATAGCTCAAAAGCTGTACTGATACTCATAGAATCTCAAAAAATGAAGATGGGGGCAGATGGTGGCGCAGTGGATAGAGCACCGGCCCTGGATTCAGGAAGACCTGAGTTCAAATCTGGCCTCAGACATTTAACAATTACTAGCTGTGTGACCCTGAGCAAGTCACTTAACCCCAATTGCCTCATCAAATGGGTGTCTTCACTACATCCTTTCACTCTTTCACTCTTCCTCCATTGTCAGTCGCTCCCTACTAACTCAGTCCTCAGTCCTCTGCAACTGTCAGCCACACCTCCCTTCTGTATCCTCCCCTTTTTCAGTCTCCCCCTTCTCAGTCTCCCTTTTCACTGTCCACCCCACAGGCTATATAACCCTTCTTTGTCCTCCTGAAACTCGGGCTGACCATGCCCCCACATGCTAAGCTAATTCATTGGCTCCCCCAGGCCTCGAGGAGTCCCATGTCAGTGCTCCTAGAGCTGGGGGCTTGGCAGAGGAAGCTCTGGCATGCCTGAGGCCTCCTGTGCACATCCCTGCTGAGCGGGGCATCAGCTGAGCATGGCACAAGGCTTATTTGCCTGGGGAGGTTTGAGAGGAGAGCAGTTGCCCTGGGGGAGGGGTGCTCAAGGCTAATTTTAGCCGCTCACATAACAAAGTAAAACACTTAAGCAAATAACACCACCACCACCACCATCAGCAGCTACCTGACAACAGTGTCTAAAGCATGGCATAGTAGAAAGAAAGACAGCCTTCAAGACCTGGCTTCCCACCTCTGACATGCACAGCTATGGTGCTCTGCAAATCTTTTAGTCATTCAGCACTCTCAGGCAAATCTCTAACATTCTAAATTGCTGAGAAGGTACTGATCTGCATTGGTGGTAGAGGAATTCTTGGAAGACATGTTAAAACAGGTTGAGGGTGGGGCAGCTAGGTGGCGCAGTGGATAAAGCACTGGCCTTGGATTCAGGAGGACCTGAGTTCAAATCCAGCCTCAGATACTTGACACTTAATTATCTGTGTGGCCCTGGGCAAGTCACTTAACCCTCATTGCCCTGCAAAAACAAAAACAAAAACAAAACAAAACAGGTTGAGGGTAACCAAAAGGCCTCAAATCCATTGGTGAGTAAGGAGGTGTCTAGCCCGAGCACAGGAAGACTCCCCCTGGAGGAAATAGGCAGATGAGAAAGATTTGTTCCAAAGGTCATGAAGGCAGTTGAAGCAGGCATTGTGGAGTGCTTAGAATTCAGTCAGACGCTGAAGGTGCCAAGGTCATCCACTTCATCCATTGCAAGTCATCTTGACTTTTGTCTTGCCACTGGACTTCAATGACTCTGGAGAAGAGAGTGAAGCTGACAACTTTGCATGGTTCTACCTCATTTAAATCCAATTTATACAAGTCAAAACATCACCCTTGTGATGTCATTGGTCTTCTTAAAAAATGAAGGCCAGGGGCAGCTAGGTGGCACAGTGGATAGAGCTCCAGCCCTGAATTCAGGAGGACCTGAGTTCAAATCCAGCCTCAGACACTTAACAATCACTAGCTGTGTGACCCTGGGCAAGTCACTTAACCCCAATTGCCTCACCAAAAAAAAAAAAAATGAAGGCCAAATAACAATAGGGGAATTTCCTTACCAGGAACTTCATAGAGCTATGAAATCACAAGTCTGGTCTGAAACATGACAGTGACCACATATGAAAGTGCATATATTAGGTTCTGCCTTCCTATCTCCTACCTCTAGAGGGCATGTTTCATTATATTTTCTTTTGCACTGTTATTGCTTTTTGTTTTTTCAATTGCATTATACTCATTTTGTACATTTTTTTCTTTTAGTTGTACTTATTTCACTCTGTATTGATTCATGTAAATCTTCCTATGTTTATCTGAATTCCTTATATTTGTAATTTTTCATAAAGCTTTGTTTAAATCATTTTTACATTCTGTGAAAAAGGGGTTTGAGAAAAGTTAAACTTTAATCCAGATCCCAAATTAGATTATTACTATTCTGAATCAGTGAAGTCCTAATTAATGAGGTTCTACTTTAAAATACAACAAATTGAAATGTCTTTTTCTTTTGTAGCCATAGATGGCTATTAAATAAATGTCTTTACTTTGATAAAGGTTTCACCTTTGCCTTCATTTTATTTGCACAGTATTTACATAACCTTTAGTTTGATGGTGAAATTTCAATTTGTTGATGCAATCTATGCTTGTGTCACATTATGGGTTTGGGTAACTAAATAATTAAGGGAAAAGTCAAATTTCATATATCACAAACAGTGCCAATGAAATTGGGATAGCATGTCAGAAACAGAATGTCATCACAGATGAGCTGTAATAATGATTTCTCAGAACCAGCATTAGCATTAGAATTCATTCCCCTTTATTTGATGAGCGGTCCATTTAAAAGATAATTTTGAGAAAATGCAAGTAATATTCAGTACAAAAAAACTGTGGCCAACGAACCCCACCCCCTTCACCCCAGTCTCAGAAGACATCAATTCATGTATTTTTTTTTTTTTAGTGAGGCAATTGGGGTTAAGTGACTTGCCCAGGGTCATACAGCTAGTAAGTGTTAAGTGTCTGAGGCCGAACTCAGGTACTCCTGACTCCAGGGCTGGTGCTCTATCCACTGAGCCACCTAGCTGCCCCAATTCATGTATTATTAATGTTTGGTTTTTATTTTTTGTGGGGAGGCTCTCTGATTTCACTGGGGAGGGGAACTTCAGGTTAAAAATTTCCTCTGCCTATTGTCATGGGGAAAATAGGGTAGGGGGTTTGGGGTCAGGATAGGGGTTTGGGGTTCTTAGGAATTCCTCTTTAAAGAATTACACTCTCTTGCACACAAATCCAATAGAATAAGATAATAGTTTATTTAGGGGCTGGGGAAGGGAAACCAAGAGAGAAATCCTTGGACTTCTCATGGGGAGAAGGCATGGCACAGAACGTGGCTCTGAGATACCAATCTCCTCGAGCAGGAGACGGGCAGATACTTTTATAGAGGACTGATGGGGGTGATCATCTGACTGTAGAAAGTTCCCTTATTGAGGGAGGATCATCCCCCACTGGTGGTGGCTGGAGGAGTTGGGTGAAGGGTGGCTTCTCTCAAGCCATCTCTCCGCTCCTCCGGCCACAAAGGCAGCAGCCACACCCAAACTTATCTCCCCACGGGTGAGGGAGAATGGAATGAAGGGTGGGGGTCCAGGAGCTAGCTCAGTCCGATATGGTTCCACTTATCTCTTTAGGTGTGTCTGTCCTTTGGTCTAGTTTCTCAAGGATAAGGTTCTTTGATGTATCCCCAGAGAACTTCTGGGGTGCTCCGGGCCCATAACACTATGAAGAACAGCAACTGTCTATAACTGATAGTGTCTGAGAGTTACCAGGGAGCATGGAGACACTAAGTTTTCTGTTCATGTTAACACAGCTGAATTAACAGGCCATCTCTATCCACTGCATTCAGTTAGTCAATAAGCATTTATTAAGTGCCTACTATGTGCCAGGCTACAAATCTGCCCTGTAGGATGACAGTGTCCACATAGGAAAGTGCATGTTAGATTCGGCCTCCTTCCCCACTCTTCCCCATCCCGCGGCTCCTACCTCTAGGGGGCAGGTTTCATTATGTTTTCTTCTGGACTGTTATTGCTTTCCCACTCCACCTCACCCCCCACTCACTCCCACCCACCCACCCACCCCCATGCCAAAATTGCTCCGAAATTGTCTTCCTTGTGATCATTTCATTTACATTGTTGCATTCATTTTGTACATTTTCTTTGGGTTTGTGTGGGACAATTATGGATTTGAGTCAGATTAAACTCTGAGGATGGAGTATAAAAGATACCTAGCCCCCCCACCCCAGAATAGCTAGCCTCTTGCTTTGCCTAAAAGTTAATTGCTTGTCAAATTCTCACCGTCTCCTTTAAGTTTTATTGTTGAGATAATGGACTTGGGACAGTTCTGTAAACTTTGGGGATGGGGTCTGGGAGATATCCAGTCCCCCAGTAAGTTTTATTACTTGTCACAGTTCTACCAATTAGCACTATTTACTTTACTTTTGCTTAGTTCCCACATGCCAGCTACACCTTAGTTTATGGCCTGTATTAAAAACTCCCCTCTCACATGTCAGAATCCCAGTCCCTGTCATGATTAATTGCAGTCAGATAAGGGAGTGATTTCTGCCTCGCTTTTTCTTTGACATTCCTCGGACTTGTACCCCTTCCTCTTCTCCCCTTTGTTCTTGGACATGTCTCCATACATGGATCACGAGCTGGGTACGCACCTTGGGTGAGACAGGATTGGATGTTAGATTGTGAGCTCATCCACCCTAGGTGTACGTGGGGACAGTCCTTTTCAAGATTACTATAAAAACCTAGAGGATTGGGCATATCTTTGCAAGACTTCAATGTGTAATTGGGTTTTACCCGTCCTCATGAGGATGTAATAAATCTGTCTCTGCTTGACTTGATGGTCTCCTCGAGTTATTTGGATAAACTGAGGCAGTTTGTCCCAAACAGGGTTGTACTTATTTCACTTCTGAGGATACAAAAAAGAGTAAAAAGATAGTCTCTGACCTCAAGCAGGTCACAATTTAATGAAGACAACAGGTAAAAACATGGGTTAAACAAGCTTTCATGCCCCCAAAGTTCTAGTCCCAATCTCCAGGTATCAAGATCCCTAACTGCTATTTCCCTTGGAGCACAAATATCTGGTTCCCCACTGCCTGTTCCCTTCAGGAACCCTGGCATCCATTCTCACAGCACTGTTTCCTTTAGAGATTCAGGCAGCAACCTTCCTGCTCCTGGGTAACCAACCCTTGTCATTCTCTTCAAATACTCGGGTACCCACCGCTTTGTCCCTGCCTCTTTAGAAACATAGGCATCTGATAATTCCATTATTGACCCTTTTCAGGAACATCTGTGCTTGGCCTTTCACTATAGACCTCTTCTGAAAACCCCCAAATCTTTTCCCTTTAAGGAGTCAGACATCCAGCACCTCAATGTCTGTTTCTTTAAGGGACTCAGGTTTCCAAATCAAACTCCCTAATCCCTTTAATAGGGATTCTTAACCTGGGGTCTGTAAACTTATTTTTTATAATTACATTTCAATACAATTGATTTCCTTTGTAATCCTATGCACCAAGGCATTACTTCATCTAGCGTCATGCCCAATGCTGGCATTACATCATTCGTCAATTCCATTGTGTCATGGGGAAAATGGGGTAGGGAGTTTGGGAAGGGGATAGGAGTATGGGGTAGGGGTCCTTAGGAATTCCTCTTTAAAGAATTACACCGTCTTGCACACAAAAGCAATTAGAATAAGATGGTAGTTTATTTCAGGGCTGAGGAGGGGACAGGGAAGGGAAGGGAAACCATGAAAGAAGTCCTTGGACTTCTCATGGGGCAAAAGGCACAGAGACAGTGGCTCTGAGCTACCAATCTCCTTGAGCAGGAGACTGGCAGGTACTTTTATAGAGGACTGATGAGGGTGATCATCTGACTGTGGAAAGTTCCTTTACTGAGGGAGAACCATTCCCCACTGGTGGTGGCTGGAGGAATTGGGTGAGGAGTGGCTGCAGATCTCTCAAGCTATCTCCTCCAGACACAAAGGAAGCAACCACACCTAATCTTATCACCCCAGGGTTGAGGGAGACTAGAATGAAGGGTGGGGGTCCCAGAGCTAGCTCTGTCCCATCTGGTTCCACTTATTTCTCTAGGCGTGTCTGTCCTCTGGTTTAGTTTCTCAAGGAGAAGGTTCTTTGATGTGCCCCAGAGAACTTCTGGGGTACTCTGGGCCCATAACAATTGGGTATCTGCACTGCCCTGGACTCCATGATACTTACCTCCACAATTACACACACATAGCCTCCAAATAAGACAAATAGCACTTTGGGGAGCACTTCTACCAGAACACAAAAGTAAGTTACACACATCATCAGTGAGGTTGGATTTTTAGTCAAAAGATTCAGGTTTGAATCTTGACTGTGCCACTCCTTCCCTCCGTCCCTCCTTCTGCAACCTTGGCTGAGAGACTTAAACACTAGGGGTTATAGTTTCCTCATTTGTAAAAGAAGGGCATTGGATTATATGATCTCTAAGATCCCTTCCAGCTCTAAATCCACAATCCTGTGATCTCATATTTTTATTAAAAACTATGGCAGGGGGCGGCTAGATGGCGCAGTGGATAAAGCATCAGTCCTGGATTCAGGAGGACCTGAGTTCAAATCTAGCCTCAGACACTTGACACTTACTACCTGTGTGACCCTGGGCAAGTCACTTAATCCTCATTACCCAGCCCAAAAAAACCCAACAACAACAACAAAAAACTATGTCAGTAAGAAAACCTATACTTCAATTAACATTCATACTGGACAAATTCTTCTTGAGTAGATACAATACTGTAATTTTAATTATTTTGATGTTCTAATTTAAACTTTAGCATTTAACTTATTTTATTTTTTTCTCTTAGAAAATTCATTCAACTTGATTTGCAGATTCTCTGTCTTTCAAAACAAAATTCTAACAAATATAGATGCTTGGAATTCAATTTTCTTTTTCGTACAGTATGTCCTTAAAACCTACCACTAGATGGTGCTTTCTTCACTACCTCTAAAATCGCTAAAGTCCATTTATTCTGCCTCTCTGAGTAAATTTGGAGATGGTTCAAGCAAAACAGTACATCTGATTCAGGATGACCCTGGATATAGCCTACAACTGATGTTGTCTAAAGAAGGTATAAATATGATCATTAATTTACAGTAACTAATTTTTTTTTTTAGATTTTTTTTTAAAGTGAGGCAATTGGGGTTAAGTGACTTGCCCAGGATCACACAGCTAGTAAGTGTTAAGTGTCTGAGGCTGGATTTGAACTCAGGTACTCCTGACTCCAGGGCTGGTGCTCTATCCACTGCGCCATCTAGCTGCCCCCAGTAAACTAATTTTTACTAACTAATGGAAAAAAAAAATAGTCTAACTTTAAAGCCTCTTTTGGAACTGGTAATTTCCTTACAAACTCTTTTAGAGATAATGATTCGAATAGCTTATACATGAGGAAAATTTAGAAAAAATCACAATGAAAAATAATATCATTTAAATATTCCACATTTTCCAAAAGGTATTCAAGCTATTTATACACTGGGAGTGATAAGCTTATTAAAAATGTCAGAGAATTTTATAGTTGTCTTCTATAAAAGACAGATAAAATCTTTTGGCAACATATCGACCAAGCAGCATTTATTAAATGTCTACTATGTTTTAGGCAAAATGATAGCGGTTGGGGATAGAAATACAAAACTAAGATAGCCCCTGCCCTCCAGGAGCCTGTATTCTACTGGGATCTGTTATACATGGAACTACATGATAATGATCCTTCAATGAACAGATGAAGATGAAGAAAATGTGATATCTTTTAACACAGAAAGCTGGAAAAGAGAGCTGTTTTCTAGCTAGGTTCTAAAACTATTTATAAACTATCTTACTGCCAGGCAATTCATTGTTTAAATAAAGAATACAAAAACATAACCTGTAATTAGAGGGAGTATAAAATGGGACATTTGGAGGTGGGTGGAGCTTGCTTGTTTATTTATGGATCAATTACATGCTTTCAGAGGGTGGTTTTTACTTTCAGTAGCATTCATGGTAATCAGGAAGAAGAGTATGGCTGAGATTTTCAATAATTCAGAAATACAAAAATGCAATGAAAACTAATTGAGCAATTTAATCGCTGCTTGATTCTGAATCTTTATTTGAATCTTTAAAGGGAATATTTTCTTTTTAATAAACATTTTTATTTAAAGTTTTGAGTTCCAAATTGAGTTGCCTTCTCTTTCTCCCTTCCCTCCCTCCTCCCTGAGATGGTGAGCAATCAAGATATAGGTTATACATGTGCAATTATGTAAAACATTTCCATATTAGTCATTTCGCACAAGAAGACTCAAAGACAAGAAAACAAATGAAAGCAAGTGAAAAATAGCATGCTTCAGTCTATGTTCAATCACTATCAGTTCTTTCTCTGAAGGTGGATAGTATGGAGAAAATATTTTCTAAGTGATAACTTTTTACTGATTGTTGTTAGACTGGTAAACTCTATTATCTTTATTATTAAACATCTATGTTCTAGTTGTGCTTTTATTTCTCTCTGGCATCAAAAGTCAAGATTTCTAGCATGGGCACACCTTCTAAAAGGTTGTAAAAGGTCTAAAAGGTCTATCTGAATGGGTCATGTTTATCATCAATAAACCTAGATTCATTTGGCCAGGAGAAAATGAGAGAGGAATTAAGTTCAGGACAGAAAGATTACATTGGGGAAGAAAGAAAAAGGTGAGAGGCAGGTTAAAAATTCTAGGCAAGTGGGGTAGCTAGGTGACGCAGTGGATAGAGCACTGGCCCTGGAGTCAGGAGTACCTGAGTTCAAATCCGGCCTCAGACATTTGACACTTGTAGCTATGTGACCCTGGGTAAGTCACTTAACCCTCATTCCCCTGCAAAAAAAAAAAAAAAGCATAAGAATGAGGAACTAGGTCTTATGCCCTCTCTGCCATGCCTTTCAGGAATCATCTCCCACTTATTTAATGAGAGGTTCATTAAGAAGAAAAGCTTTAAAAATTGCAAATGATATCCAATACAAAAGCATAAATTCATATGTAAGACATAAATCCATATTTAAAAAAAAACTTCCCGTAGTTTGATCCTTTGCCATTCTCTGCTAAGATCAAACTGGGAGAACTGGAGTTTCTGGAATCATAATATAAAAATCCAGAGAATGATCCTGAAGGCATGTTCACCCAGTGGTTACACCTAGGAGGGTCAGGGAAACTTCTGTAATATACTGAATCAATCAATCCACCAAAAAGCATTTATTGTTTACTATATGCTAAGCACCATGTTAGGTTCTGGAGCTACATAGAAAAAGAGGGGGAAGGGGTAGTTAGGTGATGCAGTGGATAAAGCGCCGGCCCTGGATTCAGGAGACCTGAGTTCAAATATGACCTCAGACACTTGACACTTACTAGCTGTGTGACCCTGGGCAAGTCACTTAACCCTCACTGCCCCACAAAAAAAAAAAAAAGAAAAGAAAAAAGAGGTGGGGGAAAGCATTCCCTGCCCTCAAGGATCTCACATTCTACTAGGGGTGACAGTAGGTATATACCGAGGTAATATAACATACATACAGAGTAGTTGGAAGACAACCTTAGAGGGGAAGGCACTAACAGCTGGGTGGATGGGAAAGACCTCTTGCTGAAGGTGCGGTTGGACCTAGGTCTTCAAGGACTCTAGGGAGCCTGGAAAAAAGGTGGGGAGAGGAAGCATTCCTGGCACAAGGACCAAAGTCCTACAATTGCCATCCTGTTGTAAAATACTGATAAAAATCTTCTGCTCCTATAGTGTATGGAGATGGGAAGTTTATATTAAAGGGAACTTCCTGATTTCTCCTGTTGTGGTTCCGGAGTAGAAGAATAGGCAAAGATAATGGAGCCTCACCCCTCAGGGTAGGTATTAAGATTTGCTGAGTTTGCTAAGTGGGGGGCAGCTAGGTGGTGTGGTAGATAGAGCACTGGCCCTGGAGTCAGGAGGACCTGAGTTCAAATTTGACCTCAGACACTTAACACTTACTAACTGTGTGACCCTGGGCAAGTCACTTAACCCCAATTGCCTCACCAAAAAAATAAAAACAAACAAACAAAAAAAACCTAACGAGGTCTAAATGGTTTCCTAATAACATACTGGATCCAAGAGGGGAAAAAGGAGTTTCCAGTAGGAATGGGTTATGAGGGCAGGAAGAGTCATGTGTGACTGACTACCAACCCTAGGACTCTGGAGTACCAGACATATTAGCATGTGGGTGTGGGACGTTGCTGTCACAGGCAAAAGGCAAAGGCTCCATTCAGAAGCTTTCTTAGATACAGGAATTTCCCCTGAGTCTGAAAGCTCTTATGTCATAGAATTAAGCCATCAAGAACTGGAAAGGAACTGAGAGTCATTTAGTACCATTTATCCTAAGCAGAGATCCCCTCTAAAACATCACAATCAAGGAGTTAATCAGACTCCACTTGAAGACCACCATTAGTGGGTACATGTAGCTCATGAGGCAACCCACTCATACACTTATGGTTAGCTCTAGTGTTGTATCATTGGTGAGTTCTCCTGGGTATCTGCACTGTCCTGAGCTCTATGCCACTTTCTTGAACACCTCCAGGAAAAATAAGTCAGTTGGCACTCTGGGAACCACTGCCTTACACAAATGTAAATCTCACTCCTTCACTGATGAAGTGACAGCCATCTGGATACCTTTCTTTCTCATGTGGATCTGATATATATGGTGTGTGCTGCCATGCTCAACCTCCTTTAACTGATTTGATAGGAATCAGACCTTTTCTCCTGTCCAAATCCATGTACCCATGTCATTGATATAAACAGCCTATGAAGAAAACATTCACAAAAATGGGGACCAAAGAAACCCCCAAAACCACACTGGCTCACTTTTACAGACCCTTGCCAACTATCATTAGCATTTGTGCTGACCTTGCTCAGCAGCTACCAAATGGCCTTGGCCAGTTTCATAACCTGAATAGCCTTATGCAAGTGAAACCTGAGATCTATACCTCCCCTAATTGCAGGATTCCTAACTGTTGCTCCTCCCTGTCCCGAGCTGCATCCAGGGCTAGTGTGCCTCTCACTTCCTGATTCGTCTAGGGTACATCAAGGGCTTAATGCTTCATGTCCTTGCCTGCTGCTGAAATCCCCTACTCTTAGCCCTTTTCCTCATGTTCTTGATGGGCTGGGTTGATCTCCTTTGAATGCTTTGTATAAAAATGGTGCATCAGAGCTGGGTTGGGTATGTTCTACCCCTTCTCAAAACCAAACCTCTGGTCTGTTGCTCACTTGATGAGCTAACTTCTTCCTCTAACAATCCAGGAGCTCATTTACATCATACTCTTATGTGTTGAACTTAATGGACAGCCATGGCTCCTATTACTGTGAAAATTCTTGCTGGGATACAGATTTGAAATATATAAAAGACAGTAGATCCATTAGGTCCTGAAGAGGCTTACTTCAGAGGTAATTAGCTTGCGCCCTTGCCCACAAAAAAATGGTCCTCAGATTCAAGGAATTCTGCTATAATGAGACATGCACCACTAAAAATCACCTGTTGTGCAAAATTGTGCAATAAAACCAGGAGAGCTTATAGGGAAAATGAGGTAAGAGGTACAATGGTCTAACTTGGTTCCAGGGGAACCAGTGACTTGCTATGACATAAGGAGCCCCTGCTGTGAGATCTGGGTCATCAATAATGCCAGGTAAGATTGCCCTATAACCTTTGGGACAGCTTCTCTAGTGGAGTGCCATGGGGAGTCCCCAAACAGCACCAGACCTATTTCCAAGGATGTCATGGGGCACAGGTGCAGCTTTTCCTGGGCAAGTAACTCAAGGGTGATGGAAGTCAAAGGCACTGTTTTCAGTGGAGGTAAGTTGGCATTTTCCTTGTCTTCCCTTCCCTTCTGTGCCTGCCTCTCCAGGCTCCAGCTTTTCCCTCCTTCAGTGCCATATCTCATCCCAGTAGCTCTCACTGCATCCTAGGGGACTCCCGATTGGAACCAGAAATTTCTTCTTTCCACAGGTCCCATCATATGCTGACAGTACCCTTCTTCAAACTGGTCTGTAAAAGTCAACCTCAAATGCACACTCACCAACTACAGCCTGGGTGACCTTGATGACCAAATCATGCATAAACAAACACAGAATTCTAGTGCTCAAAGTAGTCTCTAATACAGCAATCCTGTTAAAAACAAATTTGCATTTTCAAAACAAGTGTTACAATTTGCACTGCTTGTCCAATGTCATGGAGTACTAATGTAAAAATAAATGTTTAGGGCAGCTAGGTGGCACAGTGGTTAAAGCACCGGCCCTGGATTCAGAAGGACCTGAGTTCAAATCCAGCCTCAGACACTTTACACTTACTAGCTGTGTGACTCTGGGCAAGTCACTTAACCTTCATTGCCCCACCAAAAAAACAAACAAACAAAAATAATTAAATAAATGTCTATATTCTAATTATAGGGCAGCTAGGTAGCACAGTGGATAAAGCACTGACCCTGGGTTCAGGAGAATCTGAGTTCAAATCTGACCTCCCTTGACACTTACTAGCTGTGTGACCCTGGGCAAATCACTTAACCCTCATTGCCCCCCCCCAAAAAAGAAGAAGAGTTATACTCTAATTATACCCTGTCTCCTATTTCCAGCAAGGGTGACCTCAGATCTTCAGTTGTGTCCTTGTCATCTCCCCTGCTCTAGAACTTTTAAGACCTGGTCTGATGGAGTTTCTTTCACCTGTCCAAATTGGGCATCTTTATTCTCTCAGCAGAGGTGAGCTGTATAGCCATAGGTGAATGTGACTGATGAATGATCCCTAATCTGAGTTTAATGCATTGTAGAATTCCTAGTCATACTTTAGGCACAGAGTCACATGGAAAAATCATGTGATGTCATATATTGCCTTGTCTATCTGTTGATTGGCCAAACTCTTCTCCAAAGCTTTGCCATGAGTTGAAGCCCCAGTTCTGAGGGTCTTGATTACCTTCAAAACTGTCAGACCATCTGTAGCATGGATGTCAGTTTTAGGCTCAAGTGACAGTCTTAAAAAGTGGTTGACCAGGGACAGCTAGGTGGCATAGTGGATAAAACACCAGCCCTGGATTCAGGAGGCCCTGAGTTCAAATTTGGCCTCAGACACTTGACACTTACTAGCTGTGTGACCTTGGGAAAGTCACTTAACCCTCACTGCCCCACCAAAAAAAAAGTGGTTGATCACTACAAATATGCTAGAATATCCCTGGGATAGTGGCATTGGAGTTAAGAAATACATCTGCATATGGTGCCATGGTCATGGAATGGCTACAGATACTTATCGCATAGCTGAATCAATGGGCACTATTCTCATCAGTGGTCAACTCTGCACTGCCCAGAGCTCCAAGTCACTCACTTTGCAACTCCAGATATCAAATTAATGGCATTTCTGTGGTCTATTTCACAAGGGAAAATAATAAGTATAATTTTTTAAAAAATTCATCGTCCTCCTCCTTCCTGGTCTCCTTTTGGCCCAAAACATCACAGAAAAGTCACAGAGAACTCAAAAACAACAAGAAAGGTGATTAAGGATGACCACACACCATCATGACCACATTGACCTCCTACTTCAGAAAGCCCCTTCCAATTGCCACTTTCTCTACCCCTCACCCTCTAATTCTGCCCAATTTGGTAAGACTAGATGCTGAAGACTGCCTTAAAAAAATCCCTCCAATAATTGCTGTCACAAATAGAGCAGGATTCTAGAGTGTCACTTTGCCAAGCCAGCATCTTTGTAAGGCTCCCTATTATCTCTGTTGTATTTGAATCTAAAGGCTTTCAGTACTTGTCCCTGTTGAAATCTGGTTTGTTGAACTGGTTTTGATGAGTCTGAACATCACTGAGGTACTCAGTGGTATAATTGAAATACTGGCTACTTCTTCATTCTGAAAAGCACTTTCACTTGAATCATAGAATCATAACTTTAGATCTGGGGACCCTGGAAGTCATCTATACCAACTCTCTCATTAGTTTCTATGATTCTGCTTTATAACTAGTTAATAGATGAAAGGGAGAAATCATTTTGCTTCAGTCTTCTCTATTAGGGAGAATATTCTTCCTGGCTCTTTTACTCACTGGAGTTAGACAAATCACTTGCCTCTCTGCATCTTGATTCCCTCATCTTTAAAATGAATCAACTGGAATAAACAATTTCTAAGTCAGTCAACAACGTTTATTGAGCACTTTCTATGTGTTAGGCATTGTACTAAGAGCTGAGGATACAAAGAAAGGCAAAAACTCAGTCTCTGCACTCAAGGAGCTCATCTAATAGGGAAGACAAAATGCAAACAACTATATACATATAAGATATATACATTGTAAATGGAAGACAATCTCAGAGGTAAGGAGGAAGTGGAGATGTAAGAGTAGAGGAACTGGAAGGCTTCTTGCAGAAGGGATGCTTTAAAATTATTCTTAAAAAAAAAAAAGCCAGGGAAGTCAGGAGACAGAGGTGAAGAGGAAGAGCATTTTAGTCATGGGAACAGCCAGTGACAAGGCATATGTTCATAAGTTGTGTGGCATTTAAAAAGTTTGAGAGACTGGGCAATTAATCATTTTTATTAGTAATGCTAGTAGCATCTTATTAATGAAAGGAATGGTTATTTGGCCGGCTCTCTCTCTCTCAGACCAAAGACAAATCACGGCAGTTTATAGACTCACAGTTTATATGCCTTTGGAAGACTGGGTGTTCCTAAGGATGGCAATCAACTCTGACTGGTTAATAATTAATGAGAATGACTATTACAATGAGAGGTGGGCTCACTCCAATGAGGGGATGAGAGAGTACCACCTTGTCACTCTTGGACAAAGAGACTATCTTTACACTCAGATTGTCCAAGGCAGGACAATCTAAGCAAAAGATTTACCTCCACCCAAAATTGTTTGAGCAGAACACAATACGCAGGAATTCATCTTAGATAAGATGGTCTAGGTTAAAGCTTCTTAAACTGTGTGTCCTGACTGAATGTGGGGGTCATGAAAAATCTGGCAACAGTAAAAGGTCATGTATACCTATTTCATATACCTATATACTCCAGATTGCGTAAAAATTTCTCAGGCGAAAAGTAGTCATTAGGGGAAAAAGTTTAAGAAGGCCTGATCTAGGTGGGGTAGGTTTTTGGCTGAGGGCAGTAATGTCCTTCAAAGGCTGGACTTTAAACAAGGGGAAAGGACAGGGAAAAAGCCTGGATCCTCCCATAATTGGTTATGAATAATCAATCATTCCTCTCAGTTGGAAGGTGGAGTATCACACAGGAAGAGGAGCAAGAAGGCCATTGTCATTGGTTCTGAGAATATATGGAGGAGAGTAAAGTGTAAGAAGAGGAAGGGAGGAAAGGCCTGGTTATGAGGGACCTTAGAAAAACAGAGGATTTCATATTTGATTCTGGAAGCTAATCTCTAAGGTCAACTTCCAGCTTCAAGATGTCATAAATCTATTCATCTCTGTAAAGCTATTTTCCTCTGCTCTACCCCATGAACCCTACACTTCAGCCAAAATGGTTTACATGACATTCTCCAACTACATTTAGTGCCTTCCCTGTTTTCCCAGCACCCTTACCTTTGTTTATACCATTCTCTCTACTTGGAAAGTCCTCCCCCTTTCCATTTGTATGTATCAAAAGCATATCCAGGGATCAAGAGAGATCAAGCTTAAGTGTCACTTTTGCCATGTAATAATGCCTTGGGTCACTACATCAGTAACACTTATATGGGTCTATTCAGGGATACCCTGGAGATCTAAGTCCTCTACTTTATGTCTCATAGGAGTTTCCGTTTTTCCTCACTACAGGCTCCCTTTACCATCTTGAACCTGAGACTGGTGATAATGGCAGGGCAAGTCACCTGGGGCTCTACACTGAAAGTATAGGCTGTGATATGTTCTTTCCTGACAGTTCTTAGAACCTTGCCTGTATTAGATGGTTCCTAGGTGTATGACTTTAGGTGTAACTTTTCTATTGAGAATTTCCATTTCTTCCCTTCCAACGTTCTAATCTATTTTTCAGAGGGACCAACAGATTGTATGGGAAAGGTGCCCTGCAAAATGGTCTTGGAGCTCTTTAATCAGACCCTTAAGGATTCCCTAAGAATTCCTCTTCCTAGGCCAAAGTGGTTCTTATTTGGTGAAATTATTTCACAATAATAAACCCCCTGATGTTTGCTGTCTACTGCTTAGCAAAGAAGCTATAGTATCCCATATTCTGTTAGGATAACTGAACATTCAGATGAAAAAAGATAGTAGTCATCCAGTAATAGTATTTTCCCTTTCATCAAGTGCACTACCCAATAAAGTGAAGCAATTCCCAGCT
The DNA here is from genome assembly GCF_019393635.1 of Dromiciops gliroides. Taxonomy (NCBI): domain Eukaryota; kingdom Metazoa; phylum Chordata; class Mammalia; order Microbiotheria; family Microbiotheriidae; genus Dromiciops; species Dromiciops gliroides. Next base: position 612,724,766 of record NC_057861.1, on the reverse strand, counting down.
TTTGGTCTGGAAAGCCACCTATCCCTAATTAGCTTTATTTTAAAGATTTTGTGACACTACACTAGAAAATCTAGGGACCTCCTTTTGAAGTTTACATCAACTCATTAATTAATGTATTCGGTCTAATCATTCAACTACATTCAAATCCACCCCCATACCATCTACTACATCGTATAGTATAAGAGATTTTGTCAAATACTTAAACAAAATCTAGATATATGACATCTATATCATTTCTCTGACCTATTTACTCTGTCAAGAGATTAGTCTGGTAGTATCTGTTCTTGATGAAGACATCCTGTCCTTTAATAATCACTGCTTCCCTTTCTAAAAGCTCAAAACATCCATTTAATAACATATTCTGGAATTTTGCCAGGAATAAAAGTAAAATTCCAATGGCCCATACATGCTCTACTCTTTTCCTTTCATTGAATGTAGAATAATACTTGCTTTTCCTCCAGGCAATTCTGCAGCAGTTTTCCTTGTATGACTCATAAGCATGTTAAGCTTATCTCATCCAAAATGGAACTTACTAGTTTCCTTCTCACCATACTCCTCTTCTAGACTTCCCCATTTCTATTAAGGACATCATCATCCTTCCAACTGTCTAGTTTTATAACCCTGGAATCATCCCTGAGTCTTCTATTCACTCACACTCCATTCCCTTCACCATATAGAATCAATGACCAATGGTCTTATCAATTATACTTTCAAAATATCACTCATCCATCCCTGTCTCTCTACTTACACAATTCTGTTGTTATTCAGTCATTTCAGTCATGTCTGACTCTTTATGACACCATTTAGGGTTTTCTTGGCAAAGATACTGGAGGGGTTTGCCATTTCCTTCTCCAGCTCATTTTACAGATGAGGAAACTGAGGCAAACAGGGTTAAGTGACTTGCCCAGCATCACACAACTAGTAAGTATCTGAGGTCACATTTGAACCCAGGTCTTCCTGACTCCAGGCTCAGCTCTCTGTCCACTGTATCACTTAGCTGCACATTCACACAATACAGACCCTGAGTATCTCTCACCTAGACTACTGTATTGCAATAGGCAGAAAGGTGGTACAATGGATAGAGGATCAACCCTGGAGTCAAGAGAACCTGAGTTCAAATCTGGTCTCAGACATTTACTAGCTGTGTGACCCTGGGCAAGTCACTTAACCCTGTTTGCCTCAGTTTCCTCATCTGTAAAATGAGCTGGAGAAAGAAATGGCAAATTATTCCAGTATCTTTGCCAAGAAAACCCCAAATGGGGGGCAGCTAGGTGATGCAGTGGATAAAGCACCGGCGGATTCAGGAGGACCTGAGTTCGAATCTGGCCTCAGACACTTAACACTTACTAGCTGTGTGACCCTGGGCAAGTCACTTAACCTTCATTGCCCCACAAAGAACAAAAAAACAAACAAGAAAACCCCAAATAGGATCAAGAAGAGTTGGATGTGACTGAACAACAACAACCTAATTGATCTACATACTTAGAGTCTCTCCTGGCTTAAATCTATCCTCCACAAAGCTGCTAAATTGATACTCCTAAAACACAAATCTGTCCATTTCTCTTTCTACTAAAAAAATCTTTAGGGGCAGCTAGGTGGCGCAGTGGATAGAGCACCGGCCCTGGAGTCAGGAGTACCTGAGTTCAAATCCAGCCTCAGACACTTAACACTTAACTAGCTGTGTGACCCTGGGCAAGTCACTTAACCCCAATTGCCTCACTAAATAAAAATAAATAAATAAATAAATAAATAAATAAATAAATAAATAAAATTTAAAAATCTTTAATGATACCATCCCATGGACCTTAAGATAAAATGTAAAATCTTCTTCCTACCATTGATGGACCTCCCCAATCTGACTCATCCACCTTCTCCATCTTGGTTTATATTGCTCAGACTCACACACTTTCTGTTTTAGTCAAACTGCTCTGTGAGCTATTCCTGTACAAGATGGTCCATCTGCTTCCCCCATGCCTTTGCCCAGACTGTTCCCCCCACGTCTGGAAGCATACTCTCTTCACACTTCTGCCTCTTGGAATCCCCAAATTCCTTCAAGATGCAGCTCAGGTTCTATCTTCTACCCAGGGTATTTTTTGATTTCCCCACTTATCAATGCTCTCCCTCTTTTTAAGTTACTTTATGTTATTTTGCATATACTGTAATTTATATTTGTTTATCTAATTCTATGTTGTGTCCTTTCCCCACTTCCTTTTCCACCCTACCCCCAACCCCAATGTGAGCTCCTTACCTGTAAGTTTTTCCCTTAACACTTAGCAAAGTACCCTAGCAGTAACTTCACAAATTGAATTGAATAAAATAGAAGAAAAGAGAATTTAAGTTTCCAGTCTACTGGTCTTTGCTTAAACCCTCCAGTGATGGTGATTCCATTACCTTCTAGGATGAGCCATTCCATATTATTTAGGTCAAAGTGCTGGAATTTTTTTTTTAATTCTACCTTTCTACAATTTCCATCCACAGCTCCTAGTTCTGCTTTGTACAGCCAAGTTTAACTCACCTAATCCTTCTTCCACTTGATAATTCCTTAGATATCTAAAGATAGCTAGCAAGTTTTTACCTAAGCCTTCTCTTCTCCAGACTAACCATCCTTAGTTCCTCTAATACATTCACATGTGTCCTGGTCTGCATTTCCCTTACCATCCCAGTTACCTTCTTCTGGATGCTCTCCTGTTTCTAAATTTTGGTTTTGATTTGGTTTTGTTTTGTTTTATTTGGGGGTCCAGATCTGTGATTTCATCAGAACAAGTAACTCCAAGAAAATAAGGCAGACTAGCAACTGTCCAACAGTTTTAGCAGTTGCCTGGGACACTCAAAGTTTCAGTGGTTTTCCTTGTGTTACACATTCAGAGGAAGGATTTGAATGTAGATCTTCCTGACTCCAAGGCCTGCTCTCTATCCAGCATCCCATACTGCCTCTCTAAAATGTGGCACCCCCAAATAAACGCAGTACTCCAAATGTAATCCGACCAGGACTGAGTAAAGGAAGACTATCCCTTTCCTTCTTCTGGAAATCATATCTCTTAATGCAGCTTTAGCCTACAGTAGTTTTGGGGGGCTATTTCACACTATTAACTGAGTTTCACAGCTGATATCAGAGAAGTTCTGCATCAGTTTAATCTGAGTTGTAGCTATAAGAGATAAGATACATGTCATGTTAGTAGCAAAGGTCTGTGGTTATTGGGAGAGTAAATTCAGAGTCCAAGGGCCAGAAACAAGAGCAGCATCAGAAAAAGAGGTCAACAATAGGGAGTCCCTGGGAGTCTAAGAGACAGAATCTAGAGGCTAGGGCTAAATAAAGCAAGAGTCAGTAACAACGAAGTACCAAGCATTTCACAGGAACAAACAGTATTTGTCTTCCATCAAAGAGCTGGCAGGCTGTGTTGTATTCAATGAGCTAACCACACTGGGTTCTTTTAAGTTGGGGTGTGTAGGACTGGTACTGACCCTTCCACCCCCTTGTTCTTCCAGATGTTCAGCTGTAGACAGTCGTTATAGTCTGGCCTCTCCTGAATGGGAGACAGCTGTATCAGGGCACCAGATGAAACAAACAAATTATTAAATTATTAAATGCAAATTATTAAGGTTTATCAAAATAACAGACATAATATAAATTTGTATGAATAACAAAACATATGTTTCAACAATCCATAATTAAATTGTAATTACATAATTGATAATAAGTTGTTTCCAATATTTGACAAAAGGATAGAATGCTATTCTATCAGGTCTGTCTGTGACACCTCATACAGCTCACCATTTATGCTAAACTACAGCTGTACTTCCAATAAAAGAGATTAGTTTCTTGAAAGCAGAATTAACCTTGGGAACTAATTCTATCTGCCCTCTTTCTTTTGGAGGAAAAAAAACACCCAACTAGCTAGATTTGACTCCCTTATCCATACCCTGAAAACCAAACAAAAAAAACCCCACAATGAAATGAGAAAGGAAGCAGAAGGGATCAGGAGAAAGGAAGCTCTAACTCAAACTTTAGCAGAGGCCAAAATTTATCAGATTCGGGGAACAGAGACCAGTGATTTGATGGAAGTAATCAAATGAGTTACATGATTATAATAAAATACTCAACTGTTAATAAGGTTAAAAGACTCAACCATTTTTATAGTCAAGAAACATGTGCCTATCACATATAGGTTACAAAGTGCAAATTGATAAGCTTCCCTGGATGTGTGTTGTGAAATAAAAGTCCCTGACCCCTACCAATGGTGCATTCCTGAGTATATGCTGCAATGTTCCTAGAATGTAGATTCCTTTTTGCAATTTCTTTTTAATTTTTAAAAGGTTAAAGAGAGGAAAGAAGGTTTGCTTTCAAAGATTTGTTTTCAAGGAATTGAAAGCCCTTTCCCTTCAAACAGCAAACTTTTTGGAAGGCTTCTCTTCCGACTAAGGAACAAGTATTTACTATTTTTTGCTAGGCCTGCTTAATAAGCTTGTAATTCAGGCTGCTGATAGTCATTTTATATGGATATCTGTCTTTTGAGATTTCCCATATAATTAATTACATAATATACTTGGTTGCTTTTTATTGTTCCATTTATACCTGGACTCCAGTGCTCTACAGGAACTAGGCAAGCTTTCATGAGAACTGCTGGTAGAGAACATCCCTGACTCATTCCTATTAAATTAGCATCTGTGGGGATCAAGATTACAGTAAAAGAGCTGTTAGGCCTGAGTTTCTATAATAGTGCCAGTGGATAAGCAAACCAAAGTATAGACCTATTATTACTGTAATGTTTCCTTAATCTGAACTCTGAAGATCAGAAATTTCTTATCACTTAAATAGAAATTTAGGTGAAATTTATCTTTGTTTAGTAACCATTGTAGTAAAGTGGTGTAAATATCATTGGCAGGAGGAATATTTAAAATAGTTAAGAAAATAAAAGTGTCTAAATGCTTTAAAGTATTCATTTATATGTAACAATTGATATTATAACAACAAATTATTTTCATTAAGGTAAACCTCCCTTTAGGTTCCTATCAGGCAGCACAGTGTAGTGAAACACAAGCTGGACTTATAATCAAGTTTTGTCAGTGAGCATTTTTTAAGTGACTACTCTCCTGAAGGTTTTTTTTTTCTTTTTTCTTTTTTCAGGGCAATGAGGGTTAAGTGACTTGCCCAGGGTCACACAGCTAGTAAGTGTCAAATGTATGAGGTCGGATTTGAACTCAGGTCCTCCTGAATCCAGGGCCAGTGTTCTATCCACTGAGCCACCTAGCTGCCCCCTCTACTGAAGTTTTTAAGGCACTAGGAATACAACAAAAGGCAAAAAACAGCCCATGCTCTCCAGAAGTTCTAATCAGGGAGAAAACAAACAAACAACTATCTACAAACAAATTATATACAGAAAAAAATTGGAGATTATCTCAGAGAGAAAGCCCTAAGATTAAGAAGAACTGGAAAGGCTTCATACAGAAGGGTGGACTTTAGCTGACGTCTGAAGGAAACCAGGGAAGTTTAGAGGCAAATATGGGAAGAGAAAAAAATTATAGGCATAAGACATAGCCAATGAAAATGCAGGGAATGGATTGTGGATTAGGGGTAGCAACCCAGCTAAACTCTCTCAACATTAAAACAAACAACTCCAACAACTTTAAAATAACACCTCAAATCAAATTGTAGAGTGGCAGAGCCAACAAAAGGTCAAAGTGAAACATTTCTTTGGCCTAAGAAAACTTAGGAGGTCTACAGGAGAAATCTGTGACATCTGTCTAGAAGCCTGTCCAGAGTACACACTGTCCAGAGTACACTCACAGCTACAGCAGCAACAGCAGTGTCACAAACTTTTAGCCCAGAGATGTTCTGACTCACAGTTCCAGGGCCAAGAGGAATGCTAGTGCTTGCAGCTGTAGAGGATCACAAATCCTTTTAAAATAAAGACCAGAGTGAAGACCAGGAGAAAAGTGACCACATTTTGCTTAGGATATCACCACCTTGGAAGCACCAAAAACTTGCAGACTTCCAGAACTATTTCTGAAAACACCAGCATGAAAAAGTCTAAAGCTTGGGACAGTGCTTCCCCACTCCCAGGTGGGGAAGAACACAAATTTAAACATAAAGTTCAAAGTCAAAGGCTGAAAAAAAAAAAGGGCAAACAATAATAATAAAAACAACTTGACCACAAAAAGCTACTATGGCAGCAGGGAAGACCAAGAAATAAATTCAGAAGATGGCAACAATGTGAAAAACAGCTTTAACCAAAGCTTTGAAGAAAAATGCTAATTGGATCCAAGCCCAACAAGAATTCCTGGAAGAGTTAAAGAATAAGATAAGAGTGGTAAAGGAAATATTGGAAAAAGAAATGAAAATAACGCAAGAAAATTATGAAAAGAGAATTCATAGTTTGGTAAAAGAGACACAAAAATACTGAAGAAAGTAATACCTAAAAAGACTCCCAGAATTGGTTTAATGGTAAAAGAAGTACAAAAAATCACTGGGGGGGCAGCTAGGTGGCGCAGTGGATAGAGCACTGGCCCTGGATTCAGGAGGACCTGAGTTCAAATCCGGCCTCAGACACTTAATACTTACTAGCTGTGTGACCCTGGGCAAGTCACTTAACCCCAATTGCCTCACTAAAAAAAAAAAAATCACTGGGGAAAAAAAAAAGAAGTCATCAAAAAGTATAATTGGCTAAATGGAAAAAGAAGTACAAATCTTACTGAAGAAAATAATTCTCTAAAAATTAGAATTTGAAAAGCGGAAGCTAATGACTCCATGAGAGCCCAAGAAACAATAAAACAAAGTCAAAAGAATGGAAAAAATAGAAGAAAACATGAAATACATGATTGGAAAAATAAATGACCTAGAAAAGAGATCAAGGAGAGTTAATTTAAAAATTATTTTAGGGAACAGCTAGGTGGCACAGTAGATAGAGCACCAGTCCTGAATTCAGGAGGACCTGAGTTCAAATCTGGCCTTGACACTTACTAGCTGTGTGACCATGGACAAGTCACTTATCCCTTATTGCCCCGCCCCCCTCCCAAAAAAAGAATTATTGTATTAACAAAAAGACATCAAAAAAAGAGTCTAGACATCATATTTCAAGAAATTATCAAGGAAAACTGTCCCACTATGTTAGAAACAGAGAGTAAAATAGAAATTCAAAGAATCTAAGGTTCACCTCCTGAAAGATATCCTAAAATGAAGACTCCCAAGAACATTATAGCCTAATTCCAGAACTCCCAGGTCAAGAAAAAAATATTGCAAGCAACCAGAAAAAAATTCAAATATCATGGAGCTATAGTCAGAATCACAAAAGATTTGGCAGCTTCTACATTAAAACATCAGGGGTCTTGAAATATGATAATCTGGAAGGCAAAAGAACTAGTATTGCAAGTAAGAATCATCTAAGAAAAATTGAATATAATTCTTCAGGGGGAACAAATGGATATTTAATGAAATAGAGGACTATCAAGCATTCCAGATGAAAATACCAGAGCTGAATAGAAAATGTGACACTCAAACTCAAGACTGAAGAGAAATACAAAAAAAAGTAAACATGAAAGATAAATCATAAGGGATTCGATGAAGTTAAACTGTTTACACTACTAAGTGGGAAGATAATTCATATAACTCCCATGTTTATCATTATTAGGGCAGTTAGAAGGAGTTTACATAGATAGAGGACATGGGTGTAAGAAGATTATGTTGGAATGCTCTCCAAAAAAATATTAAGTGGTGAAAGAGAAGGATGCATTAGAAGAAAGGGAAAGAAAAAGGTAGAATGGGGAAATTTTCTGACATAAAAGAAGTGTGGAAGAAAGAGCTTTTATACTGGAGGGGAAAATGGGAGAGATTGCAGTGACAGGTGATGCTTGAGTCTCACTTTTGGAATTGGTTAAAGAGGGAAGAATACACACACACACACACACACACACACACACACACACAGTTGTATATAGAAACTTATCTTATCCAATAGAGAAATAGGAGAGGGAAAGAATTAGAAGGGGGGGCAGATTAAGGGAGGCTACGGTTAGAAGGAAAATAGACTTTTGAAGATGGAAAGGATAGAGAGAAGAATAAACAGAAGAATATGGGATAGAGGGAAATACACAGTAATCATAACTGTGAATGTGAGTGGATTGAGCTTACCCATAAAATAGAATTAGATAACAGAACAGATTTGAAACTAGAATCCAACAATATGTTGTTTACAAGAGACACATTTGAAACAGAAAGACACACACAGAGTTAAAAAAGAGAAGGGAGCTGAAGCAGAATCTTATATGCTATAGTGGAATTAAAAAAAAGTAAGGGTAGCAATCATGATCTCAGCAAAACAAAAGCAAAAATAGACCTCAGTAGGGGGCAGCTAGGTGACTGGCACTGGCCCTGGATTCAGGAGGACCTAAGTTAAAATCCAGCCTCAGACATTTGACACTTACTAGCTGTGTGATCCTGGGTAAGTCACTTAACCCTCATGACCCCGCCCCCCCCCCCCAAAAAAAAAGGACCTCAGGAAAGCTATATTTTGATAAAAAGTACCATAGACAATGAAGTAATATAAAAAATTTAAGGGGCAGCCAGGTGGCACAGTGGATAAAGCACCAGCCCTGGAATGAGGAGGACCTGAGTTCAAATCTGGCCTCAGACCCTTGACACTTACTAGCTGTGTGACCCTGGGCAAGTCACTTAACCCCAATTGCCTCACCAAAACAAAACAAAAACAAAAACAAACAAACAAACAAAAAAGTCCATGGAGTCCAAAATTGGACTAGATTACAGAGAAAGTGGAGGAGTCAGGTGTGAGAGACTGAAGAGATAGGAAGGGTCAGCTTATGAAGGGCTCTAAAAGCCAAACAGAGGCTTTTATATTTGATCCTGGCAGTTACTGGCGACCACTGGACTTGATTGACTGGGGAGGTGACATGGTCACACCTGTGATTTAGGAAGATCAGTTTGACAACTGAGTGGAGGATGAAGTAGAGAAGAGGCTTGAGGTAGGGAGACCAAAATGGAGAACCAGAAGAGAGCACCGTCCTGAAACCTAGAGAGAAAAGAGTACTAAGGAGAAGAGAAGTGATAGACAATGTCTAAGGCTGAAGAGAGGAGTCAGGAAAGATTTGCATCTAACAGTAGCTGTGGGCCTATGGGCCCATCACTTAACCTTCTAAGCTTACATTTCTTAGAAAGTAGGAGATGTGTAGAGACTACCTTGGCTAATATGGTAATTCATGTTTTATATAATCGTACATATATAACCCATATCTGCTTACTGCCTCAGGGAGGAGAGAGGGAAGAGAAGGAAAGAGGGATAAAAACTCAAAACTATAAATAAAAATGACTATTACTAAAAGAAATTTTTTAAAATAAAATATAAAAAATGGAGACTACCTCACAGAGTTGTTTCAAGGATCTGGTGAGACAATACAAAGCATTTCACAAACCTTAAAATATTATATAAATGCCAGCTATTTTAAGCCTATTTGATTTATGAGAGAGGTAGAGGAGAAAAAAAGAGAAAAAAGAGAGGATATGAAGTGGAAGGAGAAGTGTTCTGAATAGCACTTGATTCTATTAAAAGAAAAGAATTAGGATCTATATTATCAGTACACATGCTCCCATGTGTACCAGCCAACAGGAGAGGGTATTCAGCTCCTTGTGCCTCCTTTGGGGATCTCTTAGAGTCACTTTAGCTTTGCCCTGTTGTGAATAGTGTCACTTTTCTTAGGGTAGGAGTTTGTGTGAATTATATATAATTCAGCCCCCATTCTACTTTGGGATCATTCCTCCTCTTCATCCAGGGATATGCTCATAAATGTTTAAAAACCAGCTCTCTGAAAAAAATATATGGCAGGATACACTTTAAAATTTAATGTGCATTATTAACATTTTCTTCGATGCTTCCTTAAGTCTAGACAATCATCAAAACAATTAAGCCCCAAATTGTAGCATTTGCCTATTTCCTAGGTGTAAATGCCTGCAATGAAATTTTAACAAGCAGTTCTCCCTAGCTGGTTAGAGATGTCTCCAGAACACCCCTAATCCATCACAGCACAGCTTGCTGCATTTTATTTAGGGTCAGTTATCAAGGCATGTTTGTATATAGTTCTTTATTCAGACTACTATTAATGAATATAAGTTTACATCAATCCATCCAACTTGCACATCTTCCAGTACATGCTCCTCCTTAGACCATGCACCAACTCCCAGGGGAAGGCTGCCCAAAAGCCCCAAAGTCCAGTTCCCCATCACTACTCCTGGGAGGAAGGTGTCAAGGGTTAGTTCAGGTGAGTTTTATGTATTAAACCTGTAGTATTAGAACAGCTTCCTGTTAATTCTATTAACCCTAGTCTCTCCCAAAAGTAGCACTAAAATTTTGACCTGAGCTATGCTTTGCTACTGCAAATGCCACACTATGTAGTGTGGCAGTCCTAAATCTGGAGTACATGATAGCAAGAGGGCTGCTGTAAGCTGGGCACTTTTAGGTCTCTCTTCTTTCACCTTCAGACTTCTAGACTGTCTTGCCTCTGACATCACAACCTTTCTATCTCCTGTCCCTTCAAGTGTAATGAATCTCAGGATGCAAACTATGGCAACGTTAGTATAGTGGTAGGAACCAAAATTCCCACCCATTAAAGTGTTAAGGGTCAAAATTCTAGCTAAACTGTCTAAAATATCTAATGAGTGGTCGCCAATAAATTATAAGCTTTAGCAAGAGTTAGACTTTTAAGCATTTATTAAGGAGAATAAGAATTTGTTAAAGAGAGAGAAAGGCCTAGATTCCTATCTATTTAAAGGGAGAGCACATTTCTAGCTCCGCTCTCCACCCGAGTCCAGAGGAAAGAGAGCGAGACCGAGCGCCAGTCTCTTCCTTCCTCCTCCCACTAGTCCGCGTCACTTCCTGATGCCAAAGAAAAGACTCCTGGTCTTGCCCTCAAAGACCTTCGCTTCATGGGCAGAACTCTTCTACAGTAAGTCTCCAGCAGGTGGCGTTATTCCAATCGTTACAGTCCCCCCTGTTGTTCCTCAAGAAACAAAATGTTTCCTTGACGGAACAGTAAAAAGAATATAATAACTATTGCTAACTAATAATATGTGAACAACAATATAGAAAAGGAAGAGAGGAAAGTTTTGTCCAGAGGGGCGATTTTTTTGTCCTCATGAACCGACGCTTTGACATTGGTCTTGCAAAGGGAGGGCCTCTGCAGAGAATACATATTACAGATGGTGTATATTATAACAGAAAAAGAAAGAGAAAAAAACAAAACAAAACTGTTCATTTAAAGTCTCTGAAAATCTTTTCTCAGATGTCCTCTAGGTTTAGTCGTGGAATGGAAGTCTTTTCAGGGGTTGATGTGTGGATACTGGTAATCAGCCAGGAAATTTCCTACAAAATTGAGCTTAACACAACTTTAAAATAGCTTTGTCAATAATCAAATCAAACAATGAAAGTTCTCAAAAACATGTCTAAGGGAATACAGAATCTTAGTTGTTAACACGTGAAACATACAATAAAACAAAAATTGAACCATTCTTTAAAATTATATTATTATTATAGTCCCCCCTTATGGAGAGTAATTGAGAAGACAATTGCTGCGATATTAATTTTTAAAAATAATTTTTATCTTTGTTTAATCACTGTTTGCATCATCTGCCTAATTATCCTCATGCCATTATGAGAAATTAGAAAATCTAATATAATTGGTAACAGGTGTCAAGGCCAAATTCAACACTGTTATTTATCATGACACCTGAGATAATTATGGGGGTTACCATAAAAGAACAGAGAAATGATGGGATATGAGCATTCCCACACTTGAGCAATATGTACTGTCCATGCAGTATGCCAGGCTTAAAATAGGTGGATGGAATATATGTCCATGCCACCGAACATATTGGAGGAAACTGAGTCAGACTTAATCAGATGCATGGGATTGAGATGTCCATGGCATCAGGCATATAGGAGGGAGCATAGAAGCCAGGTGTAGAAGTGAGATGGGTGGGATGAATATATTATTAGTTAGCAATAGTTATTATATTCTTATTACTGTTCCGTCAAGGAAACATTTTGTTTCTTGAGGAACAACAGGGGGGACTGTAACGATTGGAATGACGCCACCTGCTGGAGACTTACTGTAGAAGAGTTCCGCCCATGAAGCGAAGGTCTTTGAGGGCAAGACCAGGAGTCTTTTCTTTGGTGTCAGGAAGTGACGCGGGCTAGTGGGAGGAGGAAGGAAGAGACTGGCACTGAGTCTCGCGTTCTTTCCTTTGGACTCTGGTGGAGAGCGGAGCTGGAAATGTTCTCTCCCTTTAATAGATATGAATCTAGGCCTTTCTCTCTCTTTACCAAAATTCTTTTTCTCCTTAATAAATGCTTAAAAGTCTAACTCTTGCTAAAGCTTATAATTTATTGGCGACCACTCATTAGATATTTTAGACAGACTAGCTAGAATTTTAGCCCTTAACACTACTTTGTGCCAGGCACTGTTCTAAGTACTGGGGAAATAAAAAGAGGCAAAGGACCCTCTCTGCCCTTTTGGAGCTTACAATCGAATGAGGAAGATGATAGGCAAACAAATATATACAAAGCAAAGTATACACAGGATAAATAGAAGATAATTAACAGAGGGAAGGCACTAGAATTAAAAGGATTTGGGGAAGGCTTCCTGTAGAAGGTAGGATTTTGGTTGGGACTTAAAGAAAGTCAGGGAACAAGGGTGGTAAATAGTTGGAGCAGAGGAGGGAGAGCATTTCAGGCATGGGGGACAGCCAGAGAAAATGCCCAGAGCCAAGAGAGGGAGTTCTTGCTCATGGACTAGCCAGGAAGCCAGCATTATTGGACCAAAGAGTTCATGTCTGGATGTAAGGTATAAGAAGACTGAAAAAAATAGGAGGGGACTAGGGCTGAATGTCAAAGAGAGCATTTTGTATTTGATCTTAGAGGTAATATAGGAATCCACTGGAGTATATTGAATAAGCTGGATGATATGATTAGACCTGTACTTTAGGAAAATCACTTTAGTGGCTGAATGGAAGATGGATTGAAATGGGAAGACACTTTGTCATGGGGTACAGAGCACCCCAGAAGTTCTCTGGGGGCACATCGAGGAATCTTCTGCTTGAGAAACTAAACCAGAGGACAGATATGCCTAGAGAGATAAGCAGAACCCAATCGGACTGAGCTAGCTGGGGAATCTCCACCCTGATCTCCCTTACCCTTGGGGAGATAAATTTGGGTGTGGCTTTGGCCTTTGTGTCCTGAAGAGAGATCGGTAGCCACCCCTCACCCAATTCCTCTAGTCACCACCAGTGGGGGATGGTCCTCCTTCATTAAGGAACTTTCCATAGGCAGATGGTTCACCCCCATCAACCCCCTATAAAAGTACCTGCCAGTCTCCTGCTTGAGGAGATTGGTACCTCAGAGCCACGTGCTTTGTGCCCATGAGAAGTCCAAGGATTTCTTTCATGGTTTCCCTTCTCTCCCCTTCCCTTCCCTTGCCCCTAAATAAACTACCATCTTATTCTAACTGCTTTTGTGTGCAAGAGGGTGTAATTCTTTAAAGAGGAATTCTTAAGAACCCCAACCCCTAACCCAAACCCCATACCCCATTTCCCCCATCACAACTTGAAGCAGGCAAACCTACTAGCAAGCATATTTGTATGTAGTTCTGTATTTAGACTCTTATTAATGAATATAAATTAATGTTAGTCCGGGCATGAGGTGATAAGGGCCTGTACTACAGTAGTGACAGTGTCAGAAGGGAGAAGGGGGCATATTCTAGAGATGTTGCAAAAGTGAAATCAACAGGCCTTAGCAACAGATTGGATATGGAAAGATAGTGAGGAATCCAAGATGACTCTATTGTGAGTCCGAGAGACTGGGAGGATGGGTTGCCCTCTACAACAATAGAGAAGGTAGGAAGGGGCAAGGATTTAGGGGGAAAGATGAGTTCCATTTTGGACATAATGAGTTTGGCTTCATGGAGTTTTGTTGTATTTTTAAATTTCCTAATATGACCATTAACTCCTTCTTTCTTTGAGAATCCAAACCTCACATCTAGTCTTAGTTCCCAACAATTTTTTTTTTAATCCTCCAATTCTGAGTACTTAGGTTTTTTTGTTTTTTTTTCTTGGATTTTGCGTGGAGGTAGGAATGAAGTAGAGATTTTTCCTGAGATCATCTTGGGCTCTCCCAGAAGCCATTCCTGAAGACTCCAACTCAAACATAAGACCTCAGATTCATAGCCTCTGGGCTAGTGAATGCAGTCTGAACTGGGAAAGATAAACATGCAATATTGTAAAAAGTTGGAAGTCAGAAAACTGCATTCAGATCTTGGCTTTGTCATTCACTACCTGAGACAACTCCTTCATCCTCTCTGGGTTTGAATCTCCTAATCTCTAAATTGAACAAATTGAACCTTAATTTACTATTCTAAAATGATTCAGTCTGAAGCAAACTGTCCTCTGACTCAGTATGCACATAAAAGATGCAGGACTGAATCCAAATCAGGAAGCAGAACCAGTTAGACTTTGACTTCATTGGAGTCATAAATGTTTCAAGCTTAGATCAACAGCTTTGAAGAATTTATAGGCATATAATGTTCTCCAAAGTTAGAGTGCTAGAAAACTCAGCAGAATTAGTTTATGGGGGGTGTTTGGAAGGAAGTAGGTTGAATTAAATAGGGAAAACATCTCACTGTATGGTCGGCCTTCAAGAATAGTGGGAAGGGGGCAGCTAGGTGGCGCAGTGGATAGAGCACTGGCCCTGGAGTCAGGAGTACCTGAGTTCAAATCCGACCTCAGACACTTAACACTTACTAGCTGTGTGACCCTGGGCAAGTCACTTAACCCCCATTGCCCCGCAAAAAAAAAAGTAATTAATAAATAAATAAATGTAATAAACATTTAAAAAAAAAAAGAACAGTGGGAAGGCTCAGTTGGCATGGATTTGAGGCAACAAGAAATATAAAATGTATAACATCTATGCTTCACCAGTTTCAGTTTAAAAGCTTGATTCTAAAACCATTTAAGAGCTAGGATATGAAGCCTCACTTTATTTTTATACTTATTTGCTTTTGAGCATACCTCCCAACCTGAGAATTGTAATAAAGAAGGTACCTTTGGAGTTGTTGCACCACTCATGTTTGTGCTTGGGTGGAGTTAGAGGTAGCTGTAGGGAAGTTGTTGCAATTCTCCAGAACACAAGATAATACTTTATTCTAGGCCATGACTGACTCAAGATGGTTTGTCAGTTTATGCTCAGGATTAAAACAAAATGAGATACATGTAGACCATCCAAAACTTGACAAAAAAAAAAGTTACTTAACAATAACATGGAAAGGGGGGCAGCTAGGTGGTGCAGTGGATAAAGCACCGGCCCTGGATTCAGGAGGACCTGAGTTCAAATCAGGCCTTAGACACTTAACACTTACTGTGTGACCCTGGGGAAGTCACTTAACCCTCTTTGCCCCACCAAAACAAAAACAAAAACAAAAACAATAACATGGAAAGGATATCCAGTGTGGACACATCACTGGTTCAGTTAGACTTAGTCATATTCACCTCCACTTAGAAGTATGTTACCTAGCAATGAAACATCTATCAAGTTTGAGGGGTACCAATTTCTCATGGGTTGACCTTTTTATATCCTAGACAATGAACAGGAAGCCATGTCAGTGGTTGGAGCCATAGTCCCCTGAACCAATCAAGTATCAGAGATAGTTTCCCTTCATATTGGGACAAAACTAGACCAGCCTATGTAGCAAAATATAAAATTTCTGATGAGGAGTAATGGGTTTTATTCCTGGCTATACCAATTCTTAGATAAGTGACCTTGGACAGATCACATAAATTCTCTGAGCTTCATTTTCCTCTTCTCTAGAATATATTTAATACTTTTTACCATGCCTCCTTCCTCTACTTCATAGCATTGTTGTGAGAATTAAATGAGGTAATATGAGAATGCAGCTTGAAACCTGTTATAAGCGGCTAAAATTCTAGCTATACTGTCTAAAAATCTATTGAGTGGTAATAAATTAGAAGCTTTAGCAAGAGTTTAGACTTTTAAGCATTTATTAAGGAGCATAAGAATTTGGTGAAGAGAGAGAAAGAGGCCTAGATGCCTACATCCATCTTTCTCAGGGAGCCAGCATTTCTAGCTCCACTCCCCATGAGGTCCTGCCGAAAGAGAATGAGCCTCACCCCTTCTTCCTCCCAGAAGCCTCCTGTGAAAAACGGAAACATCCCATCCACGCATGCACACAGAGATCCAAGCTAATTGGCTGGTAGCTTTGATCGTCAGTACCCACGAGCAAACATCACTTCCTGATGACAAGGAACTGACCTTCCAAGCCACATGGCTTGCCCTCAGATACCTTCTCCTCATGGAGGAGCTTTCCTACAGTAACTCTCCAGCAGGTGGCATCACTCCAATTGTAACACTGTCAAAAAGATAATTCAAATGTAAGGAAGATTTTGGTATCTTATATACACACTGCCTCCCACCTCTTCCCCACTTTGCTCCTGTGATGTTTAAAAATCTAACTGTGATGTCTAAAATCTAATGTGTGGTTGCCTTAAATTAGAAACTCATAGCACCAGTCTTTGGGCATTAAGTATTTATTAAAGTATATTAGGGGTTAGTAAAGAGAAACATGTGGAGAAAGAAAGAGATCTGTCTATTCTGTCTACTCTGTCTGTCCCTGCTCCTAACAGGCGTTCAGAACCAAAAGAAAGATCCTCAGTCTCATAGTGTGGAAACTCTCTGTGGACCAGAGGAGAGAGGTCCCCATACACACATCTCCAAGCTAATTGACTGGTCCATTGGTTGACATGACTTACAGGCAGTCTATGAACTTCCAGAAGCCAGGCAGTTTCTGGAGGCTGGTCACATGCTTTCTCCTCAGGACGGAGCTGCCCTGGTTCTCACAACATCTTTCTCAACAGGGGGGGTGGTACCCTGATTCTCATACTCCTTTAAGGCCTGCCAAACTAGATGTATGAGGGCAATTTGGGTAATCTGGTTGGTCATACTAACAGCATTCTCTATGGATATCAGTACTGAATTAGGAGTTTTAAGTACAGTTAGGGAATAGTCAAGTTCTGATTATACTTCTATTTCTTATTGCTCTCGTAGTTCTAGGTCTTATTCTTCAAGGCTCAATGGAACCTTAATTCTGGGGTGGGGGAGGGTAGGCCTAGAAACTAGTAGTATTAATATGTACTGCATCATTGTTTCATCAAGTTGTTTTTTTTTTAATTTTTTTTTAGTGAGGCAATTGGGGTTAAGTGACTTGCCCAGGGTCACACAGCTAGTAAGTGTCAAGTGTCTGAGGCCAGATTTGAACTCAGGTACTCCTGACTCCAGGGCCAGTGCTCTATGCACTGCACCACTTAGCTGCCCCTCATCAAGTTGTTTAATCCTTATAAAGAGCTATCATAAAACAGTAGTGATTTTTTTTTTTTTTAGTGAGGCAGTTGGGGTTGAGTGACTTGCCCAGGGTCACACAGCTAGTAAGTGTTAAGTGTCTGAGGCCGGATTTGAACTCAGGTACTCCTGACTCCAGGGCCGGTGCTCTATCCACTGTGCCACCTAGCTGCCCCAACAGTAGTGATTTTTAAAACAATTCTGAGCAGTGATATGAAGTAAGTTTATGAACATGCTCATAATAAGACAATACATATCTCAAGAATTGGGAATGATATTCTTTCTGCTATTTATGGAGTTAAAATTTTCAAAATGTTCTTCCCTTTGTCTCTTTAGTACATGATTATTATTTTTTTAATCAGAAAGTATACTTTTAAAAATAAGTGGATTTTTTTTCAGGTCATTCACACTTTCCTAATATTTAACTAAAAAAAGTAAAATGATCTTCATTTCAGATTTTTGCTTTATCAAATCAAATTATTGCACAGTAGTTGGCACAAGATTTTTTGAAGTAACTTAGTAAGCTCATTTCTGTGATTTCATTCATTAAGGTGTTTAAGTGGGGGTAGCTAGGGGATAGAATATTGGTCCTGGAGTCAAGAGGACGTGAGTTCAAATCCAGCCTCAAATCCGCTTACTAGTTGTGTGACTCTGGGAAAGTCACTTAACTTGATTGCCTCAAACATCTGGGGCCATCTTCAGTTGTCCTGATGTATATCTTGCCACTGGACCCAGATGGCTTTGGAGGGGAGAGCGAGGCTGGTGATTTTTCACAGCCCTGCCTCACTTAAATCCAATTCACTGTAAGTCAGCATCACCTTCCAGTGTTATGGCCCTCTTTGAGAACAAAGGACAACAGCAACAACAAGGTGTTTAAGTACAATGGGGATTCTGGAAAAATCTTTTACCTAGAAAAATCTAAGTATAAAAATTTCCAGATGAGAGGAAATCATGGTAATCTATTTTGTCTATTTGGCAGAAAAAGTGTTGGATTTAGGGTCAGAGGACCTGTAACTTGCCAGCTGTGTGACCTTGGGTAAATCATTGCAGCTTTCTAGGCCCATTTCCTTTTTTGCAGATAATGGACTAGGTGACCTCTAAGGTCCCTTCCAGTTCTAAGTCTATGATTCTGTGAATTTAGACTCAAATGCTTTCTTATGGTTAATCATCTATACATTGTTGTGGTGGTTGTTTAGTTGTTTTAGTCATGTCCAACTCTTTGTGATCTCATTTGGGTTGGGTTTTTTGGGGGCAAAGATATTAGATTGGTTTGCCATTTCCTTCTCCAGTTCATTTTACAGATGAGGAAACTGAGGCAAACAGGATTAAGTGACTCATCCAGGGTCACACAGCTTAATGTTTGAAACTGGATTTAAACTCAGGACTTCCTCACTCCAGGCCTGGCACATGGCCATAATCTGTACATTAGCAGTTGTGAACAGTGTTATACTTGGAGTCAGGAAGATATGGATTCAAATCCTACTTAAGATATCAGCTGTGACAGAAGGGGAAAGTAACAGCCACATCCCTATAAAATAGGGAAAATAATGTTTGTAATGCCTGTCTTATAGGATTGTTATGAGGCTTAAATGAGATAGTATCTATAAAGCAAACTACTCCTTACCATTTCTGCCACATTGTCATGGAAACTTTGTAGGAAGAGACAATTTTAGTGAAGAATTTTTACTGGGAGATCCCAAATGTCCATGATGTTGAATTTGAGAAAGGAATCCTTAAAGGAGAAAATGGTATGTGAAATGTGAAACAAGGAAGAAGTTGCAGCAGCCTCACTAGAGAGGACAAGAGTCAGACCAGGCCAGGACTTTATCTTGAACTATCTGAGCAGGGTATTGAATAAATGTCAGGTTGTCTTCATTTACAGACCTGAGGGGAGTTCTGGGAGCCCAAGGCACAACTGGAGAGAAACTGAGTTGCATAGAACATAGAACATCTTTGCCTGTTTCTATTTGAACGTGTAAGATTTGGGAGGCTGCTAAGCTAAAAGAGCTGATGACAGTAGATGTACAAAAGGGGGTGACCTGATTCTTCACTTCTCTTCTTCATCAGATTGTAAAGCCTAAGGTCTGTTTTGAGCTATGTCCCAGAATTCAAGTGGGGAAAATGACAACTGCCTTGTTTCCCATCTGGCCACCATGTAACCATAAGGACATAGTTGGGTTTTTTCCTCTTTTATATTTCTTTCACAATCTCAGATAAATAATATCCCAAAGTGAATGTTGGCAGGACTGGCAACAACCTAGTGACTTCTAAAGATCCAAAGGAGGCCTATAGGTGTGATGATTGTATTGTCACCAGAGCAGTAGTGCTTGATAACAGGAGAAATTTCTGCATTAGAAAGGGTGGCAACTAGCAAAATGATTGGTCTATGCTACCAGCAGATAAGTGTCAAGAGTAGATGGACAGAGGGGGCAGCTAGGTGGTGCAGTGGATAAAGCACCAGCCCTGGAGTCAGGAGGACCTGAGTTCAAATCTGGCCTCAGACATTTGACACTTTACTAGCTGCCTGCCCCCCCCCAAAAAGAGTGGATAGACAGTGCAGTGCCAAAGTAAACTGTTTAATGTTGATGCTTAAATATTAGACTCTCAGTCAATTGCAACCATAATTATGTTACTGAATACTGTTAATTCTGTAAATGTGCATTATAACTCTCTATGTTTAGCATTCTTTTTGGAAATAGGGATAAATTACCTTTCTTATAGCCAACTGCTATTATACCTTGGGTATTTTTGTCATTTGCCTCCTTTTGAGGAATCCTAGATTTATGAGCCAAAACTTCTTCTATAATTAGTATCATTCCCTGGGTTTGCTAACAAGCCAGGGAATATGAGAAAAGGAAGCCTTTCCTCCTCTCACTAAATGCAGACTCTCCAGAACTGAACACAGTTCAAGTGCCTGGCTAACTATTGGATAAGAAGGAGTAAATGCCCCTGCCCCTCTGGCCTCTGATGAATGTTCATCTCAGTGTTAAATCTGACAAAATCATGTGTAAACACCTGATCACACGCGCGCGCGCGCGCACACACACACACACATACACAGTAAAAGATGTGAGACTGGATATCATTAGTGTTAAGGGCTAAAATTCTAGCTAAACTGTCTAAAATATCTAATGAGTGGTCGCCAATCAATTACAAGCTTTAGCAAGAGTTAGACTTTTAAGCATTTATTAAGGAGAATAAGAATTTGGTAAAGAGAGAGAGAAAGGCCTAGATTCCTATCTATTAAAGGGAGAGCTCATTTCTAGCTCCCTTCTCCGCCAGCGTCCTCAGGAAAGAGCCCCTGAGTCAGCGCCAGTCTCTTCCTTCCTCCTCCCACTAGTCCGCGTCACTTCCTCCCGCCAAAGAAAAGACTCCTGGTCTTGCCCTCAAAGACCTTCGCTTCATGGGCAGAACTCTTCTACAGTAAGTATCCAGCAGGTGGCATCATTCCAATCGTTACATTAGAAAGGTCCGGGTTGGATATGTAGATCTTAGAGATGATAATTGAACACATGAGAAGTGGTAAGATCACCAAAAGAAGTAAGATATAGGGAGAAAAAAAGAGGACCCAAGACAAACCATTGGGGACATATGCAGTTAATGAGTATGAAAATCCTACAAAGGAGACTGAGAAGGAGCAGTCAGATTGAAGGAGAATCAAGAGAGAGCAGTCACAAAAAACTAGAGAGAAGAAAGTATTGAGAAGAGGATGATTGACGGTGTCAAAGGCTGTGGAGAGGTTGGAGAAAGAAACACTAGATTTGGCAATTAAGTGACCACTGGCAACTTTGGAGAGAACACTTTCTCTCCATGGGTTAGATACAATGTTGCAGAGAAGAAGAGAATGAGAGGAAAGGAAGTAGAACAAAGATTGTTGACAGCCTTCTTAAAAGAGTTTAGGCACGAAATGGAGGAGAGATATAGGGATGTTAGCTAGCAGGAATGGACAGATCAGGTAAGCTTTTTTTTGTTTTGTTTTTTGATGATGGAGAACTGAGTATATTTGTAGGCATCAGAGAAATAGACAATAGAGAGATTGAAAATTAGTGAGAGTGGGACACTTCATGTGAAACAGAGGTGAAGGAGGAGATAGTAAAAGAAGGCATCTGAGTTATATGAGATGGGAAGGAGTGAAGAAGCTCTCAGTAAATGGTTTTAACTTCTTCAGTAAAATATGAGACAAAGTTCTCAGCTGAAGAAGTGAAGGGGGGAAGGAATCATGGGATTTTTGAGGAGAGATAAAAAGGTTTAGGAAAATAGATGTGGTTAGGGAGATGTAAAAATATAGCCTTGCCTTAGTAAGTGCCCAGGTGAGAAAATATAACATAAATTTGTAGTGGACCCTGGGAGCATGGTTTTATGATTTTCTCCAGCTTCAATCAGCAGCATGTGAATATGAATAAAGGCAGTGCATGGTAAGAATAAGCTTAGGCTGAGGCTTGGCAGGTTAAGGTCAGCAATAGGATAAGGAGGCAAGGGACTCTAGAGAAGAGGATAGCATAGAATTGGTTCACAAAGGGATCAAAATGGAGAAAGGAGAGTATATTCAGAACAGAACGATGACAACCTAAGAAGGATCTGAAGGATGGAGGGATTGGAGATCACAGTGAAAACAAAAGAAAGTTTTAGGGATTGATAGTAGAGGGAAAGGGGGCTGCTAGGTGGCACAGTGGATAAAGCACTTGCCTTGGATTCAGGACCTGAGTTCAAATCTGGCCTCAGACACTTGACACTTACTAGTTGTGTGACCCTGGGCAAGTCACTTAACCCTCAGTGCCCTGCAAAAAAAAAAAAAAACAACTTAAGATAGTAGAGGGAAAGCTAGAATGAAAAAAGTTTATGATCAGATCAAGGAAGTAAAATTAGATACATTCAAGAAAGTCTCTCCCTGCCCCCCCTCCCAATATGGATGCCTAGAGGGCTTTAGTGCTGTTTTATAACAACAACAATGTTAACTAGGAATCAACTACATTTGTCAACAGAAGATTTAGTGATAATTTTGCTACCTCCCAAATAAATTGCAATTTTTGATTTTCAAGCGGGGTGTCTTGAAGAAGTTCAAAATTCCACATGTGGAATGACCACAATCAACTGACATGTTTTGACCAATGCCAAAGTTAAATGTTACTTGCCAGACATGGTAATAGCAGTAGTCAACTTTAAATTCAGCACAGTACTATTGAACTGTAATTCAACAATTTTGCCTTAAATTGAAGAGAATCTCAGCTGAGGCAGGGAGAGAACTAAACTCAAAGGCAGTACTTTTCCTTCCTAGAACATCAGTAGGGATTCTGAGACTATAGAGATAATTTACAGAATTACATTTTAAAATGCTCATGGCCAGCCTGGGACTTCAACAAGTTAAGGTTAAGGAATGAAATCTTATAGCTTTGATGAAGAAAATAACTGGTTCATACTATTAAGCAGCTCAGGTATAGGGGCAGAAGAGTCAGCAGATCACAAAGAACTAGATCCATTTGACCTGTGACAAAATTAATTTATATTATAGGTAAAACTGGATAAGTAATTCTATGTGTAGCCAGATGACAATATTAATGTTTGCCCACGTTTCCCTTACATGTAATTTCACATGTTTGTTGAGGCATATAGTAATTTTTTCTTGCAGTCTGTTTTTTTAAATAATATGTAAATACAATTTGTAACTTAAAAAATTTTTTTGAGTTTCAAATTCTCACCTTTCCTTACTCCCTCCCCCCCCAAAAAAAAATCCCAAATAACAAAAAACCAAAGTCAAAGAAAAACTAAGTGTTTTTTTTAAAGTATGCTTCAATCTGTATTCAAATTCCAAAAATTCTTTCTCAGGAGGTGGATAGCATTTTTCATCATGAGTCCTTTGGAACTGTCTTGGATTATTGTAATGCTGAAAACAGTTAAGTCATTCATAGTTGATCATCATACACTATTGCTGTTACTCTGTACAAAGTTCTGGTTCTGGGGGCAGCTAGGTGGCGCAGTGGATGGAGCACCAGCCCCAGATTCAGGAGGACCTGAATTCAAATTTGATCTCAGACACTTGACACTTACTAGCTGTGTGACCCTGGGCAAGTCACTTAACCCTCACTGCCCTGCCAAAACCAAAGCAAACCAAAACAAAGAAACAAAAAACAATGTTCTGGTTCTACTCACTTCACTTTGCATCAATTTACCTAAGACTTTCCAGGTTTTTTCTGAAAGCATTCTACTCATCTTTTCCTATAGGACAATAGTATTCCACCACAATCATATGCCACAACTTGCTCAGTGATATCCTAATTGATGAGTATCACATGAATTTCTAATTTTTTGCCACCACAAAGAGTTGTTATAAACATTTTTGTTCAAATTGGCCCCTTTCCCTTTGGCATACAGACCTAGCAGTGTTATAGCCATATGGGTATAGTTCCAAATTGTTCTCTAGAATTGTTGGATCAGTTCACAACTCCACCAACAGTGTTTTAGTATCCCAATTTTTCTACAGCCCCTCTAACATTTGTCATTTCCCATTTCTGTCATATTAGTCAATTTGATAGTTGTGAGGTGGCACCTTAGAGTTTTAAAAAAATTTACATTTCTCTCATCAATAGAAATTTGGAGCATTTTTTCATATGACTATAGTTAGCTTTGGCTTCTTCCTCTAAAAACTGCTTGTTCATATCCTTTGACCATTTATCAGTTGAGAAATGACTTGCATTATAAATTTGACTACATTCTTCATATATTTAAGAAATCATGCTTTTATAAGAGAAACTTGCTATAAAAATTTTCTCCCAGTTTTCTGCTTTCCTTCTAATCTTGGCTGCATTGGTTTTGTTTGTGCAAAAAACCTCCTTGATTTTGTGTAATAAAAATTATCCACCTTACATCCTATTTATATCCTTTTATCTTTTGTTTGGTTATAGATTCTTCCCTTTTCCAAAACTCCGGCAGGTATTCCCCTATTATTCCTTCAATTTCTTTTTCTTCTCTTATTGCTACAGCTATTATTTCTGTTGTTTTTTCCATTCTCAAAGAGGACCAATATCAGTAAGGTGATGACTTGCAAGTGAATTGGATTTAAATGAGAGAGGGCGATGTGAAGTCATCAGCCTCATTCTCTTCTCTGGAGCCATCTGGGTCCAGTGGCAAGATGTAAATAAGGATGATTGGAAATGGCCCTTTTTTTTTTTTTTTTTTGCGGGGCAATGGGGGTTAAGTGACTTGCCCAGGGTCACACAGCCAGTAAGTGTCAAGTGTCTGAGGCCGGATTTGAACTCAGGAACTCCTGAATCCAGGGCCGGTGTTTTATCCACTGTGCCACCTAGCCGCCCCTCAACCTTAGCCTTTTTAAGCTAAAGTCTTTCCCAGGTCTCAGTTTGTCTGAGACATCACCTATTCATTGATTAAGGCTAGGAAAGAAATGAGGCCAAAAACAGTCTCTTTCACCTAGTCCAAAAAAAAAAAAAATTGAGCTGGAAGGGGAAGACCCTCACGGTTTCTAGCCAAAACAGAAACAATTGCTATTTAAACTCACTTGGAGCCATCAAAACCCACACAATGAGCAAAATGAAGCTTGGGCTGGGTCCTGTTGTTGGCCAATCAGTGACAGCCTGAGTGATTTGAGTTTTAGGCATGGTTAAGTAGCTCTATTTGAATCTGTGAGAAAATAATTATTAATAATCAATTTATTGGGGGACTCAGACATCACTTTCTTAGTTCTCCCTCCCCCTCCACTCAAAAGTTCAGCTCTCCTTTGAGAGATTTCATCAAATCTTATCTAGGTTAAATACTAACCCAGAACCTAAGCTCAGGAAAGGAGCTTTTCGTGGAGATAGATTTTTTTGTCTAGATAACCCAAGGATTTACTGATGAGATTAAACCATACCTAGAAGAAGGGATTTTGCTCTGACCAGTTGCATTCTTGCCTCTGATATCATCCTTGGACTTCATTATAATATATCCCACCTTCAAGTCCTGTCAACCAATTAGATTTGATTGATGTATAATGACCCACCTCTTATCAAAAGGGATAAAAAACCTGGACCAGTAGCCAAGAGGTCTTTCTTATGTGCTCTCTCTTGGGTCTCCTTGGGCCCACATGCTGTCTCTCTGGGGGATCACATGTGCTTTTGGGGGGCTTTTCTCCTGCTTGCACTAATTGGCATGCTGAAACTCTCTGCCGCCTCTACCACGAGGCCTGGGACCATGAGAAGTGAGGGAGACGTGGTCAATACCTTACTGGTATAATATTGATAAATTAATATAAGCTTATCCAAAACTTGTGTCTATAGTAACTATTTCAATATTAGAAATCCCAATGGGCTTTATCAAAGCTTGGGTTTCCAAAGCTGTATTTCAAGAAATGAGAAATGAAACTACACAGGGGAAAAGAGTGAATTGTCCCAGTCGCCCCCTTTTTAAATGATACAATAAATATGTAGGGAAGAGGAAAAAAATAGAAATTTAGCCTGTAAACCTCAAGATATCTTGTGAGGTGTGTGTGATAAAAAACTTTTATTTCTTTGGGAAGAGCACCCACGGACAAGGATATGATTTCCTATGTGGACAGAGGGAGAGGATGAAGATGAGGGAGGGAAGAAAGGAGGGAAGGAAGAAAGGAAGAAAGAAAGAAAGGAAGGAAGGAGCAGCATTGTCCTACTGGAACTGGCCAGTTGGGTCCCTAGTGGGACAGCTACTACTACTCACAAACTTTTGTTTGTCCTTCATTCTTTTTTTTTTTTAATTATAAAAGTATTTTATTATTTTCCAGTTACATGCAGAGAGTTTTTAACATGTTTTTATAAGATTTCTAGTTTCAAATTTTTCTCCCTCCCTCCCCCCTCCCCAAGACAACAAGTAATCTGATATAGGTTATATATGTACAATAACATTAAACATATTTCTGCATTAGTCATGTTATAAGAGAAGAATCAGAGCAAAAAGGAAAAACCTCAGAAAAGAAAAACGACAGCACCAAAACCAAAAAGAAATAGTATGGTTCAATCTGCATCCACATTCCACAGTTCTTTTTTTTTCCTGGATTTGGAGAGCATTTTTTTTTTAAATTAAAAAAAAATTTTTAAGTGAGGCAATTGGGGTTAAGTGACTTGCCTAGGGTCACATGGCTAGAAAGTGTTAAGTGTTTGAGGTCAGATTTGAACTCAGCTCTATCCACTATGCCACCCTAGCTGCCCCTGAGCATTTTCCATCATGAGTCCTTTTTGTCCTTCATTCTTGAAGGGCACAAATGACATTAGGAAGGTGATGTCTTGACTTGTAAGTGAAATGGATTTAAGTGAGAGAGGGCTGTGCAAAGTCACAAGCCTCACTCTCTCCTCCAGTCATCTGGGTCCATTGGCAAGATATAAGATCAGGATGACTGCAGATGATTCCAAACTATTATTTCTAAAACAATATTGAATAATAGTGGTGATAATGGACATCCTTGCTTCACCCCTGACCTTACTGGGAAGGCTCCAAGTCTATCCCCAGTTCAGCTAATGCTTGTTGATGGTTTTAGATAAGATATTATCATTTTAAAGGAAAGTTCCATTTGCTTTCTAGCATTTTTAATAGGAATGAGTATTATATTTTGTCAAAAGCTTTTTCTGCTTCCATACAGATAATCATACAATATCTGTCGGTTTTGTTATTGATATGGGTAATTGTGCTGCTAGTTTTCCTACTATTGAAACAGCCCTGTATTCCTGGTATAAAGCATATAGGAATTTCTGAAGGTTCTAAGTTAAGCATCTGTTTTATTATTTTCCAGTTACGTTTATTTCTTATGCACTATGATCCTATTTTTTTTATTATTTTGAATTGTTTTCAGTCATGTCCAACTCTTTGTGACTCCAATTGGGGTTTTCTTGGCAAAGTTACTTAGTGGTTTGCCTTTGCCTTCTCCAGCACATTTTATAAATGAGGAAACTGAGGCAAACCAGGTTAAGTGAATTGCCTAGAGTCATACAGTGTCTGAAGCCAGATTTGAATTCTGGAAGATGAGCCTTTTTGACTCCAGGTCAAGCACTTTATCCACTGTGCCACCTAGTTACCCTTTGTGAATGTAGTATATCTACAATAATAATGTTTATTAACTGTGCATGGTTTTGCTGTTTATTTACATATATTCTAAGGCTTATGCATGTTTGTCATTTAATAGACCTATTAGCTGTTGTTAAATTTACATATTTTTTTACTGTTTATAATTGTTTCTGTATTATAAATATACATGTACTATTAGGAAGTCCATGTACTATGTCTAGACATTTAATTGCTGAAGTAGCCTGTCAAACAATGCTTTGTATCTTGCTATGTCTATTACATACACTGTTAATGTGTATTTGCTGTCAACTGTATGGTGGAATGGTTACTTGTATTGGTGGTATAATCACACTTGTTATTTTAAGGGTTGATGTTTCTTTTGATGGTCATGACCAAGTATATTTGCAGATTTAAAGTTTACCTCAGCTTGGTTTTCCAAGGGGCTGGAAAATCTATGGCCTTGGGAATGAATGCTGGTGGTGTTACCATGGAGACTCAAAATGCAGGAATCTACTTTTTGTGTGTGTGTGTGTGTGGGGGGCAATGGGGGTTAAGTGACTTGCCCAGGGTCACACAACTAGTGTCAAGTGTCTGAGGCCACATTTGAACTCAGGTACTCCTGAATCCAGGGCTGGTGCTTTATCCACTGCGCCACCTAGCCGCCCCAGGAATCTACTTTTGCAGTTAATCAGTCATATTTACCCATGGTTCACAAATGCATGACATTGAACTTGATCAAATTTACACAAAAGGAGAGTGGCTATGTAGAGCAGACAGACAAGGAAGAAGGTATGACAGCCATCCTGGAAAGGCTGGAAGTCCAGCTAGGGCTGGAAATGTACTCTAGATTGTCTAAGCAGGCCATCATCCTTACCAACAGACCTGAGGAAATGAATGTAAGGCAGGACAAGAGCTAAATGTGAGTCAGGTCAGGTGGATGCCAGTGAAAGTAGAATTTTGTGAAGTGGGTCAGTGAGCTACATATACACTAGGTCTCCAACACCTTTCTTTCCCTTTTCTATTCCTAGAGGGTGAGAGTGGCTCTAGATGTACAAACATTTATTTCCCATTTCTTCTCCGTCTTAGGGAATAGTAAAAGGGAGGAAAGCCTATTCTGTTTCCAGTCTTTTTTTTTTTTTACATTTTTTTTAATGAGGCAATTGGGGTTAAGTGACTTGCCCAGGGTCACACAGCTAGTAAGTGTTAAGTGTCTGAGGCCGGATTTGAACCCAGGTACTCCTGACTCCAGGGCCGGTGCTCTATCCACTGCGCCACCTAGCTGCCCCTGTTTCCAGTCTTTGAAGTCAAAGTTGCTTTTCAATTGAATTGTCTCCCAATTATTATAACTTCATTGCTTTATAAATTAGTTATGATATAAAAACTGGTAGCCCACAACTTATTCTGGTTAATGATAATAGTAAAGCCAGATTAGTAGTAAAGTGGGAAACTAGAGGCCATTGAAAAATCGACTCAGTCTCCACATTATTTTGGCTTAGTAAAGGCATTTTTTGTTTGTTTGTGTATATAAATTTCACCTCTGACAAATATGTGTAGCTGAGAAGAGGTTCCTAGCCTCTCCAGGACTGTGGTTCCCATAGCCACTCTTCTTTTGTGGAAGTTTGATCAAGTTCAATATCACATGCGTGGGAACCATGGGTAAAATATGTCTGATTAACTGCAATAGTCACTTCCTGGGAAAATCACTTAACCTCTCATGGTTATGGATAATTCTCTAAGACTTTATGTTGCAGAAATGATATAGATGTTGTTAAGGCTAAAATTCTAGCTAAACTGTCTAAAATATCTAATGAGTGGTCGCCAATAAATTATAAGCTTTAGCAAGAGTTAGACTTTTAAGCATTTATTAAGGAGAATAAGAATTTGGTAAAGAGAGAGAAAAAGGCCTAGATTCCTATCTATTAAAGGGAGAGCACATTTCTAGCTCCCTTCTCCGCCAGAGTCCAGAGGAAAGAGAGTGAGACCGAGCGCCCGTCTCTTCCTTCCTCCTCCCACTAGTCCGCGTCACTTCCTGACTCCTGGTCTTGCCCTCAAAGACCTTCCCTTCATGGGCAGAACTCTTCTACAGTAAGTATCCAGCAGGTGGCGTTATTCCAATCGTTACAGTCCCCCCTGTTGTTCCTCAAGAAACAAAATGTTTCCTTGACGGAACAACGTGCAGTGGCAGAAGTAATTTCCTCATCTGGAAAGTTCCATATACCAATCACATCACAGGTTCAGTTCCTATCCCCTAACTCTTATTGTGTATACAAGGGAAGAATTAGAACTTGGGCCCAAAAACAGGTTTCACAGCCATGTTGCTCTCAAGAAGCAGGGCATGGCTGGACAATTTATAATACTCCAAAAAGGTTGAGAAGATAGAATTAGGTAAATTAGTGGTGCTACAGAGCTGAAAGTCAAATGGTTGGGTAGGACAGTTGGAACAGAGAAGTAGATTGATGAAGGCATCGTTATCCCAGCACAATGAACAGTTGTAGCAGAACATTATAGTGACAAGTGTTTCAAGCTGGGCAGGTTAATTTGAATTGTCTTACATAGAGACAGCATTTTCCCCCCTTTATGAGAATATAGCATCCTGTGGGCCTCCCCCCCCCCATCTATGAGAATATATTTTCCTATAGGTTTTACAGGTTAGGAAGACATTCTCCTCAAAGATTTTGGCAGTACTAAGTACAGCTTCTAAACAGAGTCTAAGAAAAAATGCCAGTCCCAGAGCCTTGAGTCCCTAAGTTTGTTTGAGACCAGAAACATTTTTGCCCCTTAGTGAAAACCTCCAATTTACCTTCTATGTAGGTTGCTTTGCATATATTTGTTTGCAGGTTGTCTTCCTCTTTAGACTGTAAGGTCCTTGAGGGCAGGGCCTGTCTTTTCTTTTTATATTTCCAGTGCTTAGCACATTGCCTGGTACAGGGTAGGTACTTTAAAAAATGTTTATTGATTAGCTGGATAGAATCTGACTCATTTTTGAAGGCTCTTAGGAGCTGGAGCTGGAAGGGATCTGGTAATTCTTTTACTCACTTTATGGATGAAGAAATTGACTTGCCCAGGGTGACACAGGTAGTTGAATAGAGGGTTGGATTTGGAATCTCGGTCCTCTGATTCCAGAGGTGCTAAAATTAAAGGCCAGATGACTTCTAAAGTCACTCATTTCTAAGTCTGTGATCCTCAGATAGTAAGAAATAAACTATTTTTATGATAAAATTCGGGTTAGCTGGTGCTCCCAACTCCTCATTCATTTTGATATAGGAGGTGAAAAAAGGGTTAACAGAAAAACCTAAGATCCAAGCTCTAATTCAGATATGAGCTCTAAGAGGGATTCAGACACCAGTTAATGGTTAACTTAAAAGTCAGGATGCTAAGTTCTCTTACCCATATAAATCAGTACCCATAACCAGAACAGAGGGAGAGAGGCCATGAAGACCTTAAATAAAATGACAGGCTGTAGAAATTCAGACAAGAAATAAATGATAAATGAAGATGTTTTCAAACTAAGCATGGGAATCACAAAGACACATGTGCAGAAAAGGCCAAATTTGTCCCCAGATTCACCTTATGCTGTAAAGCCCCCAAAACACACCTCCACAGAAAAAGGTACCCACCTCAGGGGGTTGGCTTAGGACCCCAGGAACTCCAAATTAGGATAAGCCCTCCTCTATAGCTCCCAAAAGTGGAGATTATTATAATGAGACTGATAATCAATTTATCCACACTATAAATATAACTATCTTTTCTTTCCCTATTGGGGAGATACCTTTCCACTTTTCTGGTTCTCTCCCTGTGGTTACTCACAGTATTGCAATAAAACTAGGGAAACTGAGTAATGGAGTCTTGTAATTCTTTTGGGACGACTCACGATTTGACCCCAAAATCCATCCCACATCAATTTCTAATTAGGATTATAGGTTATGTCAGTCATTAATTAACTAGCATTTATTAAGCGCTTATTACGTTCCCAGTACAGGGCTAAGGGCTGGGGATAAAAAGAAATGACAAAAGAAAAAAATTAAAAACTGCCTGTGCTCTCAAAGAGCTCACAGTGCAAAGGGCGAGACCAGCTCCCAGGGAGCCCTAGACCGCCCCGCCCCCATAGTTTCTTTCCCTGGGTCAGTCAGTTGATAAAACTGGGGTGCCAGGGTAAACAACGCGCCGGCCTCCGGGCCGTTGTGGCTTTCGGGAGGGGGAGGGGTGCCCCACTCGGATATAACCGTCGCCTCGCGCGATCGCCCACGCGCCTGCACCTGGGGTCACCTTTATGCGTCAATCCAAGCTTGAAAGACCGGCCCAGGTGGAGGGTGGGAGTGGAAAGTGGAGTCGAAAGTTTACATAAGGAGGCAGCGCCCCTCCCCCCCCAACTCGCCAAGGCCTCGCTTCCGAGTAAGAATTCTGTTGCCCAGACAACCCTGAAGCGTGGAGGAGTGGAAGACTAGTCAGTCCCCCCGCACCTCCCGCGGGGCTGGCGCCTCCGGCTCGGTGTAGTAGAACTCCGGAAGCTTCTCTGACCTTTTCGCGCAAGCGCGCGCCACCTTTACTTCGGCTCTCCCTTCTCTCAGCTCCCTCTCTCCTTCTCCCCGCCCCGTGCATTCGCGCATGCGTACTCTAGCTGACTTCTTCCGCGCCTCCTCTCTGAGTCAGCTGCGGCCGCCGTCAGCCAGCCCATTTCGCCGCTTCTCCCATGGTCCGCGGCGGGACGGTGTGTCGTCCGGATAGTGGCGCCACTGCCCGAGTTGGAGCCGGAGTCGAGTGAATTTGGAGGGGTCTCTTCGAGGCTGACAGGTGGACCGGCGCCGGGGAGGGGAGGAACTGGAGGAAGAAGACTCGGCCGCGGGGGCTACCCCTACCCCGGCTGTGGAAGATGGTGTTCGAGTCGGTGGTGGTGGACGTGTTGAATCGGTTCTTGGGGGATTATGTAGTGAACCTGGACACTTCCCAGCTGACGCTGGGCATCTGGGGAGGTAACGAGACCTGCCCACCCGCCACCCAGTCGTGCACCTGCCTCCCCTGTCCCCGGTTCGGGCGGGGCTCTTCCCACGGCTTCCCGCAGGGACGCTTCCTGCGGTCACTGCGTCTTCCTAGCCGGCCTCTTAAGCACGCCCGCACTCCCGCGTGTATCTGCTGGCTCACACAGGCACACCCACGAAACGCGGACACGCCTTCCTTCCCAGTTCTTTTCGGGGTGATTTGCCCCCTTCCCCCCTTGAGCCCCTTTCTCTGCTGGGGTCCTTCCCTTCTCCGGGGGTCTCTCTCTCCCCGGTGACACCTCCGCTCTCCCAGAGATGATCAGATTATATAAACTTGGGGGTGTAGGTGGTAGTTGGGAATTTCTATTTTTATTGCCTGGGAATTTTTCATAATTTTTTTTTTCTCGGGGGAAAGGTTTAGAAAACTTCGTCTCTCTGGACTTCAGCAAAACCTAAGAAGATGGGGTGACTCGAAATCAATGCCCCTTGTCCTTTTCATCCCAGCTGCTTTAGTTTCTATTTTGGGAGGGGAGGGGTGATTGTGAAGCAAGGAAAAAGGTTCTGCTTGTGTTTTCTTGGTTATTTTGCCCCTTCTCTTATAACGGGCTAGCAGAGACAAGTTTCTCCCTCACGTTTCTCGACACGTGTAGGTGAAACGCCTGACATAAAATTTCTTTCGCCTTAACCTAGTTTCTCTTCGTGAGAACAGCTTTCGCCTTTATTTGCATGACTTGCGGGTGTCTGTACATTTTCGCCTTGTGCATGGCTGATAGTTATTCTGCCTCAAGTGTCTATTCCTCGTGGCTTTGGGGGTTTATGTTTAGGAATTATATAACTTTGACAAATTAGTGTAGAAGAGCGGGCAAAATTTATAGAGAAATAAGTTTAGCCGACTAAATAATGAAATACGAACCTGATTTTTTGCTAGTTTACACTAATACTTAATTTGTTTTAGAGACTTATTTTTAGTGCTTTGTGCACCTCAGTTTGTAATGTAGTTTTGTATACAGCAAGTGTAGGCAAATTAACCAGTATGTCATTTTTCTGATTTAAACTGGTTAATGGTGACATATTTGAAATTAAGGCTAGTTTTCCAAATAATGAAAGCTAGTTACTTTTTAAAGGTATTTGCCTTTTCCATTTTTTTTTTTTTAAAGCCTTCCTACAGGATTTGCTTTTACTGAGGGTTTTTTTCTCCCTATCAACTGAAGCTTAAGTTTCTGGAGTGATATTCAGTTTGAGGTGTAACCTATTTATTTTTACATTACATTATGATTAACACTGTTATTGGAGTAGTTGTCCAGGAGCTATATGTAAGTTTTAGCTCAGCCAGCTTCTAACTAATAATGGGTGATGTTTGATAAATTGTTTAATTTATTTGTCTCCCCAGTATCTTCATTTTGCAAATGGAGATACAAACGGACATCATAATAAACCAGTCTCATTCTACTTCTGAAAGCTGCCCTAAGAATAAATGAGAAATGTTTTGTTCACTGGTGGAAGTTTGCAAATAAATTCAAGATAGTAATGTTAATATTATATATAGTTCATTTTCACCAGGTATTGTGCAAAGTGCCTTCATTTCATAGATTACAAATAATCCTGTGTCTCAGAAGAGAGAGTTGCTATGTCGAATGCCTCGTGTTTCAGCAGAAAGACCTAGGGCATTTCACTTGACTGCTTCTGAGGCCCCAATTTCCTTATCTGTAAAATGAAGGGATTGGACAAAAATGATCCCTCATGTCCTCTTCGGTTCTAATTGTATGTAAATGTGAAATAAAATTCTTTAATATAGTTTTTTAACTGACTGGACAGTATACATCAGAACTTCGACTTTTAAAAAAGACTATTTTGGCATAGAAAATTTTGCACATTTGTAGAATGTTTTCATTGACACTTTTCTGTAGTATTTCAGAAATAGAAACTTGATGCCGTGGAGTAAAAATCATTGAGATCATAGATTTTATCTTTTTTTTTTTTTTTTGCTGGGCAATGAGGGTTAAGTGACTTGCCCAGGATCACACAACTAGTAAGTGTCAAGTGTCTGAGATCGAATTTGAACTCAGGTCCTCCTGACTCCAGGGCCTGTGCTTTATTCACCTGTACCACCTAGCTGCCTCCATAGATTTCATCTTTTGCACATCATTGTCAGAATATTTTTGAAATGACTCAGAAGTTTTGATCTGATATGTGCCTAGAAACTGTAGTAGTGAAACCAATTTCACCATTAGCATATTTCTTATATTGAACCTGATATGATACCTCTTGCTTTTTCTGCACATAGTAAGCCTGAAAAGGTTGTGCTCCAAAAGCTAGTTTTTAAGTTTGTAACTTTCCCAGGGTAAACAATATTATTATCTTCTGCTTTCCAATATAGGCAACAAAAACCTATTTAATATGAAGCTTAGTTGAACTATATATATTAAGTGCTTGTTTGATCTCTGAGTCCCAGGAGCAGTTAGGGACAGGAGGTGTAGGGAAGATAATTTAAGTAAATGAAATATGTTACTTTTTTTTTTTAAACATGAGTTAGTGTTCCTTAGTGGATAGAGAGCTAGCCTCAGAGTCAAGATGACCTGGGTTCTTATCCTGCTGCTGATTTACTGGTTTGTGACCCTGGGCAAGTGCTCGGGGCTACTCTGAGACTATAGATTGCAGCTAAGGTGACAGTCTGCATTGGAGAGTTTTCTTATCCTGGGGTTGCCTTGATGAATAAAATCACAGTGCCAATCCCTATCTATATCCTGTTTTCTTTCCATGCTGTCAGTGTACATATGACTGTAATCCATCTACTGTGGTAATGTTAGTCTTCAGTACCTCCTGAAGTGTCTTATGCTTCAATATCAGCAACAGTTCTACTTCCCCAATAACTTTCCTCTCAGTGAGAGTAGGTTTCAGTACAATAAATGTTCAGAGGTATGTAAGTGTACTAATTCATGGTTATTGTGAATGACTACTTCTTTACCTTCCCAGAGGTACTAGGGATTAAAAAAATTTTTTTTATTGGTATCTTTTGTTTTTACAACTCCTATCTTTTCCATTTTATTCTCCTTTATCTTCCCTGAGAATTATCCCTTATAAAAAAGAATAAAAAAGGGGGAAAAACGCCCCACTTGATCAGCAAAGCTAAATACATCAACCAAGATCATCATTATATGTAATTTTCCCTATCTATAGTTCCCTCCAAGAAGCAGAGAGAGCTCACATCTCTTTTTTAGGGCCAAACTTGGTCACTGTAATTTCACAGCAGTTTCAGTTGTTTTATTTTTGTTGTTCTTTCTGTTTGCATTATTATAGTCATTGTATATATTGGTTTTCTGGTTCTGCTTACTTTTCAATAGTTCCTATGTCTCCTTGTATCCATGTTTAATTTTTACATTGCAGTAATATTCCACTACATTCATGTACCACAGTTTGTTTAACCATTCACCAATCTTTGTTGTTATTCAGTCATTTCAGTTGTATTTGACTCTGTGACCCTCTTTGGGGTTTTCTTGGCAAAGATAATGGAATAGCTTGTTATTTCCTTCTCCAACTCATTTTACAGGCGTGGAAACTGAGGCAAAGAGGGTTAAGTGACTTGCCCAGGATTACACAGCTAGTAAGTGTGTCTGAAGCCAGATTTGAACTCAGGAAGATGAGTCTTCCTAAACTCCTGGCCTGGGATTCTTATCTCCTGAACCACCTAGCTCCCTTTCACCAATCAGTGGGCATCTAATTTGTTTCCAGTCTTTGCCAAATATATTTGTGTATATTGAATTGAGCCTTTCTTTTTGTTATTGAACTAGTTGGGATATATGTCTAGTCATGGGATCTCTGGCATATTTCCAAATTTCTTTTCAGAATGATTTGGCCAGTAATTCACATCTCCACCAGTAGGGTATTTCTGTGCATTTCTTTGCATCATCTTCCCATTTTAGGGCTTTTCTTTGTATTTTCTTCTCATCTTTTGTCATTTTTGCTAATTTGTTGGGTTGAGGTGAAACCTCAGTTTTGATTTGATTTGTAGTTCTTTTATCCCTTATTAATGATTTAGAAATTTCTTCTATTTGGTTGTTAGTAGTTTGCAATTCTTCTTTGGAGAACGATTTGTTCCTATCTTTGATCACTTATTCAATGGAGAATGGCTTTTGACCATGTAAATATTTGTGTTTCCTATGTATCTTTTAGATCATACTGTTATCTAAATTTTTTCCCACTACTTGACTGCTTCCATTCTGAATCTAGCTGTGTGGGGCAAAAGATTTTCAATTCACCAAAAAAAAAAGGGGGGGGCAGCTAGGTGGCGCAATGGGTAGAGCGCCAGGCCTGGATTCAGGAGGACCTGAGTTCAAATCCGGCCTCAGACACGTAACACTTACTAGCTGTGTGACCCTGGGCAAGTCACTTAACCCCAATTGCCTCACCAAAAAAAAAAAAAGATTTTCAATTTCATGTAATTGAAGTGATCCTAAATTTCAGGGATTCCTAACCATTTTTTGTGTCGCTCTTTGACAATCTGAAGCCTATGGACCTCTTAGAATAATGTTTTTAATGCACAAAGTTTTATAAACATGATTACAAAGAAAACTAGTTATATTGAAATAGTTGTCAAAATATTTAAGAAGGTTCATGGATCCTAGGTTAAGAACCCCTGCTTTATTTGGTTATGACTTCTTCCTTAATAGAATTTTTAATATTTTGATTTGTCATAGACCTGCACATAATTCTGTTGGCATTATAGTATCATGACCTCTTATTTTCTAAATAAGTTTGATTGTTTTACTTTTCCATCATAGCTGTTCCCAGATATCATGTAGACACAAGTTTCTAACAACGAAAAGTAATTCAAAAACAATACAGTGACTGTGTCTGATAGTATGTGCAGTCTGCATTTGTAGGACTCCATCTCCTCTACTACAAGTGGATTGGTACTTCCACATCTCTGTGCTAGGGCCTAGATTCTGGGCATAACACTTAAAACTGTGCATTTATGCTTGTATTTACTATTTGTGCAATTTTTAGATTTACTAATTGTTATACCATCTTATCAAAGGTTCTTTAAATTGATTCTATATTCCATCGTTGGTCAAGTTAGCATCTTCTCTAAAGTATTTTATAATTCTTTGATGTTTGCAGGTTGTGAAAACACAGTATGCTTTTTTAAAATTTTAGTTAGAATAAGGTGGTAGTTTATTTAGAGGCAAGGGAAGGGAAGGGGGGAGGGAAGGGAAACCATGACAGAAATCCTTGGACTTCTCATGGGGAGATAGGCACAAAGCACGTGGCTCAGAGGTACCAATCTCCCACAGTATGCCTTTAGTGGCATTCTTTTAAAAGAGCACAATCAGCAATTTATTAATGGAGACTTTATCTTGAGGAAGGCATAGTGCTAGGTAGAATGAGGGATGTAAAACTATATAGAAACTGGACCTCACCTCAAGAAACTTGCAATCTAATTGGTCTAAATATAGAAGAGGAGGGGATTATAGGTTGGACTAGTTTTTCCTGTATCTATCTATCTAAAATAGTATTTTATTTTTCCCTCAATTACATGTCAAAATAATTTTTAGTATTCTTTTTTATAAGATTTTGAGTTCCAACTTTTTCACCCTCCTTCCCCTCCCCTCTTCCTAAAATGGTAGGCAGTTTCATATAGGTGTTAAGGGCTAAAATTCTAGCTAGTCTGTCTAAAATATCCAATGAGTGATCGCCAATAAATTATAAGCTTTAGCAAGAGTTAGACTTTTAAGCATTTATTAAGGAGAATAAGAATTTGGTAAAGAGAGAGAAAAAGGCCTAGATTCCTATCTATTAAAGGGAGAGCACATTTCTAAGCTCTGCTCTCCACCAGGGTCCAGAGGAAAAAGCATGAGACCGAGCGCCAGTCTCTTCCTTCCTCCTCCCACTAGCCCGCATCACTTCCTGACGCCAAAGAAAAGACTCCTGGTCTTGCCCTCAAAGACCTTCGCTTCATGGGCGGAACTCTTTTACAGCAAGTCTCCAGCAGGTGGCGTCATTCCAATTGTTACATAGGTTATACATGAAACATATTTCCATATTAGTCACAGTTGTGAAAGAAGAAACAGATCAAAAGGAAAAAAAAACACAGTAAAGTAAGTGAAGAAAGTATGCTTCAGAGTCTGCATTCAGAGTATCAGTTCTTTATCTGGATGTGGAAAGCATTTTACTTCATGAGTTCTTTGTATTTGTCTTGGATCATTGTGATGCTGGGAAGAGCTGAGTCATTCATAGTTGATCATCACACAATATTGTTGATATTGTGTACAGTGTTTTTCTGGTTCTGCTCATTTTACTTTGCATCAGTTTGTACAAGTCTTTCCAGGTTTTTCTGAAATCTGCTGGTTCATCATTTCTTTTTTTTTTTAAGTGAGGCAATTGGGGTTAAGTGACTTGCCCAGGGTCACACAGCTGGTAAGTGTTAAGTGTCTGAGGCAGGATTTGAACTCAGGTACTCCTGACTCCAAGGCCGGTGCTCTATCCACTGCGCCACCTAGCTGCCCCTGGTTCATCATTTCTTACTGCAAAATAATATTCCATTAGATGTATATACCACAGCTTGTTTAGCCATTCTAATATTTTGCTACCATGAAAAGGACTGATAAATATTTTTGTGCAGGTAGGGCCTTTTCCCTTTTTTTATGATCTCTGGTATATAGACCTAGTAGTTGTATTGCTGGATCAATATAAAGTCTATGTATGCCCTTTGGACATAGTTCCAAATTGCTCTCCATTGGTTGGACTAGTCTTGAGAAAAGTTTCATTTTGGAGTTGAGATTTGAGCTGGACATTAGCAAGTTTTTTTTGGGGGGGTGGCATTCCAGACTGTGGGGATTGGAATGACGCCACCTGCTGGATACTTAATGTAGGAAAGCTCTGCCATGAGGAGAAGGCCTCTGAGGGCAAGGCCATGCAGTTTTTCTCGCAGTTCTGGATCGCTTTGGCCGGGGAAATCGGGGAACCAGACAAGTACGCTGAGGCTTACCAGATGACATTTGTGCTATTATCCCGTACGAGATTGTACGCCTCCCGGCAAGCTTCTTTGTCGATCTTTGTGGCCATCTCTTGTGACCAGAAACTGGATTCCCAAAAAATGGGAGGAAAGAGTGCCAAAAGGGACGAACCAGTTGGGGAAGAGACAAGGTTTGCTTGTGGGAGGAAGAGGGGCGAGGCTGGCTCTCTTGCTCTCTTTCCTCAGGACTCAGGTAGAGAAGGGAGCTAGAAATGTGCTCTCCCTTTAATAGATGAATCTAGGCCTTTCTCTTTCTTTTCACTAAATTCTTATTCTCCTTAATAAATGTTTAAAAGACTAATTCTTGCTAAAGCTTATAAATTATTGACGACCACTCATTAGATACTTTAGACAGACTAACTAGAATTTTAGCCCTTTACAGGATGATTCCTCATAAAGAATACATTCTATCAAGATGATCTGTGAGAGACCTCATTTTAAAGTAAAGCATTTGAAGAAATTTTGGCACTCTTTATCCATTAAAAATATAGATGTAGTTTTTGAAAAACAAGGATTAGTAAAGTTAGTGTTTCTTCTTTTAAGATCTTTAATAAGGTTGGCTTTAGTAAATATATACCTTATTTGGGTGATACACTTGGCAAAATCTAAATTGTGCATTCTTCAGTGTTTTTTAGAAAATTTTGTGGGTAAGATGGTTTCTTTTCTGTAATTTGATTTTAGGGTTCTGTTTTTTAGATATTACCTTTATTACATGATCATTTATCTGGAGTCCATTTGACTAAGCATCATCTCAAACTTGATGGGATATTGTAGTTGAAAATTTTATTTCATTTCTCCTTACAACCCCTTGCACTCAATAAATACTTGTGGATTTCAGCAGTGTAGAGGACTACTGGTGATAAAAGCCCCTCTACCAATATAGAATAATATTGGTCTTGCAGTTTATAGTTTTAAAGAATTTTGGGGTTTTTTGAGAGACTGATGACTTGCCTAGAGTTAAAGAGTTTGTAATAGTCATTGCCTGAAGTAGAATATGTTGACATAAATACAACTTTTGGTTAGCTTTCACTGAGGAAGATATTTCCTTTAAAATATGATTAAAATGGTTTTTGTTTTGTTCTGTATCATAGTAAGACACTTGAACTAACTAATCTATGATTCTTATAGTATGGGAACTATTTGATAAGAGGTAATGTTGATATGTGGAACAACTTGTAGGGGGCATACAAAGTTTTAATTAAAATATATGAAATAACAATAGTGAGTAGCATTTTTCAGGATATAAACACTATTTAAAAGTTATTTGCTACCCAGAGTTTTTGAATGATTAGAGATTGTACTTTTTATGTTGGATTGACTAGGGATATGGCAGAGGGTTTTAAGTTATGTGTATAATTTTATTAAATCTTAATGTTCTAATTGTGAATCCTTTGCATATTGTAATACAATAGGAATGCTGGCTATGTATCAGCTGTTGAAAGTAGAGTGTTAACAGAGTAAATATTTAAATTTTCTATCTTAAACTTAAGACTTATAATGAGGAGTTTTAGCAACACTTAAAGATATAATAAAAGTAGTAGCATAGGATTTTTCTATTGAATTCAAAAGACATTTTTTACCAAAG
Organism: Dromiciops gliroides; assembly: GCF_019393635.1. Classification (NCBI taxonomy): domain Eukaryota; kingdom Metazoa; phylum Chordata; class Mammalia; order Microbiotheria; family Microbiotheriidae; genus Dromiciops; species Dromiciops gliroides. The sequence continues at coordinate 612,683,771 of NC_057861.1, read as the reverse complement.
TGCTGAGAAGTTGAGTAGGGTTAAATAATTCACTTGTATTATAGGATATGCTTTCCTTATAAATTTCCTGCATCTAATGGTAATAAACAATTTCATGAGATGTTTGGTCATCTTGTCTTTAACTGTTTATGATAAACATTTACAAAAAAGAACACCATGAAGATAATTGTAGCTTGTGTGTCAAAATCTGATGCAGAGGTAGACAGGTTTTATGAAGAACTTGATTAGACCCTTTATCTTTTGCTTGTTTTTGTTTTGTTTTGTTTTGCAGGGCAATGAGGGTTAAGTGACTTTCCCAAGGTCACACAGCTAGTGTCAAGTGTCTGAGGCTGGATTTGAACTCAGGTCCTCCTGAATCCAAGGCCAATGCTTTATCCACTGAGCCACCTAGCCTCTCCCTCATTCATTCTTTATAATGAAATTATTTAGTTTCCAATTGATTTTCATTCTACTTTTCTCTGGCTCTTTTCTTACATGTAATTTTTATTGCATCATGATCTGAGAAGGATGCATTTACTATTTCTGCCTTTCTACATTTGACTATGATGTTTTTGTGCCCCAATACATGGTCAATTTTTGAAAATGTGCCATGTACTGCTGAGAAAAAGGTATATTCCTTTCTATCCCCATTCAATCTTCTCCAGACATCTTTCATGTCTAACTTTTCTAGTAATCTATTCACCTCTTTCACTTCTTTCTTATTTATTTTTCTGCTAGATTTATTAATTCTGAGAGGGGGAGATTCAGATCCCCCACTAGTATAGTATTTTTTTTTTTAGTGAGGCAATTGGGGTTAAGTGACTTGCCCAGGGTCACACAGCTAGTAAGTGTTAAGTATCTGAGGCCGGATTTGAACTCAGGTACTCCTGACTCCAGGGCCGGTGCTCTATCCACTGCGCCACCTAGCTGCCCCTACTAGTATAGTATTACTGTCTAATTCCTCTTGTAACTCATTTAACTTCTCCTCTAAGAATTTGGATGGTATACCACTTGACGCATACATATTTAATATTGATATTACTTCATTATCTATAGTACCTTTTGGCAAGATGTAGTTTCCTTCCTTATCTCTTTTAATGAGATCTATTTTTGCCTGCGCTTTGTCTGAGATAAGGATTACTACCCCTGCTTTTTTTACTTTAGCTGAAGCATAATATATTCTGCTCCAGCCTTTTACCTTTACTCTGTGTGTATCTCTCTGCTTCAAATGTGTTTCTTGTAAACAGCATATTGTAGGATTCTGGTTTTTAATCCACTCCGTAATTTGCTTCCATTTTATAGCAGAGTTCATCCCATTCACATTCACAGTTATTATTACTGACTGTCTATTCCCCTCCATTCTATTTCCCCCTTTGTTCTTTTTCCCCCTTCTTTCACCCTATTCCTCCTCACCACCGTTTTGCTTCTTACCCCTGCCTCCCCCAATCTGCCCTCCCTTTTTATCACCCCCCTCTCTTTTCTTTACCCTTTTCTCCCTTGCTTTTGTCCTACTTTCTATCAGTCCCCCCTCTTTCCCTTCCCCTTTTGCTTTCCTAAAGAATGAGCTAAGTTTCTTTATCCCAATGAATGTATGTGTTATTCCCTCTTTGAATCAAATCTAATGAGAATAGGGTTGAAACAATGTTCACCCCTCCTTTCTTTCCCTCTATTGTAATAGGTTTTTTTTCACCTCTTCATATGATATAATTCACCCCATTCCACCTCCCTTTTCCTCTCCTCCCCATAGACTCCCTTTTTAACCCCTTAATTTTCTTTGTATCATCACATCAAAGACAATTTATATTTGTATCCTCTGTGTAAAGTCCTTCTCTCTGCCCAAATACATTTACAACTCTTAAGAGTTATGAGTATTATATTCCCGTGTAGGGATGTAAACAGTTTAACCTAATTGAGTAACTTTTTTTTTCCCCTCTGTTTCCATTTTTAATCTTCTCTTGAGTCTTGTATGTTGAGATCGAATTTTCTATTCATTTCTGGTCTTTTCATCAGGAAACATTGAAAATCCCCAGTGTCATTGAATGTCCATCTTTTCCCCTGAAAGAGAATGCACATTTTTGCTGGGTAATAGATTCTTGGCTGCAATCCAAGCTCCTTTGCCTTCCGGAATATCATATTCCAAGCCTTGCGGTCCTTTAATGTTGAAGCTGCCAGGTCCTGAGCAATCCTGACTGTGGCTCCATGATATTTAAATTGCTTCTATCTGGCTGCTTGGAGTATTTTCTCCTTCACTTGATAATTCTGGAATTTGGCTACAATATTCCTTGGGGTTTTCCTTTTGGGGTCTCTTTCAGGAGGTGATCGGTGGATTCTTTCAATGATGACTTTATCCTCTGATTCTATAATATCAGGGCAGTTGTCCTTAATAATTTCCTGGTATATGGTGTCTAGATTCTTTTTTCTGATCATGGCTTTCAGGCAGTCCAGTGATTCTCAAATTGTCTCTCCTGGATCTGTTTTCCAGATCAGTTGTCTTTCCAATGAGGTATTTCGCATTTTCTTCTAATTTTTTCATTCTTTTTATTCTGCTTGACTGATTCCTGCTGTCTCATGGATTCCTTATCTTCCAACTGTCCAATTTTAATTTTTAAGGCATTGTTTTCTTCAGTGAGATTATGCACCTTTTTTTCCATTTGACCAGATGAATTTTTTAAGGAATTGTTTTCTGCAGTCAATCTTTTTGCTTCCTTTTCCAAGCTTCTGATTGTTTTTTCATAGTTTTCTTGTTTTGCTTTAATTTGTCGCCCCATTTTTTCTTCTACCTCTCTCAATTGATTTTTAAAATCCTTTTTGAGCTCTTCCAGGAAGGCTTTTTGTTCTTGAGACCAATTCACCTTCCCTCTTTTTTTTTTTTTTTTTTTTTAGTGAGGCAATTGGGGCTAAGTGACTTGCCCAGGGTCACACAGCTAGTTAAGTGTTAAGTGTCTGAGGCCGGATTTGAACTCAGGTACTCCTGACTCCAGGCCCGGTGCTCTATCCACTGCGCCATCTAGCTGCCCCTCACCTTCCCTCTTGAGACTTCACATGTAGGCAATTTGAGGGTAATGTCCTCATCTGAGTTTGTTTTTGCATCTTCCCTATTGATACAGAAGCTCTCAATGGAGAGGGCTCTTTTTTGCTTCTTACTCGTTATTGTAGCTTATTTATTTATTTTTTAAGTTGAGGTCTGCTCTGGGGGCACCAGGGTCCCTGTTTTGGGCTTCTTGTGCAGGGGTATAGGTGCTGTTTTACCAGCTTTTTACACTGAGGACTTTAAGGGTGTGCAGTTCCCCGCCCCCTGCACTTCCTGTCTGATGGCGCTAGGATCAGTGGGCCAAGTCAAGCCTGTTCTGTTCGTGGCCCTCCAGTTTGCAACTTGCCCTCTCGGCTAGTGCAGGTAGGTTTTTCCACTGTCCTGCTGGGCCACCAGATTTTTGCGCCAGGATCCAGGGACCTCAGTTGTTCAGCTGTGGCCCGCAGCTTCCTGCTGACTTGCCCCAACCCCCTTGGCGCTGGGCTGCTGCCCTGCACTGCGCCTCCCTTTTGCCCGAGTCAGACTGACCTTTTCCTGAAGTCTTCTCTGGTTGGAAGACTGTGTCTCTCTGTCTCTTTGCAGGTTCTGTAGTTTCAGAATCTGTCCAATTGATGTAATGTTCTTTTTGAGGGAACAGAAGGAGAGCTCAGGCAGCTTACTGATTCCTCTCCGCCATCTTGACTCTGCCCTCTTCTCTTCATTTTAATGAGTTTTTTATGTCATAGTACACTGTCAGCTTTCTTTCTCTCTCTCTCTCTCTCTCTCTCTCTCTCTCTCTCTCTCTCTCTCTCTCTCTCACACACACACACACACACACACACACACACACACACACACACAGAGGTGCAATGCAAAGGAAATATGAATACATTTTTTATAGTTCTCAGTAATTTCCACCAGTTGAACGTATCTAACTTTTCTAAAATATTGTTTTGTTTTAACTTCTTGTTTCTTCTTGCTAGAGTTTCCTAAGTTTGATTTCAGTCAATAAGCATTTATTAAGTTCTTATGATTTTCCTCATACTGTGCTAATTGCTGAGATTACAAATAAGGAGAAACAAGCTTTTCCCTCAAGGAGCTTACATTAAAATGGGAGTGTTAGGTTAGTAAAAGTTATTGTTCTTTTATTTTTACTGTTGTATTGTTTGAGATCATGTTTGCTACCCTTGCTTTTTTAGATTCATTTGAGGCATAATAGATTGGTCTCCAGCCCCTGATCCAAACTCTATCAATCTTTGTTTCAAGTATGTTTCTTGTAAATAGTACATTGCTGTATTCTACTTTTTGTTAATGAATTTGTCTTGCTTACATTTGATGTTTTGCTTCCATAAAATAAGCAACTGGTGGCACCTTTGATAGAAAGCTGGGAGTGGAGTTAGGAAGGCTTAAGTTCATATCTGTCCTCAGAGACACTAGTTCTGTGGCTCCAGGCAATTTACTTAATCTCTGTCTGCCTCAGTTTCCTCAACTGTAAAGTGGGGATAATAATATTACCTACCTTCAGGGTTGTTAGGAAGATCAAATTATAAAATAGTTATCAAATGTTTAGCACACTGCCTGGCACAGAATAAGTACTTAATGAATACTTATTTTCTTCCTTCCATCATCATATCCTGCAGTGCTAACTCCTCCTCTTACAAAGAAATAAATAGAAGATGGCAGAAGAAAGGAATTGGGGGCAAGATCAGTTATGTTGTTATTGGAGTGAACTGCCCTTAGTTCTTTTCCGTTTCTCTCTTCACCTAGTTCTGGTTCAGGCTGCTGGATCTTAGCCTTCCTTTTTTTCTTTTTAATCTCTATACTATATTCTCCATAGTTGAAGTTTGTTTTGCTTGTTAGTTCCTCCCCATTCCCATACCTTCCCCTCTTGTCCATTTCCCTGCTAATTTCAGTGTATTTTCCTTTTGCTTTTTTCCTCTTTTTAAAAAATATGTATTTTGGGGCAGCTAGGTGGCGCAGTGGATAGAGCACCGGCCCTGGAGTCAGGAGTACCTGAGTTCAAATCCGGCCTCAGACACTTAACACTTACTAGCTGTGTGACCCTGGGCAAGTCACTTAACCCCAATTGCCTCACTTAAAAAAAAATAAAAGGTTGACTTAAAAAAAATATGTATTTTACTGATGTCTTTTGTTTTTACATAGACAAAATTCTCACTAAAAACAATCAGTAAAACTTATTAATACATCAAAAAATCTGAAAATATCTTCATTGTGCAACTCCTATACATCTCCCATCTCTGAAATGAACTGAGGTGAGAGAATCTTCTTGTATCTCTTTTGAGTCATTCTTGTATTTGTAGTTTTGAAACATTTACTCCTGGTTCTTTCAGATTTCTTTTAACTTACTTTGTTGTAGTCATTGAGCACATTGTTTTTTGATTCTGCTTCCATCACTTTGCATTAAATCATGTACATCTTTGCATGTTTTTCCATATTCATAATTTCTTATAACACAATAATATTCCATTACATTTATATGCCACATTTTGTTTAGCCAGTCTCCAGTCAATGGGAATCTGTTTTGTTTCCAATTCTTTGCTTTCACAAAAAGGGCTGCTAATATTTTGGTGTATAGAGAGACATTTATATCAATGAGCTGGTTGGGTTATAAGCCTAGTAGTGAAATATCAGAATCAAAGCGTCTAGATATTTTAGTCACTTTATTTGCATAATTTCCAATTGCTTTCCAAACTTGTAGTATCAATTAATAGCTCTACCAACAATGTATTAGTGTGCCTATCTTCCAACAACCCCTCCATCATTAACTATTTCCATCTTTTGTCATCATTGCCAGTTTGTAGGGAAATACTATGGACAAGAAAAGGGAAGGGTAAGAGAAGGTTAGAATTGAGGAGGGAGTAGCAAGCAAAGCAAATTTCAACTATGGAGGATGTATTTATATTTCTGCTTTTCTGTATTTGTTTGCTTTCTTTATGCTCTAACATGTAATCAGTTTCTGACAAGCTGCCATGCACAACTAACTGATCGGTATGTTTTCTTTATGATTCTCTTTCATCAGTTTCTAGAAGTCTTATAAATTACTTTTCTAAAATTCTGTTCACGGCCTTAATCTAGTTCTTGTTTATCTTTTCATTGGATTAACCTAGTTCTTAAAGGAGCACATTGAAGTCTCCAATAATTATTGTTTTGCCATCAATTTTTGTCTATAGTTCAGTTAGCTTTTCTTGAAAAGTTTTGACTATGATGCCTTTAAGTAAATTTTCCCTTTTTATTTGCATTCTATACTTTAGACATTCTGTTTTTACTGTTCTTGCCTGTGCATGCTATCCCATCTACTGCTTCAGTGGATTTTCACTGCCTGTCTTTCATGCTTGGAATGCTTTCTTTTTTCACTTCTATATCTTGGAATTCCTAGCTTACTTTAAGACTCAATAAAAATGCTACTTCCTGCTCCGTAAGTTGTTATTTTTCTCTCTGTTCCCCGGACCCAATTATTTTTTATTCAGTTATCATATTGTATCCCTCTTGTAAGTTTCCCTCTTATCAAGGACTATTTATTTTTGTCTTTATATTCCTAGCACTGAGCACAGCGTTTTGCACACAGTAGACATTTAATAGATGGTTATTGAACTGAATTGATACAAATTATTTTGATAATTTCATTGATATTCATATGGGTTGTTTTCCCTAAAATAGATCTCTAAAGGGAAAAAAATATGTACGTGACTTTTAAAAAACACCAGTTATAGACTGTACTCAAATGCTTTATATTTCTAGCTCTCGATTTCTTTTTTACAAGCTTTAGACACATTCCAGATGTTCAGTGGACATTTTTGCCCGAGTGCCCTGGCAATATCTCCAACTCAGTTTGTTCAAAGTAGAAGTTATCTGTTTTTCTCAAACTGTCTCCTTCTGACTTCTCTTTTTATGTTAGTGGTACCATTCATTCAGCTATCCATGTGTGAAACCTTAGTGTTCTCTTTGATTCTTTATTTTCCTTTACCTTTCATTTCCAATCAGTTACCAGGTCCCTTGGATTCTCGTTCAACATCTCTGAAACTTATTCCTACTTCTACCAACTTAGTATAGGTTCCCATTTTAGCCGCCTGATGGCTAGTGTCAGCAGGCAATCACAGTGTCACAAGACTTAACGTGAAAACCAGGTTTGTTATAAGAGAAACAAACATGTATGTGGAATACAAGGGCTTCCCAGTCTTGACATTTTTATAATAGCAGGACAAAGGGAGGAGGGGATACTAGGAAGGAGTATGATGTGGGAGGGAGGAAAAAAAGACAAGACCACTGCCTATGGGGAGGAACAAGGTGATGGCAAAGCCTCATTTTTTTTTGCTTGGGAACTACATGACTATGAAGATAGGAGGGTCTGCTAATCTTCAGAGGACCCCAGCTGCACAAGCATTATTGTAGCCTGGCACAGACTGGCCAGTGCTTGTGTTGCCTTCCAAGAACACACAGGGAGTTCAGTTTGGGGTGTAACAACAAATTATGTCAGCTCAGGGGTAGCTTTGCCCTTGACACATTCAGGGCCTCCTGCATGCACTGGGTCCAGTATTTCTGGAAAATATGGCAACTCAAAGAGACCAGTTCAGGGGACCCCTTAATAGCCCTTAACACTAATTCCCCAGACTCTTTAATCCCTCCATTTTACCCTCCCCAGATTAATATTCAAAACCCTTCCATATCTGAATGTGCCACTCCTTTGGTCAAAATCCTTCCTTGAATGCTTATTTTCTCCAAAATAAAACACATTAGGGTGGCACTCAAGGATCTACCAGACAGAATACCTCCCTGCCTTTTGTCAACATTTTATACTACATTTCCCTTTCATATTGTAGATAAATAGAAATAATTGTCATCCTGTGAACACATCTAAGAATTTTCTGTTCTTTTTTCCTTTGTTAATACTGTTCCCACCTTTGCTTTTTAAAAATCCTATGCATCCTGCCTGACTCAACTTGAATTTTATTTCTTTGATTCTGTTTCCAGCACTATACCCTGCTGACCTTTGTTCTCCTTAACCTTTGCATTATACTCTATACCCATCTTAATTCTTATTTCTTTCTGGACTAAAGTTATTCAGTATTGCATATTTGTATATCATTTACCTGTATGTAAGCTCTACCAGGGTGCAGGGATCCTGTCTTGCTTGTATGTTCCTCAGGACATAAGACAATATACTATGCATAATTAGGTGCTTTGTAAATGTTTGTTGAATGAATTGAGATATATTTATTAGAATAGTAGACAAGTGTAGTAAAATCACATGTAATAAGCCTTTGAAAAAAGCACTATAAATAAAAATGTTGTTTTAACAGAACAATGAATAGTAAAAATAAATGTATTATTTTACACACAATAAATAAATCATATGGAAATTGGAAAAAATATGGACAAGATGAAAATAGTGCAATGAATTCTTAGCCTGTTGATCATGTTTTTTTTTTTTTAAGAGTCTTTGTTTATTTTATTTTAGCGGGTCAATGAGGGTTAAGTGACTTGCCCGGGGTCGCACAGCTAGTAAATGTCAAGTGTCCAAGGCCTGACTTGAACTCAGGTCCTCCTGAATTCAGGGCCTGTGCTTTATCCACTTCGCCACCTAGCTGCAGGCCCCCCCCCCCCCCCGATTATTTGTGCTCGTATTGTTGACTGTATGATATCCAGAGAGAGTTAATTATTCCATTGTACTTTGTGCTGGTCAGACCATTTCTGTATTATTTAATTTTTTATGTATTTTAAGAAGGAAGTTTGTCAGTGGACATATTGGAGGACAGCCAGAGGAAAGTAAGCAAATAGCCACCATGGTCAGATTACATTTCTTGTGAGGAATAATTGAAGGAGTGGGGATATTTAGAATGAAGATCAGAAAATTTGGGGGTGATGAGTTGAGAGAGACATTATAACTACTCTCAGATAATCCATAGTCTATCTCTAAAGAGACAGTCTTCTTCCTTCTATCATGCATCTCTTCTGACTTTGTTCAGTTCTTCTTAATGTGAGTATAACAATTCTATTTCAGTGATTTACCTGTTTTCTGTTTCAGTTGTTTGGCTGTTTTATCTACTTGCAAAGATATATATCCCAATAATAAATCAAAACCAAGCTTATCTTTTCTTTTGAACCTATTTCTTCTCTTGACTTCATTAATTCGGTTGCTGACATCAGCCTTTTTTTTAGTCTCTGTTGTTTGAAACATTGAGGTGCTTTTTGTCTCATCTGTCTTCCTCATTTTTTATTCAGTAATGAAATCCCATAGATTTTATGCCTTTTGACATCTTTCATGTGTCTCTCCCTCTTTATTCTAGTCACCACTCTATTATAGGCTAACATTAGCCTTTTAAGCACAATGCTTGGCACGTAGTAGGCACTTAATAAATGTTTATTGAGTGATTGACTTAGGACTGACATAAAGTTGTCCAAGGATTCCTTGATAGGTACTGCTGCCAATCATACTTATCAATATGTAGAGACCTTTTAATAACCAGTTCATTATATGCTTGAAGCAAAAAAGCAGTGGGCTCCAAGCAACATTTTCACCAACTTTTTATAGTTTTTAGTTCCACTACTCTGACAAATACTACTTGTGATCCTGCTCAGGTCCTCTCTTTGCCTCAGTTCCTCATCTGTAAAATGAGCTGGAGCAGGAAATGGCAAACCACTCAGTATCTTTGCCAAGAGAACTTCAAATGAGGTCATGGAGAGTTGGCTAAAACAATTGGACAACAAAAAAGTGTTACTGGATGGAAGAGTATGTGTTGAGTAGTAAGGTATAAGAGCACTGGAAAGGTAGGAGGGGGCTAGGTTAAGAAGGGCTTTGAATGCCAGACAGAGCATTTTGTATTTGTATTGATCCTAGAGGCAATAGGAAGCTATTGTAGTTTATTGAATCCAGGTGGGGGTGGGGTGGGAGAGATTTCATGGTCAGACCTATGCTTTAGGAAAATCACTATGATGGATGAATGGAGGATGGACAAGAATGGAAAGAGACTTGTGGCAGGCAGATTCTACCAGTATTAGGTTATTGCAGCTATTAATGAAGGTCTGAAATAGGGTGGTGGCAGTATCAGAGAAGAGAAGGGGCATTTTGGAAAGGTGTTGCAAAGAAGAAATTGACAAGGCCTTGGGAACAAATTGGATATGGGAGATAAATAATGAGCAGTTGAATATGATACCTAGGTTGCTAGCATAAGGGACTTAGGAGGATGGTGATGCCCTCAGCAGCAATAGGGACGGTAAGGAGTTGGGGAGGGCATAGGGGGAAAGAAATGAGTTCTGTTTTGGATGTGTCAAGTTTAAGATGTCTACTGAATATCTACGTTGTCCAAAAAGCAGACATTTTAGAGATGGGAGACTAGAGGTCAGGAGAGAAGTTAGGGTAGGATAAGTAGATTTGAGAATCATCAGCATAGAACTAGTAATTAAACTCATGGGATCTTATGAAATCACCAAGTGAAGTAGTAAAGAGGAAGAAGAGGGTAGAAGAGGGTCCAGGACAGAATCTGAGAATTACCAGAAAAGCAGGCTGCAGAGAAACTACAGACCAAATTGCCAACATTTGTGGGATTATGGAGAAAGCAAGGGATTTCCAGAACAATATCTACTTCTGAACTCACCACCAGATGAGAAAGCTCCATTACCCTTTTGGACAGTTTTGGTTGTTAGGAAGGTCCATTTTGCAGCCCCCTAGAAAGGGGGCCTAAATCTGCTTCTCTTTGACTTCTCTTCATACATCTAGTTCTTCCCTCTGGGGCTTAAAAGCACAATTTTCATTCTTCCAAGAAACCTTTTAAAAATTATGTCTTCTAGGGGGCAGCTAGGTGGCGCAGTGCTTCATTGACTACACTGAAGCCTTTGTGTGGATCACAACAAAATATGGCAAGTCCTTAAAGAGACAGGAGTAGCAGATCATCTTATTTGTCTCCTGAGGAACCAGCATGCAGTCTGAGAAGCAACAATTAGAACTAAACATGAACTGAAAACCAACTGAATTGTGAGGGGTTAGGAAGTAAGAGCGCCTATTGTAGATAGGCTCAAGGAGTTTAGTCACAAAGGCAGAACTGTTAGCATGCATGAAAGAAAACAAATTAGAGTTTTTTTGCAGATGGAGGCAACATGGGCATGTTTGTAAGCATCAGGGAAGGAGCTAGTAGAGAGGGAGAGAGCGAAAATAAGTGATAAGGATTACCTAGTGACCAAGGGGGCAGCTAGTTGGCTCAGTGGATAAAGCACTGGCCCTGGATTCAGGAGGACCTGAGTTCAAATCCAGCCTCAGACATTTGACATTTAGTAGCTGTGTGACCCTGGGCAAGTCACTTAACCCTCATTGTCCTGCAAAAAACCCCACAAAAACAAAAACTAAAAAACTAAAACAAAAATAGGTGAAAGAGTGAGGATCACAAAGGGGGCAATCTGTTGGAGACAGGATGGAATGGGATTACTTGTATAGGTAGCAGGTGGGCCTTGGTAAGGAATAAAGCCATCTTTATCATGTGAGACAGGTGATAGAAGAGGGAGTGGCAGAAGGCAGCTGAATGATAGGAGATGAATGAAAGGGGAGAAAAGGAAGATCATGGTAAATTGACTCAATTTTTTTTTTCTGTAAAATAGGAGGCAAGATTCTCAGAGGAAGAAGGAGGAGGAGCCATGAGACATTTGGGGAATGAAAAAGTTTTGGAAGACCTGCTGTATAGAGTGGGATAATGAGTTGATAAGGCTGGTTTAAGGATAGTTGATAAGGATTACCTGGATTACCTAGTGACAATGAGGGCCAGATTAGTTTGTGGAAATTTTTGGTGTACCCAATCAGAATGTTTGCATGATTTTCTCTACTTTTGTTCAGCAGCATATACATAAGGACTAAAGTAGCAGATGGTGGAAGTCATCAAAGGCTGAGGCTTGGCAGGCCACATTCTTCTCTTAATATCAAAATATAACAGAATCTCTTCCAGACCTTGTTTAGTTAGACTCCCTCAATGACACCCAATGATGATAGAGCTCAGAAAGAACAAATATATAATCTCCCTATAGATGTAATAAAAGCATTTTATCCTTGTGTACCCTTGTTTAAGCAGTTTAAGTCCTTGTTTAGTCAATTATCATTGTTCATATTTACCATCTTAACTCCTGTGTTTGAACTTCAGAGTTTCTTTTCTTTTCTTTTCTTTTTTTTGGTGAGGCAATTGGGGTTAAGTGACTTGCCCAGGATCACAGCTAGTAAGTTGTCAAGTGTCTGAGGTCGGATTTGAACTCAGGTCCTCATGACTCCAGGGCCAGTGCTCTATCCATTGTGCCACCTAGCTGCCCCTGAATTTGAGTTTTTATTCAGCTCTGGTCTCTTCATCAGGAATGCTTATAAGTTCTCTATTTTCATTAAAGGTCCATTTTACCCCCTGTATCATTATACTCAGTTTTGCTGATAAGTTATCCTTGTGTAAACCCTTGTCTTTTGCTTTCTGGAATATCACTAAGTTCTCTGCTCCTTTATCATGGTGGCTGCTAAATAATGTGTGAACCTCACTGTGGCGCCTCAGTACTTGAATTTATTCTTTCTGGCTGCTTGCAGTATGTTTTCTTTAACTTGAAAGCTTTGGATTTTAGATATGATGTTCTTGGGAGTTTTTATTTTGGAATTTCTTCCAGGAGGTTACTGGTGGAATTTTTCACTTCGCCGTCTGGTTCTAAGAGATTTGGACAGTTTTCTTCTAAGATTTCTTGAAATAAAATGTTTAATATCTGTCTCTCTTTGCTCATGACATTCAAATAGTCCACTGATTCTTGTTTTTCCAGGTGAGTCATTTATGCTTTAAGATACCATATATTTTCCTCTATTTTTTTTTCAGCTCTTTGTCTTTGTTTTAATACTTCTTATCTCATAGTCATTGGCTTCTATTTCGTCTATTCTAATTTTCAGGGAAATTTATTCAAGGTCTCATGCCATGCTGTTAATTCTCTTTCTAAGTCTTCCATAATTTTAATTTCTTTCCCGATTTTTTTCCTCAGCCATTTTCATTTCACGTATAAAAACATTTAAAAACTTTTTTTGGGGGATAAATCTTCATCTTTTTCTAGGAGTTCTGATTGAATTTGTGCTCGTATTTTTCTGGGTGCCTGTAGATGTTTGGAATCCTTCTCTTCTTTATTTGTGTCCTGAGCATCTCTGCCATCATAATAATTCATAGTGGTATTCTTTTTTTGGTTGCCCATCCTTCTAGCCTACTTCTTGTTTTCAGACTTGATGTTAGGGCTTGACTCTGTCACACTTGTGGAGAGGTCTGGTTGTGTTGCTGCTTTCTTGGGGTATTGAGTATTGCATTATTCCAGAATCTCAGGAACAGGCTGGTTTTTAGTGCTCCCCAAATGATCTAATCCAGGGCAGAGTCTGATTGCTGCCCCCGTGGTTTGAGCTCCATAAGTTCCTGAAATGGGTTTTGATCAGAGCAACAATAGAATGGTGTAGGACTTAATTGCATCAGACAGTTAGGAAGTTCTGCTGGTTTAGAATGGCAGAACTGCAGTCTCCCTCTGGGTCTGAGATTCTTGCCCTTATTATTCCTCTGCAGACTAAGCTAGGTTCCACTCTGCTCCTGGGGTCTGAGCCAAGCTGCTGGTGGTAGCTTTTGAACTTCTTCCTTTTTCAGTACATTGCCCAGGGTTTCCCTACCTGGGAATGCCATCCCTGTGCACAAGTTTCCCTCATTATCCCTTCCTGGATCTGTGACCTGGTACTGGGTAGTGAACAACAAAGTAACAAAGTATCACAGTGTCCCGGTATGAATCTAGGAGTGCCCTCTTATGGGTCTGGGACCTCTTCTTGGCTTAGTACATACCCTCTGATTGTTGGAATGCTTGCGTGTCCCATATACTGACCTGGCCCAAAGACTAACCGACTTTTTCTGTATTTCCCCATCAGGATTTAGTCTGCTGCATTTTCTAGATCTATTTAAAAAGAATTTGTGGATGGGAGTTTGACTACATTGCTTCCTGTTACTGCCCAGTCTTGGATTTAGCCTCCTTTTCCTTACCCTTCCAGCTTTTATCTTACAATAATTGCCTCCTTGCACTCTTTGATCCAGTTAAGCAAGCTAGGTGACTCTCTAGCTCTACACATATGGCCTCTATGTTCTCAATTTTCCTTTGCCTCATTCATATATTTCCCTATGCTTGTGATGTTTTTCCTCACTTTCTTTTTCTATTGATTTTCTACTCATCTTTTAAAACCCAACTAAACCATCTTCTCTATGAAATCTTTCTTGATTTCTCTTCTCCCTCTTGCCAACAAATTATGTTGGTCTTATGTGAACTTTGTATTTGTCCTAGTGCCCAGGAATACAGAATAGGAGTTTAATAAATATTGTTTGAGGGTTTCCATTTGTGTCAGTGGTAGAAGTATATACTGATGAAATCATGAATCTTTAAAAAGTATCAAAATTTGTCCATAGTGAAAAATTTAGTAATAAAACATTTTAATGTTAATTTTTCAGCAAATGTAAAGATACTGAATTATGTATTTTTTTTTAATCTGCTCTAGGAGCTGTAGCCCTTAAGAATCTTGAAATTAAAGAAAATGCATTGGTAAGTTTTGAATATATAGAATTAGGAAAGCATTAATGAATTTGGTTTTAAGCATGTATCTTATTGGCACTTTACTATTCAACATTAAATTTTTGTGGGTTGAAAATATAATTCAGTTAAAACTTAAGAATTAAAATAGTATTCTGATATAGATAGCCGTTATTAATTCTTTTGGTGAAATTTTTTCTTTTAAAACAATAAACTTGATTTTAGAAACATTCCTAATACTGATGAAATCACAAATCCATTAAAAAATGAGAAATGAACCTGAAAGGGAGTAGGTAAGCCTTTGGAAGAGTTGAATTTTTGTGTATATACCACTGAAAAAAGCAACTCACATCTTAGTAGGGAAAATAATAATATTAGTGAACTTTATCTTTTGCCCATTTAACTTTGGGGATTCAGGAAGACATAGTGTGATGGAAAAGAAATTGTATTTGCAATCAGAGGATCGGGATTCAAATCACACTCTGCTGCTTGCTTCCTGTGTGACTATGGACAAGTTGCTTGATTTCCATGAGCCTTAGTTTCTTCATCTTTAAAATGAAGGGGGTGGACTAAATGGCCTTTGAAGTTTCTTCTAACTCTAAATCTATGATATTACATTCTACTTTATTCCACAGCTGTTTAAATTGACTGAAAGGAGAGATGACTTTATAAAACAATCTTTAGGGAAATCCATATGTTCAAGAATCCTTTTGCTGGACAAATGGCCACTTTATAATTTATATTTTTGGTAAATGGAAGTTTAAACTGTAAGCACATTGGCACATCTCCAGTGTTTCAGGTTTACCTGAAATGAGGTCCATCTGTACAAGATGTTATGTTAAGATTATAGTTCTTAATAGGTTGCCTTTAGAGGTAGTGAACACTATTACTGGAGAGATTCACACAAAACTTGCAGGATGCTCATCTCTCAGGAATGCTATAGAATGGCTCTTGTTGTTTGTAGGAGTCTGGGTAACCAGGTGACCTCTGAAGTGTCTGCCAGTTCTAAATGCCGTGTTCCCTCAGTTCACAGGGACTCTCCTAGCATTCTACTATTATTATTGCATCATAGGGATTTTCGGAATCACTATCCCCTCAAAGACTCAAGTAACTACACTATTACAGGGAAGTCTAGATTTTCCTTTTGGGTTTTGAAATACTGGGGGAAAAAAGACAGACAATAGGACATCTAGAAGGTAAATGTGAAAGTGGAGGCTCTTTCTGTGTCATAACTACCCCAGTAATCATGTGATGTTTCAAAGAATGAAAAGCCAGATTTTTTTTTTTTGGCATTTCTTCAGCAATTTCTTGCCATTAGGGAAGGAAAGAGATGATTTTTGTATTATCTTTTGATTTGACAAGTCATGGACTGAGCCTGCAATTCTCTAGGTTTCCCTTCTAAACAGTAATGGTATCCCATTGTTAAACTTAGCCTTCTATCTAAAGTCTTTCCTGACAGCAGTACTTACATAGTAAAATAACAAACAGAACCCATCACTCATTCAGACAAGTAGGAGCAAGGCAGGTCTCTATGCTATCAAATTATTTTAAAGGTGTTTTTAAAATTACTAACTAGTTTCAACACATAAGGCAATAATTCCAAATGAAAACAAATGTAGGGTGCAGCTTTAAGCATATTAAAGTGCACTACAACTTTTGGGACCCTTTGTATTTCGAAGTTCTATCTTTAATGAGTAGGTAAAATCAGTAATTGATATTTTTTGGCATACTAATTTATTTTCTTAAGCAGGTTAATATACTTATACTCATGTTTACTCTATAAATATTCTTAACAAATGTTTTTATTTACATATTATTAAAACGAAAACTTTAACCAAGTTTAGGTTATTTATTATCAAGTTAACTTGAACTAATGAGCCCACAAATCAGCTCTACCTTTTAAGGCACATACTATGGAAAATTCTATTTCACACAAGTATAGTAATGTCAAATTTATCCTTGTTACATTAATTTTAGATCTGATTTTTTCAGTATTGTTAAACTTCACTTATCTCAGTATTGCTAAACTGTTATTGACAGTTGGTGAATTTGGTCTATCTTCAGTAAGTCTTCCACAGAACAAGTACATTTTAGGTACTAATAAATAAAACTACCATTTTAAAATAGTAATGAGAATAAATTTAAAAGAATACTTTGGTATACACAGATAGAATTTTCTCCCGGCTGATACATTTTAAACTTTTAAAAATGTAATATTATCAGTAACATCACAGGGGTTCCTTATTACGTGTGCCCAAACAAGTTTGGGAAGAATAACCTAGTGGACTTGGTGATGCATGCCTGTTAGGCCTGTTACTGGGGAGACTGAGGTTGGCAGATTGCTTGAACTTGGAAGTTCTGAACTGCAGTAGGGTCAAAGTTGATTTCTCTGTTGTCTGCACTAACTCTGGCACCAATTTGGTGAGCTTCTGGGAATGGGGCATGCCAGGCTTCCTAAACAGGTGTAAACTGGCTCAGGTTGGTAATAGAGCAGGTCAGAGCTTCTGTGCTGATTAGTAGTAGGATTGGGCTCTTGATTGTCTGATGTACTTCCAATCTAGGTGAGATAGGGAAACACACACACACACACACACACACACACACACACACACCCTGCATGCAATAACCTATTGTGCTGGTGAAATGTTTTTTATTCTCTTTCTAGAGTGAATTGGATGTACCATTTAAAGTCAAAGCTGGACACATAGGTAAGTTAAATTCAGTTGCTATATTTGACCAATTTAAGAAAATGCAGTAATGTATGTTGATATTGGGATATGGTATAGTGAATAAGGAGCTGGCTTCTGAACTAGGAAGACCACTTGGAGGCTCCCTGCAAGAATGTATCAACTGGTTATTAAAAGAGTTCTTCCAGCCCTGGGAATCTGAAAGAAAAGAGAAGAGATGCGATAGGGCCTGGCACTCTTCAGGGAGAAAGGATAGATGCTAAATGCCATTTTCATCAAAGACACCCTAGAAAAATCTGCAGGGGTGTCTGAGATAGGCAGAAGTTAATCGGTGGAAGAAATGAGTTAGCATTTGAAGAAAAATCCATTTCAGTGGACAAGTACTTTGCTGCAATAGAGTATCCTGAGGAACGAATACATAAAAAAATCATTTAAGCACTTAGACTGTATAAAGAATTGTGCTAATAGATATGCAAATAGATAAGTAAAGACAGCCTTTCCTCTCAAGGAGCTCATATTTTAATGGAGGAGACTACACATGTAGAGGATTTCAGATGTAAGTCAGATGACAAGGTCAGTTCTTTTAATTATTTACCTTCTCTTAGAGGGTAGCAACAAAGGAAGTTGTAAAATACTATTTTTAATGTTATTTCCTTTATAAAATCATATAAGTTTCTAACGATGGACTATTTGACAGTATCAAGTACTTTGGTAGCAAGAACTTTGTTTTTTGGATCTTTAGTAGTTGTAGTTCCAACACCTATGGAAGCAATTGCCAGGCTGAATTTCTACCAGGGTTATTGCCTGGGATGATGATTGTGAGGGATGGGTTGGAATTAGGACTGATAGTCTGAGGAGAGTTACTGTTTCTAGGGTTTTTAGGCTTACATATCTATTGGTAGCATTGGTTAACAGTTGTTGTTGGTGGGCTTCTTCTCCACAGTGATTTCTCCCTTCATTGATGGCAGTGGGGCCTAGGTTGGGAACATTCATCTAGGTGAGGGGAATACTATTCCCAAGGCTCTTGGGATAAGAGTATTGGGCTATCTTCATCAGAATTTGTGAGGAGGGTAGAGGTCAAGGTGGTTTGTGTGGTTTGACCTGACTCTGTGGTTGGGGCTTGTGTTTGAATTCTTAAAACCAGATTCCATCGGACACAGTCATAGTTTTTGTTACTAATGCCTTTCAGGAGAGAGGAAGCAGGTGGGTATCTCCGGAACAGACAGCTTAGGATAGAAAAGGGATTTATGGGTTTAGAAGGAAGATGACATCACATCAAAAGGGAGAAACAATGAGAGAAAATACAGAGAACAGACTTATTACCTCTTAACTCCAAGGGATAGACAGCACTTTATGCTATACCTTGCTATGTTCATGGAGAAACAGCGTTACTGGGAATAGATTATAGAGAATCCTAGAAGAGGTAAGAAATGAGGGGATAAAAGAAAAACACTTCTTTGAAAGGAGCACAAACCAATATTGAGATGGAAAAGTGGTTGATATAGTGGACAGGCAGGATTAGGTGAACCAGAAGTCACTGTGATCTAATAACTTTTTGAGAATTATTTTTTCTTTATTTTTCACCATTTAAGAGATTTGATTTTACACACATAATATAAATTCACTTCCTATACATTGTATATGATGCTATGGTATTGTAAATGAAAAACAAAAAATAAGGGAATTATTAAATATTGAACCCCCTTTGTGACTTTTGGCTCACTCTGTACATTCTTACGTGAACTGGAAAAAAGAAAGGTTTAAAAAAACCAAAAGGATAACAATAAAAGTAAATCCTGAAAATTCAGATTCAACCCACTTGTAAGGAAGAATGATAAACACATGATACAGACACAATATTTGATGTTTCTGATTTTTGTAAGTAATATATAGAAATGCTGATTTAGAAAAATTGTATTCTGCTACTTTGCTGAAGCTATTAATCATCTCAGTAAGTTTATTTGAAGTCTCTGAAGTTTTCTAAGTATATTGTTATGCCATCTGCAAATAGGGATAAATTTTCTCCTCTCTGCAAGTACTTATACTATTGATTTTGTTCTTTTGTTTTATTGGTTTAATTAACATTTCTAAAAGAATGAACAATACAATGAGGGAAAGAGACATTATTGCTTTTTTCCTATTTGTAGTGAGCCAATAAATGCCTTCCATGTTCCAGGCATTGTGCTAAGTATGGAGGATACAAAGAAAGGTAAAGGCTGCTCCTTGCCCGCAAGGAGCTCATAATATTGGGGAGACACTAGGCAAACAAACATGTATAAACAAGCTACATAAGGAATAAATAAGAAATAACTAAAAGAGGTGAGGCACTAGAATTAAGAGGGGTTTGGAAAGATTTCCTGTAAAAGATGGAATTTCAGTTAGGACTTGAAGGAAGCACGAGACCAGTAGTTGGAGATAAGGAGGGGACAGCATTCTAGGCATGCAGGACAGCTGTGACCTAGATGACAGTCCACCAAAGGAGAATGAGGAGGAGTGATATGATAGGTAGGAAGAGAACCTGGAAAGAGCAGCCTTCCCAAAACACCTAGAGAGATGAGAGTATCAAGGAGAACTGGTGATCAACATTGTCAGAGATTGTAGAGGTTAAGAAGATTGAAGATTGAGAAAAGGTCACTGGATTTGCCAATTAGGAGATCACTGATAACTTTGGAGAGAGTAGTTTTGGTTGAATAATGAAGTTGGAAAGCCAGAATTTAGAGTAAAAAGAAAGAAGTGGGGGGCAGCTAGGTGGCACAGTGGATAGAGCACCGGCCCTGGATTCAGGAGTACCTGAGTTCAAATCCGGCCTCAGACCCATGACACTTACTTAGCTGTGTGACCCTGGGCGAGTCACTTAATCCCCATTGCCTCACCAAAACAAACAAACAAACAAACAAAAAAGAAAGAAAGAAGTGGAGGCATCTATTGGCAATATCCTTCTCAAAGAGTTTAGCCACAAAGAACAGAAGAGATATCACATGATTGGTAGCTAACATGGAAGGATCAAGTGAGGGAGTTTTGAGGATGGGGGAGATATGGACATCTTTATAGGAGAAAGAGCCAGTAGAGAGGGAGAAATTGAAAATAATTGAAAGAATGGTCATGATGGAAGCAGCAGTCTGTTGGAGGAGAGAGGATGGAATGAAATTGCTTATGCAGGAAGAGGCATTGGCTTTGGTAAGGTGTAAGGCCATCTTTATCATGTGAAAAAGGAGTGATGGAAGAGATAATGAAAGAAGGCATCTTGAGTGATATGAAATGTAGAAGAAAGGAAAAGGAAGGAGCTCGTGGCAAAATGTTTCAATTTTTTTTCCTGTAAAATAAACAGAGTTCTTGGCTGAGAGAGTGGGGGTAAGGGGGAACCATGGAAGCTTTGGGGAGGGATGAAAAAGTTTGGAAGAGGCTCTGGGGAGAGTAAGATAGTTGATAAAGGAAGTGTAGAAAGATTGCTTAGGTTGTACTAGAAAATTTCTCATTTCTTTTCTTCTCTTCATTTACATAACCCCTTAGTTCAAGCCCTCATTACTTTTTGCTTATATTATTATAATAGTCTCCTAATTGGTCTCTCTGCCTCACATTTTAACTATGCTAGTCCTTCTTACTCAATGTCCCCAAAGTGATTTTCTTTAAATGCAGGTGTGACTGTCGTCCGTCCCTCCCCCCTGCCCCCCCACTCCAGTTCCAGTGGCTTCCTGTTGCATGTAGGATGAAGTATAAACTCTTGTTTCACTTTTAAAGCCCTAACCTATCTCACTGTTGAGCTACTGGCCTTATTTCTGTAATGGGGGGAAATGGGGTACGGGTTTGGGGTTCTTAAGAATTCCTCTTTAAAGAATTACACCCTCTTGCACACAAAAGCAGTTAGAATAAGATGGTAGTTTATTTAGGGGCAAGGGAAGGGAAGGGGGGAGGGAAGGGAAACCATGAAAGAAATCCTTGGACTTCTCATGGGGAGATAGGTATGGAACAGAACACGTGGCTCTGAGGGAGACTGACAGGTACTTTTATAGGGGGCTGATGGGGGTGGACCATCTGCCTGTGGAAAGTTCCTTTAGTGAGGGAGGACCATCCCCCACTGGTGGTGGCTGGTGGCTGGTGGCTGGAGGAATTGGGTGAGGGGTGGCTACGGATCTCTCAAGCCATCTCCTCAGAACACAAAGGCCGCAGCCACACCCAAAGTTATCTCCCCAGGGGGTTATCTCTAGGCCTGTCTGTCCCCTGGTTTAGTTTCTCAAGGAGAAGATTCCTTGATGTGCCCCAGCGAACTTCTGGGGTGCTCTGTACCCCGTGACATTTCTCTTGCTTACACAAGACATTCCATTTTTTTTATCTCTTTCCCTTTGCACAGGCAGTCCCACTACCTTTTCCTTCTGCCTCTCTCCTTCTAAGATGCAGCTTATTATCCTGATCTCCTCAACTGGTAGTTCCCTTCCTCCCAAGTTACCTTATAGTTAATTATTTAATTTATATTTGTATTTATTTACTTTATGCTGTATGAACTTTTATATATTCTTCTCATTCCCAATAAAATGTAAGCTTATTTGAGAGTTGGAGTTGTTTTATTCTTTGTATTTATATCTCTAGAGCTTAGCACACTTTCTGACACATTGACACCTAATATTCTGATACTTAATACTGATTGATTGATTGATTGATTGATATTACAAAGAATGTTAGCTCTTAGTTTTAGATAAATACTTTTGATCATTTTAAAGAAGGGCCTTTTCCATGCATGCCTAAATCTTCTTAGAGTTTTTAACAAAGTATCTTGTCAGAGACATTTTTGATTTGTATCATTGGAGGTTTACACATAGAGTTACCTAAGCCAGTGGTATTACAGATATCCATATATATGCATATATACATATAGTTTTACATATGCATATACACATGTATGTGTAGATTTACTGGGGGGAGAGTATACTAAGTGATTGCTTAATATCTATATGTAATCATATTTAGTAACTATATAAAAATTATTTTCCCCAGTTTAGCATAAGAAGTAGAAAATGGAATGGAAATGGGTGATCTGTAGTGAAGGAGAATAATATATTTGCAATAGGAATTATATTAAATAATTTGGGGTAGGAATTATATTAAATAATAATTTGCTAAAAATACTACCTAGAGTGAATTAGACAATTATATCTAAAAATCCCACTCATTTAGGAAATAGTTTCATCTCATCTGGACAAATCATTTATGATATTTTAAAATAGTTCATCTAAATGGTTATGCTGTTTTGTTGTCTGTGTAGGTAAACTTGATCTCGTGATTCCATGGACAAACCTTTACACTCAGCCAGTTGAGGCAGTATTGGATGGAATTTACTTACTTATAGTGCCTTCAACCAGTAAGTTTAATTTTAAGGAAAAAAATATAATTTAAATGGACTGTTTTGAATGGATGAAAAATGTTTGATATTTATATTTAACTTAAGTACATCTTTTGAGATGTTCTGTGTTGCAGCTTTGTGTTTTTAAAATTACTACATAAGTTCTTTTTAAAAAGCTCACTTTAACTTTTATTGCTTTTCCCCCCAGTAATTACATAAAGAGGTTTTAAGACTAAACACTGAAAGGTGTATTTTATTTTAATCTTTTTATTTCATGTAGCTTTGAAGTATGACGCAGAAAAAGAAGAAAAATATCACTTAGATTTAAAGCTGAGAGAACTAAAAAGAATAGAAGATGCAAAACAGAAAATGGCAAATAAAGGTAAGAAAAGAGCAAATACCTACATAGACCGGAAAAAAGGGAAGGTAGCGGTTATTCTTGGTTTCAGGGCATCTTTAATCAAGTAATTTATCTTTATGGCTAGCCAAATGTTTTCTGCAACTTAGCCTCTGATTCTGATTCTGCCCTCTACGGCTAATCTGAACAAATCTTTCACATAATAGTCATTCAGATATCTGAAGATAGCTGTTATATTTCCTCCTCCTCCCCCTGTGAAGAATTTTCCCCCTGTGAAGAATTTTCTTTTTTCAGGTTAACATCTTTAGTTCTTTTAGTTCATTTAGACTAGCCTCCAGTCCTTTTCCCATTCTGATCACTCCAGTCTGAGCTCACTCTAGTTTCTCAGTGTGCTTCAGTAACTGATTTATGCTTCAAATCTTTCTTAGTCATGTTTATTCTACTCTTTTGATATAAAGCGCATTTTGTTTAATAGAGAAAATTAAACAAAATAGTCAAGTGTTCTGCTCTTTGTTGTCCCCAAGCAGTGGACTTTTTTTTGCCTTGTTCTTGTTCTGAGCATAACTAATGTAGCCCTTTTTGTGGTCCTTTGCATTTTAATTCCTGACACTATTCATTCTTATAGGATCTTGACAATATTTTGCATTTTTCCTTAGTTACATGACCCTTAGTTAGTCTTTTTTCCTCATATCATTTAAAAAACCTGAGTTCATCAGATACCTAACTTCTACATCCACTTTTATCTTTTCAAATGTCTCCCACTTTTATTGTTCATTAAGAATATTGGCACATTTTAAATTTTCTCCCTCTCTAAGATGATAGTTTGATGTGAGTTTTATATATATGTGCAGTCATGTAGAACATGTTTCTGTATTGGTCATGTTGTTAAGGAGGAGACAGACCAAAGGGGGAAAACATGAAAAAAAATAAAGTGAAAATAGTTTAAAAAAAAAAAAAGAATATTGGCACATTTCATCAGTTTTGTTTTGTAGAACCTCCCATTCTTTTGTGGATCCTTACTTTGTAGATTTTTTTTCAGTAAACATTTATTATTAATTAATATTATGTATCAGTAAAGTATTGACTGTGTCTCTGGAACTTCTCATGGTCCCAGGCTTCAGACCTACATTGTCCTAAGAGGAAGAGTGCATACCAAGAGTGTCCACAGAGCCAGGCCCTGGGGTAGCCAAATGTTATGTCCTCTTTAAGCCGATTGGTTAGCATTGTTCAATTCCATTGATTGACATGACTTGAGGGTGGTCTAAATTAAAATGAACTTTACAGATGAGATCTGGGAAGAGTATGCAAAAGACCCTCCCTGAAGAGCCAAGGTAAAGTCCAAAATCTAGGTGTGGTTCTTAATTGAGCTAGACTAAAGAGTCTATCTCCATTTCTTTTGTTCCCCTGGGATTGTCCCAGACTAGAGCTGAACTTTCTAGAGTTGGGGGGAGGGAAGAGAAAGGACTGAAGCTGATCTCTGGGTCCCCCTAAGAAATCCATTATTAATAATTATTTTCGGGGGTGGCTCGGTGGCGCAGTGAATAAAGCACCAGCCCTGGATTCAGGAGTTCCTGAGTTCAAATTCGGCCTCAGACACTTGACACTTACTGGCTGTGTGACCTTGGGCAAGTCACTTAACCCCCATTGCCCCGCAAAAAAACCCCAAAAAACAAAAAACAATAAATGTATTTTAAAAAAATATAATTATTTTCTTACAGTCCCCCATCTTGATTTGTTGAGAAACTACTGTTTCCTCAGTGAATCAAATTAATAATTACAAATATTTTACAAAAGGGTCTTCATGGGACTTAGGATGGCTAACAATGTGAAGAGAAAAAAGGAGAAAAAAATTGAGTGAAGCACTGAAAAAACTAAAGGGGGTAGTCCCCTTTAGAAGGTAGGTCTTACAAATAGTATATGCAAAAGGGAAAAGGAAAACAAAAAGAGAAATGTCCATTTAAGTCTCTGGAAGTCTTACCTCCTGCAGATGATTCTTGGGACATTATCTTGATGCAGCTCTCAGATGTGATTGCAGAGAAGTCTTTTCCTGGTTCTTTAGATACTCTTCCTCAGCTGGAAAATATCTCCTACAAAATTGATCTTAACACAACTGTAAATAATTTTGCCAATAACCAAATCAGATAATGAACATTAGGTCAAATCCTTATGTCTAATGAAATTTGGAATCTTAGAGATTTTGCAATTATTGGCTAGTTATCTAGTTGTTACATATGAAACTCAGATACAAATTAAAAAAAAAATTAGAACCCTTTTTTTAATACTTAGCATTATTTAAATCCCCCGTGTGTCATCATATGACATCTGACATGATTATAGGAAGTTACCACAAAAGAATAGGGAGTAAGGGAGGATAAAGCTTTCCCAAACTTCATGACAATTCCAGGCAAAAGTTTTGCAGACAGTTGATCAGGTTCAGAGTTAGCTAGATGGGATGTGTTTCTACTCCATGTCTCACATTGGGAAATTAAGTCAAGAGAATCTTACCTCAGCCTTTGCTGAAAGTCATTCTCTCAGCTTTTCCCATGACAGTACTTTTTAGATTTTAAGACCATAGGATCATATCTGACATTTCTTAGGAATTTTGGAAATCTATTTTCTTATAATTTGGTGCATATATTTGACTGTCTTGCATTCCCTTTTTTTTTTTTTTTAAGTAAGGCAATTGGGGTTAAGTGACTTGCCCAGGGTCACACAGCTAGTAAGTGTTAAGTGTCTGAAGCCAGATTTGAACTCAGGTACTCCTGAATCCAGGGCCGGTGCTCTATCCACTGCGCCACCTAGCTGCCCCACATTCCCTCTTTATATCACAAACTTTTAAGAACATAGATTGTAAGCTCCTTGAGAGCAGGGACTGTCTTGCCTCTTTTTTGTATCCTTGGTACTTAGTGCAGTGCCTGGCAGATAGTAGGTACTTAGTAAAATGCTTATTGATAATTGAAGATGAGTACAAACTTTGGGAGAAAGTGATTATCACTTCTACTTATTTAATCTGATCCTCTTGTTAGGATTGTGTTCAATTAAATTATGTTTATTTCTTCCTCACTTTTCTGAGAGATGAAATGGCCAACTAGTCGAGAATTGATTAGGTATCCGGCTTTTACATGAATGAAAATTTCAACAGATGTCTGGGTAGATGGAACTCTCTATCATTGCTATATATTGCCTTTGTGCCAGATGACAGGAATTCACTATTTTTTCCCTTTGGCTGGGGGATTTATTCATTAGGAATCACTGATTAAATACCTACTGTTCACGGTGGTAAGTCCTGGAAGGTGGGGCAGGTCTGTAGGATACTGTGCTATTTGTACTGGGTGGCCTTCAGTCATACTCCAGGGATAGTTTTAGGTAACATACTTTTTTTTCCTTGTTCAAGTACATAGTTACTATTACTACAATGAAGAGAAATTTTGGGGTAAAAACTGTATAGTTTTCAACTGTCTGTACAAGGATGATTCCTGAATCTTTGTCTTCTTTTTTTTTTTTTTTTGGTGTCTTAATCTTCATTTCTTCATTTCTGAATTCTCAGAATATTTAATTGGCTCTCACTTGAAATTCAGTGTTAAAAACTGAACTCACTTTACAATTCTTAATTGAGGATCTGTGAATTAAAAAAGCAAACTGTATTTTTTTTTTTTTTTGGTGAGGCAATTGGGGTTAAGTGATTTGCCCAGGGTCACACAGCTGATGAGTGTTAGGTGTCTGAGGCCAGATTTGAACTCAGGTACTCCTGACTCCAGGGCCAATGCTCTATCCACTTCACCACCTAGCTGCCCCGCAAACTGTATTTTAACCTAATTGGTGTCCATGGTAATCTTATGCATTTTAACTTAGCATTTTATTTTATAAATTTAAAAACATTCTGATAAGGGATCCATACTGTTTACCAGACTGTCAGAAGGTCCGTGACATAAGATTACAAACTTGGCTGTAGAACTATTTACTTTCTTCTCAGACTTCTCTGTCTCAGATAATGAAGTCATACTTCAGCCAGACATAAAACTTTGAACTCATTTTTAATTGCCTCATCATCTCCAAATCTAGGCAGTCACCAAATCTTGGTAATTTTCTTATGTCTTCCTTTGTCTTTCAATTCCTACTGTTGCCACCACAGTCAAGCCTCCCATTGCTTCATGCCTATATTATTACAGTGAATCCTAACTGGCCTTTCTATTACTTCCTCTTTATTCTGTCTACTTTCAACTTCTATACATTGATGACTTGTCTTCCTAAAACAACCGTTTCATGTTTCCATCCCTATTTCTTTTTTTTTTTTTCAGGGCAACTGGGGCTAAGTGACTTGCCCAGGGTCACATAGCTAGTAAGTGTTAAGTGTCAGAGGCCGGATTTGAACTCAGGTCCTCCTGAATCCAGGGCTGGTGCTCTATCCACTGTGCCACCTAGCTGCCCCTCCATCCCTATTTCTTAAAGACCTTCAGTGGCTTCTTATTAGGTACCTACATCTTTAATCTGTTATTTGAAGTCCCTCTACAATCTGATCTTTACCTACCATTCTAATCCTGTTTCTCTCCATTTTGCCATGTAAATTCTCCTCTGCAGTTGAACTTGTCCACTGGTTAACATTCCCCAATCTTGCATGCCAACTTTTTTTATAACTTTACTCATATTTATGCTACTTAGAATGCCCTACCTAGCTCCCTAATTATTTAAGTCCTAGTTTTCCTACAAAGTCTTGAACAAATCTTACTTTCTCATAAAGTTACCTCAAACATCTTAACTCTTAGTGATTGCTGATCTCTTTGAGCTCTTATAAGATTTACTAGCTTTACTGTTTATTTTTATTTAGCAATAGTAACTTGTATTGCTGTCTGTCTGTCTGTCTGTCTGTCTGTCTGTCTGTCTGTCTGTCTGTCTATCTATCTATCTATCTATTTATCTATCTATCTATCTGACAACATCATATCTCTGTGTATCAGTCAGGCCTCTTATACCCTGCCTGTTGTTTGAGGCTAAATAAATGTTTGAGGATATTTAGCCAGGTGACTTAATGGTTCACAGTATCATAGCTTAACTTTTTTTTCTTTAAGGCAGTTTAACTCATTAATCAGGTTTATTGTTCTATGGTTTCCATATTGGTTAGTTTTGTCCCTTATTCCCGAAGGATCTACTTCACCCTTCCTTATAGGTCCTCAAGTGTACTCCTTTGTGAAAGCTTGAAACTACTTTTTTAAGTCAACCAACTTCTGATGTAGTGATTCTATTCCTCCATCCACAGAACTTTTTAAAAAAATGTCTTTTCTCTCAGTACATTCTTTGTCTCTTTTCTTAGTTACATCTTTGCTTCTGTCTCTAGTTAGTCTCTCTATATATCCTTAATCACTGAGTAAACAGAACTTTTAATCTGGTTTCTTTAGGTCTTGCTCTCAGATTCATATTTAACTGTTCTTTTGGTAGCCCCTTAAATTCCTGAGCTGTAAAATTTTTCATTTTCTCAGTCACTAATATTTCACTAGGCTAGAGTCTCTATTTTCTAGGTATAGAACACCCATGTGGAGCCATTACTTGATCTCAGACTTCTTTTGATGCCTGTTTTCTGCCTCAGTTTGCTTTTTCAGTTGATGGAGAAAGTTAATTTAATTTAATTTAATTTAATTTTACTATTTTTATTTTATTTTTTCTACATATACATAGGGATACTTTTGAATTCCAGTGTATTTTGTTATATGATAACTAAACATATAACATTACATTAGTCATTCAAGAAAAGTATCAGAAAATGTTCAAAAAATACTATTCAAGTTAAATTAAAAATACAAATGCCATACTCATTATTGTAAAATATACCAGACTGGTAATTCCTTAGATGCTAAGATACAAAAATGCTCCATATTTTGCCCATTCTACATTTGGTCTATGGCTCTAATCCTTTGCCAAGACACAATTTTCTTTAAAAGCACAAACACACACTTTGCTAACAATTTATTATAAAGGATTTAGTTATATGTTTTTAATTTCTTAATGGTTTTAACATTTGAGTAGTATTGGTATATGAAATGTGTATTTAATGACATTGATGTAAGCCCTTTATTTGTGGTGGCTGATTAAGCCACATGGATTTTTCTAAACTGCATTTTTCTCTCAAACTAAATTTTTTTTTACATTTGCATTTTATAGAGAATCCACAACAAGAAAAACAGGATACTTTTTCAGAAAAGCTAATCGCACAGATAATAAAAAATCTTCAGTTAAAAATTTCTAACATCCATGTCCGATATGAAGATGATGTAAGTATTTTTATAGGTTTGTCTTTACATTGTACAATTATAGCTGTCATTTGTAATTTATAATAATGAATGACTTATTTTATATGCTAATTATTCTAAAATGCTTTTATTATCATTGTAGTTATAAATTTAGCAACTGCAAGAACTTATAAATATTCTTAAAGAGTTTCATATTCACCTTTTGGAAGTAGAACTGGCCTAAGAGTCAAAAGATCTCTGTTAGAGTACTGTCTTTGCCACTTGGTTAGTCTTCTTACTTTGGGCAAATATCCTAACTTTATCTATAAATGTGAATAATATCTCTCTGTCTCAGAAATAAATGGAATAATGAATTTGAAAGCACTTTGAAAACTCTAAGCCCCTAATCAAAAGCAGTAGTGTCATTTAAAAAAAAATAGGTATTGTAAAACAGTAAAATGTAGAAAGCATTTAAAATGTGAACATACTGAATACTTCTTTGGAATTGACATTTTGCTTTGCATTACTTAATTTTTTTTTTAGGTTACAAATCGAAAAAACCCATTGTCGTGTGGGATATCTCTTCAGAATTTCAGCATGGAGGTACTTTATCTTTAGAAAAGATAAGCAGATTGATTGTAACTGTATAATACAACAATGTAAACACCTAAAAGTATTCTTATTTGCTGATTACTTCCTGTTCTTACCTGCCAAAATCAGAAATTGAATATAGGAAAGTTAAATGTTGGAGTTAGCAAAACTAGTTCAGAAAAATGGAAATATATGGAAACCATCATTTAAAAATGGAGCTGATATAATTCTGGTTTTCAGAAATGATTAAAAGAGTGAGAGGATTTTTACTATCATGTTTAGGTTCAATAATTTCATTATTGTATTACTGTGGATTACCTGTTGAATATAAACATTTTAAGGGGTATAAGCCTTGGATTTCAGGTGTTACACAACTGTATTTTTCAGGGGAGAAAGTTCTATGTGATCGATTTTTTTTTTAGTGAGGCAACTGGGGTTAAGTGACCTTGCCTAGGGTCACACAGCTAGTAAGTGTTAAGTGTCTGAGGCCAGATTTGAACTCAGGTACTCCTGAATCCAGGGCTGGTGCTCTATCCACTGCGCCACCTAGCTGCCCCTATGTGATCGATTTTAAAAAAATCAATTATTGACTATCCTCCATAGAAATCTGCTAGTTTAGGAGTGCATATTCAGGAGTGGAATAAACATGCCATCATATATTGCAGAAGCTTGACAAGTATAATATAGATTCATATTCATTAGATTGAATTATATTCATATATAAATTTTAGAAATGTGTTGAGGCGGGGCAGCTAGGTGGCGCAGTGGATAGAGCACCAGCCCTGGATTCAGGAATTCCTGAGTTCAAATCCGGCCTCAGACACTTGACACTTACTAGCTGTGTGACCCTGGGCAAGTCACTTAACCCCCATTGCCCCGCAAAAAAAAAAAAAAAGAAAAGAAAAGAAATGTGTTGAGGCAAAAACATGGGTCAGGAATTAAGATGCTTGGGATTAATAAGTAGTCTTAGAGAAATGCCACAACCATAAATAATAAACTAGTTACATTTGTAATTAAGTACTGTACAAATTAAATATGTAAAAACTATTTGGAAGCTTTTCAAATATAAGGTATTATGATATGCTTTGAAGTCCTTTGTGCCAAAGCTTTTTATATAGCTAAATTTTCTAGAGAGAGATGTTATTCAAACAATCATGTTAATGATATTTTTTTTTTCGGATTTTCTGCAGATTTCATTTATCACTTGTGGTTTTTTTTTTGTTTCGTTTTGTTTTATTTTTTTGGCTACTTCTAATATTTCTCCTTGCTCTGGATTTTGGATATAATATTCCTGGGAGTTTTCATTTTGGGGTTTCTTTTGGAAAGTTCTTAGTGAATTCTGTTTCTACCTTGCCCCCAGTGCTATCTTCAACTCTCCCCCATTTCTCTCACTCCACGTATCCAGTTAGCTGCCAGATCTTGCAGTTCCTTTCTCTGAAACATCTTTCAAATGCATTTTTTTCTCTCCACTGATATAGTTACCAACATAGTCCAGGAACTCATCACTTCTCATTTGGACAGTTGTAGTAGCTTTCTAATTGTTCTCCCTACCTCAGTTAAGTTCTTCTCCAATCCATTTTGCACTTAACTGCCAAAATGATTTTCTTGAAGTTCTTCAGCTCTGACCATATCACATACACCCCTCCCCCCAGGCTTGATAAATGCCTTTGATTGCCTGTTACCTATAGAATCAAGCATACAAACCTTTGACATCCAATGAAACTGAAGGGAAAAGAAAATAGAACTAATCCAAATATTACAAGGATGATTTTTGAACCCTACTTTATGGAATGTTAAAATGGAAGGAAAAAGTCAAGTCATAATGTATTAAACACTTACTGTTATGCTAGGCACTGGAAATAAAAATGGAAGCAAAAAGAAAAACACAGTCCTTGGCCTCACTGAGCTTACATAATAATAGGGAAATACAGTACATTAAAAAAGCAGTTAAAAAGTGTATGTTTGGGAAGGGGTGAGGGTGAAGTAAGGTATATTCAGGGCCATGGTGGCAAAGTCCAGAGAGTCAGGAGCAGAACTGAGGGAAGAGTAAAGAATGATTGACTGGGTCCCTTCCTTAAAATGGAGATTCCATGAAAAACTTACCAAAGGGAGAAGAATTATAGGGTGAAGGAATATTCCAGGATGAGAAGGCAGCTGAGGCATTGTGGTGAAGGCCATAAAGTCAGGAGCAGATCTGGGAGGAGACAAAGAAGATGAATAATTACATTTATCTCAGTCTTATCACAAATGCATAGATGATCATTTGTGTTTTTAAAAAAATAAGAAATTGAGGTGAATACTCGGAATTATTTTTTTAAAGAAATGGCAAGAATGCTGATTATTGAATATGAATTAAAAGGTACTCTGGAGATCATATAGTGCCATTATTTTCAGATTAATAAACTAAAGTATAGACATGTGAAATGGCCTGCTCCCAAACACATGGAGAAATTACAGAGAAGGCATTTGAATTGAAGTATTTGGGCTCCAGATTCAGTGACATTATACTGTCTTTGGTTTTTGATATATTAAAGAAGTAAGTTATTTTGTATTTGGAATTGAAGTTTATTTAAAATTGGATATATGACCTAGCTAGGAATTTTGAAAATAGGGAGCATTATTGTATAAGTTCAAGTGATATTCACATAGGATCTTAGTTTAACTATTATCATAAAACATAAAGTAATTAAGTGCTATACATGTGTTTTGGCTCATGTATCAATGAAAAAAAATGGCAATGAGGTTCGCAAAAAAACTTACCAAGTTCTAGTAATTGCTTAGCCATTTATTAGCTGTGTGACCTGAAGAAAATCATGTCCACATACTTCCAAAGCCAAGGAGCTCATGCCATAGCATTCTAATGGGAAACAGAATTGAAAATTAGTAAGAGTCAGCAAGTACCTTCTCTCCAAGTTGTCTGTTTTCCTCATTTTTTTTTTTGTTGTTGTTGTTTGTCTGTTTCTTGTGAACTCCAAGTTCTTTGTGCTAACAGCTGAAAGACCTCCCTATTTTGAATTGTTGACTTATTTATGGACTTGGAACCTGTAGTTCTTTATAGTTTATTCTTAAATGATTCTTGGACTTACTCTCAATGTCTAACGCTATTTATTCTTTCCCACCTCTCTGAGATGTGATAATTAGGACTTTCTATGAACACTATTTTTCTTAGATTAATTTATGTGTGATTGGTAATAACTTTGCTCTCTGACAAGTTACATAATCACTTTAAGCCTCAGATTCCTCATCTGTAAAGTGGGGATATTAATAGTTTCAGTATATATTATAGATTATTCTGAACATTAAATGAGATACATAAGAAAGTGTATATAGCCATTTTATAGTTTTAATGCTATAAATATAGACCATTATTAAGTTCTAGTATAAAACTTTGATTTCACTTGTAACTTTTTCCTTTTTTAGACAACTGATCAAAATTGGAAACCATGTGTACATAATGCAGCTGAGAAAGCGTTTTCTAAGGTAAAGTGTAGACACTATTAACTTGCATTTTCTCCACATCTTGACACATGACTAGAGTCTTTTTTATTTGTTTTAAGAAGGGAAACTAATACTTTGTAGAAAAGTGATTGTGATTTCAGGCTTATACTTTGCTTAAATATATGATTATCACTCACATAACTATTGAAATTGACTATTAATTTTAAAATCCACATTAAAAGTTATAATTTATTAAGAGAACTTAAAAAATAAATTGAAATCTTATGGACTTGTTTTATTTTCAGCTAATACGTTTAGATAACCTTTTTGGCTACTGGAATGTGAAGTCTAAGATGTTTCACAAGTATAGTGATAATAAATCTTTGGTAAGTATATTTTAATGTCATATCTTTGCTTACTTATTTCAATTGATTAAGAATTTGTGATTTTTTTCAGTATGAGTACTCTGATATATTATGGAAGAATCCTTCTGTAACTTAGTAGATGAGAATTGCTGTGCCCCCAAATTCATCAAACATTACTTAATCTGGCTGTGAGCATTTCTAAATTAAGTTAATTTGGGTCTCATAAAGAAGATAAGTTCATCACTGGTCCTCTATTTTAAGACTTTCTTACTTGGTGTAAGATCAGCCAGAGCATATACTTGGCTGGTTTAGCCTTTAAGAACATAGGGTTTACTCCTTGCCACAGTGAGACATTGGAGTAGGACTTAGGTAGAGTATATATATAGTTATATATAAAGGTGATACACATGCATATGACTAGATAGTTTATTTTGAAAAATGCTTATATTATGACATTTTATCTATATTATTTTAATTGCTTTTTAGATAAAATATGGCAGCAGAGCTCAGGGAACTCACTTAACTGAATAAGGATCAGTCTTTAACAGTTTTCTTTTATGATACTAATTTTTGAAGGATTATTTTAAATTTACTATTCTTATTTTGCTAATGCTAAATGTTTTACATAACAACTGAATTTGTGTTTGATTGTAAAAATAGATGCTTCTACCAGGTTATAATATATGTAGTAGCAGAATGTCAGATTATTTTACAAGGTTGATGTTAACCATAAAACTAATTTTGCTTTTTAATAGGAAAGTTTAAAGTATGGAATTGTCCATGAAGACATTATCCCAGAAGGTTATGATTTTGGTGAGTAATATTCTTTTTTTTTTTTTTTTCGTGAGGCAATTGGGGTTAAGTTACTTGCCTAGGGTCACACAGCTACTAAGTGTCAAGTGTCTGAGGTCGGATTTGAACTCAGGTCCACCTGAATCCAGGGCCAGTGCTCTATCCACTGCGCCACCTAGCTGCCCCATAGTAATATATTTTTTTTTCAAGATTTTAAAGACCATTAAGTTTTAAATGACTTCAGATTATAACCTAATGACATTTCCTGTTAAATTTCCCATTATTTCCTGTTAGATTATTTTGGGGAAAAAACCCTTTATTATTGTTTTCTCTTTGCTACTCTTTAGTTTTCTCTTGGGGAATATGGGGAAATATTCCAGGCATAAGGAAAAATATAGGTGCTAAGTTACTATTATATACTCTGGACATTCAGGAAGTGTTTATTATTGGTGGTTTATTGTTGTTGATTGTTAATTCAATTCTTGAGTTAGACTGCCTAAATTTATTAACCTGAAATAATTCAGTAGCCTGGATATAGACTTCTTCCTGTTCCACTTATAGAACATGGTATTTGGTTTTAAGGAGACATCTAGTCAGTGAAAAAATAGTTGATTTAAATAGGGATTCCATAAAATGTCATCTTATATTTTAGTAGAGCCACAACTGTCATAATACAGCCTGTTTTTCCAGACTGATTTATATTGCTTCAGTTAAATGGTACAACTGGGTTTTCCATGTCCTTGGTATTTCACCTACTACCTCTATGCTTTTTCACAGGCTCAAATGCTTTAGTTATCGCTTTCAACCCTGAGCCTCAGCTGAAGTATCAGCATCTTCACAAAGGCCTTTCCTGATCTTCCAGTTGTCAGCATTTTCTTTCTATCTCTCTAAATTACTTGCATATATTTTTTATTTACTTCCCTACTATATACATCTTGTTTCTGCCAGTAGAAAACAAGATCTTTAAAGGCAAAGACTATTTTGCCTTTTTCTACGTATCCCTAGTGCCTACCATAGTACCTTGCACAAACATATAATTCATTATTTTACTTTGCATTTTGGAATTTCATTATATTTTAGATTTTTCATTTCACATTAATATGTAATTTAGCTAGTCCTTATCATACTTGTAAAGGGAGATAATATATGGATTAAAAAGAAAAGAAAAAACTTCAAAAATTAATTAGAATATTGTTAGATACCTTCTAGCTCTAAAAGTCTCTAAAATTTGATTAAGGAGAGATGCTACAATTTGGCCAAGAGTAGAAAGAACAGTTAAAGTCAGAAGACATGGGTTTAAGTCCTGATAGATACTCATTAGCTCTGTGATCTTAGGCACATTTCTCTAAGGTACAGCATAAAATTCTGTTAATATTTGTAATGTCTATGGAAGCATTTTATAATCATAATCTGATATGAAAGTATAAAACAGTAGTGTCAAACTCACATAAAAATCAGTTCCTCTAGGCCTCATGTTGATTTGGAAAACCACAAAGTAACATTATTTAGGTTGTATTTCATTTTTTAAATTTTGTTAAATATTTCCCAGTTACATTTCAATCTGGTTCCCAATGTACTCTGGAGCTTTTTGGCCAGGAGGCCTGAGATAAAAGCTTGAAACCTCTGGTGTAAACTATTTCTTATCAGTGTCCAGAAGTTACAGGTTAGTGGGAAAAGGGAGAAAAAAAATATCTTGCAAACCCATTCCAGTTTTTAGTATTTTGAGGGTTGAAACCACAATGAAAAAGAAACTTTCTTATATTGAGGTTGCTGACCTGTTTTCTCAATTTCTTTCAATCCATGTTATTTTCTAGTATTCCGTCCCATATCAGCTCAAGCCAAACTCCACATGAATCTCCGAACTGATTTAGATTTTTCTACACCAAAAATGGATTTGGATATTAAGCTACAAGATATAGGCATTGAATTGAATAAATTACAGGTGATACTGCTTTTATAAATTATTTCGAATTGTCTATTATATATATTTTTTAGAAAATGATAGGTAAATTTTTGAAACCTTCAAAATTTAAAGTATCTTTTATATGCCTTTTATTTTTTCTGTGGTTGGAAAAAAGTAAACAATTTCAGTGATTTTAAATAATGCTTTTTTCTCCCCGAGACAGTTAAGAACGTTTACTTTTTTTCCATTTATCAGTATTTCAGTGTCATGCAACTCCTTGAATCTGTTGACATGATGACTCAAAACCTGCCATATAGGAAATACAGGCCTGATGTAATTGTTCACAACAATGCCCAAAAATGGTAAGCATAAAGATGTTTTATTTAAGATAAAATTTTAAAATGACATTTAAAAAATAATTTTGGGAAATTTGTATATTTTAAAGGGGGGGTGCATTATTGATCTATTTTCTTCACCTATGAATTTCTATCTTCTTATTTATAGATCCTTGTGTATTTTTTAGACATGGTTAGTCTGGGGCTAACATTACGATAGCTATTTATTTCCAGGTCATTACTTTGATATATTTACATTTTTAAATTAAATAGAAAGTTTGAAATGATAGCATTTGGAATATAACTCTTTTTAAGTTATTACTTAGAAGGACTGAACTTTCCCAATCAAAAACATTTCCTTTACATTTGAATTTAAATTTCCAGGCTCAACATTATTATTATTTTTAAAGTCCTAGATGATAAATTATCTGAATATCATATCCGAATATCTATCAGATTAAATTCTAAAGCTTTATCTGTCAGGTACTTTGTAGTTTACATTCCCTTCAGTGTCTGGAACTTGTAGACATGTTGAGCCAGCTTCCAATATCTGATTTACTTCATAGTGTATAAATTATGTTCCTTTAAATCAAGTTTCCTTAACTTTCTTAAATGAAATTTGAAAATCTAGAAAATGTTTTCCTCATTTGATTCCTTTTACTTTAAAAAAAATTTTTTTTGTTTTATTTTATTTTACTGCATTTTTTGTGGGGTATTGGGGGTTAAGTGACTTGCCCAGGGTCACACAGCTAGTAAGTGTCAAGTGTCTGAGGCCAGATTTGAACTCAGGTCCTCCTGAATCCAGGGCCAGTGCTTTATCCACTGGGCCACCTCGCTGCCTCTCCTTTTACTTTTTTAACCAGACTTTGATTTCATTGATATAAGGAACTCCATTGAGGAAACTTCTTTAACTAATGTAAATTGGGAGTTGTATTGTCATAGCCTTTAAGAGTAAAGGAGGAGGGGCAGCTAGATGGCGCAGTGGCTAGAGCACCGGCCCTGGAGTCAGGAGTACCTGAGTTCAAATCCGGCTTCAGACACTTAACACTTACTAGCTGTGTGACCCTGGGCAAGTCACTTAACCCCAATTGCCTCACTAAAAAAAAAAAAATCAAGAGTAAAGGAGGAAGGGAATAAGTATCTGTATAGCACCTGTTATGTGCCAAATATTGTAATAAACATTAGAAAATATTTCATTTTATTTTCATAACAATCCTTGAATGGTAGATACTGTTATCCTCATTTTGCAGTTGAGGAAACTGAGGCAAATAGAGGTTGAGTGACTTGCCCAGGTTCATACAGGTTGTAAGTGTCTGAAGTTGGATTTGAACTCAAATCTTCCTGACACCAAGTCCAGCACTTGACTGTGCTACCTAACTGCTTCTAGTAAGAATTGATTGGGTTCTTTTAGAGGTTGTGACTTAAGCAGGGATACATGGGCAGTGTAGGCCTCCATCAGTCACGGACGACCATGGATCAGTGCCTTGAAGAGCCACAGGCCACAGTGTGGCTGTGCAGTCCGATATGGGAGCCGCAGCTCCTGAGTGACTTATAACCGGTAACTGCTGCATCCCATGTTGTATCTACTCCATGAGGAGTAGCTGGAATGTCCTCCTCTCCAGGGTGCTGGCCTGGGCAGATCAATTGGAAAACAAGCTGTTGCCCATGCAGCAGGTTTTCCCTCTCCGTGACATTGGTGGATCCAAAGGAGAGGCAGAGCCAGTACAGTTTGGCACTAGTGCCACTGCAGAAGTTGCCAGAGGGATGTGATGTCCAACATCCAACTGCCTAAGGGACTCCAACTCCTGATTTTTCCTCGGGGTTAACTCCTTTCCCATATATGGGTATAGCCGCAAGGCAGCAGAGGTTTAAAATCAGGGTTTCCTTCCCCTGGGCGGGTTGCCTACCAAGGCTAACGAGCCCCACCTGCCCGAAGCGACTGGTTTTTAAGGTGCCAGTGACTCGCCTTCGCCCCTTTTCCTGTTAGTGGAAACAGTTCCGCCACGAGAAGGCCTGGAGTTGGGCATCGATTGTCCGAGGCTATTTGAGACGCATGCTATTGGAGCATTTTATAGAGAGAGTGGGAGCTTATCCCCACTCCCACCCCGGCATGACAAAACTTTGGAACACATGGGCAGTATATATGAGATAACAGGACACCAAATCCATATGTTCCTGACTCTGACTGGCTCTCTTCACATGTATTGCCTCTCTGTTTGGTTCATTGTACAGAAAGTGAGATTGACTTAGTCCAGTTTCTCTTCTTACTATTTTCTTCTTGATTGCCAAGGTGCTAATAATCGGTAACTGACAAAAAAGAGTAGCAGAAGGGAAGAAGAGAAAAAAATGACCTGGCTGTTTTTCCATTGAGATAACAAATTATTACTTCATTAATAAGTACTTTTAGAATATAGATATACTTCCAATTTTATCTCTTAGAGCTATTTTTTATATTTTTTTCATTAGGTGGGAGTATGCAATAACTGGTATTCTTAAAGTAAATATCCAGCCAAGGATGCGCATGTGGTCATGGAAATACATTCGTGAACATAGGCAAAACATGAAGCAGTATAAAGAGCTTTATAAGAGAAAGATAAGAAGTAAGAAGCCAACTGCTGAAATTTTAAGCTCTTTGCAGGTTAGCATTTTTTAAAAACATTGATGATATGTTGACTACATTATACTATTGGAAACTTTTTTTGGCTTTTGTGATTTGCAGTTTCCTAATTTTACTCTTACTTTTTTCTATTATTGGCACCTCTTCTCTATTTGTACCCTCTACTAATGTCTGCTTATCATGTTTTTCTTTTTATGTTTTTTTCTCCCTATTCACTTCCATAAAGGAATCATTCTCTCAACTGTCATTTATATGCCATTGAACACTCTCCCTAAGTTATTTGAGCTTTTAGAATTTGCCTAAATCTGGAAGTTTTTTAGAGTCACTGTAGTCTTCCTAGAGTCACAGTGATCTTAAAAATTTACCCATGTTTTCATTATGTCCTTTACCTGATCAAGAACCTGCAAACGCCTTACAACATTGGCTT
Organism: Dromiciops gliroides; assembly: GCF_019393635.1. NCBI lineage: Eukaryota > Metazoa > Chordata > Mammalia > Microbiotheria > Microbiotheriidae > Dromiciops > Dromiciops gliroides. Next base: position 612,644,154 of record NC_057861.1, on the reverse strand, counting down.
TCTAGCCTTTCAGGTTTTTGAAGTTTACATAATTTAGTCACTCTACTTTATTTCACACAATTTGCTAATGTAGATCCTATATGCTAATCAGAAAAATTTCCTTAGTGTCCCATATATGGCATGTTAATTTCTACACACACATTTTTGTTCATATGTTCTGCTTGCAGTGTTCATAGCCTCTTGGTTTTTTTATGACTCAAAATTCTACTCATCTGTTAAGTCCAAGATCAAATCCTGTCCCTTAGATAAAATTTTCATCTACTATGGTTTATACTTTCTTCTTTCTCTGAATTAGTTTTAGCACATTTAGTTTGTGTCTCCTAATTTTATACTTTCATTGTTCATGTTGTCTTGTTCATTTTTCTTTCTACAAGTAAATTTTTGGTTTATTGAAGACATCGCTTATAGAATCCTAGAATCTTAGACCTAGGAGGGAGCTTAGTGATGAACCATTCTCATTCCTTTGTTCTGTGCAAAAGAAAATGATGGTGCAGTTAAGTGAAAGGCAAGCCAGACAGGACAGGGGAGCTGAAGGCTCACATAGGCCTAGAACCAATGTCTCCTGATTTTGTCCAGTCTTCTTTCTGTTCCATGATGATGCCTTTCATTTCTTTAGTTTCCCCAAACCAAAGTCCATAGTGCTTATTCTAAAGGAGGTATGTCATTTAGTGAGAACATGTTGGTTAATTGATTTGAAGAAGCAAAATAAAAATCATTGCTTTAATGCCCTTGACAGTAAATTAATTGATTACTTTATCATGTCTGTGGTTATTCTGTTAAAGGTAAGCATAGAGTGCTAAAATCAGAATTAGCTTCATTGAATGTATGAATATATTTAAATTAAGATATTTTTCAGGTGATTGAATAGATTTTGTATTAATGCTACACTGTATTTTGCTTCAAATATGCACATATTTAAAAATTTTACCCTTTTTTGTTTCTTGTGGCAATGTCTGCTCTGGCTGATACTTTTTATGCTAAAATTGCTGCAATTGATATTATAGGCAGTGCTTTTCAGACGTTACTCTTAAAAAATGAGATTTTTCTAATTTACTTATTTCTCTTCATTTCTGCTCTCTAGTTCTCTCATTTCTTTCTTTCTTTTTTTTTTCCTCACTTCATGTCACCTTTCCTATACACAGACGTTCCTTCAACTTACACTACAATAACTTAATAGAAGATAGCTTATGTAATGTGATGTGGATAATGTTAACACATCTTTTCTCTTTTTACTTGCAGGTTTTGGAAAAGGTCTTAGATGTATTTAACATCATTTTGGCAAGACAACAAGCAGAAGCTGAGGTAAATTTACATATTTTTTCAATTGCTGGAAAACAAGACCAAGGTCTTTGAAATTAGAGGATAAAGTCATATGGATTCCAGTTTATGTATGTAAAATACTTTGGCTTGAGATGCTGCCTTACCCATTTGACTCTTATGTTACTTTTGGTGAAAATAGTAATTTTTTAAATTGAATTTTTTTAAGAAAAATACAATATTATAGAAGGACAAAGGAAAATCCTTTATCAGCAGCAGTTCTTAGAAACCATAGAGAGGTACATGACTCTTGAATCTGTAATTTGGATAAATATGCATTTTTATAAATGTATGTACATAGGCATTTATTTGCTTAATGACATAGGCATGGGAAAAAGGAATGTGAATTTATTTATTTTTTAACTTACAGCTGTAAACCAGTTCATCAAATTTATTTTATAAATTCATTTTTATATTACATTGTTTTATATAATTTTCATTTTATATCATATTCATTTACTGTGTCATAGGTAAAGAAAGCTGGACTCAAAATTTATGGATCATCTCCTGAGGAAAATAGAGGCTGGTTTGGTTGGATATGGAATTGGTCAGAGTCAGGCAATAATGAACAGACAGATGCTAAACCTGCAAGTATGTGCAGATAGTTAATTCATAGTGTCTTTAATCTTTTAAATGTGGAAAATTAAGATTTTGAAGAAAAATTTGCTTTTAAACCTAAATAAATTCTTGTAACGTTTTTATGTTTACATTTCCACTATTGTGCCCTGGGTATATAAACAGGAAAAAAAAAAGGAAAAACAACTTCTGTCTTCAAGGTCCTTGTAATCTAAAGGGAGAAGACTACACTGAAAAGGGAAAAGGAGACTGGGGGGAGGAGAGGAAGAGCTGGGGAAAGTATCTGGTAGAAAATCACAGGAGTCCCAAGGTAGAGTAGCCAGGTGAGAAATGAGGTGATGCTCTGAGCTGAACTCCCTCCTCAAGTGGGAGTTTTGGAGTTTGTATTCTCTCCTCTAATCAGAGGGACACATTATGGTGATAAGTTGGAGTACCTTATGGGATCTTCTGGAGTGATGAGATTTTCCCATTAAATTTCCCCTAAGTTCCCCTAAGGATCTGTGCTTAGTCCTGTGCTCTTTAATGTTTTTATTAATAACTTAGATAAAATTGTTTTATGAACAAAGTGAATGGAAAATAATTAAGTGGTTACTATGTTTCAAAGATTATACTAAGCACTGGGGATATAAATACAAAAGTGAATACAGTCTCTGTCTAAAAGGAGCTTATATTCTAATAGGGATGAATGCTCCTGTAGGAGTATGGTGGCCAGGGAAGGGAGTTATAGTCTAAGAAGTTAAAAAAAAATGGTGAGTAGAACATTGTCATAGTCCTTCCAGAACAAATAGTTGTATTAATTTCAATATAGTTCTCAGAACAAGAGGGAGGTGGCATAGGGAAGATGCATGAAGATGAGGCAGCTAGGTGGTATAGCAAATTAGCCACTGAACCCTGGGTCAGAAAGAGCTGAGTTCTAATCTCACCTTAGACAATACCTCTTTGATCCCAGACAGATAATTTCGTCTCTACCTCACTTTCCATATCTGTAAGTTGAGGATGATAATATTAATATTAATGATATTATTAATAATAATAATAATGCCTACCTTCCATGATTGTTATAAGGATAAAATGATTGTAAAGTTCTTTGCAAACCTTAAAAAGCAATATAGGGGGCAGTTAGATGGCACAGTGGATAAAGCACCGGCCCTGAATTCACGAGGTCCTGAGTTCAAATCTGGCCTCAGACACTTGACACTTACTGGCTATGTGACCCTGGGCAAGTCACTTAACCCTCATTGCCCCACCAAAAAAAAAAAATCCAAAAAGCAATATAAATGCTACCTGTAGCTGTCATTGGTTGTTGTTTCAAGGAATGTACCTGGAAATACAAAGACAAAAATGAGTTATTTAGGGGATTGTAGTATGACAATTATTATCTGTTCTTAACAGTTTGCCAGCAGTTTTACAACCTATTTCCTTGTTTCTTTAAAGGTAGCAAGCAATTGTTGAACATATTTATACACATAAATTTTTTATATAATTGATGATTTTTTTTGTTTAGTTCAGCTTCATTTTGTAGATGTTTTGTTTCTAAATAATTTCTTAAATAAGGTCTCCCTGTAATTCAGAAAATAAAATCTCAGTGAGATTTTTCCCACCCCTATTCATAATCAGCTTATACTTTTATTCCATCTACCTTCTGTCCCTTAAAGTAAGCAACATTTTTAAAGCTAGTAATTAATATTTAAAATATCTTTCATGTCTACCATTGTATACTTTAAAAAATTCTTTATAAGCATTATCAAAACATTAGAAATATTGCATGTTGAAAACATTGAGATAGGCTAAACTATAGTTAATGCTCTTATTTTATCTTCTTTCTAATCTATAAGGTCTTGAAGAACATATGACATCAGAAGAGAAGGCTAAACTCTATGAAGCAATTGGTTATAGTGAAAACGTTGTTGACCCAACATTGCCCAAAACAGTATGATATCATTACATGGAAATTTGCTAAATGTTTGATGCAGCCATTTCTTTTTCTATCATATTATTTTGTGGAGTCTATTTTTTATATTTGGAAAAGTATGTTGTATAAAATAAGCATGTGTATATAAAATGGTTTATTTCATTTATATTTACTTTAATGAATGCTTTGATTTTCTTAAAAGATTTAGCTTTTGGTACCATATCCGAAGTGGTGATAAAACAAACAAATGTAAGGATTTGATCTTTAATTATGACACTTTTGAGCTGATCGCATTTAGAGGTCATTAAGTCAAAGCCCCTTTCCACCTAAAGAAGATGGTTTTGAAGAAATGTGTTCACCAAGGTTGCAGAACTAGGACTAGCATCAACGGTCTGATTTTAGTTCTGTGTTAGTGAAACCCTTCCTGATTTTGGCTAGCCAGAGGCTCCCCAGCCTGCTGTGGCTCATTTTGAATTAATTTATCCTTTATTGGTAGTTGAGCCACAGCATTTTGGCCCTGACCACATGTACCTACCTACCCCCACAAATTTCTTCATGCATCATCAGCTCTTTGGAGAACCAGGGAAAACAGTTTGGGTAGGTACATACCATATTTGAAGGGTTTTTCAGCTGTTGCTGTTTGAATGCTTGGCTACTAGGTTGCACTAGGTAGTACTTGGCCTGGATTCAGGAAGACTTTATTTTCATGAGTTAAAATCCTGCCTTAGACACTACCTGTGCGACCCTGGGCAAGTCACTTAACTCTTTGCCTCAGTTTCTGTATCTGTAATATGAGCTGGAGAAGAAAATTTCTCAGTATCTTTGCCAAGAAAACATTCAGTGGGGTCACAAAGAATCAGATATGACTGAACAACAAATCAAATGCTTATCTTTGTACTATAGCCATTTTCTAGTATGATTTCTTTGTGAATATAACATTTCCCCTTACAAAATGGAGATTAAGAATCCCTACCTATTTCCTTTGTCATATAGTGATTTTTTTAAATGAGATATATTTAAAGTGATTTGGATTATTTGAATAAAGGTTGTGGAAGTAGTAATAGGTATATTTATTTTTTGTTTAATTTTCATTTTATGCTTCTTTACATATTCCCTAGTATGAAGCCACAAAATTATCTCTACGCTTGGAAAGCATGCATATTGCCTTAAGGGAAAAAAATGAAAAATCTGAGTTGGTACTTATTTCGTTGGGAGAATTCAGCACATTGATCATACAACGACCAGGAGCACAAGCAATAAAGTAAATGCCCATCTATCTTAATTTTAATCGTTTTATCAGAAAAGATCACAATGTAAGAATTAGAAGATATCAGAATCTTACTTATTCGTCACTAATTCTATGGACAAGTTACTGTTTAATAATATTTTTAATGTTTTGTTTTAAATATAGTTTTTACAATTAAAAAAATTTTTAAAACATGCCCAGAACTTGTTTTTGGTGTGGGAAGCAATGTGTAGTCAGTCATCAACCAACTTTATTGTGTTTCAATCTTGATATGGAATTTGATGATGCTTCCTTTTAAAGTTGAACTTAATATATATGATAAATACTAGCTTTTCTTTATGAATAAGTAGGTATTGAGAAAAGTTTGAAGTTCATCTAAAATCAACATACATTAATTAAGCATTTAGTATGTGGCAGGCATTATGCTGAGGACTGGCAATACAGATAAAGGCAAATATAGTCTGCCTTCAGGGAGATGGCATTCAAATGCATGAGGCAACATGTAAATAACTAGGTATGTACAAGATATGGACAGAATAGGTAAAAGGTAACAAAGAAAGACATCTTGCAGAAGGTGAGATTTGAAGGAAGTCAGGTAAAGTAAGAAGTGAGAACATTCCAAGCATGGCCGACAAACAGTACAAAAGAAGAGTAAATGGAGTGGTGCAAAGAACAGCAAATATGCTAGAGCAGCTAGATCTTAGACTTTGTGGAAAGGATTAATGCAGAAGAAGAATGGAAATAAAGGAAAGGACCAGGTTTTAAAGATCTTTATATACCAAAAAGAGGACTTTATATTTGATCCTGTACGTAATAGGAAGCCACTGGAGTTTGAGTGGTGGAGTGGCATTTTTAAGCTCATAATTTAGAAAAATCATTGTGGCATCTGAATGGAGGATGTACTGGTGTGGTGAGATTTGAGGTAAGGAGATCAATTAAAAGCCTATTGTAGTGGGGGCAGCTAGGTGGCGCAGTGGATAGAGCACCGGCCCTGTATTCAGGAGGACCTGAGTTCAAATCCGACCTCAGACACTTAACACTTACTAGCTGTGTGACCCTGGGCAAGTCACTTAACCCCAATTGCCTCACCAAAAAAAAAAAAAAGCCTACTGTAGTAATCCAGGCAAGAGGTGAAGAGGGCCTCAATGAGTGTGATGACTGTGAGTGAAGAGAGGGAGGGAGGGGGACGTATCTGAGATATACTGTGAAGGTCAAGTGCCAAGAAGATTTATCAGGTCATTGGATATGTGGGGTGAGAGAGGAATAAAAAAATACCAGGGTGGCAAAACTGGATGACTGGGAGGATGACAGTACCTTAGTAATACAGGGAAGCTAGGAATGGGGGAAGAATTTGGAGGAATAAAGGTAATGGGTTCTGTTTTGGCTATGTTGAATTTGAGATGCTTATGGGACATCTAGTTCAAGATGTCCAAAAGGCAGTTTGTGATGTGGCAGTTTAGCTCAGGAGAGAGATCAGAGCTACATGTACAGAAAGGGATTCATCTGCATTCAGATGATAATTGAACCCATGGCAGTTCATGAGAACACCAAGAGAGAATTTAGAAGGAGAAGAGGATGCAGGACAGAACATTGAGGAACAACCACTTTTAGTTGTTATGACATGAATCAAGAACCAACAAAGCAGACTGACACACATTGAGCTCTACCACTTCAGACAGAAAATATGTTTCTTTGAATTTATTGACTGGGAATAAGGAAATTTTATTTTAAATTATTAACTTTTTTATTATTGAAAATGTTTATTTTGCATATACATTTTTGGGCTGTCTTTTTTCATATAGATTTGAAAGCAAAATAGACTCATTTCATATTACTGGTTCATCAAGTTATGACCCCAAACCTTGCCTCCTTTCTCCACTGGATGATTTTTCTTCACTTTTCAAAATTATGTTTGAGACCAACCCATTAGATGGATCTGCTGCTCAGAGATGTGTCGTAGAAGCTGAGCCTTTGGAAATCATATATGATGCAGTAAGTAAAGATCCTTCTATCATCATAGCTTTTTCTTTGATGTCTGTGTAGAAATAAGCTTGTATATCATGATAGTGATAATTTTATTTTAACAGAAAACAGTAAATGGTATTGTGGAATTCTTTCGGCCCCCAAAAGAAGTTCGTTTGGCACAGTTGACTACAGCAACTTTGATGAAACTGGAAGAATTTCGTGAGAAGACATCAACAGGTAAATGCCAATATTCACTGCTGGAGAATCAAAAGACAAAGTCACTTAACACATAAAGAAGTGCTTAGTTTATTATTTTAAAGGTTATAATCTTAAATTTTTATTTTTCTAGGCAAATTATTATGGAACTTAATTTGATTTATTTTTACCTTTAAAGACCAACATGGTAATAAATGTGAAGCAGTTTGGTGTAGAGGAGGGCAGTCCTTAGAGACAGGAAGTTATCAAGTCCTGCCTCTGACACATACTCATCCTGTGACCCTGGGCAAATCATTTAACCTCTAGTGCCTCAGTTAATTCTTCAAGAAAACACTTACTGTTCTGCCTTTGGGAAAGAATTTCCTTAATTGAGAGTTCCCTATGTTAGTAAAATCACAAATTCCCCATCTCCTAAAAAATAGTAGTAAATATGTCCTTTTCATACTTGGTAGGATCAAAATTAAATTTGTACTTTTAAACCTTCAGTTACTCTTTTTTGAGATCCTAAGATTGGTTTTCAACTGATTTCTTTTTTTGGCACCTAGTCTTGCTTTTCTTTTTTCATCCTTTCTCCCTCTCTCCCTTTCTGTTTGTTGATTCCTTAGTCTTCTGATGTTGTACTTCTTTGTTGAGTTCACTTCTATTTCTAATCTTGTATTTTCCTGGATATTTTTTATGCCACTACTTCTGTGCTATTTATAATTGGTAATATGCTTCAGTCATTTGGTGCCCACCATAATACTTTGATTGCCATATGGTAGTAGGGGAAATGAAACATGTACATAAATAACTATACAAAACCAGTTTGAATTATATACATATGATGAGTTCAACAGAGTGGCTAATTAAAGGAAAGAAAGGTCACCTTTTCTTGAGTAATGGAGGACAGTGACCTGGTGTATTCGCTTGGAGATTTCCTTATTGACATTAATTCATTGATGCTCATTTTTGTTCAATTTGTTAACTTTTTTTGGGGGGGGGTGAGGCAATTGGGGTTAAGTGACTTGCCCAGGGTCACACAGCTAGTAAGTGTCAAGTGTCTGAGGCTGCATTTGAACTCAGGTCCTCCTGATTCCAGGGCCAGTGCTCTATCCACTGCGCCACCTAGCTGCCCCTGACTTATTTTTTATATGATTATTCAACCAGTTTTAAATCTCCTAATTGTATTATCATGATTATTATATTTGTTAGTTGATTGTCTCTGTAGTATGTATATTAAAATGATATATCAAACTCTTACAATATTTACTTAATTTTAAATTTGCATATAAATTAGGCAACAAATGCTAATTGTATTCTAGTGTAGTTTTAAAAATTATTAATTATAAAGCTTTTTATTTTAAAGGTTTATTGTATGTTATTGAAACACAGAAAATTCTTGATCTCAAAATTAATATGAAGGCTTCATACATTATTATCCCACAAGATGGATTTTATACTGCCACATCAAATTTACTTCTCTTGGATCTTGGTCATCTAAAGGTATACATTTATAATATTATAATATATAAAGTTTGTTAAATATTATTTTGATAATTCTACTACCTCTTTGTCATTGTTGAAATGAAATCTTGCTTGTTACATTGATAACAAGCTGTAGTACATGTAATTATTTTTTTAAAAGATATTATCAGTTATCAAAATTAGCAGATGAAATCTCCTTCCTTGGTGTTTGTTAATGAGTTGAATTTTCATTTTTTCGGGTTGTAAGAATTGATTGTGATTTGGGGGACCCCATCTTGGCTAAAATTAGCCTTGGGGGCACCCTGCATGGCTTCCTCTGCCCTGGGTACACCCCAGCTCCCTCTGCCCAGTGGGGGTATGTACAGAAAACCCAAGCTCCGGCTCCCTCTACCAAGTGGGGTTACACAAGGAAACCCCGTGCCCTGGCCGGCCTTGGACACTGCCCCTAGGGGTGCCAGTGAATTGATTTGGGGTGTGTGGGGTGGTTAGCCTGGGTTTCCTGTGAGAGAAGGGTTTTTTATTCTGGGGGATAGAGAACAGGGAGGAGAAGATGAGAAGAGAGAGAGAAGAGTTCATGGTAGCAGGCGAGAGAGTTAAACGTGGACATGCAGGGGGATAGAGAGAGTTCAATGAGAAGCTGAGTTTGGTGGGCAAGTTTACAGCTTGTATTTCCTGCCTTTCTTTGTCCTTATTTCTAAATTTGTTCTTATCAATAAACCCTGTTCTTTTTTTGTTTTTGTTTTTTTTTGAAAAGAGGCTTTTTAATCTCATTTCTTATCAGTCTGCAAGAAACAGTTGGGGAGGGGCAGTTGGCCCTTACAGATTGCTGGCCCATACAGGGCTTAACAAACCTGGGGGATCTTTTAAACCCCCCCTTACAAGGTTGGTTCAGTACATCTCTTAATGAAGATGTACAGCATGAGCCAGTTGATCTTTGAAGGGTAGGTAGGAACAAATTTAATAAGAACTTATCTCTAGTTGTGCAGAAATTAATTTGAGTTAAAAGAGGTAAAGCAGATAGAGCATAAGAATTTGAAGGGAGTCCAGGACTTATTTAGCCTATTCTTATACCTCTAAAATTTCTCCAGTGTTATGATTTTATATATTCATATATTAGTAGCTGGGATTTATTTTCTGAAATATACCATACTCGCAGAGCTTAAAGCATTGGTAAAGAAAGGAACTCACCATATTTATTTTCTTAAGTTTGTCCCAGCCCCAAAATAACTCCCTCATTTTATAGATAGGGAATGTTAGGTCTGGAGAGATTTTGTGTTTTGCCAGGGTAGATTCAAGATTTGAACCCCCTGTCCTTTGACTCCAGGAATATAATTTTCCCCATTGCACTCCTCTCAAGGGCCTGGAGATCATACCATAGGAATAGTGACTGAAGAAACTATGGATACTTAATCTGGAGAAGAGAAAACATGGAATGGGGAATGATAATTTCTTCAAATATTTTTTAGTAATTTTCATGTAGGGGGACTAATTGTGTTCTATTTAAATCCATAGGGCAAGTGCTATTTTGCCTTTATTCCTGCTTTTTTTATACATTATTTTCCTTTGCATTTTAGATCATTTGTGTCTCCAAATTAATTTTATTATTATTTTTTCTAGCCCTATAAAATACCATTTGGTAGTTTGACATAGAACTGGAACTTTTTACTAGTATTGCCATTTCTATTGTGTTAAGGGCTAAAATTCTAGCTTATCTGTCTAAAATATCTAATGAGTGGTCGCCAATAAATTATAAGCTTTAGCAAGAGTTAGACTTTTAAGCATTTATTAAGGAGAATAAGAATTTGGTAAAGAGAGAGAAAGGCCTAGATTCCTATCTATTAAAGGGAGAGCACATTTCTAGCTCCCTTCTCCACCAGAGTCCAGAGGGAAGAGCGTGAGACTGAGCGCCAGTCTCTTCCTTCCTCCTCCCACTAGCCCGCGTCACTTCCTGACACCAAAGAAAAGACTCCTGGTCTTGCCCTCAAAGACCTTCGCTTCATGGGCAGAACTCTTCTACAGTAAGTCTCCAGCAGGTGGCGTCATTCCAATCGTTACAATTGTTTTGATTGGCACAGAAGTGATCAAGATATCCTTGTTATTATTCAGTTGTTTCAGTCACATCTGACTCTTCTTGAACCCATTTGGGATTTTCTTAGCAAAGATACCAAAGTGGTTTGCCATTTCTTTTTCCAACTCATTTTACAGATGAGTAAACTGAGGCAAATAGGGTTAAGTGACCTTCCCAGGGTCACACAGCTAGTAAATGTCTGAGGTCAGATTTGAATTCAGGTTTTCCTCATTCCAGACCCAGCACTCTATCTACTGCACTACCTAGCTGCTCTAGTATTGTCATTTCTATTATTTTGATTTTCTCAACAGTGAGCTAATTAAAGGGAAACGTCTAGCTTTCCACATAGCATTGATGGTTAACTTTTGGTTTTATACATATGATTTTTATCATGCTAAAAAAGGTCCTTCTGTGCTACGTATTGTGGGCTTTTTAGCATAAAATGTTTATTGTACTTTGTCAGAGCCTTTGTTTTTCTGAACCTATTGATGCTTTTGTTTTTAATCAGGTAAATTATGTTAATTTATTCCTAATATTGAACCATATTTTTATCCCTATTAGAAATCAAACTTGATCATAATGAATAATTTGTCAATAAGCATTTAGTAAATACTGTTTTAGGTGCTAGAGATACAAGTACAACATGTTTGTAGATAAATAATTACAGAACATTTTCAAAATAAATACAAAATCTTTTTTGAAGGAAGGGACTAACAATATGGAGTTGCAGGAAAGACTTTTAAAGGAGGTAACCTTTGGAGTTGACCTTTGAAAGGTTATTAGGATTCCAAGAAGTGGAGCTAGTATTTGGAAGCATCATTATTTATACTCAAGCTCTTTGATTCCAAATATATCACTCTACACTGTGCTCTACCACATCCTTAAGTCTCTTAACTTAGTCTGTTGTATTTTCTATTATACCAGACCAGAGACTTGTTTTTATGTATCATTGGCATTTAAGGAAATATCCCATAATAAGTTATTTTTATCTGATATTATTAGTAAACATTAAATAATACTTTAATAAATGTCGTTATTTAATTAGATTCTGGTATATGGTCTTTTCAAACTTAGAAATGCTATTCACCTCCAGAGACAAAACTTTTCTGTTTACTGTACTTTAATTGTACATATGATTTTTGTGCCACATCATTTGTGATGCATTTCTTGTGAAAGAGATTGTTGCCTATATCATTTTGTTGTAGTCTTTTTGTTTTCCCACATATATGAATCCATATTGTTTCTTAAAAAAATGGAAACTTTAAAGCAAAGCCATACTTTTGAACTCTTTTAAATATATCTTCATAATATTCACTTTTAAGGTGTCAAGCAGAAGTCGTTCTGAGTTACCACACATTGAAAAAAGCCAGTCTAATATAGAAGAGATTATATCTAGAGCTTATGATAATTTTGATATTCAACTTAGTAGCATACAGCTACTTTTTAGCACAGCTGGTAAGTATAACATTAATCATTGTTGTTTTTTTCTTGTATTCTCTGAATTTGAATCTTGGGTGTTTTTTTAATTGGAAGTTCCATCCTTTGGAGTTATTTTTTTCTTTGGGTCTGACAGATTCCCGCAGTATGAGAACTTAGATAACCCAGTGGGATTGAATATAATTCTGGGATTTCCCTGGAGTTAGAGTTTAGTTTTTCTTTTTCCAAACTGTCAAATTTTAATCCAAAATAGTGATTACACCAAAGGTAATCCAAATTTGGTTCTTGGATATGCTGTAATTACCTTTGAAATTATATCTCAATTTTGCCAATATTACAATTAGTTTGCATTTCCAGAACCAAAGAGACATGGTGTAGAAACATGAAGTTGTAGAGAGAAATTTGTCAAAAATTTCCTCTATATTACTGTTTTTAAAAAATAATTTTTAAGGGAGTTAATTTGCATATTTTATGGATATTGATTCTTAAAGATCATTAATAGTGCTCATGATAATGCTTGGGAAGATTTTGTAAAGAAAGGATGAAAGCCCTTGTTGTTACATACTTAGTTATGATATGATATGATATGGCTATGATAGTATTTCTATATAGAGTAGATTGACTACTTTATTCACTAAAATTCCATTAATACCATGAGTGTTCTTAAAAAAAAAGACACCCAGTCTTTAAATGTGTTTACATATAATTGATTGGGGACTAAACTGTGAAATTATGTAATTCTGTTTATTCTTTGATTTTTCTAAGTATCAGTCCTGATATGTACCCTCTCTACCCAGCCTATTCTTCCTTCTAGAATGATTTAGCTTCTTGTCCAATGATATTTACTACTCTACTCTAATACTTCTGGCTTGTGAGGAAGTCTCTCAAGAGTATAAGTCAATAGGAGCTTTAAGCAGCAGCAAGAGAAGAAAGAAATGGAAAAAATGAACTTGGGGGGATCAGTATACTCAAGGGAGGAAGATAATAAACAGATGATGGTGGGAGGTGTTCCTGGATTATGCTGAAGCTTTCAGATCCTATGTGTTGCAAGTATATATGTAGTTGGGGCAGCTAGGTGGTGGAGTGGATAAAGTACCAGCCCTGGATTCAGGAGGACCTGAGTTCAAATCCGGCCTCAGACACTTGACACTAACTGTGTGACCGTGAGCAAGTCACTTAACCCTTATTGCCCCACACAAAAAAAAATAAGAAGAAAAGGGGAAAAATATATATATATATATATATATATATATATATATATATATATATATATATATATTCATGTAGTTAATTTATTGTTTCTAGGTGATGATTGGAAAGAAGCTCGAAAAGTCAAGCGTTCTCATCAGCATATCTTGGAGCCGCTGCATTTTAATGTGGAATTGTCCAGGGCCATGGTTGACACAGATATAAGAATGCCTAAGTATGTTTCATCTCTTGGTTATAAGGGCTTTTGTTTCTCAGTAAGTGGATGATTAGTAAAACGTTTCATATATTCATCTCTTTTAAAAGTATAGATTATCCTTTTTAAACGAGTACATTTTAATATCTGGCTATATATAATGAAAGTAATTCCTTGTTTTAGAAGATGACCCATGATGACAGTGTTTTATTGCTCTTCTTAGAATAAATTTTGGTCTACAGCTATGGTAACTACTTTACTAACCCTTATTTATGTAGAACTTAAATCAAGTTTGGAACTGACAGCATCAGTTATTTCTTTGACACGATATACCATTCCATCATTAATATCATCAACAACACCACCGCCGTTGCTGCCATTGTTATTGCTACTAGTACTGCCATATCACCAACACACTACAATTCTGATCGTTATTCTCCAATATTCTCTGTTTAATTATCCATTTATAATTAGTAATCTTCCAGGAAAGCTTACGTTTTTGATCTTTCCTATCAGTGTGATAATAACTCTTTTTCACCAGTTATCTCCTATCATTTCTTTCTTCTACATTCACCCTACGGAATAGCTGGATGTCTACCTTCTCTCTCCATCTTGTTGACTTGCATTATTTGCAGGAGAAATATTGACCCATGAGTCTTTAAATTGTTTGCCTAGAATCGCATGATAATTTTACTTTAAATATATAGGGAGAGACCCAGTCCTGGAAGGAAAGAGGCAAGTGAGAACATATTTTGGAAACCTATCTCCTGGGAATCTTGCTATATAGGAATGTAGTGAGGAAGAGCTTAGGCTTCAGTGAATGAAGGGAAAACTCAGGCATCCCCTACTGTCTTTTTTGACTCAGCTTTGCCATTTCCCACCCCCAAGTTCCTTAAGGTAGCTAAAACTATTTATCTTTGGTTCCAGTGTAATTTGAAGAACAAAGAGAAAACTCTCTTCAAAAAAAACACTCCTTTGTTACTACTACCTGAAATGATTAAAATCAGAAACAAGCCTTTCATTCCATAATTAGAGAGAATAGGTTTAAAAATGAAAAGGAAATCTGGGAGATAGCACTCAGGGAATACTGTGTATGTACATGTGACTAATTTGAAAGAAAAATACGTAAAATATAATTTTTTCTTAATTAAGTCTTAATTAACTTAAAATGTTAATGACGTCTCATCTTTTTGGTATAGATTCAAAGTTTTTGGACATCTGCCTCTACTTTCTTTGCAAGTTTCAGATAAAAAATTAAGAGGGATTTTGGAATTAGTTAAAAGTATTCCAAGGCCACAAAGTGGAACTGATGTATCTGCCCCTTCAAAACCATCTCTGGTAAAGTATTGTTTTAAAATATTAAAGAAATATTACAGTGGATATTTGAAACGTTAAGAAAATTAAGTATTTCTAAAAAATAATTTTACAAAATCTCAGATTTTTAGAATTGTAAGGGATTTCAACATTCATCTAATTTATGTTATGTCCAAAAAGGATTCTCCTCTGTAACATGTAGTCATCAAGCTTTTGCTTGAGGAGGTCCACTTAGGGGCATTTATTTTCCAAGGCAGCTTATTAGACTTCTGGTTAATTTTGTTTGTTGGAAAATGCTTTCTCCCTCCACACCTTGATCCTCTTTTTGCGGCTTCCTCTGTTATGCTCCTAATTCTATATTCTCAACCCTTTGTGATGCATGAAAAGTCTGAGATCTAATTTCTGGGCAATTAATAATTTATTAATTGTAGTTAGCAAATAATTAGCAATGTGATAGTCATTGGCTTTCTCTCATAAACCAAAGATGAACTTTGGGGGCCCACTGAGTGTTTAACTATCCTTGGAAAAGTGGGTGGTCCTGACAGGCAGAAATCAACTGATTGGTTAATAATTAATAAGAGAATTAATATTATAATCAGAGGTGGCTCTACCTGCTGAGTATGTGACCCGATCAGGAGACTCAGCCACCTACAACAATCTGGACAAAACAAGCCATCTCTACCCAGACTACTCTGACTGGTTTTTCCCTTCATAAACTGCATTGCCCTAAATCTTAATGGAAGGTTCCATGGACAGAGGCTTATTTTCTTAGGGCAAGATCTCACCTTGACTGGATTCCATTTGAAAAGCACTTATCCCAAGGATTTGAGCAATCTCATCTATCAGCAGTGCCCTTCAGAGACTGGCTGAATAACTTACAGAGGTAGTTTCTGAATGAAGAAACAGGAAGGGAAAACACTAATTTTAATTAATAATTGGTTATTAACATATGAGAAAAAAATTTATCTCACTTTTACCCCCAACCCCTCTCACCCTTGTTCTCCTGTGCCCTTCCAGGAACAAATGGAACAATTCTAATCTGTCTACCACATAATAGTCCTTCAAATAGTAGAAGATAGCTATATCTCTCTTGATTCTTTTCTTTTCCAAGCTAAATATCCCCATTCCTTCAACTAATTCCCTTGTGGCATGGACTAAATGCTCTTCATGATCCTGATTACTCTCCTCTGGATATTTTTCAATGTCTTTCCTTAACTGTGGTGCCCAGAATCAAATGGGATATTCTAGATGTAGTCTGACCAGAGCATAATGCTGTGTGATATCACTTTTTATTCCTGGAAAGTATGCCTCTCTTAATTCAGCCCAAGTTACAAATTAATTTTTTGGCTGCCTCGATGCATTCTTCACCTATACTGACCTTATAGTACAATAAAACACTGAGATCTTTTTCAGATAAATTGCTGTGTAAACCAGACCCCCTCATCTTGTACCTGAGAGGTCATTTTCTTGAACCCAAGGACAAGATTTACATTTATTACTATTAAATTTCACGTTTACTAGATTAAACCCAATGTTCTTATCTTTCAAAATATTTCTAGCTTCTGTTATTTCTTGTTTTCCTTATCCTTCCACACTTTGTCATCTATAAATTCAGTAAGTATGCCACTTATGCAAATAATTGATAAAAGTATTAAACAGCTCAGACTGAACATAGTTCTTTGTGGCACTCTACTGGAGACCTCCTTTCTAATTGATATAGAACCATTAACTACTACTTTCTGAATATTCTTTGCTGCAATTGCCATTTTTTTTATCAACAATTTCAGTTCTTTCTGAACTGTAGCATAATTGGTATTGTCTTATAGTACTATAGCAAATATTTGTTCATCCTTTTTATCTGTACCTTGCTTCTGTCTTCTGTACTTATCTTTTTAGAGATGTAAGTTGATTGGTGAGTCCTCTGAGTACATTTAAAGTGGATATACTCAGGTGACTTTTTTTTTCTTTAAAATAAATTACTCTAGGGGCGGCTAGATAGCACAGTGGATAAAGCACCAGCCCTGGATTCAGGAGTACCTGAGTTCAAATCTGGCCTCGGCCACTTGACACTAGCTGTGTGACCCTGGGCAAGTCACTTAACCCCCATTGCCCCACAAATAAAAAAAATAATAAACCAAATAAATAAATAAATAAATTACTCTAATCATTCCTTAAGGGCAGCTAGGTGGTACAGTAGATTGAGCACTGAACTTGGAATCAGGAAGATTCATATTCATGAATTAAAATCTAGCCTCAGACACTTACTTGCTGTGTGATCCTAAGCAAGTCACTATTTCCCTCATTTCCTCATTTGTAAAATGAGGTGGACAAGTAAATGGCAAACCACTCCAGTATATCTGCCAAAAAACCCCTAAATGGTATTAAAAAGAGTTGGACGTTACTGAAATGACTCAACAACAACAACCAAGTAATTAACCCAGAGGTCTGCCTGATTCTGTTTGGAACTACACAATTTTTTTTTGATAGTAGTCCATTAAAAGATAGATTCAGTGTGATGAAAATTCTCTTTTAACCTCTTTTATTTTTTTTTGGTGAGGCAATTGGGGTTATGTGACTTGCCTAGGGCCACACAGCTAGTAATTGTTAAGTGTCTGAGGCTGGATTTGAACTCAGGTCATCCTGAATCCAGGGCCAGTGCTCTATCCACTGAGCCACCTAGCTGCCCCCTTAACCTCTTATTGATGTGGTTTTTTTTACCCCTGCACATTGTTTTTATATAGCCTCATACCCTTCCAGATTAATTTGAATAAAATAGCAATGTAAAGTCCTATTAACTTGAACTCCTCTTATTCAGAATTTGTAAACAATCATTTGTAAACTATATGAATAAAGAGATATTTGATAATCAAATTAATATCTTAAGCTAGAAAGGAAACTATTTGAAAAAGTAAACTTTTCAAGTATTTGAAATAATCCATTAGGATTCAAACAATAAATTGCCATTATCACTTAATTAAAACTAGTTTGGAAAGATCCCTACTTGGACATCTTTTTATTAGTGTATATTTTAATTTATTGTGTGTATCGTATGAAAGGTCTTTGTATTAATGTTCTTAAAGAGAGAATAAGTATCAAAATGTGTTCTAATTAAGATTAAATTTATACTCCGGCTTTTACCTATGTTTGCATATTTGAACCACGTCTTTTTAGTTTATTTTTGGTCTTTTTTGTTACTGCCCTTGGTAAGAAATAATATACTTGAATTACATAAATGTTTGAAGCTTGTAGGATGTAGACTTATTAACTGATAGGACAACTGTTGCACATAATCTGCCATATGATTATCATTTATATACATAGCTAAAAAATACATTGAAGAAAGATTTATTCAGTATAGTTTTATGGTACAAGTGGGACCTAATGTATGCAAAGGAGTTACAGAGAAGTGGATTTAAACTATAAGGAAGCGCTTTCTAATGATCAGAGCACTCCACAATTAGAATACTGTGTTGGGTAGAAACTGAATAAACCTCATGAATGTTACAACCCATGTTCCTTAATTGGATAGAAAATATAATGAGGTGACCTCAGAGATCATTTTAATTCTAAAATTCTAGGAAATGACTATTTTAAAAAAAGTTACAAATACAACCCTAATTAGTGAATTTGGTATTCGTATTTCAAAATGAATTTCTTTTAAACTATTTTGTGATTTTATTTTTATGAATTCATATTAATCTCTTCCATACTTTGTTTTCATTCATGGTTTCCTTATCAAAATATTTCTACAACATTTTTGTGTGTATTTTTATAACTTTATAAAACCTTCTGTCTTTTAAGGTTCATGTATCTTCTTCTTTTGGAACACCACAGATTTCACAAAGGCTGCTTCCTTTATTGGAACTTCAATCCATTATCGAAGATGGTAAAGTAAAACTACTTTAAGAATATTCTTTTTAAAAAATTATTTAGTAATGAACATTTTGATTTATAGTTTTCAGTTCCAATTTTTATCTCTCCTTCCCCTCCCCCCTTCCCTGAGGCATTAAGCAATCAGATATGGGTTATACATAAACTATTATGTAAAACATTACCATATTAGTCATTTTGTACAACAAAACTTGAATAAAAGAAAAAAATGAGAGTGAAAAATAGTATGCCTCAAGGGGCAGCTAGGTGGCACAGTGGATAGAGCACTGGCCCTGGATTCAGGGGGACCTGAGGTCAAATCCAGGCTCAGATAGTTGACACTAACTAGCTGTGTGACCCTGAGCAAGTCACTTAACCCTCGTTGTCCCCCCCCCCCCCCAAAAAAAAAAGTAGAATTCAAAAATAGCATGTTTCAGTCTGTTCCATCAATATCAGTTCTTTCTTTGGAGGTGGATAGTATAATTCATCAGTAGTCTTGGATCATTGTATTGCTGAGAATAGTCAAGTCATTCACAATTCATCAAACAATATTGCTGTCTCTGTGCACAACATTCTCTTGGGTTCTGCTCATTTCACTATACATCAGTTCATACAAGTCTTTCCAGGCCTTTCTGAAATCATCCTGTTTATTATTTCTTATAGCACAATAATAGAATATTCTCTTTAAAATGAATATATTATCACAGTAAAGATTCAATGGATGTATTGGAAAGTAGGTTTTTCATAGAAATTGCACAGTATGAAAAAATGTGGGCTGCAGTCAGCATCATTGTGGGAAATAAGCACATCATTTAGAATAAGGATATTTAGAAGATCTATCCAAAGCTCCAGAAAACTTTTTTCTAGGTAACAACATTTTCCGGGTGCCTTTTAGTATGTGGGCTATAACTATATTAATAGCTTTCTTTTTCTAGGAACATATTTCTTAAATGGTATCTTTTATACCAGGGCTTCTTAAATTTTTCCACTTATGACCCCTTTTCGCCTGAAATGTTTTTATGCAACCCCAGGTATATAGGTATATAAAATAGCTATACATAACTTTTTACTGTTGCCAAATTTTTCATGACCCCTTTATTCAGTTAAATGACCTCATGTGGCATTGCAACCCAGAGTTTAAGAAGGTAGCTTTTATACCACTTGTTGTTTGGTAGCTATCATAAATAATATATTGCAACTTATTTATATCTAGCATATTATTTTTATCGCCCTTTGAGCTAAGTATTTGTAGCTATATAACATAATTGGAAGAATATTGTTTTTATAAAGTAAGAAATTTTGTGTCAGGTAGCAGCTTAAGTTCATTGAAAGTAGTGTGTCATTTCCCAAGTGCATTCCTTCTTACTCTCATCCTCTTATTTAATTCTTGGCTCAGGTCACTATTTGCAGTACTTGTTATATATGTGTATGTGTATGGACGCATTTATAAATCAGTGACATTAAATTACTCCAGATACATGCATATGCATTTGCAGTCCATGCTTATTTTACGTGTGTGTGTTGTGTACTTGGGGGCAGGGATTTTTGCAAATCAACAAATAAAACACATTAAACACGTCTTGTATTCTCTATATCACAATATTATTGGGTTCCAACCCATGGATTAGGAACTCATGGGGTCTACAGAATTATTACAAGTTATTCCATTCAAATATTTTCTCAATTATGTATACGTTTATTAAAGATTAAACAGCACTAAATCTTTTGGGACACCTATTTATGTACACACAAATTTAAAGGTAATGACATTCTACTGCATTTCATAATCTGGACAATAGATATTTTTCATTTTTTTTTTTCCTGCGTGGATAATTGGGCTAATCTCAAGTATTCAGGGACCTCAGTGAAAAGGTTATTACAATCAAAATGTCACCTGTAAATAGGATTATCAGTAGGCTCTCTGCCTTTTGGACTCTAAGAAGTATGTCCTATGTGATACCATCACCCACAAATGCAACACTTCCATGTTCATGAAACTCTAAATTTCCCTTATTTTATCAAAATTTATTGTCATTCTACTTCCTCATCTGTCTTGCAACCCCAAACTTTCTTCTTAGTCCATTCTATTGTTGTGGGAAATGGAGAAACCCAAACGGCACTCAGGAATAAGGAAGAACAGTTTATTGACTCGCCGGCCCAAAGCAGAGTAGCCTCTGATACTCTGGGCAGCCACCAAGTGTCCAAGCTGCAGTTTTTATATCTCTTAGGCGTGAAAATGCATGCAGGTTTTCACAGGTACATTGTGGTGAGCTACTTGGCATATTTCAGTAAACAGAGGCATATGTCAGGAAGTTGGTACTGAACCACAGACTTCAGGGGAACAAACAGTATGTTCTACTTTCATTTTGGGGGTCTCAGCTCGAGCCTCAGTTTCATCCCCTGTATTTTCCCATATCACTATGACTTTCAGTCTCTTGATATATCAGCTCTTTCTCTGGTCGTTACCCCTGCACTATCTGTGTATTCTTCTCTTCCTCATCTTGATTTCTTGGTGAACTATTTAAACTGCACTGTCTTCACCATCTGCTGCCTTCACTCTCACTTGCATACTGCTGAATACACCTGGAGAAATCTCGAAACTATGCTGCCTGAGTCCACTACAAATTTGTTACATAACCTCAACTGGGTCCTCATTGCAGCAAAGCAATTATTTTATGCCTCCTTAGTGAATTCGCTACCCTAGTTATCACAGCAGCTCTTCCAAATCTTTTAATCCCTCTTCAAATGTCTTGTGGCTTCTCCCCTCACTTTTTCAGCTGAAAACTTTACCTCATATTTTATTTTAAAAGAAAAAAAAAAGATAATTGAGGTCATTTGCTGGGAGCTACCTCTTTTCTCCTTATCTCCCATCATTCAGGTCCTTTCTGCTATTTTCTCATCCTTCATTCCCTTGCCAAGGGAAACTCTTCTACATGTATAAGCAGTTCCATTCCATTCTATCTTCTCCAGCAGATTATCCTCTCCAGCATTCTCATTCTTATTTAATCTCTCTGTCTGCTGGCTGCTTCTTTACTGCCTATAAACATGTCCTTGTCTCCCCTGTCCCACTAAAAAAAAAAATCTTCATTTGATTCATCCATTTCCTCTAGCTATTGTCTCATATATCTTCCCTGGCTAAACTCCGGGAGTGTGCTCCCATCTGCGATAGATAGGTGCCTTCACCTCTTACTTTTCCTTCTTAACTACATCCTGCCTTCCAGCCTAATCATTCAACCATAACCACTCTTTCCAGAGTTACTAATGACCTTTTATTTGTCAAAGCTGCCTTTGACACTAGATATTTTCATTTTTCTAGATTTTATGATACTACTCTCTCCTGATTTTCCTCCTATCTGAATGCTCCTTCTCAGCTTCTTTACTGAATCTTCATCCAGGTTACACTTGCTGACCATGGGCGTCTCAAAGGCTCAGTTCTTTTTCCTCAGTAGTATTTCACTTGGTGATTGTATTAGCTCCTGTGATTTCACTTATCATCTTTATGCTGACAGTTCTAAATTTTGCTTACACAGTCCTAACCTTTCTATTCACTTCTCAACTCACATCTTCAACTGCCTGTTTTACGTCTCAACCTGGATATCTTGTAGACATCTTAAACTCAACATGTTAAAAAATGAACTCATTATTTTACCCCCTGGCTCCTAACTTTCCCTGTTATTTTGAGAGCATTATAATTTTCTCAGGCCTCAGGCCCATGATCTTAGGTGGTATTCTCAATTCTTCATTTTCTCTTATCCCACATTTCCAATTTGTTGCCAAGTCCTGTTGTACTATCGCTCACATTTGCCACCTTTTCTGTTCTGACATTGCTAACACCTTGGTTCAGGCCATCACCACCTCATTCCTAGAATGTTTCAATAGTCTGCTACTTGGTCTCCCTCCTCAAGTTTCTCTCCACTTCAGTCCTTCCTCCATTTAGCTGTCAAAGTGATCTTCCTAAATTACAATTCTGACCATGTCACTTCCCTTCTCAGAAAACTCCAGTGGCTCTCCATTATCTTCAGGATCAAACATAAATTCCTCTGTTTGTTATTCAAAGCCCTTTATATCCTGATCACTCTCCACTCCTACACATGTGCATGTGTGTGTACACACACACACACACACACACACCCTTTCACTCTTCTTATGACTTACACCTCTTTATTTACTCTCGGAACCAGTGTCATTGACCTTCTTACTCCTCAGACAAGATGCTCTGACCCCCAAATCTGGCCATTTTTATTGGCCATTCCCCATGCCTCTTCTTTCTCATCTCTGCTTCGTAGTTTTCTGGTATCCTTCAAATTCTAATTAAAATCCCACCTTCTACAGGAAGTCTTTCCTGATCCCCTTAATTTTAGTGCTTTCCCTTCATTGATTATTTCCAGTTTATCACATATATATCTTGTAGAATTTGTACATAATTGTTGCATGCTGTCTCCCCAATTCAACTATGTATTCTTTGAGAGCAGGGAGTCTTTTACCATTCTTTGTATTTTCAGTGCTTAGTATGTTTATTGACTGACTAATTGATATTATAACATTTACTCTTTCCTATTGCACTGCCATTTCTTTGACGTAGTGTTTTCATCTTTGCTTATGGACATCTTTTAAAAAAGTATATTAAAGAATTTTCAGAAAAAAAAAAGCACTATTTCAATATATTCCTTAACACTGAGATCTATACTTTCTGTGAGCTAAAGGCTAAGTTTGAGTAATGAGTAAACATCATTAGTACATATATAACCTTGGGTACAAGACAAGTTAAGCTTACTTTATCTATAAAATAAGTACTTTGGAATAATTGATGTCTCTGATGTCTGTTCTAACTCTGTAATACTATGATTAAATGATATACTTTCAGGTTTAGTTGAAGGTACAAAAAATGGCACTTATTTCTGAGCAACTGTACCAGTGTTATTGCTTCAAAGGCCAGACGACTCAGACATGAGTGAATCTGTTAAGCTTGCTTGGGTTTATTTTGATATGTAACAAATTCCTAAGTAACTTTTTTACAATGAGTTGTGGGATATATTTTGGAAAAGTTGTATTCCCTAAATTGAGGCTTGCTTAATGTTATTGTATGTGTGTATTTTATGTTCACTCCAGAATATTGTTTATTGAGAGAGAATTTTAAGATTCTTTAAATAATTATTTTAAGTCTTTAACTTATTATTGGGCCATTGTTCCAGTTATTAAATGTTTATTCAAAAATTAAATATTATTATAACAAAATCAGTTTGCTCTTTTTTATTAATGTCATGTTGTGACTTTTAGAATCGGAAGAGGAATTTTTTGATGCTCCGTGTAGTCCAATAGAAGAAACTCCTTGTGTGCCGATTCCGAGTTATAATGTTCGACAAAGACGGTCTCAGAAACAAGAGCCTATAAACTTGATTGATTTTACAATGAGATTTGAGATACCTGAGGTATGTAACATGGTAAAATCAAATAGGTATTTAAAAGTTTAATTGTAATAATTTTTATTTGTATAACTTAATACAACAGTTCTGACAATGGGAATTGTTTTTATCAAACTTCAGCTAAAATCTAGAATGTATTTTTTGTTATCTGTGTCTATATTTTTTTCTTGTTTCTTGATTTAGGGAAGAAATCTTAAATTTTGTAGATGAATATCTTGAAGCTATTCAGTTGATGTCTCCTTTTTAATATATAGGCCAACCTTATTATACCAACTTACTTAGAATCATCTTTATGCAGTATTTGCTGTTCTGAAATGGTTGTCTTGAATAAATTTGGCCACAGAAACTTATCTTCCTTTCCTGTTATTCTCACTTGGAGTCGTCCTTTCTTCTCCTCTTTCCATTTTTTTCCTCTATTTCCTTCCCATCTCCATCCTCCAAGACTTGATACTAAATGGTCTTATTATTTATTTATTTTTTTCAGATTTTAAAAAATAAAATTTTTTTTTTAGTGAGGCAATTGGGGTTAAGTGACTTACCCAGGGTCACATAGCTAATAGGTGTTAAGTGTCTGAGGCCAGATTTGAACTCAGGTCTTCCTGAATCCAGGGCTGGTGCTCTATCCACTGTGCCACCTAGCTGCCCTATTTTTTTCATATTATTCCCTGTGACCTTATCACTGGATCTTATCTATTATAGAGAATGAGGTGGAAGAATTGGTGTAGGGGTCTAAATTTTAAAACTAAGTTTTCTGGTCTTATGCTTCCTTCCTCCAATATTCCCTATCCAGTCTTTTTCTTCATTTCAAAGCCTCTGGTTTAATTCTTGTGATAAAGTCCCTAGACTGCCCAAGTCTGATTTTTTTTCCTGAGAAATAAATAAATTTTAAAACATATTAGTCTTTATAAAAATTTCTAACTGGTGTACATAGAAAAGAGAACATTAGAGAAGAGAGCCTTGGAAAAGTCCTCATAATTGGTCTGCCTGTTTCAAATCTCCTACTTGTCTGTCCTCAACATTGCTGCCTACCTGATTTTCCCTAAATACAGACCATGATGCTCCCTCTCCCCCATTCAACTCTAGTGCCTCACTACATCCTCTGGTATAACATAGACCCTCTTCTGTTGGCCTTTAAAGCTCTTAGCAACGTGGCCCCAACCTGTCTTTCCTGCCTCATTGTATATTGTTCATGCCTTCTGTAGTCTATCTAAACTTGCCTTCTCTTTATATTATATTTATGTAAACATAAGCACCCAAGTAGAATTTAAGGTGTTCTCTACTTTGGATATTTGTGCTGTGCCTCTTACCATTTGGACTCTTCTGTTTTTCAGGTTTTTGTTATTGTTGTTGTTGTTTTGATTTTTGTGCATCTTTTACCAAGCTCTTGACTTTTTTTTCTTTGTTTGTTTTTTGGTTTTTTTTTGTATCACTCATTTTTTCCCCCAATTTTTTCTTTACCTCTCTTATTTGATTTTTAAAATCTTTTTGGGGTTCTTCCAGAAATTCTTTTGGGGCCTGACAAGAATTCACATTTTTCTTTAGACTTTGAATATAGCAATTGTGACTTTGTGGTCTTCTTCTGAACTTGTGTTTTTATCTTCCTTGTCAGTATAGACTTTTCTATGGTCAGGTTTTTTTTGTTGTTGTTCATTTTCCAGCCTATTTCTTGACTTTTAACTTCATGTTTGGCTCTGCTCCCATGGTGAAGGGGGCATTGTCCCAAGCTTCAGGTTTTTCTTGTTGCTCTTTTCAGAACTAGTTCTAGGGGTCTCTAAGTTTTCAGTTCTTCCAAGGTGGTATGATTTAAGGAGAGGTGTGTTTACTATTCTCTTGGACTGTGCTCTGTTCTCTGAGCTACCATAAGCATTCTTTTCTGTCCTGGAACTGCAACCAGGGTTCTCACTCCCCTCAGGCTTGCAAACATTGGTGTTCTAGTATGGGTGCTCCTCCACACCTTGGGACTGTGACCCAGATTTTGAGTATAGGCAATTCAACAGAATTTTCCACTCAGTGCCAGCAAAGGGATCCCTGTTATCTCCTTTTTTGTCTGAGCTTCTTACCATCAGTAGGTTGTGAGTATCAGAAACTTCTCTTGCTGCCACTGATTCAGTTGCCTACAAGGGCTGTTGCTAGTTTGTTTGGGCAGGACCTGTACTGGCTGCATTAGTGCTGAACTGTGCTGTACTCTCACACTAATGTGACAGACCTTTCCTACTGACCTGAATTGTCTTGGGCAGGAAAATTGTTTCACCCTATCCTTTTGTGGGTTCTGCCACTTTTTTTAATGAGGTGTTTTTTAAAGTTTTTTTGGAGGGGATTTGGGAGAGTTTGGACAAGCACATGCCTTTTCTCTACCATCTTAACTCTTCTTCTGACCTCTTACTTTTGTAGAGGAGTGAGATGGGGGTATTTTTTCATCTTTCTTCTTTGGAGCTATACTTTTGTTCGTAATTTCAAAACATTTATTTTAAATTACATTGTGGTTATTCCACTTGCATTGTTGTGGTCATAGTTTGTGCTTATTTCACTCTGCATCAGTTTGTATAAATCTTCCTATATGTCTCTATAGTCGTCATATTTATTGTCTCTGACAGCACAGTAATATTCTGTTATATTTGTGTACCATAACTTATTTTTGCCTTTCCCCATTTGATGAGCATATATTTTGTTTCCAATTTTTTGTAGTTATAAAAAGTGTTGTCCATATTTTGATATGTTCAGGGACTTTCTTCTTATCAGTGACTTCCTCATAAGCCTAGTAGTGTAGAATGTATGGGCCAAAGGGTATGACATTTTTGTCATTTTATTTGCATAATTCCAAATTCTTTTCAGATTGGTTGTTTATGATTCATAACTCCATCAATAATGCACTCATTCCTGTCTTCCCATAACCCCTCCAGTATTGACAATTCTCATCTTTTCTTTTCTTTGCCAGTTTACTAAGTGTGAAATGAAACTTATTAGTTATTCTGATTGATTTGGAGCATTCTTTTATATAATTGTTAATAGTTTGCAATTCTTCTGAGAACTGTTTGTTTATAGCCCATTACCATTTATCTGTAAACTTTGGGTCTTATATTTGTCTGCAGGTTTTCTATGTATTTTGCATACCAAAGTTTTATCTGAAGAATCTACACCAACAAAAACTGGTTAATGAAAATCTGTGTCCAAATCCTTATGTTTGGTTGGTTGAATAGTTCATAGGGCTTATTCATAAGTAAATATAATTTATTCACACACTACAGATGAATAATATATTATCCTCAGAATTAAAAAGGGTGGATTATGTTTGAGAGATTGCAATAATCTCACGGTTTTTCCTAAATTTAAGACATATCTGTTAAATACCAATATTCTTTTTTTTTCTTTTTTTTCTTTTTCTTTTTTAAATTTTTAAAAATTTTACCAATATTCTTCTGGAGGCAATATATGTTTTGGAACCATAGAATTCCACAATAACTAAAGAATCAAAATTATGACTTAATCAGGCAACATTTACTTAGTACTTGCTATGAGCCAGTCACTGTGCTAAATGTTGGGGTTACAAGAAAAGCAAAAACAGTTTCTGCTCTCAAAAAACTTATATTCTAATGGGGGAGACAACTCGCTAACAACTATGTCCAGATAAGATATATCTGGGGTGTAAGGGCCAAATTTAGTATGGGGAGAGTTAATTGGGCGGCTCGCTGTAATATTGGGGTAAGAAAGGAGATTAACAACCCCTTTTTAAAAAAAAAATCAGGTTTTATTAATGGGAACAAATCTACAACACA
The DNA here is from genome assembly GCF_019393635.1 of Dromiciops gliroides. Lineage (NCBI taxonomy): Eukaryota > Metazoa > Chordata > Mammalia > Microbiotheria > Microbiotheriidae > Dromiciops > Dromiciops gliroides. The sequence goes on along the minus strand of NC_057861.1, from coordinate 612,616,171 downwards.
GGTGAAGTTAATAGAATTAGGGACAGTGAAAAAGGGGATAGACAAATTCACTACCACAGCAGTCTCTCTCTCTTGCTCACTTGCGCTCGCGCGCGCTCTCTCTCTCTCTCTCTCTCTCTCTCTCTCTCTCTCTCTCTCTCTCTCTCCTGAGTGCAGGAGTGAGCCTTCTCCTCCCTTCTCTCTCCCAGAAGCCCCCTCTCCCACAGGAAACAGGGCTGTCCACACACACAGCCCCAAGCTAATTGACTGGCAGCCCTGATAGACAGAACTAACAGGCGGCTCTACAAATGCAAGCCAGCCAGTTTCCGGATGTTGAAGACCACCTGACTTGTCCTCACCAGGTTTCTTGTCATGGTGGGGCTTCCCTACAGTATCTCTCCAGTAGGGGGTGGTATTCCAGTTCTCAGAGGGGTAAATTGGAGGTGATCTCAGAGAGAAGGGAGTATCATTGAGGATCACTGAAAAAGGCCCCTTGGAAAAAGTAAGGATTTTGCTTATACTTGAAGGAAGCCAGGGAGGTCAAGAGATGGAGATGAGGAGGAAGATAGTTCCAAGGAATAGGGCACAACTCTATGCAAAGTCACTGAAACAGGAGATAGAATATCATGTGCTAAGTCTTGTGAGGGCCAAAATTGGATATATGGAGCATTAATCCCCCTTTTAAACTTTCCCTCTTATATATACCTCCCAGGCCAATAAGAAAAGGAGCCTCTGAGCTTTAGTTCAGAAAGGATCAGGTTTTATTTCTTGGGGATTAATTAGACCACAAAGGTGAAACCAATTAGGGAAATAAGGAAGTAGAAATACAGATGGACAGTCTTCGCTCTAAGCTTAGTCTATACGATCCCAGAGATTAAACTAGTTCAAAGGAATTTAGGATTTTCCTTTATAAAACTCACCAAATCCCAAACTGCCTGCCAGGCCGAGAACCAGCATGCCCAAGACTGAGCTCAAAGCATGTGCTCCTGAACTGCCACCAGGAGCTGAGCACTGCCTGAGATTCCTCTCTAGGCTGAAAGAACTGGACCTTTTGAATGCCCTGCCCACTGGAAGTTGCCTTGCCTTCTGGTGGAGTTTTCCTCCCACAAAAGGGGAGGTCTAGCGTTTTTCCTCCCCAAAAGGGAAGGTCCTTCAAAAGCTGCTTAGTAGCATGCACAGTCTCAGGGTGAGCCAGGTGTGGCTCCTCCCAAATGATTCAGCTAAAATTTTCGATATTAATCTTAACCACAAATAATTTTTACCACAGTCTAGTAAGTAGACTAGTATCCATCTTGTACATCTTGTAAAGAGCTTTAAATGCTAAATAAGAGATTTTATATTTGATCCTAGAAGGAGTAGGGAACCATTTACTATATCTAGTAGTGAGGTGACATACTCAGAACTGTACTTTAGGAGAGTCACTTTAGCACTAAGTAGAGGATAAATTGTAGTAGAGGAGACAGTTGAAGCACAGAGATCCACCAGCAGGCTAGTGAAAGAATCCACAAGGGTGAGATGATAAGGGCATACACCAGGGTGATGGCTTTGTCAAAGAAGAGAAGGTGAAGTATATGAGAGATGTTGTGTACATGGAATCAACAGTGCTTGACAACAGATTAGGTTTAGGAATTAAATGAGAATGAGGAGTTGACAATGAAACCTAGGTTGTAACCCTGGATGAACTTAGGAAAAGGAAAGGGTTTCAAGGGCAAAATAATGAGTTCATTTTTTGTCATTTTGCTTTAAGATATGTAGGAGTTACATTTCCAGTTTGAAATATCCAGTAGATAGTTAGAGATGTGAGACTGGATGTCAGGAGAGTAACTTAGTTAAATACTAGACTAGATAAAAGGATCAGAGAATCATGTGGAGAGAAGGCAGCCCAAGATAGGAGTCTTGTGGGGATACCCACCATTAGTGGGCACAACCTAGATGAAGAATCTAGTAAAGGAGACTTAAACTGTTAGGATTAGACAAAACAGGAAAACAAGCAATAATCCATCATTCTAAAACATTCAGAATAGATATGTGATCTTAACATTAAAGATCATAACGTGAAAAAAATTAAGAGTAGCACATCATATTCCTTTTTTGTGGATATAAGTAGGAGATGTATTCTAAACCAGAAAAGGGATAGAGAAAATTATAGAACATAAAATGCTTAACTTAGATGTGTAAAAGGAAGGCCAATTTTTGAATTGGGTAATTTTTTTCCTATGTTGGATACTGGTTTTTTGTCTTTATTTTTTTCATACTGTGCTGCTATCCTTTTTTTTTTTTTTTTTTCCAAAAATGAAGTTATGGGGGCAGCTAGGTGGCGCAGTGGATAGAGCACTGGCCTTGGATTCAGGAGGACCTGAGTTCAAATCCAGCCTCAGACAATTGATACTTACTAGCTGTGTGACCCTGGGCAATTTACTTAACCCTAATTTCCTCATACACCCCCTCCCCCCCAAAAAAAAGTAGTTATGGTCATTGTTGTGTTTAACAATTGGTTCTATGAGCCAGCTAGGTGGCACAATGAATAGAATATTGGCCCTGTAGTCAGGAAGATCTGAGGTGACCCAGGCCTAGTCACTTAACCTCTGCTTGCCTCAGTTTCCTTAACTGTAAAATGGTAGTAATGATATTATCTACCTCATAGAGTTGTGAGGATTAAGTGAGATAATATTTGGAAAGCACTTAGCATAGTTCCTGGCACATATTAATCACTTAATAAATGCTAATTTCCTTTCTTCCTCTTTGAAAAAAACACTCACAATATACTTTTTATAGTTTAATATGCATTAATAATTTCTCCATCACTTTTTAAAGTCTTGACAATCAAAACAAATTGTTCCTGATTTACAACATTTGTTGATTGATTAATTGATTTATCTATTTATCTGTCTATCTATTAATTTATTTATTGCTTTTTACTGCTCCCTCCCCCAAGCTGCCCTTCCCTCTTTCCCCTTTTCTACACTCCTCCCCCGCTTATTTCCTTCCCCTCCCACTTTCCCTCAGGGCAAAAATATATTACTATACCTACTTGAGTATGTATGTTATTCCCTCCTTGAGCCAATTCTGATGATAGTAAGGTTCACTCACTCCTCCACTCCTTCCCCCTCTTCCCTTCTCCTCCATAAGTTTTTTTCTTGTTTCCTTTATGTGAGTTACCTCTCCCCAGTCCCCAGTGCATTCTTCCTACCCCTCAACCGTATTTTAAAGATGTCATCATGGGTTAGCTAGGTGGCACAGTGGACAAAGCACCAGCCTTGAACCCAGGAGGTCCCAAGTCCAAATCTGGCCCCAGACATACGACACCCCACCCTGCTTGCCCCACGAAGAACAAGGATAAACAAAAAATAAATGCTTTACAGATATGATCCCTTCATATTCAGTTCAGACCTGAGTCCTCTAAGTGTGTTCCTTTCAGCTAGCCTAATACTGAGAAAGTTCTTATGAGTTCGAAGTATTATCTTCCCATGTCAGAATGTAAACAGTTTAATCTCGTTTTTTGTTTTTGTTTTTGCAGGGCAATGAGGGTTAAGTGACTTGCCCAAGGTCACACAGCTAGTTAAGTGTCAAGTGTCTGAGGCTGGATTTGAACTCAGGTCCTCCTGAATCCAAGGCCAGTGCTTTATCCACTGTGCCACCTACCTGCCCCTAGTTTAATCTTTTAATATCCCTCATGATTTCTTTTTTCTGTTTATCTTTTTCTGCTTCTCTAGGGTCTTGTATTTGAAAGACAAATTTTCTATTCAGTTCAGGTCTTTTCATCACAAATACCTGAAAGTTTTGCTGGGTAGGTGATTCTTGGCTGTAGTCCCCGTTCCTTTACCCTCTGGAATATCATATTCCATGCCCTCCAGTCCTTTAATGTAGATGCTGCTAAATCTTGTTTTATCCTTATTGTAGCTCTACAGTATTTGAATTCCTCTTTTCTAGCTGCTTGCAATATTTTCTCCTTGACCCGGGAGCTCTGGAATTTGGCTATAATAGTCTTGGAGGTTTTCCTTTTGGGATCTCTTTCAGGAGGTGATTGGTGGATTCTTTCAATTTCTATTTTACCTTCTGCTTCTAGAATATCAGGGCAATTTTCCCTGACAATCTCTTGGAAGATGCTGTCTAAACTCTTATTTTGGTCATGGTTTTCAGGCAGTCCAATGATTTTTAAATTATCTCTCCTGGATCTATTTTCCAAGTCAGCTGTTTTTCCAAGGAGATATTTCATATTGCCCTTTATTGTTTTATTCATTTGGATTTGCTTTACTTTGTCTTGGTTTCTCATAAAGTCACTAATTTTCTTCAGAGATCTTTTGTATCTCTTTTTCCATTTGGCTTTTCAAGCTGTTGACTTTTTTCCTCAAGATTTTCCTGCATCATTCTCATTTCTCTTTCCATTCTTTCTTCCACCTCTCTAAATCATCCTTCTATCTCTCCTGCTTTCTCTTCAGAGTCCCTTTTGAGCACTTTCATGGCCTGAGACCAATTCATATTTTTCTTGGAAGCTTTGGACATAGGGGACCTGAGGTTGCTATCCTCTCCTGAGGGTGCACCTTGATCTTCCTTCTTGTTAAAGCAACTTTTGATAGTTCTCAACTTTCTTTGCTTGCTCATCTTGCTGTCTTTTACTTGACTTTTAACTCCCTCTTACAGTGGGGCCCTACTTCCAAGCTACCTACCTACCTGTTGATTTTTGGCTGTTTTTTTCTTCTGGTAAAGGTGCCCCTTTTACCTGAGAGTAGTGAGTAGAGTCCAGTTTTGCTCCTCAGTCCTCACTGCAATGTCAGTGAAAAGTAACACCAGGAATGGCCCTTCCCAATCAAGTTCCAACTTGTTGCTCTTCCAGGCTCTTATCAATACCCAGTCTCCAGGCTTAAATTGGTGAGCTGGAAACTCAAGGAGTCTGGTCCAGAAGTCCCTTCCCCTTGGTGAGCATGCTCCACCCTGCATTTGCGATGTCTCTGCTGAGTTCCTTGGACTCAGGAGTTGGGGGTGGCCCCCTCCGGGCTCCGACCTTTGCTGGTGAAGGGTGCTGGGAGTGCTGGAACCCGGAGGGCCCCGCAGCTCCTTACATCTCGGTGGGACCTCCAATTGTGAGGGAAAAATCCATCCTCTTCTCAATAATTCTCAGGAACTCAGCAGCGAGGTGACAAAGCCTCTTTATTTCATTCTCATGAGAAGGAGGCACCCCAGTGTGCAGCTAGTGGTTGCCCTACCTGTTGATTTTTGAGGTGCAAATGCTCACCCTGAAAATTTAAGTGTGCTGACTCTTGAGAGCAGGTACAAGCTGACTCTAGTACACCTTTGTCTGCAGTGATTAATCTTTTGCTGTTGGAGAGGGATGAAAACGATCAATAGGAGACCAGTATCTTTTCTCATACTACACCTGTCTATTGATTATAATTTAGAGAATTTTCTTTTAATTCTGTTTCAGGATCAGCCTGGAGGCTTTCAGGAAAAAGAAGCCTACTCTTTGCTGTTTAATGTGTTCCCCACCAATATGTGTTTCTTTGTTTTTGTTTCTACTTGTTTTTCAGTCGTGTCTGACTCTTTGGCCCCATTTGGGGTTCTCTTAGCAGGTACTGGAGTGGTTTGCTATTTCCTTTTCCAAATGAGGAAACTCAAGCAAATAAGGTTAAGTGACTTGCGCTTTAATATTACAGACAACCATGTAAGAAGGAACTCTTAAGACCTAGTCCAACCTGTACTTGAATAAAAATGCCTTCAATAATGATCTGGACAAATAGTCATCCAGGCCCTACTTGAAGACTTCTTGTGAGAGAGAGCTCCATTACCTTCTGGGACAGCCCATTTCACTTTTAGACACATCTATTAGGAAGTTTTTCCTTATCCTGCACTAAAATCTTTTTGTATGCAGCATGCATCTACATATTGTTCTTAGTTTTGTCCTTTGGGACCAAACAGAACAGGTCTAAAACCCCTTTCCATCACAGAGTCCTTGAGATAGTTGACTTAGGGTCAGTTATCATGTCTTGGTATGGTATGGTCTCAGGCTTCTTTACCATCTTGGTCATCTTCCTCTGGATGTTTTCAAATAGCAGCTATAGTTTTTTAATCTCTTTTTTCCAGTTCTATAGAGTTGATTGAGAAGCTACTTTTAAAAAATACAATGCATAGTTGTATATTTCCTTACATAGAATTAATATTTGCAATACTAAAAATGTAAAGAACAATGAAGTGACACTACTATGAACCTTATGCATTTATTATAAGGAATAGAGGTAATTACATTATTTTACAAAAATTTTTGTATGATTATGGTTTCTCTTCTCTCCTTTTTATCTCCTGCCCAGGTTTTAATACAGTGTTATCACCTTGTTGAAAATTCGGAGCAGCCTATGTTGGAACTAGATATCCTAGGATTAGGCACAGAGATTCAGTTGAGAAGATTTGACATGAGAGCAAGTGCTTACCTGAAGGAAATTTGTTTAAAATGTCCAGAGTACATGGGTATGATTCTATCTGGTTTGTTTTTGGGGAAAAATGAGTAAATAAAATAAATTTAACAATTAATATCAGGGAAAAATTAAAAGATGCTAAAATTCTAGATTTAGAGATAGAAGGATCCCTAGAGGTCATCTAGTTCAACCCCTGGAAAGAAGACTTCCTTTGGAGTCAGAGGGTGAAAGCCTTGTTCTCTCACTAGTTAGCTATATGACCTTTGAGGAACTAGGTACCCACAGTGGGTAGAGCACTGGCCCTGAAGACAGGAGGACCTGAGTTCAAATCTCACCTCAGACACTTACTAGCTCTGTGACCCTGGGCCAGTCACTTAACCTTAATTGCCTTAAACATCTGGAGTCATCTCCAATCATCCTTATATATGTCTCGTCACTGGACCCAGATGGCTCTGGAGGAGAGAGTGAGGTTGGTGACTTTGCATAGCCCTGTCTCACTTAAATCCAATTCACTGCAAGTCATGACATCACCCTGATGTCATGGTCCTTTCAAGAATGAAGGACAAACAACAACAATGTGACCTTTGACAACTCACTTCTCTTGAGTTCTATGTGAGTATCTAGAATGGAGTATGTATAAAAGAGGGAGAATTAATAAGATTTGGCAACCAATTGAATTGTGAAGAGAAAGTGAAGACTAAGATAGACTCCTAAAGTTGTGAGTGAATATGAGATTTCCAGTTTTTCTCATATTTGTTATCTTCAAATTAAGTTATTCTTCTGGTGCTGCTCATTACATTTGCTTCACTTTATTCAGGTCTTCCTATGTTTCTTTGGATCCTTTATTTGTCATTTCTTTTGCTATAATAATATTTGATTATATTCTCATACAGCTTTCTCAGTTGATGGGCACCTATTTTTTTAATACATCATTTACTTTATTTTTTTTTAATTATAAAAGTATTTTGGGACAGCTAGGTGGTGCAGTGGATAAAGCACCAGCCCTGGATTCAGGAGTACCTGAGTTCAAATCCTGCCTCAGACACTCGACACTAGCTGTGTGACCTTGGGCTAGTCACTTAACCCTAATTGCCTTACCAAAAAAAAAAGTATTTTATTATTTTCTAGTTATGTGTAGAGATAGTTGGGCGCCTATTTTTCCCCCTAGTTCTTTCTACTACAAAAAGTACTGCTACACATACTTTTATTTTTGTTTGTTTGTTTTTTTGGGTGTGGGTTTTTTTGTTGTTGTTGTTTTGTTCTGGTTTTTTTGGTTTGGTTTTTGGTTTTTGTTTGGTTTTTGTTTTTTGGTGGGGCAATTAGGGTTAAGTGACTTGCCTAGGGTCACATAGCTAGTAAGTGTCTAGTGTCTGAGGCCGGATTTGAACTCAAGTCCTCCTGAATCCAGGGTCAGTGCTTTATCCACTGCTCTACCTAGCTTCCCCCATACGTACTTTTATACAAAGTACCTTTGTCTCCATCATTGATATCCTTGAGATATATGCTTAGTAATGATATTGCTAGATCAAAGTGGATGTACATTTTAGTGAATTTGGGGGCATAGTTCCAAATTTTTTCCAGAATGTTTGAACCAATTCATAGCTCTACTCATTTTACATTACTGTACTAGTTTTCCCACAGTGCATCCTACAATTGTGTGCTCAACCGTTTTACCACTATAGTTTATATCTTTCCTTCACCTTCAGAGAAAAGGAGCTGAAGTTAGGCCTCAGCTAATAATGAATATTTTTGGAAATAGTACTTTGTAGGATATAAGGAATCTGAGCTTTATTCCATACTTTAGGGAGACTAAGGGGAGAAATACCCTGTTCTGGTGGTGACTCAGATAAGTAAATACATATGGAAGAAATCAATGACTTTGTCAGCTAGTGGTCACCTCCTGCTCCACCTCGCCCATGGCTTGAAACTCATGTATACAAAATTAGCCTTTTTCCTGGAACTTTTACTGGGGCAAAGTGAGGATAGTATTTTCTATCTTATGCAGGGGCTTTCATCCTTCTTGTTCTACTTTTATGCCTTTTTTATTTAAGACTGTCCTTGATTTTCATTTAAACTTTGTTTTATAGTATAAAACTATTCAGAGTTATGCTAGGAGTGGAGTATATAATATTTGATATATGACATATCTTCTAGAGATGATTCTGAACTTCCTATTTCCCTACAAATGTTATTGGGTAGCATTTGGAGAGTCATTTTGTATGCCTTTTACAAACATGTTGCTTGCTCTGTTATTTTTGGAAGACAGCTAATTGATTGCCTAGTAGTTACAAGGCATATAAGGCCTATTTCTTTTATTAGTAGAACAAATCACAAGAAAGATTTTTCAGTAGTAGAGAGTTACACATGGTACCTGGGATATCAACATCTTGTCCCTATATAGCTCCTAATATTTACACATTGTTTTCTGCTTCTATCATTTTGGAGTGAATAGATGAGGGGAACTCAGATTTTGAATTGGGGTTTCCACTAGTAGTGGTTGGCTGCTATAGTCCCTGTACATTTAATAAGCTTAAGGTAAAAACATTGCTCTTTCTCAGAGGCCATCTGGTCTAATCTCCTTATTCTATATATATAGATGAGGAAACAGGTCCATGGAGATTAAGGGATTTGTCCAAGGTATAAATGAACTAATTTGTAGTAGGGTAGTAAGCATCAGAGGTGGAATTTGAACCCAGGTCCACTAATTCCAGAGCCTTTCCATTATATCATGCTGCCTCTGCAATGTTGTTGTGTTATCCCAAACTAAATTTCTAATAGCTATGATCTGATTACATTAATTTTCAACCCTACTACAGGAAATTCCTCAATTCCTCTTCTTTTGGTCATGTTCCCATCACCTTTTTTTTTTTTTTTTTGGTAGCTGGGCAATGAGAGTTAAGTGACTTGCCCAGGGTCACACAGCCAGTAAGTGTCAAGTGTCTGAGGCTGGATCTGAACCCAGGTCCTCCTGAATTCAGGGCCAGTGCTTTATCCCCTGCACCACCTAGCTGCCCCCCTCCCATCACTTTTAAAAAGTTACCTGTAGGTAGTTTCTTTTTTTTTTTTTTGGTGAGGCAGTTGGGGTTAAGTGACTTGCCCAGGGTCACAGAGCTAGTAAGTGTTAAGTGTCTGAGGTCAGATTTGAACTCAGGTACTCCTGAATCCAGGGCTGGTACTCTATTCACTGCGCCACCTAGCTGCCCCTGTAGGTAATTTCTTATGTGAATAACAAACTGAAAACAGTGTATAGGTGAGTACATAATCAGTACTTAGTAGATATTTATTGATTTGTGAACAAAATCAGGCTTACACCAAAATTAATCTGATACATATCTCAATCCGTAAATATTTATTAAACTTATTACTTGTCAAGACACAGTGCTAGTATCATAATGGTATCTTTAATGTGACAAAATTAACCCTGAATTCTCTAAAGCTATACCAAAAGAGTACAACCTCTGACAGGTCCTACCAAACTAGGAAAAGGCTTTGAAGATGGGCCTGAGGATGATGTTGTCTGAGAGACTAAGCTGCCTACATCAGGAGAGACTCATCACTTGATTGATCACAGGGATGATGATTTTTTTTGGTGCTCTAGTAATTATAGTTATTTGAAGTATTAAAGTAAGAAGTATTTAATGGTATGTATCTGTGCACAAGAGCATGAGATCATTGACCTGTGGAATTATTTGGCATAATTGGTAATTAGTCAATTCATGGATATAACTTACTAGTTTCATAGTCGTAGGGTTTTTTTTTCTTTCAAATTTTCTCTTTAATTTTCCAGTATCAGTAAGTAGTGCTGAGTTAATAGTTTTTTCTTGTTTTCTCATAATTTAACGCTTGTCATATATAAATATGTTCATTCTATTATTCTCCAACAGCTAGAGCTTCCTGTAACTCTATGCCATATCTCTTTAACACTATAGAAATGAAGGTTTCTCTGCCTTAATCACCTAGTTTTCTTTCCTCAACCCCTTCTCCCCATAATACTTATATACCTAAAGGGTATTTTATCAATGCTTCTTGTTTTCTCCATCTATGTGAAAGTGCTGAAGCTGAGCTAGAGACCCCAGCAAGAGGCTATGGGGTAGCTCCTAGGCTAAGGGTGGTATCAGAAAAATCAAGAAAAGAGATCATAAAAAATTTATTCTGAATCTCCTGAATCTTGGCAACCTGGAGATAGGAGAAAAGTTAAATGGGAGGAACTCACAGGGCAAGTTCCAGAGCCTGAAGCAGATAAATATTCCTTAATTTCTAGTATTCCCAGAAAATAGAACTCTGTCATCCAAGGTTAGTGATCTTTAGTCCCATATTGTGATATGTTTAAGCTGTATAGGTACTCTTATTATCTTAAATCTTAATTTTAGTTGTTTTCCTATATAAAGTAGCTTTTTGAAATTTGTTTTTAGATGAAAAGGGTAAACCAGTATACATTATCACAACACTTGATAATACAGTAGAAGATCTGCTAACACTGGAATATGTTAATGTAAGTGATTATTGATATATTCAGCTTATGTAATGAATGCATAATCGAAAGTTTTGTGTAAATCACTTTAAAAATCTGATCATATTATTCCTGAAATGATAAATTTTCTTTATTTTTAATTTTATTCACAATTATTTGCTATAGGTTTTACTTTTTTACCCATCAATATCTCAACAAACAAACATTTATTAAGTATTTACTGCATGCCAGACAGTGTTAAAGCACTAAAGATCCAGTTTGCAAAGAATGAAATTGCAAGGAGTGTACTTTCTAATGGGGAATTCAAGAAGTACATGTATTAATACAAATACAGCATAAAGTGAATAATTACAAATATATTCAAAGTTGTTAAATACAAGGTAGTTTGGAATGGAGATCACTAGCATTTGGGGAGTGGGGAGGAATTAACATAGGATTCATGCTGAAGATGGTTCTTGAGCTGCATCTTAAAGTAAGAGAGGAACTCTATAAGGCTGAGGTAAAGGGAACATGCATTTTCAGGAGTATGGGAAATCCAGTGCAAAAGCCCAGGTATGGGAGATGAGTGTCATGTATGAAGAATAGAGAGAAGGCCAATTTGTCAGGATTGAAGAATGAAGGACAGACAGTAATATCTATTGGAAAATTTAAAAAGTAGATTGGAGCCATATTGTGAATGTCTTTAAAAGCTAAATGGAAGAATTTATGTTTGATTTTAGAAACAATAAGAAACCATTGAAGCTTTTTGAGTAGGAGAATGGCATGGTCAGACCTGTAAGGAAGAGTACTTTGGCATTAATGTTTAGGATGGATTATTTTAGCTGAGAGACTTGAGACAGAGACCATTTGGGGGTTTTGACAGTAATATAGTTGACAGTTGATGAGGGCTTTCAAATTAAGTTGTAGCTGTGTGTGTGTGTGTGTGTGTGTGTGTGTGTGTGTGTGAAGAAAAGGCAAGAAAAATGCAGAGGTAGAAATGTCAAGTATGGCAACTGATTGAATATGTGGGGTAAGGAAGAGTGAGGCGGTGAGGATAATGCCAAAGTTATGAACCTGTGAGACAAGAAGGGTTTGACAGAAATAATGAAGTGTAGAAGTGGGGACAGTTTGGTGTCAAAGATAATTAGTTTAGTTTGATACATGTTAAATTTGACACATCTCTGGGGCACTACTTGGAATTTTCCATTAGGCAGTTGGTGCTACAGGATTGGAGTTCAAGGGAAGAGACCGGTGCTGTGTGTGTGTATACACATGTGTGTGTATATAAACGTACACACATATATTTGCATAGATGTGTGAATTATCTACATGTAAATGCTTGTTAAACCCAAAGGAGTTGATGTAGTTACCTAGAGTGTAGAGGGAGAAGGGAACGATGCCTAGTAATGAATGTTGGGACATTATAAAATCAAGAAGTTTGAAACAACTCAATGAGAATTTGACCCTCTCTCCCCATTTGTAATTTTGTAGAGTAGTTATTCATATAGTAGTACTTCTATATTAACAGCATAAAATTACTGAGTCTAGGATAAGTAGAAGAGTAAATATTATAATTATATAAACAAAGGGTTTTGCTTTGTTTTAATGGTAAGTACATTTTACCATGTGATATTTTAAAGAGGACTTTTGATGTTTATTTTTGAGAATTTATCTTTGTTCCATGATAATTTTCAGATATGAGCTAAAAAATATGCTAATATATACCCAACTAATGAATAGTGAATATTGATAACAGAGACAAGTTTTAAAGTCAAATTATAATTATTTGAAGTATTTACTAATCCATTTTTATTAACTTGCCTTTTACAAAGGATAGATAAATAAATATATACTTATACTGAATGATGGAAGTGCTTCCTAGTATTTTTCATAAAACAGAGCAAAATCAAAGGTGATTGGGAAAACTTTTAAAAATTAAATTTAAAAGCTACCTTTTTTAGACAAGACTAATTTTCTTTTTTGGCTAAAAACATTTGTACAATTTATTTCATAGCATCAACCAGCATTAACTTAAAATGGGAAAATAATTTTCTTTTAAAATACATTTCATTGGGGGGCAGCTAGGTGGCACAGTGGAGAGAACACTAGCCCTGGATTCAGGAGGACCTGAGTTCAAATCCAGCCTCAGCAAACACTTTACAATTACTAGTTGTGTGACCCTAGGCAAGTCACTTAACCCCAATTTCCTCACCCACCGCCCCCCCCCCCCCCAAAAAAAAAAGCATTTGAAGCGGGGTAGCTGGATGGTACAGTGGATAAAGCACCGGCCTTGGATTCAGGAGGACCTGCGTTCAAATGTGGCCTTAGACACTTGACACTTACTAGCTGTGGGACCTTGGGCAAGTCACTTAACCCTCATTGCCCCACCCAAACACCCCCCACAACAAAACAAACAAACAAAAAATTTGAAAAGTATTTTTGATTATAGTCAGCAGTGAATTGTAAGTCTATAGAAATTAGATAGTATTTAGGTGCTTTGGGGATGATTTTTTATTGTCAAACTTTACAGTTGAACATTCATATAAAGATTTAGAAATAATTACATTTTGAAAGTTTTTTCATATTTTTCACTTTTGTTTTCTCTGTAGTATCTGTCTTCATAGATAAATACAAATACAAATGGAAAAATTTAAACATTTATGTTAGTATTATAAATTGGTTATATATTCATATGCCTCCTTTTTTTCTTTGTATAGGCTGATAAACATGGACCAAACCTTAAAACTACCTATAAGAATGTTCTACAACTGTTAAAGGTATAGGTACATTATAACCACAAGAAAATAAAAACCCCTAAATATTTTATCTATGTTTCCAACCAGTTGTTTTTGTAAATTATTGTTTCCTGTTAGATTGTAAACTGTGTAAGACCTTTATCTTATACTTTAAAAAATTCTTCCCCCACCTTGGGTTTTTAATAGGGTAGATACTCAATGAATATTTATTGTTGTTCAGATAATTCAATTAACTTTGATTCATAGGTAAATTTTTCCTCTTTGGATATTCATTTGCATACTGAGGCACTTTTGAGTATTAGGAATTTTATAAATAATCTCCTTCCTGGAAGAGAGGTAAAATCACCCTCAGAAAGTCAAATCGTGGAAACTGAAGACAGAGGAGAAATAGTTAAGAAATTATGTAAGTTTTTAAAATTTCATTTCACATTTTATATTAAATAGAATAAAATATTACAATGGTTTACTTACTCAAATTCCATAATATTAATATGTATTATTGTTAATTGTTCAACCTAGTTTAAAATGTGTTAGGATCAATTCTAGGTTGATCAGAATTAATTTGTTGTTATTATTATTACTATTACTATTATTATTACTGTTACTATTGCTACTGTTATTCCAGATCTGTGATTTTATCAATGTTGGAAATTTTTGTTATTCACATTCTTTGTACCATATATATATATATATATATATATATATATATATATATATATATACCATAGCATCCCACCTTTAGAGATATGAAAATTAGCACATATAATTGATTACTTCTATAGGCTAGAAAAATGATTAAAGATGTATTTAAATATGATTAGTAGACAACTTAAAGATTATCATGTTTTAGTTTTAGCAATTATCTAGCAGTGACTAATTCACATCTTTTATGATTTTTACTTTGTTAGCATGGGGTTTTATTGTATTTTTAATGAAGAGGCTTCTAGAATTTAAGATTAGAGAAAAATATCTAAAAGGAAGAAATGCTATTTTCCTTAGTCTGAGAATTCCTAGTATGGGACTTCCTTTATAATCAAGGTCACATTCAAACTATAATTTATGGGCTTAGAGAGCTGCCTTAGGGTCTGAAATCATAGGTAGTATGCCCATATTCACATAAGAGGTGAAGTATGAACTCAGGTCTTTTTGATGCTAAGTCAGGACTCCATACATTGGATCATTCTGCTCTGCTAGTTGAGTAATATTCTGTTATTTCTTGATCTGATGTTTTGCTATCCTGCTGACTTGGCTAATTTTTAAAAATAGTTCATTGTTTTTGATAATTGTATTATATTATGTCTACAGCTTCCAAGATATCTAGAACTGAAGATGTCATTACCCTAAAGGTCATTGCTGAATTGTCTTGCTTATGTATCTATATTGAAGACCAGAGATATAGAATTGCTGAAATTACAATTGAAGGTAACAAATTTTAACTAAAACTAAATTCAGAAATTTAAATTTTGACACATAGATATTAATTAATACTTTTTTCCCCTTTAGGATTTGATTCCCAGGTGGTAATGAGACACACTATAACTGAAGTAAATGTAAACCTGAAAAATATTATTATTTTAGATTCTGATGAAATGGCATTATATAAAAAGGTAAGAATGTTTGTCCATTAACAGCAAACCAAACAGCAAAGTTAAAATTGATTTATCTTTTATTATTTTGACTCCTTGAATGCAGGGACTGTTTTTTGCTTCTTTATGTATTTCCAGAGCTTTTCAAAGTACTCTTACATAGTAGGCACTTTAAAAATCTTTATTGATTGACAGTAATAGGTTTTTTTTGTTTGTTTTTTTGGTGAGTCAATTGGGGTTAAGTGACTTGCCCAGGGTCACACAGCTAGTAAGTGTTTAGTATCTGAGGCCAAATTTGAACTCAGGTCCTCCTGACTCCAGGGCCGGTGCTCTATCCACTGTGCCACCTAGCTGCCCCTATAGTTATAGTTTTTTTTAAAGTATGTGACTGTGGAAATATAGGTCCCTCAAAACCAGTCATCCAATTTTAACTGGAGGTGCTACATTCTTTGCCCATGTAGAAAATTAGTTGTAGTTTTGGGTACCTACAGATCAGTAGTAGACACACTTATTTTATGCTTCTAAGTCTCCTTGGTATATTTAAGACCTCACATAACCACTCATGGATAGTAAACAAGTCAGACTTAGTGATCTTATTCTGGCTTTCTCAGCCTTGGGGAAGTTATTGTGACCTTGAACCCACTCCAGATTTTGTGAACACCTGCTGATGATGTTCAAAGCAATTTGGGAATCTCCCTTCTTCTCCTTACCACTGTGATAACTAGTCTGTGGTGGCATTGGGTTAAATTTTAGCATCCTTTAGAGTAAATTGAAATCCTGAATGTAGTGTGAGAAGAGTAACCATCCCAGTCATGCTATGGTTTTATAACCCCAAGAACTAGTTTTAGAGCAGAATGGATCTATGGAAAGTACCTGTAGTCTTCTTGATTTCAATCTAGACCCATCTGAAATATTTATTGGTTTTACATGCTGAGCTGGTGTCAGCAGCTTTCTTCTCATAGTACTATAAAAAGGACCATGAGGTTTAGTGCCCAGGAAGACAACGTTGTCATCAGTCTCTCTTAAATGTTACTTTTGATGTGACTTGGATTGTCTAATTATATAATTTTGACATTATTGATTTTTTTTTTTTGGTGAGGCAATTGGGGTTAAGTAACTTGCCCAGGGTCACACAGCTAGTAAGTGTTAAGTGTCTGAGGCCACATTTGAACTCAGGTCCTCCTGACTCCAGGGCCAGTGCTCTATACACTGCGCCACCTAGCTGCCCCGACATTATTGATTTTTAAAAATATTTCCTTTATTTCCAAATATGTACTTCATTTCTCATCCCTTCTCAGCAAATCATCTTTTATAACAAACAGTAAAAAAGAAATAGGAAAAGAAACCACTTTGGTAAAACTAACCAACACATTAACTGAGCATTTACAATGTTTTACAAACTCAGAGGACAGGAAGGAGTAGTATTTTTTTTCTTTTGTGGGGCCAAAATTAAATAACTGGTTACCAATGCTTTTCTTATTTTTTGATTTTTACATGTAAGTTACATCTAAAAACAATTTTTAGCATTCATTTTTTTTTTTTAAATTTTAGGTTCCAGATTCTCTCCCTTCCTTTTTTCCTCCTTTTCCTAAACCCTCTCCCTGATGGGTCAAACAATTTGATACAGATTATACATGTTTAGTCATACAAAACACATTTCCATATTAATTAAGTTTTGTTTTGTTTTGGGGTTTTTTGCGCAGCAATGGGGATTAAGTGACTTGCCCAGGGTCACACAGCTAGTAAGTGTCAAGTGTCTGAGGCCGGATTTGAACTCAGGTACTCCTGAATCCAGGGCTGGTGCTTTAGCCACTGCTCCACCTAGCTGCCCCTATTAATTATGTTGTAAAAGAAAACACAGATTTAAAAAAAAACATAAAAGAAATAAGGTAAAAAATAGTATGCTTTACTCTGCATTCAAACCCCATCAGTTCTTTCTCTGGAGGTGGATAGCATTTTTTATCATAAATCCTTTGGAATTGTTTTAGATCTTTGTATTGCTAAGAATAGCTAAGCCATTCATAGTTGATCATAACACAGTAGTTATGTTATTGTATATATGTTCTGCTGGTTCTGGTCACTTCACTTTATATTGGTTCATATACGTCTTTCCGGGTTTTCCTAGATCATCTCTTACACCCCCCCACCCCCCCAAGCAATGAGGGTTAAGTGACTTGTCCAGGTCATACAGCTAGCATGGGTCAGGTGTTTGAAGCTGGATTTGAACTCAGGTCCTCCTGAATCCAGAGCCAGTGCTTTATCTACTGCGCCACCTAGCTGACCCCAGGTTTTCCTGAAAGCATCCTGCTTGTCATTTCTTATAGCACAATAGTATTCCATCTTAATCATATATCAAAAGCTTGTTCAGCCATTCCACAATTGATGGGCATCCTCTCGATCTCCAATCTTTGCCACCACAAAAAGAGCTTCTGTAAATATTTCTGTACATCTAGATCTTTTTCCCTTTTTGGGGGGGGCAGGGGGGGTCTCTTTGGAATACAAACCTAGTAGCGTTGTTGGTGGGTGAAAGGGTATGCACACTTTTATTGTCCTTTGGGCATAATTCCAAATTGTTGACCATGTATTATTATGTAGAAAAGCCTGGGTTAAGTGAAGGCATGTTGTACAAAAGTTTCAGACATTTAATACTGTACCATACACTTCTCTTTCCACAAATCAAGATGGTTTTTCTGGAAGAAGTGAGCTTCTTCTAGGAGTATTTGACAAATTAATGAATACTACCAACTTGACAGCTCTCTATACCTTCTATTTTAGAGGTGAATATATTCACACATATTTTCACGTTTGAACATCAAAGCATCCTCAGTTCTTTGTTAGTGGAGTTACTTTTAAGTTCCCTTTGGTTTAGGTGAAGATTAAAATTAGTAGCAAATGCTGGCTATGAAATAGGAAAGACAAAATGGTAGTTTAGAATTTGCTCTTTTTTTTTTTAATTTTTTTAATTTTTAAATTTATTATTTATTTATTTTTTTTTGTGGGGCAATGGGGGTTGTGACTCACCCAAGTGTCAAGTGTCTGAGGCCGGATTTGAACTCAGGAACTCCTGAATCCAGGGTCGGTGCTTTATCCACTGCGCCACCTAGCTGCCCCAGAATTTGCTCTTAATAAAGGTAGAATAGAT
Organism: Dromiciops gliroides; assembly: GCF_019393635.1. NCBI lineage: Eukaryota > Metazoa > Chordata > Mammalia > Microbiotheria > Microbiotheriidae > Dromiciops > Dromiciops gliroides. The sequence goes on along the minus strand of NC_057861.1, from coordinate 612,597,851 downwards.
TAAATTTCAATAAACCTAAGTATTTACTGTGTGCAAGGCACTGATATAAAAACAAAATCAGAACAGTGACTCTACACAAGGAGCATACCTTCTATTTGAATAAACATATCCCCACATAAGGTATTTTGAGTTGATTTTTTTAAAAGTCAGATTGAAAGAATTAAAAGAGGACATAAAAATGGTGAATTTGTACTTTATAACATACACTTCAAATCAGAAAGATTTAGATTATAATGCTAGGCCAGTTCCCTCAAGACCATATGAAAGTATCATGAGTATATTTTTGCCTTTTCACATAGTTTGAAAAGTAATAATTTATATATTTTGTTATTGGAGTATCCTATGGGCAGAGCATTTTTGAAAATGGAAGTTATGTTGGTTTGTTTTAATTTAATTATATTTCTTCTTTAAGGTTCTTTATATAACTGGAAAAGAAGTCTTCAGTTTCAAAATGGTTTCTTATCTGGGTGCTACTGCTGGTGCTGAATATATAAATATGAATGTAGTTGATAGTGAGGTTACTTTAACTGTTGGCTGCATTGAAGTTGTTGTAATAATGAAATTTCTATATTCTGTAATGGTAAGTATGTAACAACTATTTTTTAAAAAAATTATTTAAAATAATGCTGCATTCAAGAAGGCCTCATTTATTTAGGATAACTGGGGAGTAATGCATAATATAAGTGACTTTTCCAGAAAATTTAACCATACTTCTTTAACCATTTTGATGAGTCTTTCAAAACTTTATTATTCAGGACCCTTTTCAGCTTAAATAATGTCTGAACATAAGTGATCTATACCTTGGTGTCTATGGTTCATCAGCCAATGCGAACTTTTTGATTTCTGCTATATCAGGGCCTATTAAAGTCTGTTGAAATGTTTGCCCCTTTGCTAAGTATCTCTAAACTGCTTTGCTTTTTGAGTTCTTGCATCTGCTTTTTGTATGTTTCTCCTTTGTCATGAGATATTATTTTTTGTATTATCAGATGCCAATAGTCCCTCTTTTCCCATCCCCTTTCACTCCTTGCCTAATTTCTTGCTTTAAAATGTGGGCTGGGGAATCAGAAAAGGAAATTAATTAGAATTATGTCTAAAATGAGCATAAATAGATACTTAGAATTGGACTGTAGGTACTTTTCTTTTTCTTGTTTTGTTTTTTTTTTTTAAGTGAGGCAATTGAGGTTAAGTGACTTGCCCAAAGCTAGTAAGTGTCAAGTGTCTGAGGCTAAATTTGAACTCAGGTCCTCCTGACTCCAGGGCCATTGCTCTATCCACTGCGCCACCTAGCTGCCCCATTGGTGCTTTCCTATAAAAGTAGTAGTATTACTAAATGTAGTCATCATTATACCTCCTCCACTACCTCCTTCTCCAACACCACCTACTACCACTACCACTACCACCACCACCAACTTATAAACTTATATTAATATGTTTTAAGGGTTATAAAACATTACCCCCCACCCCCAACAACAACCCTCATAATATCCTTGCTGGGCTTTGCATTGCTTTTTAGACTTTTAATTATGATTAGGCACTGCCACCCTCATTTCCTGTTTTCATGTAGCACTTGATTTTTTTCCACAGCAACCACCAAAACCCAGCTTCATAAACATAACATTACAAATGAGAGTTTCAGAATTTACTGGTGTAGCTGAAAGTATGTGAACATAAAACCCTCAAATATTCAAGAATCTCATCAAAAGGAACATAGCATGATCTAATGTTGAAACTGTGAATTAATTTCAGCTAGTAGTTTGTGGTGCCTGCCATGTCAGCTATCAGTGTTTCTCTTTTCTCTTGAAAATATTTAAAATGTCCTTTGGCATCTCTTTGAATTTGCTACCACACCCTGTGGGTCTTGCAGTACAGAGTTTGGGAACCACAGTTCTAAGCATTGAATTAATACTAAATTGAAGTACAAAAATATTCATTAGACCCCAATTACTACTACTACTACCACCACCACCACCACCACCACTACTTTTGTCATGCTTTAACAGTTACAAAATACTTTTTTTCACAACCACCCATATAACATGAGATTCAATGAATAGAGTTATTGACATCTGCAATGGCTTCTTATTGTTCTTATTTTGCTTGTTTTCAAATTTTAATTTGTTTATATTCTTAGCATCTAAATGTTAATTAGGCCCAGTAACTAGATTTTTTAAATCCCACCATTTAAAAAAAAATTCATTGTCCAAGTGCAGGAAAACATTGGGCGTGGGTGGTATATTGAAGACTTATAAACAAACCTATATGATATCACCAAAAAAATTATAAACACCGATAAATATTTAGTAATTATGATAGTCTTTGATTTAGTAACTCCAGGCATCTAAAATTAACATGAAGAATGTAATTCTGTAATTCTTCCAGGCTTTTATAAACAACTTTCAGAGAGCAAAAGAAGCTTTGACTGAAGCAACAGTTCAAGCAACAGGTATAGCTGGTGGTGTAAAAGAACTGGCAAAAAGGAGTTCCCGAATGGCATTGGATATTCACATCAAAGCACCTGTTGTAGTAATCCCACAGTCATCAGCATCTGAAAATGTCTTGGTTGCTGATTTTGGGCTAATTACAATGAAGAACAAATTCTACATGGTGTCAAAGAGCCAGTATAACCCTCCCCCTGTAATTGATGATATAACAGTAAAGCTGAGTGAGATGAAGCTCTACAGGTATAAAAGTTTGTCGGTGTGTATTCTGGTTTGATTATGTAGGATAAATAACCTCAGGTCTTTACACAACTTGGGAACTGTTTTTTTCTTTTAACCTACAGTAAAGTTTAGGGTTTGTTTGTTTGCTTTTTCCTCAAGTACTCCTGGGAAAGACAACTTATTGCTATAATACTGTTTAGTGTCCTGCTGTTTTCATTGTTCTGGCATTTTCATTAAATGAACTGTATATTTACAGTTATGAATATGGAAATGTGTTTTAAGTGGAATCAAATCTAATAATTGTTCCTTCTTAAAAATTTAAAAGCTTGAGGCTTATTTCTGCTTTTTCCATTTGTAGCTTTGTGTGTGTGTGTGTGTGTGTGAATGAGGGTTAAGTGACTTTCCCAGGGTCATGCAGCTAGTAAGTCCATTTGTAACTTTTGAGTTTACAATTTAGGAGAGAGGCCAGGGTATACCAAAAGTCTTAGTGCAATTTTAGGCTAATAGCCTGAAGTTTCACAGTTTTAACATTGGATTGTGCTACATTCCTTTTGATGACCTTTTTGAATATTTGAGATGTGCTTTTGTTTACTTGTGCATTAGGTTAATTGCCTTGGGATATAACGCAGTTACATGTTTAGGGAGTATATTTTCTTGATAGATGAATTTTAAACTGTCATCTGTCCTCTTATGCAGTCTCTCATATCCTCAAAATTTTAGTAGTTGTACATGAGAGGATTTACATATATATAACGTGTCCTAAGTAAAGTCATTCCATAGAATCTTAAAACATATATTCTTCCCTGATCACCCCACATGTAGAGTATTTTGTTTAGTTCTGGAACCATTAGGAAAGACTAGACACACTGTATTATGTTCGCAAGAGGGCGACCAGTTTATCCAAAAAAATGCCAGATGAGGATCATGGAAATGGGGATGTTTTGCTAAGAGGAAAATAGTCTTGGAGTGCACATGATACCATTTTTTGAATATTCGAAGGGCAATTAAATAAAGTGTTTATTAAGCACGTAGTTTATGGGGGAAGATGATGAATAAAAAGGAGTTATAAAGGGATAGGAAGAAAAGTGGAGGAAGGGAGCAGTTCTGCTGGTGAGTAGTTGAGAAATCCAGAGGGTGAATCAAGCTAGTACTGAAGTGGACAAAGCTGGAGGCCTTCATGAAATGGTTTGATCTAGGGACACACCTATTTTTAGAGCAGGCTTCAGGGAGGAGGTATCTCCAGGGTGGGAAGGCTTACAGGAAGAGAGGTTGAGAAATACAGAGAGTCAGAATTGAATTGGATTTGTTCTTTTTTTTGCCCCAGAGAGCAAGAATTATTATCATTTGTTAGAAATTACAGGGAGGCAGATATAGATTTGATATAAAAAAAAACTGACTCATAATGCTAATAGTTGAAAAATGAAATAGCCTGCTTCAAAAAGTAGTTGGCTCCCCCTCACTTGATATCTTCAAGGAAATTCTGGATGACTGAGAGTTGTAGCTGGTATTCAAGAAATTCTTGGCCATGTACTGGTTGAAATAGATGGCCTCTGAGTTTCCTTCCAACTCTTATTCATTCATTCAATAAATATATATTAAATACCTGTTATATGCCAGGATTTGCACTGAGTGTTGAGGATACCAAAAAGGTGAAAAGTAGTCCCTGCTCTCAGGGAGCTTACAATCAAATGGGGAAAACAACATTCAAACAAATACATAGAAAGCAAGCTCTATACAAGCTAAATAGAGAATAATTCAAAGAAGAAAAGCAGGGAAATTAAGAGGGGTTAGGGAAGACTTCCTATAAAAGGTGGTATTTTAATTGAGACTATAAAGGAAGCCAGAGAGATGAGTCAGAGCAGAAGACGGAAAGTGTTCCAGGCATGGGGGACAGCCAGAGATAATGCCTAGAGTGAGGAGATGGAGTATCTTGTTTGTGGAACAGCCAGGACACTAGTGTCACTGGATGAACAGGTATTGGGATGTAAGGTGTAAGAAGACTGGAAAGGTAGGAGGGGGCTAGGTTGTGAAGAATTTTGATTGCCCAGCATAATATTTTGTATTTGCTCCTGGAGTCAATAGGGAGCTACTGGAGTTTGTTGAGTAGAGGAGACATGTTGGGTTAGAGTGGAGAGAGACTTGAGGCAGGCTGACCTACCAGGAGGCTATAGCAATAATCTAGGCATGAGGTGATGAGGTCCTGCCTTAAAGTGATGGAAGTATCAGAGGAGAGGGTGTATTCGAGAGATATTGCAAAGGTGAAATTGACAGGTCATAACTACATATTGGATATGGGGGAGGAAAGAGAGTGAGGAATCCAGAATGACTCTTAGGTTGTGAGCCTGGGGGGCTGGGAGGATGGTGTACACCTGGACAGTAATGGGAAAGGGAGGAGTAGGGAACGGTTTAGGGAGGAAGATGAGTTCTCTTAGATTCTGTGATTTGCTGGGAATTAGGAATGATTTGAATATGTAAATATCTCTGTGGTCTAGCATTTCCTATGTCTGTTTTCACATTCGGGTGGTTTCCACTACTGTTTTACCTTGGCTCCACTTCTACTTAGAATGTCAACCCTATATTTTGTTACTATTATCAGAGTACACTTTTGCCTAGATTCTTCTTAGACTGCACTTTTTTGTTGCTCTTTTCTCCTTTATTGCTGCCCCTATTCTCATTCAATTAAATTTTCAGTCCTGCATCTGTTGCATTCTCTGGTCTAAATGTCTGTGTTAACTTCCATGCTTTTCTAGGCATATCTTCTATTCTTCGATGTCAGAAACAGTTAATAGTTGTAGAGGAAGAAAAGAGATTTAGGTTTTGTTTTGTAGGGGTACTAATTTGGGGAATAGAACTTTTGAAAGTATAATGTATGCTTATTGAAGTAGTAGCATATTAATATTTAGATAATTAGCTATTATCTTAAATATATAGGATTACCATGATGTATCTAAGTAAATAAAGTTTTCTAATAGCTAGTAAAGAGACATTAACATATAAAAATTATGATTATATAAGCTTTTATAGAGCATCTAATAGCAAAGCTTTTTTTTTTGTCATCAAATGGAGTGTTTTTGTGTCTACTGTGTGCAAGGCATAATAAAAAGTAACATAACAGAAGAGAAGGAGCATATCCAACTGGAGAAATTTTGGAAAGGCTTCAGAAAGAAGGTAGCATTTTAAATGAGCCTTGGAGGAGTAGTTAGGTCGTGCAGTTGATATAGTGCTGTCCCTGGAGTCAAGAAGACTCATCTTCCTGAGTTCAAATCAGGCCTCAGACACACTTATTCTAGCTGTGTGACCCTTGGCAAGTCACTTAACCCTGAATTCTTTATCTATGAAATGAGCTGGAGAAGGAAATGTTGAGCCACTTTAATCTCTTTGCCAAGAAGCCCCAGATGGGGCTATGAAGGGTCAGATACCAAATGAACAGCAACTGGAAAATACATAGGACTTTAGAAGGGGCCTAAGTCTCCCAAATGACAGTTGTTTAAATCCAAACTCTTAAAAGCAGCACTCAGTATTCTTCACAATTTGGTGTTAGCCTTACTATTCTATATTTTCTCTCAGTACTTGCCAGTGGTTATGTTGTCCAGTCTTGATCATGATTAGGTCTTCTTCCTAAAATAAACTGTTGGAGGCAAGGCCAGCTATTTCAGATAGGTTATGTGAGACAGTCTCATAGCTCTCTTCCCTTTCACAGCTAAATGGTTAGACAACGTAGACTTCTTTACATTCCACTAACTTTCATTCCCTTATGACCTGGATTCTATTTTTACCACTCAGTTGAAACTGATCTCTTCAAGGTTCTTTTGGGCTTTGTAATTTTTAAATCTGATTTTTTCCCCTTCAATCCTCATCCTTCTCAATGTTTTTGTGGGATTTTACTTATTCAACTATCTCTTCTTCATATATTTTTTCTTACCTTAGGTTTTTAAAATTAATTTTTATTTTTTTATCAGCCATATATTTTTTCTCCTTGAACCTCCCTTGCCCCACAGGAAAAAAAAATAAAAAGAAAAGACAAAACTCTTATTTGTTAAACAAATAAGCCTGGTCTTGAAAAACAAATTTCTATATGGGCTATGTTAAAAAATATGTGTCTCATTCTCCATATTTAATCTATCACCTCTCCATTAGGAGTTGGATAACATTATTCTTCATCAGTCCTCTGGAAATCATGATTTATTATTGTGTTCATCAGAGTTTTTTCAAAATAGTTTGTTTTTACATTGTTGATGTTAGAGTATAAATTGTTCTCCAATTATTGCATCCTTCACTTTTCATCACCTTCCCATATGGGGTTTTCTTGTCCTTTTCCAGCTTGTTTTATGGATAAAGAAACTGTGGTAAACAGGGTTAAAGTAACTTGCCCAGGGTCACATAGCTAGTAAGTGTTTAAGGCTGGCTTTCAACTTCTTTCTTCCTAACTCCAGGCCCAGTGCTATATCCGCTGCGCAACCTGACTCAATTTAAACAAGAGAAGTGAAATTGAAATCAATTATTTGTGTTATCTGTTACCTGAATTACTAAGTTCACTTGAGAAGATTGAAAACTATTTCCAAAATGAGGCTCATGAACGAATTACTACTTTTAGCCATGCTTTGTATCCATTATTAGAAATAGTTGGGTGTAATCTCTCTTTTAAACATTCCCAACTACTTTAAAACATTCAGTGCATTGAGTTATGTACTTTATAAGTTATATGTATATTTACATTCATTATGTATTTATATACTTATCTCACTATAAAATGGAAATCCTATAATATTTTCTTTTTTCGACAAATACAAAAATTATATATATTTGCTGTGTATGTGAAAATAGACATTTAAATTGATCTTTATCCTTTTATTAACTTTTAAAAAATTATTACATTGTTTATAAAGCAACTCAGAACAATCTTTTGTTAATCACAGGTCTCAGTTTGTTGAAGGCCAATTTCCTGAAGTACTAGATATAATGCAACCAATAAATCTTGAGGTTAATGTTCAACGAAACTTATCCTGGGAATGGTACCGAGATATTCCCGCTATGAACCTTGATGCTCAGCTTAAACCAATGGAGGTAAATGTTTTCTTCTTATTGCTCTCTTTGCATATTATTAAGAAAAGGATAAATAAACATAATATTTTTTTTTTCGGTGAGGCAATTGGGGTTAAGTGACTTGCCCAGGGTCACTTGTCAAGTGTCTGAGGCTGGATTTGAACTCAGGTCCTTCTGACTCCAGAGCCAGTGCTCTATCCACTGCTCCACCTAGCTGCCCCCACAATATTTCTTTTTTTCTTTATTTTTTATTTGTAATAAAGTATTTTTTTCCCCATTACATGTAAAGATTGTTCTCAACTTTTGTTTATACAAGCTTTTCAATTTCAGATTTTTCTCCCTCCGCCCTCCCCTAGACAGCAGGTAATCTGATATAGGTTTATTATACACACACACACACACACACACACACACACACACACACACACACACACACACATATATAATAACATTAAACATATTTCTGCATTAGTTGTGTTGTAAGAGAAAAATCAGAGCAATGATGAAAAACCTCAAAATAGAAAAACAACAGCACCAAAGACAAAAGAAATAGTATGGTTCATTCAGCATCTATACTCCACAGTTCTTTTTTTTTTTTCCTGGATTTGGAGATCCTCTTCTATCATGAGTTTCCTGGAACTCTTCTGTACCATTGCATTGGTGAGAAGGATATAGTCCATCACAGTAGATCAACACACAATGTTGATGATGCTGTGTACAATGTTCTTCTGGTTCTGCTCATCTCACATCATCAGCTCACGCAAGACCCTCCAGGTTTCTCTGAACTCCTCCACTTCATCGTTTCTTAGAGCACAATAGTATTCCATTACATTCATATACCACAACTTGTCCAGCCATTCCCCAATTGCTGGGCATCCCCATAACATCCAATTCCTTGCCACCACATAAAGAGCAGCTATAAATATTTTTGTACATGTGGGACCCTCTCCCCTTTCCATGATCTCTTTGGGCAAAAGACCCAAAAGTGGTATTGGTGGGTCAAAGGGTATGCACAGCTTTATCACCCTTTGGGCATAATTCCAAATTGCTCTCCAGAATGGTTGGATCAGTTCACAGCTCCACCAACAATGCTAATGCATTGTTCCAATTTTTCCACAGCTTCTTCAACATTTATTATTTTCCTTTTTTGTAATTTTAGCTAATCTGATAGGTGTCAGGTGGTACCTCAGAGTTGTTTTAATTTGCATCTCTCTAATCATTAGAGATTTAGAGCATTTTTTCATATGGGAATAGATAGCTTTGGTTTCTTCATCAGAGAACTGCCTGTTCATATCCTTTGACCATTTCTCAATTGGGGAATGACTTGGATTCTTATAAATTTGATTTAGTTCCCTATATAGTTTAGAAATGAGGCCTTTATCAGAAGTACTGGCCACAAAAATTGTTTTCCAGCTTTCTGCCTCCCTTCTAATTTTGGATGCATTGCTTTTGTTTGTACAAAACCTTTTTAATGTAATCAAAATCATCCATTTTGCATTTTATAATATTCTCTATCTCTTGTTTGGTCATAAACTCTTTTCTTTTCCAAAGATCTGAAAAGTAGACTATTCCTTTCTCTCCTAATTTAATTTACCTATGGTATCACCTCTTATGTCTAAATCATGTATCTATTTTGACCTTATTTTAGTATAAGGTGTAAGATGTTGATCTATGCCTAATTTCTGCCATACTATCTTCCAATTTTCCCAGCAGTTTTTGTCAAATACTGAGTTCCTATCCCAGAAGCTGGGGTCTTTGGGTTTATCAAACACCATATTACTAGTGTCATTTACTACTGTGTTTCCTGTGCCTAGCCTATTCCATTGATCCTCCACTCTATTTCTTAGCCAGTACCAGATAGTTTTGATGACTGCTGCTTTATAGTAAAGCTCCAGGTTTGGTACCGCTAACCCACCTTCCTGTGAATTTTTTTTCATTATTTCCCTGGATATTCTTGATTTTTTGTTTTTCCAGATGAATTTTGTTATTATTTTTTCTAGCTCTGTAAAATAATTTCTAGGTAGTCTGATTAGTATGGCACTGAATAAGTAAATTAATTTGGGTAGTATTGTCATTTTTACTATATTAGCTCTGCCTAAACGTGAGCAATTGATATCTTTCCAATTATTTAGATCTGATTTGATTTGTGTGAAGAGTGTTTGGTAGTTGTGTTCATAGAGTTCCTGGGTTTGTCTTGGCAAGTAGACTCCCAAGTATTTTATATTATCTACTGTTACTTTAAATGCAATTTTTCTTTCTATCTCTTGCTGCTGGACTTTGTTGGTCATGTATAGAAATGCTGAACATTGTTTCAACCCTACTCTCATTAGATTTGATTCAAAGAGGGAATAACATATACGTTCATTGGGATATAGAAACTTAGCTCATTCTTTAGGGAAGCCAAAGGGGAAGGGAAAGGGGGGGACTGATGGAAGGGACGACAAAAGCAAGGGAGAAAAGGATAAAGAAAAGAGGGGGGTGATAAAAAGGGAGGGCAGATTGGGGGAGGCAGGGGTAAGAAGCAAAACATCGGTGAGGAGGAATAGGGTGAAAGAAGGGGGAAAAAGTACAAAGGGAGTAAATAGAATGGAGGGCAATAGACAGTAATAATAACTGAATGTGAATGGGATGAACTCTGCTATAAAACAGAAGTGAATTGCAGAGTGGATTAAAAACCAGAATCCTACAATATTCTGTTTACAAGAAACACATTTGAAGCAAAGAGATACACACAGAGTAAAGGTAAAAGACTGGAGCAGAATATATTATGCTTCAGCTAAAGTGAAAAAAGCAGGGGTAGTAATCCTTATCTCACACAAAGCACAGGCAAAAACAGATCTCATTAAAAGAGATAAGGAGGGAAACTACATCTTGCTAAAAGGTACTATAGATAATGAAGTAATATCAATATTAAATATATATGGGCCAAGTGGTATACCATCCAAATTCTTAGAGGAGAAGTTTATAAATGAGTTACAAGAGGAATTAGACAGTAATACTATACTAGTCGGGGATCTGAATCTCCCCCTCTCAGAATTAGATAAATCTAGCAGAAAAATAAATAAGAAAGAAGTGAAAGAGGTGAATAGATTACTAGAAAAGTTAGACATGAAAGATGTCTGGAGAAGATTGAATGGGGATAGAAAGGAATATACCTTTTTCTCAGCAGTACATGGCACATTTTCAAAAATTGACCATGTATTGGGGCACAAAAACATCATAGTCAAATGTAGAAAGGCAGAAATAGTAAATGCATCCTTCTCAGATCATGATGCAATAAAAATTACATGTAAGAAAGAGCCAGGGAAAAGTAGAATGAAAATCAATTGGAAACTAAATAATTTCATTCTAAAGAATGAGTGGGTCAAACAACAAATCATAGAAACAATCAATAACTATATTCAAGAGAATGACAATAATGAGACAACATACCAGAATCTATGGGATGCAGCCAAAGCAGTGCTTAGGGGAAAATTTATAGCTCTAAATGCTTACATGAATAAAAAAGAGAAAGAGGAGATTAATGAATTGGGCACGCAACTTAAAAAACTAGAAAAAGAACAAATTAGAAATTCCCAATTAGATACTAAACTAGAGATCCTGAAAATTAAAGGAGAAATTAATTAGATTGAAAGCAAAAAAAACTATAGAATTAATCAATAAAACTAAGAGCTGGTTTTATGAAAAAACCAATAAAATAGATAAAATATTGGTTAATTTAATTAAAAAAAGAAAGAAGAAAACCAAATACCAGTATCAAAAATGAAAAGGGAGATGTTACCACCAAAGAAGTAGAAATTAAATCAATAATTAGGAATTATTTTGCCCAACTGTATGCCAATAAATTTGACAATCTAAATGAAATGGATGAATATTTACATAAATACAAACTGCCCACGTTAACTGAAGAGGAAATAAAATCCTTAAATAAACCCATATTAGACAAAGAAATTGAACAAGCCATTAATGAACTCCCTAAGAAAAAAAATCCCCAGGGCCAGATTGGTTTACAGGTGGATTTTACCAAACATTTAAAGAACAATTAATTCTAATATTATACAAATTATTTGGGAAAATAGGTGAAAAGGGAGTTCTACCAAATTCATTTTATGATACAAATATGGTGGTGATACCAAAACCAGGCAAAGCAAAAACAGAGAAAGAAAATTATAGACCAATTTCCCTAATGAATATTGATGCTAAAATCTTAAATAAGATATTAGCAAGGAGATTAAAGCAAGTGATCACCAGGATAATACACTATGACCAGGTGGGATTTATACCAGGAATGCAGGGCTGGTTCAACATTAGGAAAACTATTAACATAATCAACCACATCAATAAGAAAACTAACCAAAATCATATGATTATCTCAATAGATGCAGAGAAAGCTTTTGACAAAATACAGCACCCCTTCCTAATAAAAACACTAGAGAGTTTATGAATAGGTGGAGCTTTCCTTAAAATAATAAACAGTATCTACCTAAAACCATCAGCAAGCATTATATGCAATGGAGATAAATTAGAGGCCTTCCCAGTAAGATCAGGGGTGAAACAGGGATGTCCATTATCACCTCTATTATTTAATATTGTCCTAGAAATGTTAGCTTTAGCAATCAGAGAAGAAAAAGGAATTAAAGGAATTAGAATAGGCAAGGAGGAAACAAAACTATCACTCTTTGCAGATGATATGATGGTATACTTAAAGAATCCTAGAGAATCAATTCAAAAATTACTTGAAACAATTAACAACTTTAGCAAAGTAGCTGGATATAAAATAAATCCAGATAAACCCACAATATTTCTTAATGATTTTTTAATGACATCAGAACCTTTTATTGATTATATGTATATGCACGTATATGACATTTTTACATGTAAGAATTTCTATCTATATGCATACATACATAACTTAATTTTTTTCTCAATGGCATTTCTCATGATGTGATTGAAAATCTACCATGCGTATTTATTTACACATATATTACTATATAAAGTATGTTTAGGAAATATTCTTAATGTTTTTGCTGTATACTATGAGTTGCAAAGCCATCTAACATTATTAAAGGTATTATTTGTTAACATTTAAGAAATGGAATGTTGAACACACAAAAAAGACAGTTTTTAAGGACATTTATTTCCAGATTAACCATCATTTCTTTTCTTAGTAGGATTACTAGACTAGGATTACTAGACTAGACTAGACTAGACTAGACTAGACTAGACAAGACATCTAGGGTGTACTCTAGATACCTAGATTGATCTAGATTTTGGCAGAGTATTTGATAAGGTATTTAAAACTTGTCCCCCTCAGAAGCCTTGTAAAGGAATTGCCATGGGTCTTATTAATCCTGTTTTACATATGAGAAATGTGAAACTCAGTTGGGTTAAGTGATGGATCTTTGTTCATACCCCTAATGTCAGATTTGAGATTTGAACCTTGTTCTTCTTAACTCCAAGTCTAGTAATTTATCTCTCTTGTTAGAGGGAAGAGAAGCTAGAATATGGGTGATAAATTGGTAGAAAAGGAAAGAATGAAGGAAAAAGATCGTAATGTTCAGAATGAGTGATGCTAGGTGAAAGGTATAAAGATAGTACATAGTGATTAGAGAGTAGAATTTCTGAGTTATGAGTCTTAGAAATGGGCCACTTTCAGGTGATTTTAAGGTAATCATTCCTGTGGATTGCCTAGATTAAAGTAATGAGAGTTTGGTTGATGAACAAGAGTTTGATTATTATTAGAGGAATTATTAATGTGACTATCACCAAAAATGATGTATTGGATTGTGTAGAAGAAAAAGAATGTGAGCCATATATTCTAGTCCAGGACTTCTTAAACTTTTTCCACTTGTGACCCCTTTTCATCTGAAAATTTTTTATGTGATTTTGGGTATATAGGTATATAAAATTGGTATACATAACCTTTTACTGTTGCCAAATTTTTCATGACCCCCACATTTAGTTACATGACCCCATATGGGGGGATCTTAAGTCCACAGTTTAAGAAAGTCAAGGAATAAGGTGGAAAAATAGCAACAAGGCTCAGGAATTGAATGACATGAAGTTCAAATTAGGAGTTGTTGAGTTAGATGTATGGAACTAAATTCTGGAAGTGGCAGAAGGAATAGGGAAGTTCTGTGATATGGGTTATATGTAAGAAGTCATAGTCAGCTGTTGGAGATGTGATATCTTTAGAGGAGAACCGTGGTATAATTATCATCAGAATCTGGAAGCAATGTAAGAGGAACACAAAAAAAATGGTATTTTAACAATAGAATGTAGGTTCCAGAGGAAACAAGAGAAAAAGGACAGGTATAGGTGACTTAGGCCATGGGGAAGGGAGTAGAAGGGAATATGAATGAGAAAACTCAGAACTTGGAGGAAAAAGGTATTTCCTAAGCTTTGTTTCTGAAGAATAGAGGTTAAGTGAGCTGGAAGCTCCTAGCCCTTCAGAGGAGGAATATTCCATATCTGGTAGAAATCAGTAGAGTAAATCTCAAGATTTTGATTTCAGTATCTTGATTAGATTTGGGAGCCCTCTGCATATAGAGAGAAGCCATTTCTAAATCTCTATTTAATTCAGTAATTATCTAATAATCTATTAACTTCTTACTGTGTATGTCTTTATCTAGGCAGTGAATATACAGAGACAAGAAGGAGACAGCTTGATGTATTTTTGTTGTTGTTAAGTTGTGTTTGACTCTTCATGACCCCATTTGAGGTTTTCTTAGCAAAGATATTGGAGTGGTTTGCCATTTTCTTCTCCAGCTCATTTTATATATGAGCAAATTATGGGAAACAGGGTTAAATGACTTGCCCATGGTCACACAGCCAGTAAGTATCTGAGGGCAGATTTGAAGTTAGGTCTTCTGGACTCCAAGGCTGGTGCTCTATCTACTGCACCACCTAGCTGTTCCTAGAGGAGGTGTTTCTATGGGTGGGGAGGGGAAGTGAGGAAGACAAACTTTGTATAGGAGGTGGCAGGTTAGATGCTTGAAGACATTTAAAGATTACAAAATGTGGAGGTGAGGAGAGAGATCATTCTAGTCATGGGAGTCAATCTCTGCAAAGATTGAAGAGGCATGAGATAATACTATATAGATACAGTGCTATATAACATGGAGGTTAGTTGACTTGAACATAGGATGTTTGAGAGCGAGTAGTGTGAAATATATCTGGAAAAATAGGTTTGTAACCAGATTTCAAAAAGCTTTAGAAATGTTAAATCAGAGGAATTTGTATTTTTACCTAGAGGCAGCAGGGAGCCTAGCTAAGTACGGAAAAAGCTTATGACCAAAAGTTTGGAGCACTAGGTGATTAAATTTTTTTGATCATGGGTAACTGAAAATGTATAAAAGATAGAGGCCTTAATTCCTAAGGGCTGAGTCATAGGATTTTTTTTTGTTAGAAGGAACCTTGTAGATCATTTTATCTGATCCTCTTGTGATAGGTGAAGAAATTAGATTGAAGAGATTAAGTGACTTGACCAGGTCATATAAGAAAATACAGGAAGAAAAAAGAAAATTGTTTCAAGATATGCACACACAAAACAGGGACCCTTAACTGTTTCCAGTAGTGGAAACATTACATCTTTAAATCACACAAACTCAACAAACAAAGAAATTTAATTACGTGGCCGATAAGAGGGTAATTTTTTACTTGATCCTTCTTTAGCTTGCATTCACAATTTTAAAAATCCTGTTGATATAATCAGTTTTTAAAAATGCTGTCACATTGAGAATTCTTTTACAAATTGAAAGGTTGGTAAGCGCATATATATATATATATATGTATATATATATATATATATATATATATATAAAGACAGTTTCCTGGTTTAGTGCTATTTTAAACATCTGAATCATTATGGTCAATAGAGAATAAAGAAAAAGGAAAAAACAAAACAAATATGCATAGTTCAGCAATAAAAATTCCTGTGTTGTCCAAAAAATATATGTCTTAATCTGGACCCTTAATCTGTCAGCTTTCTATTAGAAGATGGTTAACATGTTTCATCTGGAAGCCTCTGAAATTGTGATCATTTATTGCATTGAACAGAGTTCTTAAGTTTTTTAAAGTTGATTGTCTTTTTGATGTCCAGCCATTTCCTAGTTGATGACCACCCCAGTTTTGTCCCCACAAAAAGAGCTGTTCTCATGAAGCCTTTTCCTTATTCTTTAATATCTTTGGGTTATATACCTCGTAAAGGTAATGCTGAGTCAAAGGGTATGCCTCGTATAGCAACTTTGCGGGCACAGTTCCAGATTGCTTTCCAGAATGTCTAGAGCAGCACTGCCAACAATGAGTGCATTCATTAATAGTCATGTTCCTTAAAGCATGTCATTCTTTCTCTTATCTTTATGCCTTTCTACCCAGAAAGTACTCCTTCTATAACTCTACCTCTTAGACTATGTAGTTTCCTTCAAGGCTCACCTCAAACATTACCTGTGTTAAACTGTTCTTGATCCTCCCACCTGTTAGTGCCCCTCCTTCCAAGTTATCTTGTATTAGTTTTGTATATTTGTTCTCTCTTACATGTTTCTTCTTCTCAATTTCTTTGACTTTTCTCTCTAGATTTTAAACTCAGGGAAAGAACTGTTCACTGCCTACCTTGTTCTTGCGATCCTAACAAGCACCAATATTTTAAGTTGAGGCCAGAATACAGATGTAACTGTTGTTGTTGTTGTTGTTGTTGTTTGTCCATCTATCTTGAAAAGGACTATGACATTGGAGTGATGTCATGACTTGTAGTGAATTGGATTTCAGTGAGGGAGGGCTGTGCAAAGTGACTAACCTCATTCTCCTCTTGAGCCATCTCTGGAGATGGCCCCAGATGTTTAAGGTAATTGGGGCTTGACTTGGCTCAGGGTCACAAAGCTAATAAGTGCCTTAGGTGAGATTTGAACTCAGGTCTTCCCAACTTCAGGGCCAGTGCTCTATCCTAGCTGCCCTGTAGACATAATACTTGAGAGCTGGAAGTGGCAATGTTTTCATAGTCTATTGTTATTAGTTTTCCAAATATCATCCTTAACTTTAATTTTTTATCTGATATCTCTTAGAATTTAGGGAACTAACAACAACTAAACCACAATAAGGAAGACAGTTTGGGAGTAGATCAATAATATTTGCTTACACTTCACTTTAATATTTACAAAGTACTTTCCTTACCCTATGATGTAAATAGTAGAAATGTTGTTAACCCATTTTATAGATAAGGAAATCAGATCTTAATGGTGTACCTCCCTATATTACTGGATGACATGTGATCACATGACATTATTATCTATTTTATTATTTCTGTAATTTTGGCTATTGTTTTATGGAGCATTCCAGTTTGATAATACCACCTCACATTTGTACATACTTGCATATAGCTATAGAATTACACTTTAGGATTTACAAAGCACTTTCATGAATTTTATTTCCTTTTTATCCACATGACAATATAATAAGATATATTAGGTGGATAGTCTTATCTCCATTTTTAAAAACAAACAAGGAAAGTAAAATGCAGAAAATGTTAAGTAGTTGAGTCAGACTTTAAATGTGTCTTCTGGGTTCAGGTCCCATGATCTTTTCATTGTACTTTGCTGGATCTTGGATTTTTTCATTTAAATAAATAAAATTGTAGCATTTGGTACAATTTCCAAGTAATTTAATCTATAACAGCAATTTCATGGGATCATGCCAGAAGAAATTTAAGAAGTTGTTTAGTCTATTCCTGTCATTTTGCAGATGAGAAAACTGAGGCCCATGGAGGGTAAATTACTTTCCAAAGGTTCGTGTATTTAAGAGGTAGGATTTCCACTTAGGTCCTTTGATTCCAGAGTCAGTACTCTTTCTCTGTGCCTTAATTTAATTGATTTCAAGAAAATAAAAGATCATTGCAGGAGATAGTAATTTTTTCTGCATTGAAAATTTTATTGATATCTTTTTTTGTCATATCACCTTGATTTTTCAGTAAATCCCTTGCTCCATTATTCAGTTAGCCGTCCTTTGTAATGTTAGAAACACAGATAACAGCTCTAATTAGTGTTGCACAGCTCAAGTGTTGCTAGCAGCTCAAATAATCCAAGCAGGCAGCAGAGTGTGGTGGAAGGCTTCTTTTTTTCATCTTTCCCGAAGATTTGCACTCTTCTGAATGTGCTGGAGATTTTACTGAAGTGAGGTCCCACACAGCTATTTATACCCAGTAAGGGGTCCCTTCTGACCAGTCACATTAGAGTATTTTACAATCCCCCTATTTACATTACGATTCCTATGTATCTACAGAATGACAGTAATAACCAGTCAGATTTGTACCAAGTAGATCAATCACGGTGCTAAAAACCAGTCAGTTGGTACCAGATGACCAATCAGATTGTATGAAATACAATACCAAACCATAACCTGTTCTGGGCAAGAGTGTCCGCTCCTCCTTAGAACAGTTCTGTGTTAACATACATAGCTTTTTAGGAAATGAAACTTAAGTCAGGGTTTAAACTCCGGGGTCACATGGCAATCATCTTGGGTACCACCTCAAAGTGAATTCGCAGGTTGGCTCTGGGTCACCTTAAATTAGAAACGTATAGCACCAATCTTTGGGCATTAAGCATTTATTAAAGTATATTAGGAGTATATAAAGTATATTAGGTGGTGCAGTGGATAGAAAACCGGCCCTGGAGTCAGGAGTACCTGAGTTCAAATCCAGCCTCAGACACTTAACACTTACTAGCTATGTGACCCTGGGCAAGTCACTTAACCCCAATTGCCTCACTTAAAAAAAAAAAAAGTATATTAGGGGTTAGTAAAGAGAACACATGGAGAAAGAAAGAGCCTAGCTCCCCTGACCCTGCAGCTACCAGCACAACCTCCAGCCGAAACAGATCCCTCGCACTCCCCCAGTGGAAGTGGTCCCTACACACACAGCTCCAAGCTAATTGGCTGGTAGCATTGATTGACATGACTTACAGGTGGTTCTATGAATAGATATAATTTCTGGGTGCTAGTCATATGTTTTCTCCTCAGGGTGGTACTGCCCTGGTTCTCACAATGTCTTTCTCAGCAGGGGGGTGGCACTCTGATTCTCACAGCTTGGTTCCCATTCCAAGCCCTGCTCAGGCTCACGTCCCAGAGGCTCTGGTTTCTTGGGGTTTTGTCATGGAGTTTGGAACTAAACCCACTCTCTGTCACCAGGACTCTGAGAAGAGCCCAAATATGGTCTTTTCTCTCAGTAACAAGGAACCAAAAAGAAAGAGAGGGGAAAAAGCAGTTCAGTAAAACTAGCCAGCCAACACATTATCTGAGTTTGATGTTATATATAATATCCTATAACCATAGTTCCTTGTCAATGCCAAGAAGAATGAGAAGAGTATTTTCTCATCTCTTTTCTAGGGCAGGCTAGTTTTACAGGGAATTTTACATGGGCTCTATATTTGTACAGTTTTGGGTTTCAGTTCTTTCCATTTACATTGTTGTGGTCTTTGTGAATATTTTTTCCTAGTTTCTTTTACTTAACTCTGCAGTTGTTCATATGAATCTTCCCATGCTTCTCTGAATTTTTCATCTTCATTTCTTATAGTTCATTAATGTTACATTACATTCATACATCATGTAACCACCCTGGGCTTCAATTTCCTTACATGTAAAATGAAGGGATGAGATTAGGTGACCTCTTACATCCCTTTTAGGTCTCTAACAAATAAACTCATAAAGAAAAAAACCAAAACAACCAAGTACCAGATAAGATTCACAAGCAAATCCTATTAAATATTCAAAGAATAATTAATTCTAATTTGACCTTTATAGTAATTCCATTAAATTATTTACTAAAATAGCAAAAAGATAGAGCTAGAAAAAATAATAAAATTCATCTGGAAGAACAAAGGGTGAAGAATATCAAGGGAAAATCAATGAAAAAAATGTGAAACAAGGTGGCTTGAAAGTACCAGATTTTAATCTATATCACAAAGTGGTAATCAAAATAGTCTGGTACTGGTTAAGAAATAGAGTCAGAACCAGGAGAACATTGTATATAGTAACAGCAACATTGTGTTATGATCAACTGTTATAGACTTGGCTCTTCTCAGCAGTGCAGTGATCCAAGACAGTTCCAAAGAACTCATGAGATGATTTGAATAAAAGAAAAAAATAAAAGTGAAAAATAGCATGCTTTGAAATGTATTGAATCAATATAAATTCTTTCTTTGGAGGTGGATAGGATGCTTCATCCTTTGGGATTGTCTTGGATCACTGTATTGCTGAGAATAGTTGTCATTCACAGTACTTCATCAAACAATATTGTTATCACTATGCACAACATTCTCCTGGTTCTGTTCACTTCACTCTATATTAAGTTCATATAAGTCTTTAATGGAAAATTTTTTAAATAAAGTATTAGTTAAGCGACTAAAACAAGATCTCTATGATCTTTTGAAGTTATATATTTCACCCTGTTTAACCATTATCTAGTCATTAGAAATTTACTTGGTTTACAGTTGTTTGCTATCTCAAAAAGTACTGCTATGAATATTTTGGTTTATATGGGACCTTTCTGTCTTTGACCTCATGTAGCAGTGGGATCTCTAGGTAAAAATCCCATTTTATGTCATAATTTAAAATTACTTTTGAGAATGGTTACACTAATTCACAGCTCCCCTAAGGGCGTATTAGAGCATATGTCTTCTCAGAGATACTCCACTATTTGTTATGTGTTATCTTTGTCAGTTTACTGGTTGTGCTTTAGGTAAGACCTCAGGGATGTTTTGATTTGCATTTTTGTTATCCATACTTATTTGGAACAATATTTCATGTCTTAATAATTTTTCATTTTTGTTTTGACAACTGTTCATTCATATCCTTAGGTTACATATCTATATGGGGTGGTTCTTGGTTTTATTTGTATTAATTCCTATGCATCTTGACTATCAGACTCTTTTCAGAGATCTCTGATGCAAATATTTTTCTCAGTCAGTAGCTTCTTTTCATAGTTGAATTAATTTTATTTGTGCAGAACCTTTTAAGTTTCATGAATTTTTCTTCTGTGATTATACTTATCTTTTGGTTAAAAATTCTTGCCATAAGAGTTCTTTGGAATAGCAAAAGAGTTCATAAAGAATGTCTTCAATCAGATGCCCCATATTGATCTTAAATTTAAAGCTAATACCAGGGCTATCATGTTGTACCATTCATCAACCTCCAGATTTTGACATTGCATATAGAATCCTGTACATGAGTGTTCCAATTCTCCCACATTCCCTCCAACATTTATCATCGTTCCTTAAGTCATGTTAGACAATCTGACAGGTATGAGGTGTGGTATCTGAGAGGTGTTTGAATTTCCATTTCTCTAATCAGTAGTAACTTAGAGCATTTTTAATGTAACTATAGATAACTTTGATTTCTTCTTCTGACACCTGCCTGTTCATATCCTTTGTCCATTTATCAAGTGGGAAATGGCTTGTATTTTTATAAATTTGGCTCAGTTCTCTATATATTTGAGAAATAATGCTTTTATCAGAGGAACTTGATATAAATTTTTCCCAGTTTCCTATTCTCCCTTTAATTTTGGCTGCATTGTTTCATATAATCAAAATTGTCCATTTGACTTCCCATGACCCCTTCTATCTCTTGATTGGTCATAAACTCTTCCCTTATCCGTAGATCTGACAGGTAAATTTTTCCATGCCCCCCTAATTTGCTCATGGTATCACCCTTTATGTCTAGACCCTTTACTCATTTTGACCCTATCTTGGTATATGGTGTGAGATGTTGGTCTATGCCTCATTGCTACCAAACTGCTTTCTATTTTTCCCAGCAAATTTTATCAAATGCTGAATTCTCACTCCCAAAGCTTGGATCTTCAGGTTTATCAAACACTTGGTTACTATAGTCATTTACTTCTGTGTATTGTGTACCTAATTTCTATCTCTTAACCACTACCAGATTGTTTTGATGATTACCACTTTGTAAATCTGGTACTGTTAAGGCCACCTTCCACCATATTTTTTTTCCCCTGATTCCTTTGATATTCTTGTTCTTCCAGATGAATTCTGTTATTACCTCTATCTCTACAAAATAATTCTTTGGTTGTTTGGTTGACATGGCATTGAAAAAGTAAATTAACTTAGGTAGAGCTATCATTTTTATTACATTAGCTCCAGTTTGTGATGAGTTAATATTTCAATAATTGTTTAGATCTGTCTTTATTTGTGTGAAGAATATTTTATAATTGTGTTCACTTAGCCTCTGGGTTCACTTGGCAGGCAGACTTTCAGTATTTTGTGCTGTATACAGTTATTTCAAATAGAATTTCTCTATCTCTTGCTTCTGGATTTTCTTAGTAGTGTTATATACAAAGTATGATGATTTATGTGGGTCTGTTTTATAACCTGTAACTCTGCTAAAGTTGTTCATTATTGTTCATTAATTTTTTAGCTGATTCTTTAGAGTTCTAAGTCATCATTAAGAGTGATACCTTCCCATTTCCTATTTTTGTTCTTCTTTATTTAGGTATCAAACCATATTTGTGTCATAAAAGATTTGGTTGACAAATGGTAGGTTTAACCTACCGTTCAAATAGTTTATATATTATTGGGATTAGTTGTTCCTTAATTGTTTGGTAGAATTCCCTTGAAAATCCTTCTGATTCTGGGGATTTTTTTCTTATGGAGTTCATTGAGGGCTTGTTCAGTTTTCTTTCTGTAAGATAAGGTTATTTAAGTGTTCTATTTCCCTTCAACTAATCTGGGCAGTTTATATTTTTGTTACTATTCATCCATTTTGCTTAGATTGCCAGTTTTACTGGCATATAATTGGGCAAAATAACTGATAATTGCTTTAATTTCATATTCATTGGTGGTGTATTTTTTTTGATACTTGTAATTTTGGTTTTCGTTTTTTTTAATAAACCATTGGTTTGTCTGTTTTGTTGTTGTTGTTTTTTTTCATAAAACCAGCTCTTAGATTTATTTTAATACTTCAGTGTTTTTACTTTCATTTTTATTAATCCCTCCTTTGATTATCAGAATTTCCAATTTGGTGTTGAATTGAATTTTTCTGTTGTTGTTTTTTTAGTGTGGGTTTTTTTTGCGTGTGTGTTTTGGGTTTTTTTGGTAGTTGCATGCCCAATGCACTGATCTGTTCTTTTTCTCTTCTTGATGTATGGATTTAGAGGGAGAAATTTTCCTTAAACTAGTGCTTTGGATGCAGCTCACAAATTTTGGGCTGATGTCTCACTGTGGTTGACATTCTCTTTAATGAAATTATTTTTTCTATGATACGTTCTTTGACCCGTGTATTCTTTAGGAAATGAAAAATCATTTCCAATTTATTTATTTATTTTTATTTTTAGTGAGGCAATTGGGGTTAAGTGACTTGCCTAAGGTCACACAGCTAGCAAGTGTTAAGTGTCTGAGGCTGGATTTGAACTCAGGTCCTCCTGACTCCAGGGCCAGTGCTCTATCCACTGCGCCACTTAGCTGCCCCTCCAATTGATTTTTATTTTATGCTTCCATGGCCCATTATTCAATATAATTTTTTATTGATTATGGTATGAAAGGGTAATTCAGTATTTCAGGTTTTCTGCATTTTGTTATGAGGTTTTTAATGCCCTAATATATAGTCAGTTTTTGTGATAGTGCCATTTATACCTTGAGAAAAGGTATTCTTCCTTCTATTCCTATACAGTTTCTTCCAGAGGTCCATCATATCAAAGTTTTCTAAGATTCTATTCATATCTTTAACTTTCTTATTTATTTTACTCATCTAGTTCTGATAGTGGAAATAGAATAGAAAATTTGACTTTCAAATACAAGACTCAAGAGAACCATAAAAACATAAATAGGAAAGAGAAATCATTAGGGATTCAATAAGAAATTATCTACATTCCTGCTGGGTAAGATGATAGTTGTAACTACTGAGAAATGTATGCTTTTAAGGGTTGTTAGAAGTAGTATACATAGAGTATATGGATGTGAGTTGACTATAATGGAGTGGTATCTCAAAAAAATAAAATTAAAGGGAAAGAGGAATTCATTGGGAGATAGGGGAGTGAGAGGTAGTCTTACTTTGATGACTAGTAGATGCTGAGCTCCATATATGAATCTGATAATAGCAATGGCAATATCACTTTTGTTGTTCAGTAATGTCTAACTCTTCGTGATCCCATTTGGGGATTTCTTGGAAAATCTGCTGGAGTGGTTTGCCATTTCTTTTTCCAGCTTATTTTATAGATGAGGAACTAAGGCAAACAGGGATGTGACTTTCCCAGGGTCACAAAGCTACTATGTTTCTGAAGCCAGACTTGAACTCAGGAGGTTGAGTTTTTGTTTCCACTGAGCCACCTAGTTGCCCATGCATAACACTTGGACATTTTCAAAGGGTTTTACTCTCAACGGTGTGGTATGTTGTATCATATATTAATAGCCCCATTGTTCAGATGGGGAAATGGAGACCCAGAGTAGTTATGGGAATTGTCTAATAGCATATAATTATTAAGTCAGGTGGAATTTGAACTTAGATACCTAAAGATTGAAAGCTGGGTTTTCTTTCTACTATACCACAAAACTCAACCCTTTCATTGACTTTACATTCCAGTTTCATTTTTGCTTGATTTAGTAACATAAGATCAGATTTCAGCTATTATTATAATATTGGATTGTTCTGTTAATGTAAAATTTCTAATACAGACTAGGTGTTAATTCATTTTTTGTATATGTATAGTTATAGTTATTGATTAATCATTTATCAGCCTATAGCCTATCATTTATTAGCCTACATTATTCCAAGAAACCATAATACAATCATTCATAGTATTGTATGTTTCATGTAAAATTTTTGTATTGAAAAGGAAATGGCATTTTAAAGAATTCAGGCTTTAAAATAATAAACTGACTATGAGTGTACAAAAATACAGTTTTAAAAGTAGCTTTTGGTTTTAGAATATATTTAAACACTTAATTTCTATAAGATTAGGACTTCTTTGTGGAAATGGTGTTTTCTATTATTAAAAATTTACTGTAGGTCAGTGCAGTCAGTATATATTCATTAATTTTCAAAATCATTTGTAGAGGACAGCTGGATGCTAATTTCCAATGCTTTTAATATCAATGTGTCAATGACGATTTTGTATTTTCTGCTTTAAACAGCTTATTCTAAGTCAAGAAGACCTGACTATGATCTTTAAAATGTTGTACGAAAACATATGGATTGAAGATCCTAATCCTTCAGTACCTGTAGTCAGACAAGAGTCTAGTATTGTTAGTGGTCTAACAACTCATCGCTTTTCTGGAGGTAGGTTTTTAAAGAAATAGTACCGAACCATGTCATTGTTAGTATTTATTACTTTTGAGAATATATGAGCAAGAACTGATTTATTAATACTTGCATATCTTCCCAGGATTACCTGGTATAAATATTGCATTGCCATTTTTATTATAATAAATAAAAGTCAGGTGTTAACACAATTCTCTATTTCTTGTTAACTTTTGCTTCTTTTTCCTTCTCCCATGATTCTCAAAACCTATTTATCTATCTCACCTGACTTTGTCTCACATCTCCAACTTTCCATTGCACATTTCAAACTGTATGTCCAGTAGAGGCATCTTAGACTCAACATGTCTAAAAGTGAAATCTTTTTTTTTCCCTTCCAAACTCTCTTCTCTACCAAACTTCCCTATTAGTGTCAAGATCACTACTGTCCCCTGGTCTTACAGGTTTATAGCCTATCTCAACCTTAACTGCTAACTCTCCTTCACCTCCCATATCAAATCTGGTGCCAACACCTATTGATTTTATATTTATTATCTCTCTCTTGTGCACTCCTTTACTCTGACACACTTTCATTATCCTTGTATCCTTGTCTTCATTACCTCATACATGTTTCTTCCTAGTCCGGTCTGTCTTCCACTAAGCTGCCTAAGTAATCTTCCTGAAGCGCAAGTTTGATTGTATCACCATCACTACCACCCACCTCAGTAAACTTCATTGGCTCTCTTTTATCTCCAAGAATCATATATAAAGTTCTCTATTTGTCTTTTAAAGATCAAAACAGAGAAGGAAAGGGAAAAATTATTTTAAAAAACACTTTGGTTATATAGATACTTTTTCTGATCAGAATGATGTTTGGTCCTTGTTTTTTATTTAAAGTGGTGCTGCAGTTCAGAGTGTACTTGATTCAAAGTCAAAGGACTTGAGTTAAAATTCTGACTTTTCTGCTACTACCTATAACCTTCGGCGAGTCATTTAATATCTCAACACCTGGGTTTTTTTTGTTTGTTTGGTTGGGTTTTTTTGGTGAGGCAATGGGGTTTAAGCGACTTGCCCCGGGGTCACACAGCTAGTAAGTGTTAAGTGTCTGAGGCGGGAGTTGAAGTCAGGTGTCGGGGGCAGCTAGGTGGCACAGTGGATAGAGCACCAGCCCAACACCTGTTTTCTTAGCTATAAAATAAGGGTTAACAGTGAAAGAGAGCGAAGATGTGTAGCTGGCTATAAGCATTTTGTTTTCTATGTCATGAATACTTGGAAGATTTTTTTTTATGAATTTGTGATTTTATTGGTATAGGGAACTATGAGGAATCTCTCTATCATTACACTGCTACATATCTTATAAAGAGAGTTGCCTGACATGACTTGCTTCACTTAATAAAAACAGTATGTGTCAGACAGCACTTGAACCCAGATTGTTTAACTGCCTTACTAGGTGAATTAAACAAAGATGGGCCTTTGTTGGGGGACCAGCATGAGTTGCTATATTATTTTATTTTAAACTTTGATTTACTTGGCAAAAATTCTTCCACCAGTACATTTATAACAAATTATATGTTTTTGTGTGTGTGTGTGTGTGTGTGTGTGTGTGTGTAGTAAATCTTCCAGCTAACTCCCCTATTGTTGGATGTTATAATAAAAATATTAATAATAAATGCTAGTGAAATCATATCTTTTTTTCTCACCATTGTCTCTGGTATCTTTGATTAATGAAGTTTTATCATATCTATATTATACGTTCTCATCTGCTAAAATCAATATCAAAGCTAAAGCTTTAAAAAAAGTGTTTTTTTCTTTTTAATTCTTAAGTTTTCCAATGTTTCCATTTCTCTAAGGATCAACTTTAGTGACAACAGCAGTGGTGGAAACACATTCACGTGTACCACGTGTTAAGACTACATTAAACCTCAATTTCAGAACTGACTATATGACTTTAACTGTGTACAGTCCAGATCCTAAAAATGTAAGTAATGGAAGCAGATAAAAATATCAATGTTATTTTTCAGTGGCATAGTTTTTATATCAGATTTTAGACCAGTTATGAAAAAAAGTATATGACTGTATGAGATTACTGAGGTAGAGAATATAGAAAAGGGAGTGGAGGATAAGAATAGAACTCTGATTGAACCCCTCATTAGTGTGTTAGGAGATAGATGAGAAGTCAGTGAAGGAAATGGAAGAGCAGTTAAATTTAGAATTACAGTATCTGAAGCTGGGGGAAGAGGGGTGGTCAATTTTGTCAAACAACAAAGTTAAGAAGGGTGACTGAAAAGGGGTTATTGTGTTTGATAATTAGGAGGTCATTGGTAAGCTTTGAGAGAGTAGTTTCATTAAAAAGGGTATATACAACTTTTTCAAGATGTTTTGCACTAAAGGAGACCAAAGACACATGAGTGGGATAGAAGGAACAAGGGAAAGATATTTATGGGCCTGGAGAAGCTGAGGTGTGGTTTATAGATGGAAGGAGCGATTGTATCCAGGGAGAAACTGAAGATACAAATACATTTAAGATAGGAACTGGGGTTTTTTTTTGTCTCCTTTTTTTTCATTATTGCATCTTCAATGCCTACCACTGTACCTTGCACGTAGCATATTTTTATTAAAATTTTTGTTGGATTAAATTAATTGCTTTCCTTATTAGTGGGCAAAAAATTCTGATACTCTAATATTGTTTGCATTGCCTTAAATCACAGAAAGCCAAGGTTTCATATGTAATAATTTAGTCAATAAATTACAATAGAATAAATTTTAAAATTTTATGGTTTTTTCCCCTTAAATTTCAAAAACTATATTGAACCACTTTTCGTTACAGTAGGTTTGTTTGTTTTTGCTTTTAGGGGGAGTAGAGGCGAATTAATATTTGTGCTTATTTCTTTTCCAAATAGACTTCCTTTGTAAATGTTCGGGATCCTCATTTGAAACTTGCAGAGTTTAAATTGGAACAGATTTTAAGTGTTGGGAAAATGTTTACCGATGACTCAGTATTTTTTTCATTCTCCTTGAAACACTGTATATTAGAAGATAAACAGAGCCATATCCAGAAAGCAACTCCACAGTATGTATAGTAACAATTTTCTGAGTTTATAGTTAAAGAAAACTTAATTTATTAATATTACAAATCTTTTATAAAAATGTCACCTGCAAATCAACTTGCAAAGTAATTACTACCAGCAATGATAATAATTGATATAAAATATCATTTTAAATATGGTGGCACTTCAAACATGATCTCATTTTATCTCCACAATAGCCCTGGGATATTTGTTCTGAATATGCTTTTGTACTTCTTTTACACATGGTAAACTTGAGGATAAGAAAGTTTGTTTTACTCCATGGTTACAACTAGGAAATAATCTTGAGGCAGCAATTGAAAGCAGCATATTTCTGATACCTAAGTCATCTCCCTTTCAACTGTACTACAGATTATTATCATTGTCATGTTAGGTAACCATTATTAAGCTACTGTATAGTATAGTACATTATCTTTCTCGATTGTGTATATGAGATGTAATGGAGAGCCTTTGGTGAAGTTTCATCATGACAAGAACTACCCCTTTTTATGTCTTATGAGTTCTATGAGTATAAATGAAACCACCAGAAGAAAACTGAAGGATTACAAAGAATTACATTGTTAAAGATTACAAAGTCCTGTACAAAAAACCTTTGGGGGAGCGATTATGGGAAACATACAATTAGGGGGATCAGGATAGGCCTTCTGTAGGAAGTGGCAGTTGAATTAAGCCTTGGGGGGGAAAAAAAGCTAAGGAATCTCTAAAGTGAGAATGAAGAAGTGTATTCTGCACATAGATGATTGTCTTTGTAAAGTCAGCAAGCATTTATTAAACACTTACCATGTCCTTGACACTGTGCTAGGCACTGGGTTTGCAAAGAACGGTAAAAGTCTCTTTGTTGTTGTTCAGTTAGTCATATCTGACCCTTTAGGACTCAATTTGAGGTTTTCTTGGCAAAGATACTGGAGCGGTTTGCCTTTTCCTTCTCCAGCTCATTGTATAGATGAGGAAACTAAGACAAACAGGGTAAAGTGACTTCCCCAGGGTCACACAGCTAGTAAGTGTCTGAGTCCAGATTTGTGCTCAGGAAGCTGACCCTTCCTGCTCCAGGCCTAGAATTCTATCCACTTGTTTTCATTCTAATGGGGAGACAATGTGCAAACAACTATGTACATAGAAGATATATACAAATTAAATTGGAGGTCATCCCAGATGGAAGGTACTAGCATTGTGGATCACTGGGAAAAACCTCTTGGATAAGGTAAGGGTTCAGACTTAGAGAAGGTAAGAGGTGGAGAGGAGAAAGAATTTTACTCATAGGAGATAGCCAGTTAAAAGGCATGAAATTGGAAAATGAAGTGTCATGTGTGAGGAAAACAGGAAAGCCAGTTTGAATGATGCATGGAATACATAAAGGAGAAGAAAATTCATTATCTTTGAAAGCTAAACTGGAGCCCATTCATGAAGGTCTATTTATATGTTATCTTAGAAACCAGAGGAAGCCACTAGATCTTCCTGAACAGGGTAAGTAGCATTGTCATATCTGTCCTTTTGGAATATTGGTCTGGCAGCTGTGATGACAATGAGTTGGAGAGGAGAGAAATTGGAGCCAGATAAACTGGGAAGGTATTGTAATAATCCAGGTGGGAGGTTATGAGAACTTGTACTAGGGTAATAGCTATGTCAATAGAATGGAGCAGAGATGTATGTGTTCTTACCGAGTTGGAATCAAAAAACTTGGTAAGTTATTAGTTATGAAGGATGAGGAGGATAAGTTAGGGGTGAGTGGGATTCCAAATGAAAGCTACTGGAAAGATACTAATATCTTTAACAGAAATGACATTAGGAAGTTCAGGGGAAGGAAAGGGAGCTTGGGTAAGAAAAATTGGTTTTGCAGTGCACATGTCCAGTTTGAGTTGGCAATGAGAAATTCCGTTGGAAATGTGGTGCTTGAGGTCAGGAGGACACCAGGGCTAAATAGGTCTGTGAAACCTCTGAATTGAGGTAGTTATTGGACCTATGGAAGTCAATGAGATTGAGAGACTATAGGAAGAAGAAGTGACCTAGGAGAGACCTGAGGCATGCACCAACACACAAATAATACTGCTAAGGATACTAAGAAAATACAGGAGGAGGAGACCATCTAGGTAGAATAGCATGGTCAGCAGTGCCACATGCTGCAAAGAGGTGTAGAGTGAGGAAGATTTAAGAAAAAACAATTGGTTTTAATAATCAAAAGATCCTTGGTATCCTTGGAGAGAGCAAGGGGTTGAGAAGTAAGTACAAGGTGAAATTGAGGAGAATAACTTGGTAGCTTGAGGTAAGTATGGTGGGATCAAGTGAAGATTTTTTAAGGATGAGGGAGCACAAGACACATTTGTAAGAAGGAAGGGGCAATTCTCTAAGACAGAATTATAGAACATTTGGTGATATGACATTTAGTTTTTGTCCAGGTAGTATGCCAAGTGCTAAAAATAAAAGGAATGGCTAAAAAAAAGTTCCTGTTCTCAAATTATTGACTTGATATTTCTCATAATGAGGAATGATGGGAAAAGATCCACTTAGAAAGAATACATAAATAAATGTACACACTAGAGAAAAGGGAGGGTCGGATAAAATCTACCAATGTAATAACTAAAATGAGAAGAGAGCTCAGATTTAGTGCTCAAGAAGGACATTTCCCCAGAAAGGAAGGAGTAATTAAGTGTATTGCCCTTTAATTAGAGAACAGAATTCAAAACAGATTAGAAAGGGGTAGAAACAGAAAGGAACATGAAGTAAATTAAAACTTCATAGAAAAGAGTACCACATGAGATTATCCTAAGGGGATGCTTGGAACAATAAAGGCTGATTTTTGAATCACAGTATTATCCAAATAAAGAAAGTAAAAGATCAAAAGAAGACAAATAAATAGAAAGGAAAAAAATCCTGCATACAAGAGAATAGACAGTAGAATTATGCTAAATGTATTATGGCTGTTAAATGTGTGATTCTTTAAATTACTGTCAATTAATCATGAAAAACCATAAATACTCTTTAATACCAAGGAGTAGATGAAAATTAGAATGAACAAACATTCATGATTTTTAGTCGGAATATTTATATCCTTTTTCTACTCTCCCCTTAAATATGCTGGGGCATATTGCTCTTTATTTTGTTTGCTTATGAATACCTTCCTGGAGCCTTGGTTCTATATTATCATGGTACACAGTGTTGTCCTAGGGCTATGCCCAGCTCTTAATTTCCTACGCTTAAGAAGACTCCCTCATCTGACCCCATGAGGGAGAAAAAAATTTTAACACATGTACCTCTCCTATTATGCACAGCCTCCATCTTTGCCCCTGTCTCTAATGGAGATGCCTCACTTAATTATTGTCCTTATTTGCCTTTTTCTTCCCCTGAAAGCTTGGCAGAAATAATCCAGGAAGGCTGACTCAGGTCCCTGGCACAATATATGCATGAAATCAAAAAAGTGATTATATGTGTCTGAGATTTTCTTTGTTCCATAGTAGAGGAAACTGTATCAGTTACAAATGTTTTTCTGTGGTTAGTGAGACTGTCTTATAAGTACAATAGAACAGGAGTTCTAGATTAGGGGTTAGGTCTTTGGTAAGGACAGTTAAACAAGGACTAATAGAAAGGGAATCATTCAGAAAGGTAGACTTTGCCTGACATTTTTCTGTCCTAAGAAGACTTAAGAGGTAAGCTGGAGAAGTCTGTGATACCAAGGTAGAGGCTTTATATATAACAGTAGCAGCAGCTTCAAGAGCTTTTGGCCAAAATATAGTAATGGGGTAGGACAACTTATGAGACAGAGAGTACACGGCACCCTTTTCTAGAACTGGGTATAGCTGGCACTGATTGGCAACCCTATTGCCCATACACAATTGTAGGTTGCAATTCCAGGGTGGAGAAAAGCATTGGTGGTCAGTTGCAAGGGAGCAGGTGCCCTGTTCATATTTCCAAAGCAAAGAGGAATGTGAGGTGCTGAAGGAGACCCGGGGGCCTTTCTGGGTAAAGACCAGAGTACAGATCAGGAGAGCAGTGACCACACCTATCCTAATATCACACCACATTGGAAGCACCAAAACCTTACAGATCCTCAAAACCAGCTCTGAAAACAGCAGCATGAAAAAACCCAAACTTAGGGCAGTGCCTCCCCACTCCAAGGTGAGCAGAGTCCAAATTTGGCATAAAGTACAAGGCTAAGAAATAGGCTAGAAAAGACGAATTACTGTGGTGGCAGGGAAGACCAAGACTTCAACTCAGAAGCCAATAATGGGGGGAAAAAACTACAACCAAAGCCTCAAAAAAAAAGTGCCCATTGGACCAAAGTCCAACAAAAATTCCCCCCAAAAAGTTAAAGAGCTAAGTGTGCTAAAGAAAAAAATTGGAAAAAGAAATGAGATCAAAGGAAGACAATTATGAAAATAGAATTCATTGCTTGGTAAAAGAGGTATTCCTCTCTCCCCCTCACCCCGCCAAAGAAAACAATACCTTTAAAAAATTGGCCTAATAGTAAAAGAGGCAAAAAAAAATTCACTGAATAAAAGAACTCCTTAAAAAGGTCTCACTGAAGAAAATAAATCTTAAAAATTAGAAAAGGGCAAGTAGAAGCTAACGACTTTATGAGACATCAAGAAATAATAGAAATAGAAGAATATGTGAAATATTTCATTGGAAAAACAACTGACCTGGAAAATAGATCAAGGAGGAATAATTTAGGAGCTAAACAGAAAATTTTACTTTTAAGGTTAAACAGTTTAACACTTAATCATTATTAGGGTGGGTTCTACATACATTAGAAGGATTCTACATAGAAAGAGAGTACAGGAGTGAGTTGATTGTGTTGGGATGATATTAAAAATAAAAGGATAGGCGAGAAAGAGGGATGCCTTGAGAAAAGAGGGATGGGAGAGGAAGATTCAGGAAAAGTCATCTCATTAAAAGGCACATAAGGGTTTTTACAGTGCTTTTGCTTTATCTGAGATTCATGATTGCAACCCCTGACTTTTTTTCTCCTCACTTCACTATACATCAGTTCATACAAGTCTTTCCAGGACTTTCTGAAATCATCCTGCTTGCCATTTTTATAGCAAAATCATATTCCATCACCATCCTATACCACAGCTTGTTTAACCATTCCCCAATTGATGGACATTTCTTTGATTTCTAATTCTTAGCCATCACAAAAAGAGCTGCTATAAATATGTTTGTACAAGTGGGTCCTTTTCCCTTTTGCGGGTGTTTTTGGGATACAAACATAGCAGTGGTATTGATGGATCAAATGGAATGCCCAATTCTAAACCCTTTGGGCATAGTTCCAAATTACTCTCCAGAATGGTTGAATCTTTTCACAATTCTACCATAGTAGATTAGCATCCTAGTTTTCCCACATCCTCTCCAAATCCAATATTTCCCTTTTTGTTATATTTGCCATTCAGATGGGTGTGAGGTGATAACTCAGAGTTGTTTTAATTTTCATTTTTTCATATGATTATAGATAACTTTGATTTCTTTCTCTGAAAATGCCTGTTTAGATTCTTTGACCCATTATCTACTGGAGAATGACTTGTATATTTTTTTTAAGGAGATGAGTAGTGTTTTATATTTTTTTATTTATTATTTGTGTGTGTGAGGCAATTGGGATTAAGTGACTTGCCTAGGGTCACACAGCTAGTAAGTGTCAAGTGTCTGAGGCAGGATTTGAATGCAGGTCCTCCTGACTCCGGGGCTGGTACTCTATCCAAACTTGTATTTTTTATAAATTTGACTCAGTTCTCTATATATTTGAAAAATAAGGCATTTATCAAACTTGTTTCAGAAATTCTTTCCCATTTTTTCTACTTCCCTTATAATCTTGGTTACATTAGTTTTGTTTGTGTAAAAATTTTAATTTTATATAATCAAAATTATATTTAATATTTTGTATTGCCCTCTATATCTTCTTTGGTCCTAAATTCTTCCTTTGTCCATAAATCTGACAGATAAACTATTCCATGCTCTCTTAATTTGCTTATGATAGCATCCTTTATACGTAAATCCTGTACTCATTTTGACTTTATTTTTGTATACCATGTGACATGTTGATCTATACCTAATTTCTGCCTTACTGTTTTCAGTTTTTCCAGCAGTTTTTGTCAAATAATGAATTTTTTGTTCTAAAAGTTTGGATCTTTGGGTTTATCATATACCAGATTATTGTCATTTACTCTAGTGTAATTTGTACCTATTTTGTCCCACTAATCCATCTCTCTATTTCTTAGCCAGTAACAAGTTGTTTTGATCATTACTGCTTTACAGTACTATTTGAGATCTGGTACTGCTAGACCGCTTTCTTTCATATTTTTTTTCATTGATTCCCTTGATATTCTTGAACTTTTGTTCTTCCAGATGAATTTTGTTATCTTTTTTTAGCCCTGTAAAATATTTTTTGATAGTTGGTGTAGCACTAAATAAATAAATTAACTTAGGTAAGATTTTCATTTTTAGTATATTGGCTTAGATTGTCCATGAGCAATTAATATTTTTTTAAATGTTTAGATATGACTTTATTTCTGTGAAAAATATCCTGGTTATATAGTTTCTGGAGTTTTCTTGGCAGGTAGACTCCCAAGTATTTTATATTGTCCACAGTTATTTTAAATGGAATGTCTCTTTTTAATCATTGTTGTTGGACTTTGTTGGTAATGTATAGAAATGCTGATGATTTGTGGGGGTTTATTTATTTTATTTTATTCTATTTTATTTTTTGGTGAGGCAATTGGGGTTAAGTGACTTGCTCAGGGTCACACAGCTAGTAAGTGTCAAGTATCTGAGGCCGGATTTGATCTCAGGTCCTCCTGAATTCAGGGCCAATGCTCTATTCACTGCGCCACCTAGCTGCCCCCTGTGGGTTTATTTTGTATCCTGCAACTTTGCTAAAGTTCTTAATTTAAAGTAGTTTTTTAGTTGTTTGTGTAGGGTTTTCTAAATAAATATCATCATCTGTAAAGTGATAGTAATGTTTCCTCATTACCTATTCTAATTCCTTTAATTTCTTTTTCTTCTCTTATTGCTATAGCTAACATTTCTAGTACAATATTAAATAATAGTGGTAATAATGGGCATCCTTGCTTCACCCATGATTGTATTGGGAACGCTTCTAGCTTATCCCCATTACAGATAATGCTTGCTGATGGTTTTAGCTAAATATTACAAATCATTTTCAGGTAAGCCCCATTTATTCCTATGATCTCTAGTGTTTTTTGTTTTGTTTTGTTTTGTTTTTTGCAAGGCAATGAGGGGTTAAGTGACTTGCCCAGGGTCTCACAGCTAGTAAGTGTCAAGTGTCTGAGGCCGGATTTGAACTCAGGTACTCCTGAATCCAGGGCCGGTGCTTTATCCACTGAGCCATCTAGCTGCCCCCTCCCCCCAGTGTTTTTTATTCGAAATGGTTGCTGTATTTTGTCAAAGGCCTTTTCTGTGTCAATTGAGATAATATATGATTTCTGTTGGTTTTGTTACTGATATGGTCAGTTATGCTCATAGTTTTCCTGATATTGAACCAGCCCT
The DNA here is from genome assembly GCF_019393635.1 of Dromiciops gliroides. Taxonomy (NCBI): domain Eukaryota; kingdom Metazoa; phylum Chordata; class Mammalia; order Microbiotheria; family Microbiotheriidae; genus Dromiciops; species Dromiciops gliroides. Next base: position 612,562,339 of record NC_057861.1, on the reverse strand, counting down.
GTATTCCTGGTATAAATCCCACCTGGTTATAGTGAATGATCATTGTACTAGATTGCTGTAATACTGTGATAGTATTGTAAATTTTTGTGTCACTATTCATTAGAGAGAGTGATCTATAATTTTCTTTTTCTGTTTTGGCTCTTCCTGGTTTGGGTATCAGCACCATATTTGTCTCATAAAAGGAATTTGTATGACTCCTTCACTTATTTTCTCAAATAATTTATATAGTATTGGGATTAATTTTTCTTTAAACATTTGATAAAATTTACTTGTGAATCTATCTAGTTCTGGTGATTTTTTTCTTAGTAAGTTCATTGATGGCTTGTTCAATTTCTTTTCCTAAAATTGGCTTACTTAAATATTTCATTTCTTCTGTTAATCTAGGTAATTTATATTTTAATAGGTATTCATTCAACAGTGACACATCATCCCAAAATTTGTGGGCCACAGCCAAAGCAGTACTTCAGGGAAAATTTGTATCTCTAAATCTATACATCAATAAATAAGGGGGAAAAAAATCAGTGAATTGGGCATGCAACAACAATAACAACAACCCCCCCCTAGAAAAACAACATAAAAATCCTCAATTAACACCAAATTGGAAATCCTCATAATCAAAGGAGAGATTAATAAAGTAATTTATTGCATTATTAAGTAAAAAAAGGTTAAAAGTAAAAAAAGTTAAAAAACAAACAAAACAACCACCATTGAACCAATAATTAAAAGTAGGAGCTGGTTTTATAACAAACCCCAACAAAATAGACAAACCAATGGTTAATTTTATCGAGAGAAAAGAAAAGAAAACCAAATTACCAGTATCAAAATGAAAAGGGTGAATGCACCACCAATAAAGATGAAAAGTAATGCAATTATGAGTTATTTTGCCAAATTATATACCAGTAAACTGACTAAGTGAAATGGATGAATAGTTACAAAAATATAAACTGCCCAGATTAACAGAAGAGAAATAGAACACTTAAATAACCTAATATTACAAAAAGAAATTGAACAAGCCCTCAAAGAACTCCATAAGAAAAAAAATCCCTTGGACCAGATGGATTTATAAGGGAATTCTACTAAGTATTAAAGAACAACTAATCCTGATACTGTATAAACTATTTGAAAAATAATTTAAAGAAGGCATTCTACCTAATATGGTTTTGAAACCTAAATCAAGAAGAACAAAAATAGGTTAAAAAAAACTATGGAACAATTTCCTAGTGAGTATTCATTTAAAAACTTTAAATAAAACACTAGCAAGGAAATTATAGCAATATATCATAAAGATTATATAATATGATCAGATGGGATTTATACCAGGAATGGAAGGCCGGTTCAGTATTAGGAAAACTATTAGCATAATTGACTATATCAATAAGAAAAACAAAAAAAGTAATGATTGTAACGAGGTTCAGAAAAGTTTTTTTGACAAAATAGTACACATTCCTATTAGAATTATATTAAAATTAGATTACATTAAAAACACATGGAGGGGCAGCTAGGTGGCGCAGTGGATAGAGCACCGGCCCTGGAGTCAGGAGTACCTGAGTTCAAATCCGGCTTGAGACACTTAACACTTACTAGCTGTGTGACCCTGGGCAAGTCACTTAACCCCAATTGCCTCACTAAAAAATAAAAAAAATAAAAACTTAAAAAACAAAACAAAACAAAACAAAAAACACATGGAACCTTTCTTAAATATTAAGTAGTATCTATCTAAAATCAGTAACAAGCATTATCTGTAATGTAAATAAACTTGAAGCCTTTGCAATAAGATATGGATGAAGCAAGGATGCCTGTTATCACCACTATTATTTATTATTGTACTAGAAATACTAGCTATAGCAATAAGAGAAGAAAAAGAAATTGAAGGAATAAAAATAGGGAATGGAGAGGTATCACTCTTTACAGATGATATGATGACTTAGAGAACTCTAAAGAATCAGCTAAAAAATTAATGAACAATAATGAACAACTTTAGCAGAGTTACAGGTTATAAAACAGACCCACATAAATCATCATACTTTGTATATAACACTACTAAGAAAATCCAGAAGCAAGAGATAGAGAAATTCTATTTGAAATAACTGTATACAGCACAAAATACTGAAAGTCTGCCTGCCAAGTGAACCCAGAGGCTAAGTGAACACAATTATAAAATATTCTTCACACAAATAAAGACAGATCTAAACAATTATTGAAATATTAACTCATCACAAACTGGAGCTAATGTAATAAAAATGATAGCTCTACCTAAGTTAATTTACTTTTTCAATGCCATGTCAACCAAACAACCAAAGAATTATTTTGTAGAGATAGAGGTAATAACAGAATTCATCTGGAAGAACAAGAATATCAAAGGAATCAGGGGAAAAAAAATATGGTGGAAGGTGGCCTTAACAGTACCAGATTTACAAAGTGGTAATCATCAAAACAATCTGGTAGTGGTTAAGAGATAGAAATTAGGTACACAATACACAGAAGTAAATGACTATAGTAACCAAGTGTTTGATAAACCTGAAGATCCAAGCTTTGGGAGTGAGAATTCAGCATTTGATAAAATTTGCTGGGAAAAATAGAAAGCAGTTTGGTAGCAATGAGGCATAGACCAACATCTCACACCATATACCAAGATAGGGTCAAAATGAGTAAAGGGTCTAGACATAAAGGTGATACCATGAGCAAATTAGGGGGGCATGGAAAAATTTACCTGTCAGATCTACGGATAAGGGAAGAGTTTATGACCAATCAAGAGATAGAAGGGGTCATGGGAAGTCAAATGGACAATTTTGATTATATGAAACAATGCAGCCAAAATTAAAGGGAGAATAGGAAACTGGGAAAAATTTATATCAAGTTCCTCTGATAAAAGCATTATTTCTCAAATATATAGAGAACTGAGCCAAATTTATAAAAATACAAGCCATTTCCCACTTGATAAATGGACAAAGGATATGAACAGGCAGGTGTCAGAAGAAGAAATCAAAGTTATCTATAGTTACATTAAAAATGCTCTAAGTTACTACTGATTAGAGAAATGGAAATTCAAACACCTCTCAGATACCACCTCATACCTGTCAGATTGTCTAAAATGACTTAAGGAACGATGATAAATGTTGGAGGGAATGTGGGAGAATTGGAACACTCATGCACTGTTGGAGTTGTGAACTGGTCTAACCTTTCTGGAGAATGATTTGGAAGTATATCAAAAGGGTTATAAAACTGTGCATACCCTTTCACCCAACATTACTACTACTTGGTCTTTATCCCAAAGACAGCAAAGAGAATGGGAAAGGACCTAATTGTACAAAAATACTTATAACCACCTCTTTTTATAGTGGTAAAGAATTGAAAATTGAGGAAATGCCCAGCAGTTGGGGAATAGCTAAATTCGTTGTAGTATATGATTGTGATGGAATACTATTGTGTTATAAAAAATTGACAAAAAAAATTGTTTCAGAAAAACCTGGGAAGACTTATATGAATTTATGTAAAGTGAAGTATGTTGAACTAAGAAAACATTGTACACAGTAACAGTAATACATTGATCAGCTGTGAAAGACTTAACTACTCTGATCATAAAAAGTTTCAAGAGGACTCCAGAGGACCCATGATTTAAAAAAAAAAAATGCTCTCTCTCTCCAGAGAGGAAGCTTTTGAATTCTGAATGCAATATGAAGCACTCTCTTTTATTCCTACTTTTTCTTTCTTTTCTTTCTTGTTCTTTGTTTTCTTTCCCAAAATGGGTAATATGGGAAATAGGTTTTGTGTGACATCACATATATAATGAATTTCAAAGTACTTGCCTTCTCATGGAGAGGGAGCACAACCGGAGGTTGGAAGAGAATTTGGAACTTAAGCTTTCAAAAAAAAATAATATAAGTGCTTTTATATGTAATTGTGAAATATTTAAGAAATAAATATACATTTTAATGAAAAGGAAGCTATCAGTGTCATGTGACCTGAATTGAAAGAAAGTGGAAATGGTCCCTTCATTTCCTTCTTAGTATGACTTTTTCTTTAAAGATACCTCTAATTTACCAGCACTCATGGTATAATCTCAGGAGAAACAGGATTTTTTAACCCCTTTTTGGCGTCATGGGCCTCTGTCTGATGAAACTTTTGCATTCCTTCCTAGAATAATTTTTTTAAATGCATATAATAAAATTACATAGGATTATAAAGGAAAGCAGTTACAGTGAAATATCTTTATCTAAATATTTTGAAAGTGAACAATCATAATTCATTATCATTAATCAAATTCATAATAGTTTAAAACTTAAGGAAATCTTGGCAACTTCTGAATCTGAGGTCATTTGTTAGAATGGTTCATATTGAGACTGCCGTTACATTTAAATGATGTAATCCTTATGCCTTTCAGAATGATTGGACTCACAGTTGGCTTTGAAAGAAAGGATATGATGGATGTAAGATACAAACGAAACAAAGATGGTGTTATAATCGATGTAATTTTACAAGAGCTATATCTCTGTGCGAGTATTGAATTCTTGAAAGCAGTTGCAGATGTTTTTCTTACAGCCTATTACAGTGTTATTGTTATAGAGACACCTACTACTACTGTTCAACCATTGTCCTCAAAAGAAGGTGAGTTAATAGTTTACACCAATCTGACAGTTTACAATTAATTTTGTTGTAGTGTTATAAAAAATTTGTTTCTGGGTGAAATCATAAATGTGATTTCAGTGGAGTTTATATATTTTAATATTGTGTTCTTTGAAGTAGTTTTTAAATTTTCTTGGTTTTTATTGGTAAATAGGTAGGGATGCGTGTGTTTATGTTCATTCACACACATCAAGAAACACTTTTGAAAATCTAGATATACTCCTTTTAAGATTACTATAAACATTTCACTTCTACAATAACATTGCTAATATGTTATAGCTAAAATCCACTATGGAGTCATGAAACATTATCATAGTGGTTTAAATAAAAATTCTGTAATACTTCACTACTTCTGAGTTTATCCATGTTCGTAATCCCTTTGCTGATGAAGTTAAATTATTCATGAATTAGGTGATCATTGAAATTTTTTTGGAAAATATTCATCACTTATACTGTTTATCTGGAAATGAACCTTTATAAATTTAGCTTGGTCTTTGAATGACAGACATAAAATCTCATACTTATTTTAAATACATAAAACATCAGTACAACCTAACCTTTTTAGTACATAAGATATAATGCTAATATTTAAAATGTTATTTTATTTTAGTGCAATTCGATATCGAAGAGAAATGGGAAATGAATATTTTGATTAAAAATCCTGAAATTGTGTTTGTGGCTGATATGTCAAAACATGATGCTCCAGCATTAGTGGTTACAACACAGTGTGAAATCTGTTGGAAATGGTCACCTCTTTTAGATACAATAACTGCTGCAATTAAAGACCTCCAAGTGAGAGCATGTCCCTTTCTTCCAGGAAAGAGAGAAGGCAAAGTCACTACGGTTAGTATTCTTTTTTTTTTTTTTTGGTTAGTATTCTTTTTCTAATATCTTAGTTCAAATTAATTTTGGGGGGGGTCAGGACAGTGAGGGTAAAGTGACTTGCTCAGTGTCACACAGATAGTAAGTGTCAAGTGTTTGAGGTCGGATTTGAACTTAGGTTCTCCTGAATTCAGGGCTGGTGCTTCATCTAATGTGCCACCTAATTGCCCCCTCAAATTAATTTATTTTTAAAGGATTATTGTGTTTTGTTTTTCCATCAACAATTTCCCCAAATACACCTTCCTCCCTTATCCAGTGAGCCATATTTTACAAAAAAGGAAAAGAAAAAATGCAAAAAATGAAGTTTAGCAAAACTAACCAACAAAGCAACCATATCTGATAATATCTGTAATATTCTTCAAGGGCAGGGACATGCATTTTCTCAGCTTTCTCAGGGACACGGTGTTCATTGTCCTTTGACCATACTCCCTTAGTTTGTTTTGATTTGTGTTTCCTTTTTGTACAATAAACTTCTTTTGCTTTTACATAATATATATTTTCTAGTGTATTCCTCTACCCTCCTGTTCTTTATAACAAAGAATAAATGCCATGTGGGAAAAAGTCATCAAGCAAAGCCAACTAACTCATCAAAGAATCTTACATTTTATGTAGTATTCTTCACCTGTGTTCCTTTGACTCTGCATAGAAGGAAGGGACAGGTGTCTTCCTATATTTCTTTTTTCAAACCAATTTTGATCATTACAGCTTTATGTAACATTCAGTTTTAAGTGTTTTGTTAACTGTTTTTCCTGTTTACATTGTTTAATCATTGCACACTTTTTTCCTGGTCTCTTTTTGTATCCCAGCACTTAGCACAGTGTTTGGCATAGAGCAGAAACTTAATAAATATTTATTGGTTGCGTCTCTTTACTGTAGTAAGTTTTCCTAGATTTCTCTGGTTTTATCCTATTCATTGCTTCTACAGCACAATAATATCCCGTTATATCCATGAGCCACAACTTGAACCATTCCCCAATGTTTGAGCATCTGCTTTGCTTTTTCTTTGCTATTACAAAAAGTGTTGCTATGAGTATTTTGATTTACATGTGTTAAAGGCTAAAATTCTAGCTAAACTGTCTAAAATCTAATGAGTGGTCGCCAATAAATTATAAGCTTTATCAAGAGTTAGACTTTTAAGCGTTTATTAAGGAGAATAAGAATTTGGTAAAGAGAGAAGGAAAGGTCTAGATTCCTATCTATTAAAGGGAGAGCGCATTTCTAGCTCCCTTCTCTGCCGGAGTCCTCAGGAAAGAGCGCGAGACTGAGCGCCAGTCTCTTCCTTCTTCTTCCCACTAGCCAATGTCACTTCCTGATGCCCAAGAAAAGACTCCTGGTCTTGCCCTCAAAGACCTTTGTTTCATGGGTGGAACTGTTCTACAGTAAGTCTCCAGCAGGTGGCGTCATCCCAATTGTTACACATGATACCATTTTTTCTTTGACCTCATTGAGAAATACATCTAAGAATCAGAATTCTGTATGAAAAGGAAGGTCATTTTATTCACTTTGTTGGTATAATTGTAAATTGCTTTCCAAAATACTTCGTACTGAAGATTCAAATGGAACTACAATCTCATCATTTTAACAGTCCTCTTCAGTGATATAGATCGCTAGTCATCAAAGTAGTCATCAGTGACTACTTATCGTTTGACTTTTGAGGTCCTTCCAACATGCTTGAGGTCTTCCTTGTACAAGTGAAATACTGTGGCTATCATCCTTCCTTCTTGCCATACCTGTACATTTTCTCTGTCATGTAATACATTGTTCATCCTTCTTTCCTGTCCCACACAATATAAGGTCTGTAGATTGTTCATTTAAATGCATGTCGAAATTTGCACAATAGAGATGCTTAATCCATTTGGTCTTTCTTTTCTGAATATGCAGGCCAAGGTCTTTTGTGTTTTTATGATTCTCTTACAAGAGGCTCAACTGTGTTCTGGGACTTTCTTTTATTTCTCTCATACAGTTAGGTTGTATAGTGGAAAGAATGTTGGATCTGAAGTTAGGAAGACAGTGCAAATTTGGATTTTGACATTTACTAGCTTTGTGATTCTGGGCAAGTAATTTAACCTCTATCTAAGGTTCTTCATCTGTAAACTTAGCTTAATAATTGTGCATACCTCACAGGGAAGTTGTGAAGATCAAATGAGATAAAATTTTAAAAGTACTTTGCAATATTTAAAGTGCTATAGAAATGTTAGATGTTGATATTGTTATCATTAACATTTATTATACTGTCTGCCCTATATTTATGTACCAATGGACACGCTTTATAATACAATGTTATTTAGAAATAGGAGCATCTGCAGGACTTCATTAAATATAAGGAATCATTCATCTGGTTGTTCTCCTTCATGACAGTGTTTAATGCTTTTGGTGTGGGTGTGTGTGTGAGAGAGATACATATACACGTCCCTGTTTTATTACTCTCAGTGATTATCAGAGAATTGTTAAACAGGGTTATAACTCTTATTAAATCTTTTACATGATCTTAAATGATTTAAATGTATGGAAAGGCAGCAATTTTGAGAGCCTAAAAGGCAGTATTTTTTCCCACCAAATGATTTTGGTTTTTGTAATCAACAAACAGTAAGCACAGTGGAATCTTATATTCTCTGCTTTCTTTTTTTTTTTAATCTTATATTCTCAACATCTTTTAGTCAGTTATAAAATTATAAAGATATGTTTTATTGTTAAATATCACTTTAAAAGACTTCTGGCTCATACTTTCATTAATGATACCTTCATGTATAGGTAACATAAAGGTTTTATATAGATGAGAGAATAGATACATGGGTCATTGTTCTTTTAGTAGCCTCTTTTAGGTATTAATAAACTTGAAGCTTTTAAACCTTCTGTGTGTGTGTATGTGTGTATTTATGTGTGTGTTTATATCTATCCCTCAATTCCCTTGCAACTTTTTCACCTCTTGTCTTGGATCTCCTCTACATACTCTTGGTTTAATCTGGTTATTTTTCATTTTCTCTTTAGTGCCATTTCTGCCTCTTCATTTAGCACTATGATGTTAGGGTCAAACTGTCCTGTATCTGTTATCTTTTTTTTCTTTTAAGTGAGGCAATTGGGGTTAAATGACTTGCCCAGGGTCACACAGCTAGTAAACGTTCAGTGCCTGAGGCCGGATTTGAACTCAGGTACTCCTGAATCCAGGGCCGGTGCTCTATCTACTGCGCCACCTAGCCGCCCCCATCTGTTATCTTTGATAGAAAAAAGTTTTTGCTAATTAGTTTTTTGTAAATCATTTGTATTTTTCTTCTGTTTTTAGTTCTTACCTTTTATCCATGAATACCTGTGGGATGACTTTGCCCAGTTATCTTGTTCAACTTTAAAATGTTTTATCCTCAGTTATTTCTCTTTGCTTTATGGGATGATACTGCCAATACTAATCCATCATACTCTGTAAGACTGCACAAATGAGTTTACATTTTAATCTGGTATTGTGGTTGGCAACCATTTCTTTCTGGCTTTTCAAGTGATGGAACCAATTTACAGTTCCATCAATTCTGCACGCGCACGCATGTGTGTGTGTGTGTGTGTGTGTGTGTGTGTGTGTGTGTGTGTGTGTGTATACTCCCAATATTAATTAAAGGTATCCTTTTTAATTTTTGCCAATTTTCTGCATTTGAGATCAACCTTCAGAATTGTTGTGATTTGTATTACTGGTGATTTGATTGTCTTTTGGGGTAAGTGTCTTGGCCTTAAATGTTTGTGTTAGTTCCTGATATATCTGTGAGAACACAGTATATATTGTTGAATTTGGTTCATTTGTTGGTTAGTTTCCTGAACTATTTTTTCCTCTTTATTATTATTTTTTGTTGTTATTCGGTTGTTTTCCATTGAGTCTGACTCTTTGTCATACTCTTTTGAAGATATTGGAGTGGTTTGCCATTTCCTTCTCCAGCTCATTTTCCAGATGAGAAAACAAAGGAAAAGAGGATTTAAGTAACTTGCTCAGGGTCACACAGCTATTAAATGTTTGAGGCCAGATTTGAAGTGCAGGTATCTCTGTCAGTTCACCACCGAATCTCCTCTTTTTTATTATTGTTTGTTAAAAGTAATTACTCTTAAAGTGTATGACCAGAAGAGGATAGATATATTGGGAAATAAATGTGATAGAAAAATAAGAAATAAGTAAAAACACCCCATTCCCCTCTCCAACCATATGGCTTTATAGGTACAAATGATAACTGAGCTGATTGTGGTTTGACTTGATAAAAATTCAGGTCATCTATCCATTAAAAAAAATTATTACATTATGGGATACAAAGTTTTGTTTGAAACCTAATTTCTGTTGAAATTATTTTCAGTTTCCCATTAGTTCTTACCAAGTAGAAAATTCCCCAAGTAATTTTTGTCCTTTGGTTTATTAAACATTGTTCTATAAAGTTCACTTTAAAATTTTTTTTTCCTTATCCAGGATGTCCAATTGATATACTTTTTTTTTTAGTCAATATCAAATAGTTTTGATGATTGTTTAAAGTATGTAAGAGCTATTACTTATTACTTGGTTCTTTTGGGTTTTTTTTACTTACTACTTCCTTTTCCCCATTAGGTTTCTTGAGATTCTAGAACTTTTGTTCTTCCAAACGAATTTTTTATTATTTTTTTTCTTTAAAGAATCCCCTTAGTTTTAAAATGGTATTGAATTAAAATTTTAAATTTATTTAGAGATTTATCATTTTGTTATATTAGTGTGGCCTAACTATACACAATGTAACTGAAACTAATTCTCTCAATTTTATTGCTGATCTCAATAGTTTTATTGGCAGCCAAGTGAAACAGTGGACAGAGCAAAAGTCCTGGAGTCAGGAGTTCAAATTCTAATTTAGACACTTAGTAGCTGTGTCACTCTGGGCAAATCACTTAACCCTGTCTGTCTTTTTTTTTTTTCCTACTAAAATCACTAAAATGAACTAGAGAAGGAAATTGGTAAACCACTAAAGCATTTTTGTCAAGTAAACCCCAAATGGGGTAATGAAAAGTTGCACACCACTGAACAAGAAAGACAAAAAAGAGTTTTGTTATTAAATCATTAGCAAATAGGGACAATTTTATCTCTTCTTTGCCTGAGTTTTTACCTTTAATTATTTCCAGAACTATGTCAAGTAACAGAGAGTAAAGGGGAAGTCTTTGCTCTTATCTTGTCATTATTGAGAAAGGTTTTTTAAGACTTTTTAGATTTTTCACCATTTCAAATGATGCTGACTTTTGGCTTGAAAAAGACTTTCCATCATAAGCTCTGTGCTTTATAGAGGTTTTGGGTGGTTTTTTCCTTTGGTATAAATGAAGTTTGTATTAAAGGTTAAAGCCATTTTAAAAGGCTTTTCATCATGTAGTTTGAGGTATTTCACACAATTTCACAAACATATTAAATGTAATATGTGCAAGACAGTGTGGCATGTTAGGGATATGGAGGGGGAAAAAATGACATGGTTTTAGTGAAAAGAGCAGACTCTTGAGTTAGATGGCCTACATTCAAATTTTTCCCCTTTAGGATGCATTTTTACGTTATTATTAAATGAATTTTATTAAATCTTATTCAAAGAATTTTAAGGGTTCATTTTTCCTGACTGATAATCTTTTTCTCTCAGGTTTTGCAGCCATGTGACTTGTTCTATCAGAGTATTCAGTCAGGTACAGATCCACAGATGGTTGATATATCAGTAAAAGCCCTGACACTCAAGGTTGGTTAAAATATTCTTCAAAGATTTGATTATGGCATTTTAAAAAAAAGTAGAGTCTATAATTATATGCAGTTTCTTTTTATCAAATAAGTATTTAAGTGGTAAAAAATATATGCATCTATGTTTTTTGAACTTAGTGTTTTATGCTTTATCAACAGGGTTATTTCCTCTCAATTAACTTTTTTTAGACATTTAAAAAGAAATGGTAACTGTCATTGTCAGAATTTTAGTGTCTTTTTCCCCTTAATTTCTCCGTTTATTAAAAAATATTCATTATGTGCCTTTTGTTTATAAGGCACCGAATTTGATGTGGGAGGAGGTATGGTGAAGAGGAAGGCACATTTTCTGCACTCTCGGTATCATATATTACACTAATATTTTTTAAAATTTTATTTTAGTTTTCAACATTTGTTTAGATAAGATTTCCAATTTCAAATTTTTCTCCCTCCCCCCTACACTAATATTTTTAATAAATAACTAGGTTTTCTGAAATACAGTTTATTTCTGTAAAAGGACTAGGATATCATATTGGAGTATAAACTAATGATAATTGCTTTTATATAGCTCTTAAGGTTTGTAAAATGTTTATATATGCATCATTTGATTTTGGTTTGCTATACTGTAATTCTGGTACTTTTCAACTTATTATAATGAAGTTGGATAACAATATTATTTAAGCTAGAAACTGCATTCTTCCCTCTGTGCCCCCAGTTAAGTTATACCATTTTTAACATAGTATTTAGGATATACATTCAATACTTTTCATAATGTAAATGTTGTCTTTAGAAGTACTTTTGTTCATGATTAATTATTTTTTCTCCTAGATTTCACCTATTATCATAAATACCATAATTACCATAATGTCAACATTTTATAAAACTGCAGAAGTTAAGCATCGAGAATCATTTCCCTCTCAGCCAGATTTGTGGGACAAAATGGATACAAAGAAGCTGAAAATGTGGTTTCTTGAAGAGTCAAGTGATAATGAAAATGTGGCTGCTGTGACAGAGTTGGTTCCCAATGGAGAGATGATAAAAATGACTATTGACTCCATTTTTGTAGTTCTTGAAGCTGGGGTCGGTCATAGAACAGTACCAATGCTCTTGGCTAAGTCATATTTTTCAGGGGAAGGCAAAAACTGGAGTACTCTAATTAATCTTCACTGTCATCTTGAGTTAGAAGTAAGTACTCAACAGTATTATCCCCTTTTCTAGTACTTACAACAAAGAATAGTATCTTAGATTTTTGTTTATTTTTGCCAGTTCATTTCAGTACTTATAACTATAGATAGCCTATTCAAATTTCCTATAAATTGAACTAATTTTTATAGTTTATTGTGTAGAGCATCTTGTTTTAACTTTTTAAAAATGATTTTCCCTTAAAATTTTGAACTACATATAAATATTTGAAACATTGAACCTTAGACCAAATTAACTTGTAACCTTAGAATTAATTGAAGATTCATTTGATATAATTTCCCCAATCTGTATTTACTTATTCTTGGTGTATTCTTTAAGTTGTAGTTACTTGGGAGTTGATTCTCTCTCTCTCTCTCTCTCTCTCTCTCTCTCTCTCTTTCTCTCTTTAAAATAATAAATGATTTTATTTATAGTTTTGGATTCCAATTTTTTTTCCTCTTTCCCTTGCTCCCTTCACCCCTCCCTGAGGTGGCAAACAATCAGATATGGGTTATACATGTATGATTATATAAAACATTATCATATTCGTCATTTTATGCAAGGAAACCTGATTAAAAGAAAAAAAATGAAAGTAAAAAATAGCATGCTCCAGTCTGTTTCATCAATATCAGTTCTTTCTTTGGAGTTGGATAGTATGTTTCATCTATTGGCCTTTGGGATTGTCTTGGATGGGAGTTGATTTTATTAGTAGCCTGTTCTTTATTTTCTTGAAGTTTATAACCTTTAATCGACTTTGCACCTGTTTTAAAGCTGATTTGTAATATAATAACATCTATATAGTACGTCTCCAAAATATGGTGAAATAGATTTTAGAGTAGTGGTATCTTTCTAAAGAAGTGGTGATTAAGTAGAGGCAGGTTTAAAACAGAATATTTTTGTGAAAATAGATATGATTGTTAGTACCTATGACATAAAGTCTTAATGTTGCAGTTAGTGAAGACCTTTAACAGTAATTTTTAAAATAAATTTAGACTTTTATCAGTGGAAATTGTTTTGTAACTTTAATTGAATTAATTTAACAATATTGACTTAAAATTTAAGAAATTCAGATTTCTGCTTAAATACTTAACTGATTGAATTATAAAATTAGACGGGGGATCTCAAAGGTTAACACCCAACTGAATAATGAATCTTTTCTTTGATGTCCAGACAGGTGATCATTGATACCTCCAGTGACAGAGAATGTACTACTACCTTCTAACACAGCTAACATTTTTGATAGTTTCAATTATAAGAAGTTCTTGTGTATATTGACCTAATATCTGCCTCTCATAACTTTTACATATTGTTTTCCTTTCTGAGGTTAAACAATAAGTATGCTGCTTCTTCATGTAATATTTCAATGTTTTAAAGTATTTCAACATACTTTAATGTTTCCTATAAATTTACTTTTTATATTTCTCAGTTGTAATTTGGTTCAACTTATTAATCAAGTTGCTTTAGATTCTTTATATATTAATCTGTGTTTTCATTTAACAGTTCTAATATTAAAATGTTTCATTTTATTCAGCTATCAAAAAAAACTTTTTGCAGCTTTTCCTGATGCAAAATATTTTTCAAATTACTAAAGCCAGATTTCAAATTTTTAAACTTGTTTGAAGCACACTTCAGAATTTTACATTGAGTTTAGTCTGGGGTATTCCGGAAATTCAGAGCATCATATAAAGAAATCTGGGTTTATACAGTATTAGCATATGAATGACTTTTTTTTTCCAAAAATATTTCTTTAGGTACATTATTACAATGAAATGTTTGGTGTATGGGAACCTTTACTAGAACCCTTAGAAATTGATCAAACTGAAGATTTTAGACCATGGAATCTTGGAATAAAGGTATATGTGACTTTAGATGAAATTCACATATTTAAGTAGAAAAATTATTAATTGGATAGATCTCATCTATATAGAATAATAATTATGTGACTGAGGGTAAGGTTAAAATATTAATATTCTGGGCCTATTGATGCATGTTTTTGTAACCACTGAATAAATGAACTTTTTAAAAATAGAAGACAATGTTTTATACTTGGCAGAACTTTTGTATAATGTTGCTAATCTCTGACAGTCTTCAACTTCTTTGTAGTATAGTTCCTAGAAATTAAAGAACGTTAAAGTAGGAAAGAACCTGAGGGACATATACCCCATTGTTTTATGTATAAGTAAACTGAGTCCAAGAGAGCTTAAGTAAGTATTTCCTTCAATATCAGAGCTGGGATTTTATGTGATTTCTGACCATGTCACCACATTCAGTCAGCTCCAGTGAGTCTTATCTTCAGGATCAAATATAAAATCTTTTTGATTTTTAGAGACCTTCTTAACCTGGCCCCTTCCAACCTTCCCATTCTTGTTACTTCCAACTCTCCTCTATGCAATCTTTGATCCAGTGACACTAACCTCCTTGCAGTTTTTCACACCAGGCACTTCATTTTCTGACTTTGTGCCTTTTCACTGGCTGTCTCCTATAGCTGGAATTCTTGCTCTCTTCATCTCTGTCTCCTGGCTTCCTTCAATTTTTAGCTGAAATCCTACTTTCTGTAAGAAGCATACCTTGTCTCCCTTAATGCTAGTATCTTCCTTACATTGATCATCTCTAGTTTATCTTGTATATATCTTTGTACAGAGTTGTTTACAACTTCTTTTCCCTATTAGATTGCAAGCTATTGAGAGTCGGAAGTAGACCCACCCCCAATTTTTGTATGCATAGGACTCAGGACAGTGGCTGGCACATAGTAGGCACTTCATAAGTATTTGTTGATATGACTCTTTACTAAGATGTAATTTGTGTCAGTTGTACCATACTGATATAATTTGTGTACCTCCCATATTGATGGAAATCATGGCTCTGTCAGAGGTCTGAAGTAAGTTATCTAGTGGCAACTCAGATTGAAGCTGTGGCAGTAGCAGAAATGATGACACCACAATCTTATATTTAATTTAATTTCACCTTCATTATCCTATCTTAAATTAAATTAAATTGTGATAGTTTCAATTATAAGAAGTTCTTGTGTATATTGACCTAATATCTGCCTCTCATAACTCTCATAACATCACAATTTAATTTCACCTTCATTATCCTATCTTCTAAGAACCCGATGTAGTAGTTGGCAGATTTATTATTACACTCATTTTTATAATAAAGAAACTGAAACTCAGTAGGGTCAAGTGATTTGTCTGAAGACAATGCAGTAAGTGGTTGGGTTAGGAGTTGATCTTAGGCTTTGCACCTCCCAATTTTGTGCTCTGATACGCATAGTTCTTGGGCAGGAACACTAGTTCCTGCTGTTAAGGAGCTCAGTTTTATAGTAGCTTACAGAATTTGATGACCTGTGTTCAAATGGGCATAACTTCTATAAAATGATAGAAAACATTACACTATGAGGCAGCCTGTAATAGTTCAAGATTTTCCCTCTCTTTTTCAGGCATTTATAATTGCTCTACTGATTTCTGTTCAAATGATAAAATTAACTGGTCAAGAGATATGTGAATTTTTAACCTGAAGGTATTTTTTCATTTGTGAGAAGTGTTTTGGAGGTGTTCCTTTTCTTTTTCTTCTTGGCTTGGACAGCTATCATAGTTTGGTAGAGGAGGAGCAGAGTTTGCCTTCTGTTTTCCCTATGAGGATGTGTTATTAGAACTAAAGAGTTTTCATGGAAGACTTAGAAGAACCAGTCAGGGCTGAAAACAAGAGGCCCTCTCATTTTTCACCTTTAAGGGAAGACCATGTAAACTGGAGACACTTAAGAGGGTAATGAGGGGAAGGGAATAGGCAGCAATGGAAGGATACTAGGGATTCATCTTCCCCTAAAACTGGGCTGACTCTCCCCGGCCTGGATGATGAGGCTGATGCTTCCAAAGGTAGAGGGAGTTTCTACCAAACTTCTCCTTACCTCTCACTTTGAGATCAGGACTTAGGAAGGAATTCAGATTAAGATGCTTTTTAGGAAACCTCAGGCAGTGGCAGGAGGAGGCTTTTGATGGTCTTGTTAGAAGCTGCCCCTAGAACTTAGCTTTTGTTTTTTATACCAAGTTCTTACTGGGACTCCTGAATCCATTTTCACTTAATGCTTAAAGGTAGCTCAGGTTTTTCCTTTTGTATGTTTTTTTTAAAGGTGAGGTCTCACTGGTGGCCCTAATTCTGTAATACACAATGTCATAATTAAGATTAGAACTTTTAATTTTGAAAATTAGACATGTGCTTTTAATGAAGTGCAATTATTTTGGTTTCCAATTTTATCTTTATCTAAAACAAAATTGTTTGTAACATTTTAGATTAAAAAGAAAGCAAGGAAGACTTTGGTTGAATCGGACACTGAGGAAGAGAACTATAAAGTGCCAGAGTACAAAACAGTAATAAGTTTCTATTCAAAAGATCAATTGAACATTACATTATCTAAATGTGGCCTTGTAATGTTGAATAATTTAGGAAAGGTAAGAAATTAATTTGAATTTAACTAATAGGGTCCTCCTTTTAATTTAATTAATAATTCCTCTTCTTGACTAAGAAGTAGATTATTTGATTTGACAAGATTTCTGTTATGTCTTCTATCTTCCTTATTCGGGCAGCTGATTGGTACAGTGGGTGGAGTGCCAGGCCTGAAGTCAGGAAAGTTCATCTTCCTGAGTTCAAATCAGGCCTCAGACACTTACTAAATGTATGACCCCTGGGCAAATCATTTAACCCTGTTTGCCTCAGTTTCTTGATCTGTAAAATGATCTGGAGAAGGAAATGGCAAACCACTCCATTATCTTTGCCAAAAAAACCTGAAATGGGGCCATGAAGAGTAGGACACGACTGAAATAACTGAACAGCAAGGACAATAAAATTTTCTTTATTGTTTGTAGTATTTCTATGTTCTATTTTTATACATTTGGTTTACAATATATTTTGCTTATTAGGCATTTGCAGAAGCTGCTACACAAACTTCGGATGTCTTCACAAAGGATCAAGCACCATTTATGATTTTCAATTCTCTTGGCATTACCATCTCTGTGTCAATGAGTGATTCCTTTCGTGTTCTTAATGTTCCTGTGGCAAAAACATATGAATTAAAAAATGAAGAGAATTTAAGTATGGATTATTTCAGAAGTAACGATGGTGATCAGTTTAGTGCAATGACCAGCCTAAGCAGCAAACTTTTTTTCATTCTGCTCAGTGAGTGTAAAATTATTTTTTTCCTATAAGTAGATTTACTGTAATGATATCTAGCATACATATTTTCGCTTGTACACAGGTATAACATAATGTTATTTTTTTTCCAGGAACATGTCATGTTGGGCAGTTAGTTTGATAAGAACAGTGGGATAAATGGGAACTGAATGACATTACAGTGGTAGAGTTTTTAAACTTCATCTTATTATTTCTGACCCAGCATTCTTTTATGTTGAGATTTTTTTTTTATTCTGATTGTCACCCAATATGTTTGCTAACCCAGTTTTGGTACTGTGAATACTCCTTAAGTTTGCAACATGTGGCTTTATCAATTTTATCTATAGGGCTGGGAACTAGCATAGGAAACTCCTGAATGAGGAAATTCCCTTTACCAATCCAGATTGTCACCTTGTCTGTAGTTTCTATTCTTAGAACACTGAAGAGTGTGACTAGCCCAGGATCACCTAGCTAGTATGTTCCAGAGATAGGGTTTGAACCCATATTTATTTAGTTCTGAGGCCACTTTTCTTAATCATGCCATATTGCTTCTGAATTCAATTTGTCAGTAGACAGTCATTTAAGAGCTTACTGTGAACTGTGTTTTAAAAAGTATTTGTGCTAAACTGTACTTTCTAAAATTATTGCTATTTATAAATTAATGGCTGTTGTACCCATTTTGGCAGTAAGCATTTATTATTAATTAATATCATATATACCAGTAAAGAGTTAACTGTGTGGCAGTTAGCACAGGCAGGAGTAGAGCCCCAAACCCATTTTGTCTCTGAGAGACAGCATGTGGTCTCAAGGCCCAAGTGACCACATTCTGAGCCAAAGCATGACCCAAGAAGGAGCCAAGGTGATGACCTTCCATGTGGTCAAGGCTTTTTAGCCTCTTTTGATACAGTCAGGTCATTATATATATTTTTGTTTGGTTTTTTTGCGGGGCAGTGGGAGTTAAGTGACTTGCCCAGGGTCCTACAGCTAGTGTCAAGTGTCTGAGGTCTGATTTGAACTCAGGTCCTCCTGAATCCAGGGCCAGTGCTTTATTCATTGTGCCACCTAGTTGCCCCTAGCAGGTCATTATATATTGATCAAAGCTAATTGGTTAGCATCATTCAATTCCATTTTTTGCCGTGACTTGAGGATGGTCCACATTAAAATGAGCTCTACAGTGACATCTGGGAAAAGCTTGCAAAAAGACTCACCAAAGGGAGGTGTGGTATAATCCCATTGGGTCAATTTAGCTAGACAAAAGAATCAATCTCCCTCCTTACTATACCCTTGGGTTGGTCCGGAAACAAGATTAGCATTTCCTCCTAAGAATTGGACTTTCTGGGGTGAGAGGGATTGAGGATTGAATCTGGATCCCCCCAAGAAACTCATTATTAATAATTATTTTCTCAAAGTACTAAGCATTGTACTAGCCCAACAAATACAAATATAATAAATGAAACATTCCATGCTCACTAGGAGGTTCTGTTTCAGTAGAGGAGACAACAGACACACACACACACACACACACACACATATGTATGTATATGTATGTATGTGTGTATATATATAAAAAGTAAAGAGACTAAAGACAAAAACTAATTAGTTAAATACAGAATGTTTTGGAAAGGAGGTACTAGCAACTGAGGAAATCAGAAAAGGCTTCACATAGCAGTTGATGCTTGATGTGAATTTTGTAGAGAGATTCTATAAGGCAGAATTGATGAGGGCTATGAAGAACAGCCAATACAAAGTATTGTTTGTGAGGAACAGAGAGAAGGCCAGTTGGGCTGCGTTACTGAGTGTAGTAGGGGGAGTAAAAGGGTTTATTGTATCTTAAGTTCTTCTCATCTATAATATTGTCAGTAGAGGTTAGAAAGAGTAATATTCCCTCCAAGCTGCTTCTGTCACCTTGCTTTACTGCCCTATTATAGACACAAGGGTATTTACCCTCCTCAAGGTGTTTCCAAAGCTTAACTGCTTTCTACTTGAATCTCTTTTCTAATATATGTAAACCAAGGTGTTTAATTATATTTGTTGTGTACCATCGCTTGATTTATCCAATGGCTTGACACACTCCATTCCTCGCAAATTAAAGTCTTGTTCACACCTAGTTTATACTTTTGATTGGTTCTGTAACTCAACAAAAAGACATTGTCAACTGATGAGGGTATGAAGACATGGTGCATCTTGTCACATTAATTGGGATTTGAGTGCTCTGGGATACTCCTTAAAATCCTTAAATTGTTGAAATATCTCTTCTCAAATGTAATATTGTCATTTTATTTGCATATTTTAATGGCAATCTATAAATTTCAATGATGAATATACTTATATCTTAGTTATTGACATAATAAAAATTAAGATAAATAATCCTACCAAACTTTGTTAGTCAGCCTATGTTAGTCAAACTATGTTAGTAAGACCTTTGGGTCTCTCATTTGTGAAATATATATATTTTTTTATTTAGCACCTGATAACCATTCTACTGCTGATAAGATTCCATTAACAAAAGTGGGTCGACGTTTATACACTGTTAGACACAGAGAGTCTGGTGTTGAAAGATCTATTGTTTGTCAAATTGATACAGTTGAAGGAAGTAAGAAGGTTACAGTCCGATCCCCAGTGCAGGTATTTTGTGATTTGACTTTTTAAAAAAATTATACTATATTTATATTCACATGAATTTCCTGTAAAATGTTTTTCAGAACTATATTTCATGAACACAATGTATTATATCCTGGTAATCACCTTTAGAAAAAGTTTTTTAAAGGTCACTTTACTGCTTTTGAAAGTTTTTATGCTACTTTATTGAATAACTTCTTTTATAAGTTTCAAGGTAGTAATGTATTTATAATTTATATTCATGGTAGGATAACTCAGTGCTGACTGTCCCTCTCAGTTGTTTTAACTTTGCTAAATCAGAATACTTGAATTATAGTTACAAGTCTACTCCTAGTCATTCACATATGTATTATCTTCTTTTTGGCCTATTGACAGTAGCTTTTTATTCCTAAATTAACTTTTCCCCCTGAACATGTTTTAGGCAATCATTGGTATGTGCTTAGGGTATCAAATTCACTTTTATATTAGAATGTTTGATGTATGATTAACAAAGTATTTTACTAACTTAATAATATAGTACCCTAAGCAAAATAAAAATTATTTTCAAATATCTTAATTTGAATTCTACATGCACTTGCCTTTTATTAGCATACATATTAAATAATTCAGTTTATGTATAACCAGTGTGCTTAGTTTCCAAAACACACTTTTTAAACTAATATACAGCCCAAAGTGGTTGTTTGACTGTCTTTCTTTTCTGTCTGTTCTTCCTCTACATTATTTCCTTATTGCCAAACTGTATATTGTCCCAAGCAGCCTACTAAATTATAGTTTTGCTATGTTCTTGGCTTGTACCTCAGGCTCCTAGTAGAGGCAATGTCTTTATTTTCATTAAAATGGCAGAGCCAGGAGGTCAAGATTAGTGATTTATACCTAGCCACAATTAACATAGTAGGATGTAATACATGAGATGGAACAGTGGTGTCAAATAGAAACAGATCCTTGTGGGCTGCATTTTGACTTAGAAAACCACAAATTGACATTATGCTCTATTATCTTTTTCTTTATTTTGTTAAGCATTTTACACTTGTTACATTTTAATCTGGTTTAGCCTGTGCTGGAGAATTTTATAGGCTGCAAGGTGGTGGGGTTTGACATCTCTGTAGTGAAACGTTAATGTTGGAAAAAATATTTTTTGAAGATGCTTTGGGAACTTCTGAATTTATTAAGATTAGGTGGCAACTAATTTGAAGTCAGGCAATAATTTGATATATTAATTTTATTCATAATCATGGAAGTATTTCCTTTATTTTTATAATTTTTATCAGTACCTATAAGTATGACTAGCAAAGTTCCATCCTTTTCCAATATATTTGAGTATATTTTTAGAGAAATTAACTTACTTTTTGCTGTTTCTGTTCTTTTGTATGATAATAAGAATAATGTGTTTGTGCCTTTATCTTCAAAGTGAC
The DNA here is from genome assembly GCF_019393635.1 of Dromiciops gliroides. Lineage (NCBI taxonomy): Eukaryota > Metazoa > Chordata > Mammalia > Microbiotheria > Microbiotheriidae > Dromiciops > Dromiciops gliroides. The sequence goes on along the minus strand of NC_057861.1, from coordinate 612,540,760 downwards.
TTATTAGTGTTTGTTTTTAATTATTTTGATTTTGTAGATGCGAAATCATTTCTCAATTCCATTGAATATTTATGAAGGTGACACATTATTGGGAACTGCTTTACCAGAAAATGAGTTCAACGTGCCATTGACATCTTATCGGTGAATTTTAAAAAAACTGTTTAGTTTTTTTAAGTCCCTTTTAGTATTACTTGTGTATAATCATGAAGAAATTATAGAACTAAAGAATTAGCCTATTTGTATCAATGTTGCTTATACTAGAAGTTTTAAAATGTGTTAGATAATTATAGGTTATAGGAAAGTTGATTGTCACTATTCTGATCTTACATCACACACAAAAATAATCCCTGAGTTATTAGTATTCAATATGAATATATAATGTGGAATGAAGCAAAAGTGCCATGTTACTATTCATCATGACAGATTTTTAACCTTTAATTGTTTTACAAAATAAACTAGTAGAATCACTAGAAATTTTGTTTTATCTTTTTGACTTGTGCTTCAGTAGAAGGCAGTATATTCTACTCTTGATAATGTGGCAAGTCAGGAAACTTACATAAAAATAGAAATTGTATGAGATTCTTGTCTTAAGCCTAAATTTTAGCATTATGCTTTTTTATATAAATATAAATTAGCCTAATAAATTATTTTTATTAGATAGCATTTATAAAGCACTATAAGGTTTGCAAAGCCTTTACACATATCTCATTTGATCCAAGCCACAACCCTGTAAGGTAGATGCTATTATTATCCTCATCTTGCATATGAGAATACTGAGACTAAGAAAGGTTAAGCATCTTGCCCAGGGTCACACAGCTAAGTAAGTGATGGAGGAATTATTTGAAATATTTTTGCTATGAATTATAGCAAATTATTTATATCCATCAGTTAACCATACTTGTATGGTATCATTTAAGGTACATAAATAAAATTTAGATTTATAAATAGTTTTTAGATTTAGATTTAGATTTATAGTGTACATGCACACACGTGCACACCTATCTTAAGTTAAAGAAAACCCCAAATATAAATTTCTAAATTTTTTTGTACAGTGATGCAATATTTCCACTTCTGAAAGGATTTCTAGAAAGATTCTTTAAAAATTCCCCAAATGCATCCTATATAATTTTGATTTATAGAAATATAATTTATGAGCAATATTTTAAAATATATTTATTACATAAAGGTATACAATCAATGCTATTTAATCCTTACTGTTTGAACTGGTGAGTCATTTAATTGCAGTATATACCAGATTTTAAATTACAGTTATCTTTGAATATTAAACACTTACTGTTATTATTAGTAAAGGGGATTTGACCTACAAAATTAAATGCTCTCCCAAATAGAACTCTAAATAAGGATGGAAGCACACCATAACAAGAAATAATTCCTTTTAGTTTTGCATTCTTGAGCATCCTGCTTTATGGGAAAGGTATATAGAGACCTAACATTTCCTTGAATTAAAGGAATTTATTTGTCTTGACTTTTATTTATGAGCCTTTATAAGTAGGAGGATGGTGATGCACTTAATAGTATTAGGAAAGACACATTCAAAATAACTACAAAATTCATAAAATAAATAGGAGTCAGTATTCTAAGGCATGCACAACATATATAAATATAGTTATAACATGATAAGGAAATTAAGAAAGCACTAATTGGGGGGTGTGTCTATTGTTCACAATTCGACTGTATTAATAATGATTCTACTAACTAACTAAATTTACAATTTTACTGTGTATCAATGGAACTATCAAAGGGATATTTTATAGAACTAAACAAAATAACAACAAAATTAATATGGTAGAAGAGAAAGTCATGAATCTCAAGAAGTAAAAGAAAAAAAATTATAAATGAAGAAAGAATACTTGCAGACCTCAAATTATTATATAAAGAAGTAATCAAAAAAATTTATCAGGTACTTGTTTAAAAAATTGAAAAATATGTTCTGGGGCAGCTAGATGGTGCAGTGGATAGAGCATTGACCCTGGAGTCAGGAGGACCTGAGTTCAAATCCAGCCTCAGACACTTAACAGTTACTGGCTGTATGACCCTGGGCAAGTCACTTAACCCCAATTGTCTCACCAAAAAAACAAAACAAAAGAAAAATATGTTCTTAGGACACTGACAAAGAAGAATCAGGAAAAAAACTGAATTCAATAATCCAGAGTTTCCTTACTGACATTACTTGGGAAAGAATTCTAATTTGATGAAAACTGCTGGTAAAATTAGAAATAATTTTGGCAGAAATTAGAATTAGACCAACATCTCATGCCATATATAACAAAAGTTCAAAACAGATGTTTGTCCTGATGTAATATGAAAAGATGTATGTATATATACATAGACATAAACAGTGTGTATATATATGTCATACACAGATACATACATATATTTTTATGGAAGGTAGGTGTGTGTGTAAGTAATGCACACACAACCAGATATAGTTGGGAGAGCATTAATCAAAAAGTAGAAGTGATTACAAAAGATAAAATAGATAATTACAATTAAATAACATTAAGAAGCTTCTGTATGATTAAAATTAATGCAATTATGATAAGAAGGGAAGCTGTTGATAGGGGGAAAAGTCTTTATATCAAATATCTTTGATAAGGGTCTGATAGCTAAGACATATAAGAAAATTGCACAATGGTGGGAGACTAGTGAACTGTGACATTGTGTATACTGCTAAACTTGGTTGATATGTTGGTTTACTGCACTGCTTCCTCCTCACCCACCTTTTCATTCTTTAGTATAAGGAATATCTCTTTGGATAGGTGAGGAGGGAAGAAATATTATAAGCATAAATAGCATCCCCCAGAATACATATTGGACTAATATGAGAGTATAGAATGAAAAGTTCCCAGGGGTCATTTTCCTTCGGGAGATCCAAATTAATTTTTGCAGTTAAATGGAATTATTACAAAATCTTCATTCATATTCATGTGTTTACTATATAGAAATGTTAAGACTCCTTGTGTTAAAATAAGATGTTCCAACCTGATTAAAACCCTTAATGATTAGTGAACACATATTTTCCTTTTCCTAACAGAAGTGATGTTTCCTTAACACTTTTATGTGCTGATATTTGTAAGAAAGACATAACTTTTTACTTAAGCATAATTATCCCTCATACTAGAAGTGAAAGTCTTCATTTATAAATCTGATCTTTGTTTTTCCTGATGCTTTGTTTTTTCATGGTTGGCATTCAGTGCTTAAGGACTTGTACTGCTTAAAACTTTGTAACTGTTTACAATGAAGTACATGCATTTTTTTGAAATGTGGGACTAGATAGCTTCCTCACTTATTTTTTGCTTTCAGTAAGTTTTGTGAGCTAGATACTATTCAACTAGTTAATGATGAATTTCTTTAGCAAAAAATTTTATGATCCAAATTTGCATTATAGCATGAACTTTGCATGGATACCATGTCTCTAGGAGAACCACCATTTTAAAATGAAAGTATGCCAGGTCATGTGTTTTGCTTTATTTATCCAAAAATGATTAAAACATGGTCCTTCAAACAAAATTATTATAGTCTCTATAATGTATTTAGTTACTATATAATTAAGAATGTAATTTTTTGAGTAGTCTTTCTGGTTGTTATGTTTTCATATATTAAAATATGATCTAAATCCTAACAAACAGGATAACTGCATAAGAATTTTAAAAAACACAATACAATAATTAGCTATGCTATTAGTTTGCTTCTAAAAAACATTTCAAAGTTGTTACAGTTTGATTTTTTTTCCCCACAGATCAGTCCTGTTTTTGAAACCAGAAGGTGAAGAATATGGACCATGTGATGCAATCAACTTTGAAGAAATTATAAAATATGAAGGACTCCTTCTAGAAAAGAAATGTCAAGCTTTATCCTTATCTAAGAAAGCATTTATCATTAATATTGTACCTGAAAAAGACCAATTGACATCAATGTCAGCATATTCAGATGATGGATGGGATTTACCATACATAATTCACCTCTGGCCTCCTGTTCTTCTACGCAATTTTCTTCCTTACAAAATTGCTTATTATTTAGAGGTACTTTTTTTGGGGGGGGGGGGTGAGGCAATTGGGGTTAAGTGACTTGCCCAGGGTCACACAGCTAGTTAAGTGTCAAGTGTCTTGAGACCGGATTTGAACTCAGGTCCTCCTGAATCCAGGGCCAGTGCTCTATCCACTGTGCCACCTAGCTGCCCCTCTAGAGGTACTTTTAAAAAAGAGTTTTGTATATTCAGTTTGGTAATTGAAGGTTGATAAAAATAAGAAAAATAAAATTAATTATACCATTCTGATTTAAATTGCACTGCTAGAAAGGAACAAAGGAACATCTAGGACAATGGGAAAGCAAGACAAGGTGGTATAAAATAAAGAAATATTGATGTGTTAGGCCTAGGAGAATAGAAGTGTTTTCAAAATTTTGACTATGAAGCAAGTTACTGTTTAGAATATTGGCTAGGGATCTGGCCTCAGAGTCAGGAAGACCTGGATTGAGTCTCACATATCAAGACACATATTGCTTATGGGATCCTGGGCAAGCCATTAAACTTCTCAGGTCTTCAGACAGGCATCTCTTTGAGACTGAAAATTCCAAAGAAAATCCTGCTCCCCATTGGTAAATAAAATTCAGGACATTCATATACTAATGAAATTACTGTTCAAAAAATCAAAAATTGCAAAATTAGGTTTGTGTGCCTGCTACAGAAATTTTGGCTCTACTATGAGAGAGAGAGAGAGCAGGGAGGGGGGCTGGGGCTGGCTATCATTGAACCTGGGGAATATCTTAAATACAAATAGACTTTTTCATGTTATTCCAGAAGTAACACTTTTTTCTTTTTTTTTTTTTTTTTATTACTATAGGGGAATGAACTTAGAGTTTTCACTCTAACGGAGGGTTGTTCAGCCCAGATTTATACTGCAGAGTTGGATAACACTAGGCTACATTTAAAGTTAATTGACTATCTTGACCATGATTGGAAAAGTGAATATCAAATAAGATCTAATCAACATGATATTGGCTTTATTAGTTTCATTTGTGTCACTGAGATAGAGAAGACAGAATTAGTTATTGCCATTCACTTGACTTACACTCCTGGCCAGGCAATTGTAGCATTTCACAGCCCTTATTGGATGGTGAATAAAACTGGTCGGATGCTACAGTACAAAGCAGATGGGATTCATCGAAAGCATCCTCCTGATTATAAAAAGCCAGTACTCTTTTCTTTCCAGCCTAAACACTTTTTTAATAATAACAAGGTATGTCATTTTAGACTTATTTTACTTTCTCTGCTGTCCTTCAGAATTCCAAATTAAATAACATCTGAATCTGCAAAATGATAATAATAGTATCTACCTCATAAATATATTATCGAATGAGTATATAACAACCATTGCAAATCTTAATGTGCTATATAAGTATAAATTTTTGCTGCTGCTTTTGTTATGCAGACAGATTTTTATTCTTGTTAAGAAACTTTAATTTTTTAAACTAAGAATGAATAAATTATTTCAAAATTTTAGAATTTATTAAAGTTTAAGTTCCTCTGAAAATAGAGGAATTGATGATATAATGTTTGATATTTTCACAAGTTCAACTAGTGAAGTATTATAAGAAATTTTTTAATTTCCTGAACTTAACAATGTATTTGTGTTTTTATTCTTCCTCAGGTTCAGCTAATGGTAACTGACAGTGAATTATCAGATCAGTTTTCAATTGATACTGTAGGTAGTCATGGAGCTATTAAATGTAAAGGCATGACAATGGAGTATCAAGTGAGTCATTTGTGTGATTATGCAATTATTTTATCAATGCATGAAAAGTTCTTGATTATTATCATTCAGAGACTCTATAAGCTTGTAAAAATAATAAAGTGTATTTAATTTTTCTATTCTCAGGTTGGTGTGACCATAGACTTGAGTAGTTTTAACCTTACAAGAATTGTGACATTTACTCCTTTTTATATAATAAATAACAAAAGTAAATATCGTGTAAAAATATCAGAAGAGGGAAATGAAAAATGGATCTCTCTTGATTTGGAGCAGGTAGGTGGATGAACTTCAAATTTACCTCTTTTGATGATGGTTTGTTAACATGAACAACTTATTCAGAATTTTTTCTTTCTATAAACTACCTCTTATGTCAGACTATTGTATACCAGTATAAAGTAGAAGAATACTATTATTGTTATTTTTTTGGGTAGGGCAATGTGGGTTAAGTGACTTGCCTATGTTCACACAGCTAGTGTCAGGTGCCTAAGACTGGATTTGAACTCAGGTCCTCCTGGATCCAGGGCCGGTGCTTTATCCACTGTGCTACCTAACTGCCCCAAGAATACTATTCTTTATTATTCCTCTACTAAGTTTGAAACAAAGCATAGATGACAACATATTGGGCAGCTAGGCGGTACAGTGGACAAAGTGCCAGACTTGGAATCAGGAAGCCTCGAGTTTAGATCCAGCCTCAGACACTTACTTAGTTGTTTGACCCTGGGCAAATCACTTAACCCTATTTGCCTTGGTTTCTTCATCTGTAAAATGAACTGGAGAAGGAAATGGCCAACCACTCTAGTATTTTGCTAAGAAAACCCTAAATGGGTCATGAAGAATTGGACATGGGTAAAAAATGACTAAGAAACAGCAGCAACAAAGATGACAAGATTAAGTGAGACAATAAAAGATATCATTATTGTGTATGTGTTTGCTGTTCTGAACTATGAATAATCAAAATGTCCTATGAATTATTGATTTCGCATTTTTGTCATTCGTTAATATTATCTAAGTCAAAATAAATTAGAAAAATAATTTCAGCTCATTTTTATAGTGCTTTAAAATGTGCAAAGTGCTTTCTTCATAGCATAACAAGTACAAGTATTGATAATCTCATTTTACACATGCGGGAAATTTATCTCTAAGAAGTTATGTAACTAACTCATGCTCACACAACTATTAGCTAGTGTCTGAACCTAGTTTCAAACCCAGGTCTTTTGACTCTCTACCCACTACAAAATATTTTTGCACTCAAATGAAAGAAGACACTGAGTATAATTATAGAAGCTCTGTTCAAATAACCACCCACTTGAAAAAAGGGAAACTGGATGAAAATTAAGACTCCTTAACTATTTTATTATAGGTCACTATAATAATGTAAGGACAGCAAGAGTCCCTTACTCATATCAACTAGTCAGCATTTCATCTCCTTGCTTATTGATCACTCACTAAGTATTTGTTGTCCTTACTCTGGGCCAGGCTCTGAGAGAAAGAGTGGGACAAAATTCTCCTTTCCAAGTGTGTCATGTGGGAGGTGGTATTTGAACTGAGTTTGGAATGAGACTAGAAATCATATGAGATGAAAATGAGGAAGGAAATACATGATGACGTTATGCAACTCTGCCTCACTTAAATCCAATTCAGAGCTAAGTCATCACCCCATGATGTCATTGGTCCTCTTTGGAAAAAAAGGACAAACAACAACAGTGTTTTAGGCATCTTACATGGCCTATGTGTAACGATTGGAATAACGCCAGCTGCTGGAGACTTACTGTAGAAGAGTTCCGCCCATGAAGCGAAGGTCTTTGAGGGCAAGACCAGGAGTCTTTTCTTTGGCGTCAGGAAGTGATGCGGGCTAGTGGGAGGAGGAAGGAAGAGACTGGCGCTCAGTCTCATGCTCTTTCCTTTGTGCTCTGGCGGAGAGCGGAGCTAGAAATGTGCTCTCCCTTTAATAGATAGATGAATCTAGGCCTTTCTCTCTCTCTTTACCAAATTCTTATTCTCCTTAATAAATGCTTAAAAGTCTAACTCTTGCTAAAGCTTATAATTTATTGGCGACCACTCATTAGATATTTTAGACAGACTAGCTAGAATTTTAGCCCTTAACATATGTAAAGGCAGCACTGAGATAGAAGATGGAAAGTCCTGTTTGAGGGATGGCAGGTATACTAGCTTGTCTAGACTGAAGTGTCTTAACAGGAGTAATGTATGATAAGACTGGGAAAGTAGGGTTATGAAGAGTTTTAAATAACAAGCAGGAGTTTCTATTTGAGTTTATCAGGCGTGACTGGAGTTTATTGAATAGGTGAATGAATGAAAAAATATTTAAGTGCCTACTATGTGCAAAGCACTGTGTGAAATGTTGAGGATACAAATAGAAAAATAACCTGCCCTCATGGAGCTCCTATTCCATGGAAGGGAGTTAATATATGCAGATGGTTTCAGCTGTAAGTTATATGGAAAAGCCTAGTCATTCTTTGTGTTTAATGGCAAGGTAGTGATAATACATCCTTTTGTGTCAGGGTGACTGTGGGGTTGGGCTTGTCTCCTGTATCAGCACAGCAGCTCCCTCCTTCTGACCTTCCAAGCTGTTCTTGGTTAGAAGATGATTTCATCACATTCTTCTGTGAGTTTTGCTGTTCCAGGCATTTTCCTATGGCCTTATTTGGATGTTTTTTGGAGTGATCGTGTCATGAGTTTGAGAGCTCACTACCTTTCCTCCGCCATCTTGGCTCCGCCAAGACATCCTTTTTAGTGTTATTTCAATGAATATTAAACCATATGAGAAGAGCATGTCAACTAAAGGCAATACTTAGAGCATAATTCCATTAGCAAGATCTTATACAGCAGGAAGGTGAAAGATTATAAATGGAATTATTTTTAAAAACAGGGAGAAAACTAGTCTATGGAGAGTTTAGCCTATTTCCTAACTATGTCCTATAATGAAAGTATCTCTAAATTTACCTACAACAGACAACAAACTCAAAAGGGTTCAAATCTGCTTCTCTTTACTGATCTGTTTTTGGCAGGTATGAGGATACACACATGTAGTCCTTCTGACTGGGGAGGCTGAAGCTGGTGATCATTTGAGTTTTGAGAGTTCTAAGCTGACAGTAGGGGAAAAACATTTGAGTGTCAACACTGTCATGCAGAAATGTGGTGAACCTCTTATTCGAATAAAGAGGGTCACTTGATTGCCTGAGGAAGGGCAAACTAACCTAGGTGAGAAAGACAGCAGGTTCAGGCTTCTGGGCTAATCAGAAGTGGGATGGGGTACTTTGGTGACCACTGCATTTCCAGCCTGGGCGAGATTAATAGACCCAGTCTCTTCTTCCTTCCCCCTCTCAGATCTGTTCTTATCTGTGATAATATTACAGTGTTACTAAATTGGATTTTACATCTTAAGTCCATGATGTTCTATGTGAGCCAATAGTAATGGAACTTAAGATAAAGTAGAGAATGTGGCTGGATATGACCAGCTGAAGAAAGCTGTACTGGAGACAAAATAAACTAAGAAGCTTTTAAGGATGATTTTTCTAGCTATTGCAGAGGAGAAAAATTGTTTTTAATGAAAAAAATTTTTAATAATTTCACAAAAATAAAGACAATTTGAAAAGGCATTACTTATTCATGTGCTCATTTTATCATCTTTATAAAATATTTATGAGAATTGTTAATTGAAGCGCTAAAGGTATAGCCCTGATTAAAAAGCAGTAGAAGAAGTAGTTTGCTAGATACCATTTGGGGAATTGCAACAGCACTTTTATGATCATCTGATGCTTACTGTGAGCTTTCTAGCCCCTTTCCCTTTATCATGCCCTCAGAATCACAGAGAGTAACATAAACCAACCTGGATTTTATCTGAGAATTTTATCAAGTCTACATTGTGTGAGCTAAAATGCATAAACTTTCAGGGTTCATGCATAGCCCAGGCCCCCTAGTGTATGTACACAGTATATCACATACATTGTCTCATGTCATTTTTCTTTATTCTCTTGGAGCTTAAAGCCCCACTCGGTGAATTCTTTCTATGTATTAACCCTTTCTTCTTCCTTGCCCCTCATGTGATGCTTGCAACTCTTACTCTTTTCTCCCCAAATGTCACACATACCACCTTCTCAGAGATGCTGCTTAAATTATTGTTTGTCAGGGTGCATGGCCCTAAGTATATCAAATTCACAATAAGTCTCCGTTATCAAGATAGTTTGTAGCTTCATTGTATTTGTATATCACTACCTGCGTTGATCTTTATTTCAACAGTGATCTAGCTAACTCTTACTTGTTACTGTCTCGGCACTATAGTGGTCAGATATATATATATATATATATATATATATATATATATATATATATATATATATACACACACACCTGTGTTCCAAATTGCTCTCCAGAATGGTTGGATCAGTTTACAACTCCACTAACAATGCATTAATGTTCCAATTTTTCCATATCTTATACAATATTTATTATTTCCCCTTCTTCTTATATTAGCTTATCTGATAGGTAGGAGGTGGTACCTCAGAGTTGTTTTAATTTGCATTTCTCTCTCTAATCAGTAGTGATTTAGAGCATTTTTTCATATGGTAATAGATAACTTTGATTTCTTCATCTGAAAACTGCCTGTTCATATCCTTTAACCATCTCCCAGTTGGGGAATGACTTGTATTATAAATTTGATTTAGTTCTCTATTAGAAATGAAACCTTTATCAGAAACACTGGCTGTAAAAATTGTTTCCTAGCTTTCTGCTTTTCTTCTAATCTTTTGTTTTTGTAAAAACCTTTTTAATTTAATGTAATCAAAATGTTTGATTTATAATATAGTTTTAGATTTGGTATAGCTAGCCCAATTTCCTATGCATTTTTTTCATTGGTTCCCTTGATATTCTTGACGTTTTGTTCTTCCAGATGAATTTTCTTATTTTTTCTAGCTCTATAAAATAATTTTAGGTAGTTATATTGGTATGGCACTGAACAACTAAATTAATTTAGGTAGAATTGTCATTTTTATTACATTAGCTTGGCCTATCCATGAGTAATTGATATTTTCCCAATTATTTAGATCTGACTTTATTTGTGCAAAGTATTCGTAATTGTGTTTGTATTGTTCCTAGGTTTGTCTTGGCAGGTAGACTACCAAATATTTTATATTGTCTACAGTTATTTTATTTTATTTTATTTTTTTAGTGAGGCAGTTGGGATTAAGTGACTTGCCCAGGGTCACACAGCTAGTGAGTGTTAAGTGTCTGAGGCGGGATTTGAACTCAGGTACTCCTGACTCCAGGGCCAGTGCTCTATCCACTGCGCCACCTAGCTGCCCCTACAGTTATTTTAAATGGAATTTCCCTTTCTATCTCTTGCTGTTGGGCTTTGTTGGTCATATATAGAACTGCTGATGATTTATGTGAATTTATTTCATCTCTTGCAACTTTGCTAAAGCTCAAATGGTCATTGTTTCAAGTAGTTTTTAGTTGATTCTCTAGGATTCTCAAAGTCTATCATCATAGTGATAGTTTTGTTACCTCCTTGTCTATTCTAATTCCTTCAGCTTTTTTTCTTCTCTTATTGCTAAAACTAACATCTCTAGTACAGTATTGAATAATAGAGGTGATATTGGACATCCCTGTTTCACCCTTGATCTTTTTGGGAATGCCTCTAACTTATCCCCATTACATATAATGTTTGTTGATGGTTTTATGTAGGTATTGCTTATAATTTTGAGGAAAGTTCCATTTATTCCTATGCTTCCTAGTACTTTTGAGTGCTATATTTTGTCAAAAGCTTTTTCTGCATCTATTGTGATAATCATTTGATCTCGGTTAGTTTTGCTAATGATGTGGTTGATTATGTTGATAGTTTTCCCAATGTTGAACCAGCCTTGCATTCCTGGTATCAGTTCCACCTGGTTATAGTATATTATCCTGGTGATAACTTGCTGTAATCTCTTTGCTAATATTTTATTTAAAATTTTTGCTTCAATATTCATTAGTGAAATCGGTCTATAACTTTCTTTCTCTGTTTTGGCTCTTTCTGGTTTAGGTATCAAAACCATATTTGTGTCATAAATGGAATTTGGTAGAATTCCTTCACCTATTTTTCCAGATAATTTATATAGTATTGGAATTAATTGTTCTGCAGATGGTAGAATTCATTTGTAAATCCATCTGGCCCTGGAGATTTTTTTCTTAAGGAGTTCATTGATGGCTTGTTCAATTTCTTTCCCTATAGTGGGAAAGACAAGAAGAAAAACAAGTCTTTGACTTCCACTTCTGTTATTCTGGGTAATTTATATTTTTGTAAATGTTCATGTATTTCCTTTAGATTGTCAAATTTATTGGCATGCAGTTGGGCAAAATAGCTCCTAATTATTGCTTTAATTTCCACTTCATTGGTAGTTAATTCCGATAATTTGCTTTTCTTTCTTTTAATCAAATGAACCAAAGGTTTATCTATTTTTTTTTTGATACTGGTAATTTGGTTCTATTTTCTCTCCTTTTTAAAATAAAATTAACCAAAGTTTTATCTATTTTATTGATTTTTTTCCATAAAACCATCTCTTAGCTTTACTTAGTAATTCTATAGTTTTCTTACTTTCAGTTTTATTAATCTATCCTTTGATTTTCAGAATTTCTAATTTAGTATTTAATTGGGGATTTTTAATTTGTTCTTTTCCTAGCCTTTTTACTTGCATGCCCAATTCATTGATTTACTCTCTATTTTATCCATGTAAGCATTTAGAAATATAAAATTTCCCCTGAGAACTGCCATGGCTGCATCCCATAAATTTTGTTGTCTAATTGTTGTCATTCTATTTGATGAAGTTATTGATTATTTCTATGATTTGTTGTTTGACCTACTCCGTCTTTAGAGTGAGATTATTTAGTTTCCAATTATTTTTTAGTCTTTCTTTCCATGGCATTTAATTACATGTAAAGGATGTATTTGCTATTTTTGCTTTTCTGCATTTGACTGTGATGTTTTTGGGCCCTAATACATGGTCAATTTTCACATAGGTCTTATGTGAAAAAGGTATATTTCTTTCTATCCCAATTCAATTTTTCCAGATGTCTGTCATATGTAACTTTTCTAAAATTCTATTCACCTTCTTAACTTCTTTCTTATTTATCTTGTGGTTAAATTTACTTAGTTCTGGGGTAGCTAAGTGGTGCAGTGGATAAAGCACTGGCCCTGGATTCAGGAAGACCTGAGTTCAAATACAGCCTGAGACATTTGACACGTACCAGCTGTGTGACCCTGGGCAAGTCACTTAACCCCAATTGCCTCACCCCCCAGAAAACAAAAACAAAATTTACTTAGTTTTGAGTGGGGGAGGTTGAGATCCCCCACTGGTATAATTTTATTGTCTATTTCCTTTTGTAAATCACTTAACTTCCCCTCTAAAAATTTGGATGCTATATCACTTGGTGCATATATGTTTATTAGTATTGATATTACTTCATTGTCTGTGGTACCTTTTACCAAGATGTAGTTTCCTTCCTTATCTCTTTTAATTATATCTCTTTTTGCTTTTGCTTTTGCTTTGTCTGCAATCAGGATTGCTACCCCTCCTTTTTTTACTTCTGCTGAAGCATAATATATTCTGCTCCCACCTTTTTTTTTCCTTTTCCTTTTCCTTTTCCTTTTTTTCTTTTCTTTTCTTTTTTTTTTTTTTGCAAGAAAATGAGGGTTAAGTGACTTGCCCAGGGTCACAGTGTAGCTAGTAAGTGTCAAGTGTCTGAGGCTGGATTTGAACTCGGGTCTTCCTGAATCCAGGGCCAGTGCTTTATCCACTGTCACCCAGCTGCCCCTGTCTGCTCCGACCTTTTACCTTTCCTTTGTGTGTATCTCTTTGCTTCAAATGTGTTTCATGTTAAACAACATATCACAGGATTCTGGTTTTTAATCCACTTTGCTATTTGCTTCCATTTTATGGGAGAGTTCATCCCATTCACATTCACAGTTATGATTGCTAACTGTGTATTTCCTTCCATCCTATTTTCTCCCTTGTTTATACTTTTTTCTCCCCTTTCACCCATACCAGAGTTTTGCTTCTGACCACTGCCTCCCTCAATCTGCTCTCCCTTTTATCAGCCCTTTCCCTTTTCTTTCCCTTTTGCTCTCCTACTTCTGCCCCATCCTTCTATCAGCCCCCCCACACACACACACACACTTTTCCCCTTACACTTCTAATTCCTTATAGGGTAAGAAAAATTTCTTTATCCAAATGAATGTGTATGTTATTCCCTCTTTGAGCCATATCCTATGATAGTAAGGTTGAAACAATGCTCTTCTTTTCCTTTGTTTTAATAGGTCTTTTGTACCTCTTCATGTGATGTAATTTAGTCCATTCCATCTCCTTTTTTTTCCTCCCCATATCATCCTCGTTTTCACCCCTTAATTTTTTATATCATCACATCAGAGTCAATTTATGCCTATTCCCCCTATGTATACTCCTTTTATCTGCCCAAATAGAGTATTATCTTCCCATGTAGGAATGTAAACAGTTTAGCCTTATTGAATAACATGGTTGTTTTTTGTTTTTTTTTTCTTATTTACCTTTTTATACTTCTCTTGAGTCTTGTATTTGAAGACCATATTTTCTGGTCATTTCTGGTCTTTTTTATCAGGAAAGCTTTAAAGTCTCTTATTCTACTGAATTCATCTTTTCCCTGAAAAATAATGTTCAATTTTTCTGGGTAGTTGATTCTTGGTTGCGATACCAGCTCCCCTGCTCTCTGGAATGTTGAAGCTGCCAGGTCCTGTGTAATCCTGATGGTGGCTCCATGATATTTGAAATTTTTTTTTCTGGCTACTTGTAGTATTTTCTGCTTCACCTGATAATTCTGGAATTTGGCTACAATATTCCTTGGAGTTTTCATCTGGGATCTTTTTCAGGAGGTGATCTTTGGATTCTTTCAATGATTATTTCATCCTCTGGTTCTAGAATATCAGGGCAGTTCTCCTTGATAATTTCCTGGAATATGGTTTCTAGACTCTTTTTTTTTATTATTATTATTATGGCTTTCAGGTAGTCCAATAATTCTTAAATTCTCTCCTGGATCTATTTTCCAGGTCAGTTGTCCTTCCAATGAGGTATTTCACATTTTCTTCTATTTTTTCATTCTTTTGAACATTTTTGACTGATTCCTGGTGTCTCATAGAATCATTAGCTTCCACCTGCCAGGTTCTAATTTTTAAGGTATTATTTTCTTCAGTAAGATTTTGTAGCTCCTTTTCCATTTGGTCAATTCTACTTTTTAAGGAGTTGTCTTCAGTGGATTTTTTATTTTTATTTGGCCAATTGTATTTTTCAAGGAATTGTTTTCTTCAGTCAATCTTTTTGCTTCCTTTTCCAAGCTGTTGACTCTTTTTTCTACAATTTTTTTTTGGCATAACTCTCATTTTTATCATTTCTTTTTTTATTTTTTTCTTCTACCTCTCTGATTTAAAATTTTTTTTTTGAGCTCTTCAATGAATGCTTTTTTTTGAGACCAATTCATCTTCCCCTTTGAGGCTTCACATATAGGCCTTTTGACAGTGTTGTCCTCATTTGAGTTTGTATTTTGGTCTTCCCTGTCATCATAGAAGCTTTCTATGGTAAGGGTTTTTTCTGTTTCTTATTCATATTTTTATCAATTTTTTTACTTAAAATTGAACTCTGCTCCTGGGGCACAGGTGTCACTGTTTTAATTTTCTTGTGCTGGGGGTCAGGGGTCTGATTACTCTCTGTTTTGGGATGGCTTACCCTAGTTGCACCTGTCCTGTGGGTGGTTCTCTAGTTGGCAGTTTGCCCTCATAGCCAGGGCTGGAGGGGGTGGTTCACAACTGGCCTGCTGCACCACCAGCCTGCTGAGCCAGGGCTGAGGGACCTCAGCTGCTGATCTGTGCTGTGGCCAAGAGCTGCTCCCTGACTTGCCCAGATACCTTCCCTGCTGTGCTGCACTACCCTTTTACCCAAGTGAAACAGACCTTTCCTGAAGCCTTTCTAAATGATCTCAAGGTAGAGGATTGTTTCTCTTTGTATTTTTGTAGGTTCTCTAGCTCCAGAATCTACTTAGAAGCTTGATTTAATGTTTCTGAGGGAAACTCAGGAGAGCTCAGGCAACTTCCTGGCTTCTCTCCGTCATCTTGGCTCTGTACCTTTTGCCAACTTTCTAAATTGTCTGGAGCTGGGAAATTATTTTTCCCTACCCTTTTGTTGCTTCTTTTGTTCTAGATTTCTTGGGAGCCATATTTTCAAGTTTTTCAGAGGAGAATTTGGGAGATCTAAGGTAAATTCCTACCTTTACTCCATCATCTCGGCTCTGCCTCTATTTGTAGATTTAAAAAAATAGATTAGATTTTATTTAATTTGGAAGATGTAACATACTTATTTGTAGACTAATCATTGGTTTTAAATATATATGTATACACAAACTTTTTTTTTCCTTTTTTAGTGTGTCCCCTTTTGGCCTGAAACAACTTCTAATAAACTGCTGATTCTAGTTGAAAACAGTGAAGATCCTCCAAAGAAGATACATTTTAACAAACAAGAAAATTGCATTTTACTGAATCTAGGCAATGAAGTAAGTGATTCTTTTAAAAAGTTATTAGAGAAATTACCATGTATACTTTTCCTTTGGCTTAAAAAATAATAGTATAATGTACGTTAATTTTAAAACTGTGTTTATTCCTCCCTCTTCAAAAATGAAACAGATTGACAGCTCTTGCCAGTATTCTTTCTTTCTTTCTTTCTTTCTTTCTTTCTTCCTTCCTTCCTTCCTTCCTTCCTTCCTTCCTTCCTTCCTTCCTTCCTTCCTTCCTTCCTTCCTTCCTTCCTTCCTTCCTTCCTTCCTTCCTTCCTTCCTTCCTTCCTTCCTTCCTTCCTTCCTTCCTTCCTTCCTTCCTTTCTCTCTCTCTCTCTCTCTCTCTCTCTTTCTTTCTTTCCTTTCTTTTTCTTGGTGAGGCAATTGGGGTTAAGTGACTTGCCCAGGGTCACACAGCTAGTGAGTGTTAAGTGTCTGAGGTCGGATTTGAACTCAGGTCCTCCTTACTCCAGGGCCGGTGCTCTGTCCACTGCACCACCTAGCTGCCCCTCTTGCCAGTATTTCTTAGACTACTTTGAAAAAAAAAACTAACTTCACCATCTTTTTTTAAAAATTGCATTTAAGTAGCAAATGTATGGATAGAAATTGGACATTTTAAATGTGACATCTAATTTACTATAATGTAATTATCATGACTATGTATGTGTATATACATAATAGATATATGTATATATGTGTATATATGAAAAAAGAATTTTATTTTCAATTTAAGCCACTGTTTTAATGCTACAATTATTTTGAAGAAAATTCTCATTCTAGAAAGAAATTTAAATGAGGTTTGTCACAGAATCTCTGAGTTATATACCAAAGACTTAAAAAGGAATGCTTAATAAGTTGATAGAATATCTAGCTTGCTTCAGATAGTAGTATATTATGGAAAATGTTAGATTAATTTTTGAGGCATCTAAACACCCTACCCTCTTTTCTTCTCCCTGTAATACTTTTAAAATTGATACAGTTTACCCCAAAGCTGTGTGGACAAAATTCTGTAAAGTATAAATCAATTAGTAATTAACTCTTCAGTGCCTATTTTGTGCTAGTCTTTGGAGATACAAAGACAGAAATTAAATTTCCTTCCCTCAAGGAACATAACATTCTAATGAGAGTGGTAACATGAGTACATACAACAAATATAAAGAAAACATAAACAAATAGAATATGGGGTAATTTGTGGAGACAGGCACTAGCAGATAGGTGAATCAGGAATGGGCCACATTTAAGGAGGCTGCATTTGAGTTGAGCTTTGAAGGAAATTAGAGATTCTAAGACAATCCTTCTATGGAAGGAGTGTATTCTAGGGATGAGAATGGCAGCAATGGGGCGAAGAATACACAGGTTTCTTTATACTGATGCCATAATGAAGATAGAGGGGAGAGAGAGAGAGAGAGAGTGTGTGTGTGTGTGTGTGTGTGTGTGTGTGTGTGTGTGTGTCTATAGATATAGATAGATATATAGCCTAAGTCTCTCAAACATTAAACAATTAAGACCATTCCGTATAACAATTGGAAAGTGGCTTTATTTGAGTTTGAGGAGTTTTTAAATGTGAAAAGACCTGATTAGTTTCTTATGTCCATTTCTATTCCTACATTTGGAGTCTGGAAGAGAGTGTGGCTGATGACTTTGTGCAACTCTGCTTCACTTAAATCCAATTCATTCACAAGCCAAGACTTGACCCACAATGTCCTTGGTCCTCTTTGAAAATGAAGTACTGATGGTGATAGACTTGGCTCTTTTTAGCAATGCAGCGATCCAAAACAGTTTCAAAGAACTTCATGA
Organism: Dromiciops gliroides; assembly: GCF_019393635.1. Lineage (NCBI taxonomy): Eukaryota > Metazoa > Chordata > Mammalia > Microbiotheria > Microbiotheriidae > Dromiciops > Dromiciops gliroides. The sequence goes on along the minus strand of NC_057861.1, from coordinate 612,522,629 downwards.
TAGAATATTTTCTCAACATCCAGAAGAAAGAACTGTGGGTTATGAATACAGATTGAACCATACAGTTTCTACTTTCGGGCTGTTTTTTTTTTTTATATTATTCCTTCTTTCTTGAGGTTTTTCCCTTGTGGTCTGATTCTTCTTTCACAATATGCCTAATGCAGAAATATGCTTAATATGATTGCACATATATTACCTAAAATAAAAAAGAAAATGAAGCACTCATAACAGTTCTGTATCCTCCACCTCCTACCTTCAAATATGAGCTTCTGATTAGTGAGTATTTACCATATGTAACTTTTACTCTTTTATTCTTTTTTTTTTTTTTTTTTGGTGAGGCAATTGGGGTTAAGTGACTTGCCCAGGGTCACACAGCTAGGAAGTGTTAAGTGTCTGAGGCCAGATTTGAACTCAGGTCCTCCTGAATCCAAGGCCAGTGCTCTATCCACAGTGCCATCTAGCTGCCCCGTAACTTTTATTCTGACAACCAACTGCCCAGCCACCCTTATGCCTTGCAGCTTCATAAAGCCTTTCCACTATGCCTTAATTCCTATTGTAGCCATGAGAACAGTACTTACCTGAACTGTGCTTTGAGGGAATCTTGGAGTTCTAATGTAGAGGTAAAGGAGAGAAGAGGGTATTATACCCATTGAGGTTTACCTTGCAAAGGTACAGAGGCTGAGGAATATCATTTTTGGGGAACAGTTAATAATCTAGTTTAACTAGAATAGAGGAGTATAATATGAAATAATAGAATATTACCTAAATACCCCACATCTTTTTTGGACAGCCTCCTTCCTAAGCCATACATCTTACTTGGAAAGTTATTTTTTATCCATCCAAATATAAAACATTTATCCCTATTCAGTTTTACCTCATTAAATTTGACCCTATGTACTAGTATATCAATATATTTCTTTTTTTTTAACCATAAAAGTATTTTATTATTTTCCAGTTACATGTAAAGATAGTTTTCTACATTTGTTTTCATAAGATTTTTAGTTCCAAATTTTTCTTCCTCCCTCCCTCTCCTCCCTCCTCCCCATGACAAAAAGCAATCTCTGTGTTACCTTTCTTTCTTCTGCAAATTGGATGTTTTGCTGTTCCTGCCTTTTTTCAAAGTCATTGTGTTCATTGTTAAACATTATAGAACAAAGCACAGAACCCTGTGGCAATCCCTAATTTGACATCAGACCTTTGATGGCTACCCTTGGGATCCAGTCATTCAACCAGTTCTGAATTTATCTATCACCTACTATTGTATAGCAAGCATCTCTCCATCTTTTCCACAGGACTTTAGTGAGAAACTGCCAGATGCTTTAAAATTTAGCTAAACTATTTCTACAAAATATTCCTGATATACCAGCCTTCTAACTTTGCCAATAAAGGAAAGAAGATTTGTGGTGGAATGTTGTTGCTGTTGAGTCATTTCAGTCATGTCTGACTCTCTGTGACCCCATTTGTCATATTCTTGGCAAAGGTACTGGAGTGGTTTGCCATTCCCTTCTTCAGCTCATTTTACAGTTGAGGAACTTGGGCAAATAGAGTTGAGTGACTTGCCTAGGGTCACACAGCTAGTAAGTGTCTGAAGCTGGATTTGAACTTAGGACTTCTTGACTCTAAGGCTGTCCATTGTGCCACCTAGCTGCCCTCACTGGTGTAATACAGAATAAGTATAATTTCTCTTTGATGTGATAGTCCTTAGAAGTGTTTGAAATTGACAGTCATGTCTCCTTCTATCCAACATGCTAAAATAGCTTCAGTTTCTTTAGGTTGTGTGTGTGTGCGTGTGTGTGTGTGTAAACCTTTTTGTGTCTAACTGGTCCCTGAGGTTCCCTGATGCTATCATAACTAATTCTTTTTTTCCCCCTGACACTTCAGCATACCAATGTGTTTTGATATTAAAATGCCTTGTATGCCAACATAGTCCTTATAAATGATATTGTTAAATGTAACAAAATTATTTTAGTTTTTTTTAGCAATCATATTACATTATTAGTTTGTATCGAGTTTATAGTCAGTCAAAACCTTTAGAACTTTTACAGGTTATCTATGTTTAAGCTAGTACTTCCCACTGCTGTAATTTACTTATTTCAACTTAAATTTAATATGGAACATTTATCCTCATTATATTTTACTTTATTAGTAGTTTCAGGGGGCAGCTAGGTGGCGCAGTAGATAAAGCACTAGCCTTGGATTCAGGAGGACCTGAGTTCAAATCCAGCTTCAGACACTTGACACTTACTAGCTGTGTGACCCTGGGCAATTCACTTAGCCCTCATTGCCCTGAAAAGAAAAAAGAAAGAAAAGAAAAGAAAGAAAGTAGTTTCAGCTTGTTAATATAATCAGCACTGAAATAGTTCTTCTCATCTTTTCTTTTCTCTGTGGCTCCTCAAAGATTACTGGTAGTGTTCTATAATCACATTTTCCAGTTCTTTGAGTATCTTAAGGTATAAATTTGTTTGGCCCTAGAGACATGAACAGATTTACAGTCACTGGATGTTCTTTTTCTAATTTCTCTCCTACTTTTGTTTAAAGTTATCTCTACTAATGATACTAATTTTTTCCTAGCTAGTTGATCATTTCCCTCACTTCAGAAAAGATGAAAGCAAAGTAGAAATTGAGAAATTGGTCACTACCATTTACATTTTCTTTTCTAAGCAACAGAAATCTCCTCTTTGTTTTGCTCCTAAAATGGCTCAAACACCCATTTTTGTTGTCCTGAGGTCTGCTGTTTTATTTTTTCCCATCTCAACCCCTTGCAATCTGACTTGTAACCTCATCACTTAGTTGAAATTTCTCTCTCCAAAGTTACCAGTGATCTATTTATTGCTAAATATAATGACCTTTTTTTCTTAATACTCAGCCCACAAACTTTGTGCTGCATTTTACCACCTCTTTCTAGATACTTTCTCTTCTTTGGATTTTCATGACACCTGTTCTGTTTTTGTTATTTTCCACATACAGTCATTCCTCAGCATTTGTGCATTTAACTTTTGTGACTTCAAGCATTCATGTGATTTTATTAATAACTTTATATTCACTTTTGTGTTGGCAACAGTGTACATTCATTACTATGCACAAAGAGAAGGGAAAAAAGTTACTATACAAGTTTATGGAGAAGCTAGTATCCTCCTATCACTGGTCTTTTTCTGTTGAAGTCATCACCATCTTTCAACTTACCTAAATTACCAACTTTGATATTATTCTTGACTCTGTACTATCCCTTACCCCATATACCCAGTCACTTAATGCTAAGAGTATTTAAATCTGCTTCCAAAAGCTCTTTCACATTTACCCTTATCTCTGTTCACACTACTGCCAACCTAGTTTAGGTCCTCATCCTCTCTTGTGTGCACTATTAGAAGAGCTACCTAATTGGTCTTCTTGTCTCTAGGCTTCCTCTTCATAAATCAGTCCTCCACAAAGCTTTCAAAGTGATTTTCCTCAAGCATTGCTCTGACCATGTCACCTCCATGCTCAATAAATTCCTCTAGTTCTTTATTGGTTCTAGAAGCAAATATTACTTCCTTTGTTTCACTCTTAAAGCCTTTCATAACCTGGCTCCATACTGTTTTTCCAGGCTTATTACACATCACTTTGTTTTTCAAAAGAAGAGCTTACTTGGTCCAAGTAAGTTGACCTTCTTATACTTCCTAACATGTAGCACTCTTAGTTCTGATCTCTTTGTCTTTCCACTGACAATCCATTATGCCTAGAATATTCTGCTTCAGTTTTGCCCCTTAGAATCGTTAGTCCTTTAAATTATCTCAGCTTAAGCACCACTTCCTACATAAGGCCATTCCTGATTTCCTCCAGCTTCTAGTTCTCCTCCCCTATCCTCAGCAAAATTAAATTGTACTTACTCAGTTATACATTTTGTATATATTGTCCTTTCTGACAGAATATAAACTCCTTGAGAACAGAAGCTATTTCATCTTTGTCTCTATGTCCCTATCACTTATCCCTGTGTTTGATGAATGCTAATACATGCTTATTGATGAATTAAAAATGGGGGAGGGGCAGTGATATTTTGTATCATTCACTTACCAGTAAACAGTCTCTACCTAATACCTTCTCATTATACTTATACTGATTTTGTCCGACAGAACACTTAAGTTTAAAATTGTGTTTTACTATTTCTTTCCATTTCTATTAGACTAATCTCCTTGAGAGCAGTGAGTGGCTTTGTCTTTCTCATATGACATGGACTCAAGAACCATCACTATCAATGATGCTCCTCTAGACACTCATCATTCTTAAGCTATGCTACTCAGAGCTGACCACAATGTTTGACATGTGCTTTCTCATCCTTGGTTGACATATCATACTGCTGAGTTGAATTGAGTTTGTAGGCCACCAAAGCCCCCAAGATCTTTTTCAGACAAACTACTGTCTAACTATGACTCACTAATGTCTTAAGTCATTTAGACTTTGAATTTGGACTTATGGCCCATGTTTTTCAGTTTTATGTATGTCACATTTTAATTTTCCACCTTTTCTTGGTTTTCATAGTTAAATTTAATGATAGCATTAGCCTTTTGATGTGTGATATCCTTCTCCCTTTCTGGTAGTTTAAAGGATGTTGTTTGCTTTCAGTTGAAATGCTAAATTTAAACATTTTTTTTTCTGAAATTTTGCTACTTATTTGAACTTAGAATATTTTTGTAATAAAATTTTTGAATACTTTAAAACTAATTCTGGCAAGTATTTTCCATGAATAGTGATGACAAACTTTTTTTCTTTTGGTGAAATCCCAGAAAGTCTAATGTTGCTGTTCCTTAATCCATCTTTCAGACATGTCAGATGAATGAATAAATGACCAAAAAATGATTTATTAAGCACTTATTATGTCCTATACACTGTGCTGAGTGCTAGAAATATAAAAAAAGAGAGTGTTTTCTGCCCTCAAGTTTCATTGGGTAGTGGTTGTCACAGAAATAAATCTTGGCCTGAGGAGCCAGAGATGAATAGGGCAGTGAATTAAGGTACCCTTTCCAGATGCAGTGATGTTATTTATTGGACTGTTTTGGCCAAAGAAAAAGGAGATTAGGAGCTGCTATAAATATTTTTGTACAAATAGGTATTTTTCTCTTTTGGGGTATGTCTTTGGGATATAAACCCAGCAGTGGTATTGCTGGGTCAAAGGGTATGCACAGTTCTCTAGCCCTTTCTGCATGCTTCCAGGTTGCTCTCCAGAATGGTTGGATCTTTTCATAACTCCACCAACAGTTGATTAACGTCCCAGCTTTCCCGCATCCCTTCCAACATCCAACATTTTCCATTTTTGTTCTTTTTGCCACCCTGATAGGTTTGAGGTCATACCTCAGAGTTGTTTTAATTTGCATTTCTCTGAACAGTAGTGATCTAGAGCATTTTTTCATATGATTATAGCTAACTTTGGTTTCTTTGTCTGAAAACTTCCTGTTCCTATACTTTGATCATTTTTCAATTGGGGGCAATGAGGGTTAAGTGACTTGCCCAGGGTCACACAGCTAGTAAGTGTCAAGTGTCTGAGGCTGGATTTGAACTCAGGTCCTCCTGAATCCAAGACTGGTGCTTTATCCACTGCACCACTTAGGTGCCCCTCCATACTCTCTTAATTTGCTTATTGTATCATCCTTTATGTGTAAATCCTGTACCCATTTTGACCTTATTTTATTATGCATTATGAGATGTTGTTCTATACCTAGATCCTGCCGTACTGTTTTCCAGTTTTCCCAGCAGTTTTTGTCAAATAACGAGTTTCTGTTCCAAGAGCTTGGATCTTTGGGTTTGTCATGTACTAGATTACTATTGTCATATATAGTGTAATTTCTATCTGTTCTATTCCACCTATCCAGCTCTCTATTTCTTAGCTAATATCAGATTGTTCTGATAATTATTGCACTACTCTTGGGTTTCTATTCTCTGTTAACAATTATCTACATTGTTTCTCATTCTCTTCAAGTCATTAGGTTCTGGGTGTGGTCTCAGCTTTCATTTTGTTGCTTTGCCATTTTGACTTCAAATAAACTAACTCCTTTTTAATTCTACTCAGTTATTTTCAAGTTTACTATTATTCTATACTGATAGTAGTTCTCATTTGTTTTCTCATTTATTTCTTTAATAAATTATCAGTTCTAGCCTTGTTTCCTCCTACGATTCGTTTTAGGAGTATTATAGACTCTAGATCTGGAAGGGATCTTTAGAGGTAGGTCATGTAATCCAAACCCCTTAACTAAGAAATTGAGTCACAGAGAAATTACCCAACAACAACAAGGTAAAATGGGAGACGAAACTGAGATCTTCTAGCTTCAAAATCAGTGCTATTTCTGAGACCCCTTCTTTTAATTTCACTATTGATTTTCTTACTTATTTTAACTTTCTTTTAAATCTTTGGAATCTTTCAGTTATCTAGCTGAAGAAACCTTAAAATTCCTTGTGTTATTTATTTTAGCATGCTTTTATTTTTGATTCATAGTTACCCAAATTGGATGTTTTAGAATTTTCCTTTGGTTGTTTATTGTCTTTTATGATATACTTTCATTTTCTCTTGTGAAATTAAAAAAATAATTTTATTTTATGTCTTTCTATTCTCATTTTTTCAATGTTTTTTGAGCATCTCTCAGCAGCTCCTCTACTGTCATCATCTTGAAAGTTCTATTCAAGGTGCTATCATTGACAGTAACAATTTTTTGTTTTCATGTTTGATAGCTTGGAGGAATTATAGTACAAGTTCACATGGCTGAGCACTCTACAATTATTACATTTATGGATTATCATGATGGATCTGCTACATTCCTTTTAATAAATCACACCAAGGATGAGATGGTTGAATATAAACAAAGGTAAGTTATTCATAAATATAAGTGCTGCCTGGTTTATTACAAAAGACAAAAAAAAAAGACAGTGAACCTGTTATAATCCCTCACTTTGATAGGGTGAAAGAAACATGTTTAATGATGGATCATAAACTGTGTGAAAGGGAAGTTAGTTTGAGAGAAATCTGGAAAGATAAGTTCCTCCCAAATTCAATAGTTCACTTCAACAGATTTTCATTAAGTACCTATTTTGTGTGAGGTACTTTACTATTTGCTAGGTAGGCATGAGGAAAGAAAAGTGAAGCAGTTTATGCCCTCAAGAAGTTTACATTCTCCTTGTGGAAGGGGAAAATATGTACAAAGATAAGAAAACAACAAAGTATATGCAAAGTAGAGTGTACTAACAGCCATGGTTGAGGTTTTATAGGAAAGAACTCATGGAAGGAGGCGCTACTGTGAGGCAAGATATCTCAGCTAACTGTGTAAAGTCATGTAAATGGGAAATGGCTTAATGTATATAAGGAACAACTAATAGACCAGTTTAATGAGAATGGAGAATGTGGACAGGAGAGTAAGATAAATGAAAATTAGACAGCTAAGAAGGAGCCTGACTGTTAAAATCACTTACTGCCAGACTACATATTTTGTATTTAATCCTAGAAGTCATAGGGGGCCACTAATAATTTTTTTTCGGGTGAGACAATTGGGGCTAAGTGACTTGCCCAAGGTCACACAGCTAGTTAAGTGTCAAGTGTCTGAGGCCAAATTTGAACTCAGGTCCTCCTGAATCCAGGGCCAGTGCTCTATCCACTATACCACCTAGCTGCCCCCATAATAATTTTTAAGAAGGGGAATGACATGGTTGTGTGTGTGTGTGTGTGCGTGCAAGTGCAAGAGAGAGAGACAAGACTCAGAGTAAAAGATGATTCCAAGGTTGTGAGCCAACCTAAATGGTACCCTGAGCAAAAATGGTTTAATTTGGTGGAAGCATAGGTTCTAGAGAAAAAAATATTCTGTTTTTAATAAATTGTATTGAAAATACCTATAGGACATCTAAAAAGTGCTTATAGATGTAAAGGTAGGGATTGGTAATGTGGGGCTGGAATTCAAGGAAGATTTCGGCAAGATCTGAGATCAGGAAATAGTTTGTATGTAGATGTTGAAATCACCAAGGGAAAGGATGTAGAAATAGAAAACAATATGCAAGAGCAAGACGATGATCCAGTAAAGAGGCTGAAAGGGCATAGTCTTGCAGGTAGTAAGAAAACTAGGAATAATATTATGGAAGCTAAGGAAGGTGAAAGTTTCTAGGAAAAGAGAGGGATCACTGTCAAAAGTTGCAAGGGAGGGGTTTAAATAAAATAAACAATCTTAGAGACAGCAGTTTCAGTTGAATGATGGGATTGGAAATCAGATAACAAAAACTAAGAATAGATTGAGGGTGGATAGATTAAGAAAATGGGTTTGATGGCAGTAGATGTTGCCTTCTTAGAGTTTGGGTAGGGATTGGAGAAGAGAAGATAATTTGAGGGGATGGCAGAGTTATATGAAGGACTTTTAAGGATCTGAGAGACCTCTACCAAGTCTTCCTCCAATGCCTTATTATAATAGAGAGGGAGAGAGTTGTAAGAGTGACATGGTTTTTAGACCTTCTACAAACATTAATTTAACAGTGACTACTCTAAACTTGAGATTCTGTCCCATGACCAACATGTAAATATACTGCTGGCACAATTCAGTCATGGCAGTCTTCACATTCACTATAAACAAAACAAGAAAACATTTTATAGCTGAATGAAGAGCTGGCTCATAGGTCTCCTTGGAGAAGTAAATAAAGGAGTTGGTACAATTTTATTGTATCTTCAGAGGCAACAAGAAACATTTTTAATGAGATGTTTAATGATTTCCAAGTGCAATGCTTGCAAGTATTTACAATAATACCATCATGAAAATAATTACTGTTTATATATCAGTGTCCAAATGATTATGAAATAGAGAAACTGTACAAAGAACTTGATAAACCCCTTCAAATTAAATCAACATATACTGTGATACTCATTGACTTAAGGGCAAAGGTCAAAATAAGGATAGCAAAAATGAGCACCAGAGGTGTAAGGAATGAGAGAGGCCAAAACCAGAAGCATCAGAGACCTGACACCCATGTATTTAGTTTATTTTAGAAAAGGATTCAAAGGGGCAGCTAAGTGGAGCAGTGGATAGAGCACCGGCCCTGGAGGCAGAAGGACCTGAATTCAAAACCGGCCTCAGACACTTGATACTAGCTGCGTGACCTTGGGCAAATCACTTAACCCCAGTTGCCTCACAATGCCCGCCCCCCCCCCCCAAAAAAAAAAAAAAGAAAAAAGAAAAGGATTCAAAGGTACTAGACATGGAAAGTGCCAAGTAATGTCACAAAAAGTGAAATTGCTTTTATTTTATGAGACGAGATGACTTTTTCTTGTCTTGAATCAGGGATATGTGCAGATGATTAGTTTCTTAGGGCAGAGATCAAAGTAAGTTTGCTCTATTTAAAAGAGTTATTGATGGTGAAAATTGAATGTGGATGGAAGAAATGACATTGACACAACTGATGTAGGGTAAATCAGTTGAATAATTAAGAGTTAAAGAGCCTTAATATAATAAGTACTGCACATCATTTTCAAAGCTACTCTGCTTTCCATGGTTCCTTCTAAATTTTCTTTTATTCTCCACTGTGTCCTTTTTATATTTTTTTCCCTTCCTCCCCACGCTTTCCTTAGACACAAATATGTAAAACCATATTATACATACTTCTACTTAGCAGTTATTTTTCTGGAAGTAGCTAACATCTTCATAGGTCATTTGTAATTGATTTGAGTATTTATAATACTCAAAATGACTTAGTTGCTCAAAGTTGTTCTTAAAACAATTCTGTTGTTACTGTATACATTGTTATCTTGATTCTATTCATTTTGCTTTTATTTCATGCAAGAAAAACCCACCTTCAAATCAGTTGGCCAATTAGATTGGAATGGTACTGACCAATTAGATTTGTTTGATGTGTACTGACCCAGTTATAGTTGATTGATGTATAAAGACCCACCTCTTATTGAAAAGGGATAAAAAACATGGACAGGTAGCCATGTTGGGTCTCACTTGGAATCACATGCTCACTTTAGTGGACCACATGTACTGTCTTGGGAACACAAGAAGCTTGGTCAGTCCCTTATTGGTAGAAATTGATAAATTAATAATATGCTTACCCATTTATTTAACCATCATGCCACAACTCATTTAGCCATTCCTCATTTGATGGTCATCCCTGCAGTTTCCAGATCTTTGCCACAACAAAAAGAACTATAAATATTTTAGAACATATAAGGTCTTTTCCTTTTTCCTTAATCATCTTGGGATAGAGACCTAATAGGATATTGCTAGGTCAAAGGGTATAGACAGTTTAATAATTCCATGGCATAATTCCAAATTGCTCTCCAAAATGGTTGGATTACTTCACAGTTCCAGCAACAGTGAGTTAGTGTCCCAGTTTTTCCACATCCCCTCCAACATTTGTTGCTTTCCCTTTCAATCATTTTAGCCAATCTGATAGGTGTAAAATAGTATCTCGTGGTTGTTTTAATTTGTGTTTCTCTGATCAATAACGATTTAGAACATTTTTCACATAACTATAAATTATTTTGATTTCTTCATTGTAAAACTGCCTATTCATAGCCTTTAAACATTTGTCAATTGGGGAATCACTCATATTCTTGTAGATTTGACAAAGTTCCTCATATATTTGAAATATGAGACCTTTATCTGAGAAACTGTCTATAAAAATTTCCCCCCAGTTTTCTGCTTTCCTTCTGATCTTGGCTACATTGGTTTTATTTGTACCAAACTGTTTTAATTTAATGTAATTAAAATTATCTATTTTATGCTTCACAGTTTTCTTGATCTCTTGTTTTTTCATAAATTGCTCTCCTATCCTTAAGTCTGATAGGTAATATATTCCATGTTCTTTTGATTTCCCTTTATATCTAATTCCTGTATCCATTTTGACCTAATCTTGGTCTATGCCCAATTTCTGCCATACTGCTTTCAGCCTTCCTTATTATTATTATTATTATTATTATTATTATTTACCAAATAATGAATTCTTAACCCCAAAACTTAAGTATTTACACTCATTAAACACAAGATTACTTTATTTATTTATTTATTTATTTGCTGCCATAAACTGTATGTCTATTCTGTTCCACTGATCTACCTTTCTATTTCTTAGGCAATAGCAGATAGTTTTGATAATTACTGCCTCATATTATAGTTTAAGATCTGGTACTGTTAAACCTCTTTACATTTTTACATTAGTTCCTTAGATATTGTTGACTTTTTGTTCTTCCAAATAAATTTTGTATTATTTTTTTCTAGCTCAGTAAAATAATTTTTTTGGTAATTTAATTGGGATGGCATTGAATTAATAGATTAATTTAGGTAATATTGTCATTTTTATTATATTGGTCCTTCCCTACCCTTGTTATTAATATTTCTCTAATTATTTAAATCTGATTATATTTGTATAATACGTTTTTTATGATTTTGTTCATATAGTTCCTGGATTTGTTTTGGTAGTTATACTTCCAGGTATTTGATACTATCTATAGTTGTTTTGTTTTGTTTTGTTTTTGTTTTTGTTTTTAGTAAGGCAATTGGGGTTAAGTGACTTGCCCAGGGTCACACAGCTAGTAAGTGTTAAGTGTCTGAGGCCAGATTTGAACTCAGGTACTCCTGAATCCAGGGCCAGTGCTCTATCCACTGCGCCATCTAGCTGCCCCTAGAGTTATTTTAAATGGGGTATTCTTACTATCTCTTGTAAGATTTCGTTGGTGATGCTGATATGCGTTTACTTTATATCCTGCTACTCACTAAAATTCTTAGTTCAACTCACATTTTCATTGACTCTTTAGGATGTTCTAAATTATATCATCTTCAAACAGAGATGGTTTAATTATCTCCTTGCCTGTTCTTATTCTTTCAATTTATTTTTCTTCTCTTATTGTTATTGCTAGGATTTCTAATACAATATTGAATAATATTGTTTCAGTCCTGATCTTAATAGGAAGGCTTTTAGCTTATCCCCATTAAAAACAATGCTTGCTTCTTTTTGCGATGGCAAAGAATTGGAAATTGAGGGGATGCCCATCACTTGGGTAATGGCTGAACAATTTTTGGGAAATGAATTTAATAATGGAATACTATTGTGCAGTAAGAAATGATGAGCAAGCAGATTTCAGAAAACCCTTCAGACTTATATGAACTCATGCTGAGTGAAGTGAGCACAACCAAGAGAATGTTATACGCAATAAAAGCAACATTGTGTAATGATTAGCTGTGATAGACTTATCTCTTCTCAGTAACATAGTGATCCAAGACAGTTCCAGAATTGTCATTTTTATTATATTCCCTTGACCTACCCATGAGCAGTTAATATCTTTCCATTTGTTTAGATCTGATTTTATTTGTATGAAAAGTGTTTTGCAGTTGTGTTCATATAGTTCCTTGTTTTGTCTTGGTAGGCAGACTCCCACATACTCATTTTAAATTTTACTTTAGTTTTGTTTAATTTTATTTAATTTTATTTTTAGCAGCTTTTTATTGTTGTCAGGTTCTAGTCCTTTCAGGGGCCCAACCTCAGGCACTTCTTTATACCCCTAAGCCACAGTTAGGGTTTTCTAACCCCCAGACATGCTGTCCTTCAAAGGCTTTTGCTCCCTGTAGTCAAGTACAGAACTACACCTTAGTTTGGCAATAATTAGGAAGGAAGTTAGGGCAGCTAGGTCGTGCCATGGATAGAGCAAACTTATGCTTTCCTCTTTGCCCTGGAACCAAAACCAGGACTTCCAGTTGACTGTCAGTGCCCAGAGCCAGCAGGGACCCCACTTCTCTGCTACCTTTCTCTCACCAGGTGTGTACTTGCTCCTTCCTTCCCATAGCGGCAGTGCTGAATATTGTATGCTCAGCACAGCTAGGCTGGGGATACAGAGAGGGTCCTTCAATCTAACTCTCTTCAGCTTTCCCAGCCCTACTCAGTCCAGGAGGTAAAAGTTCCTGGGGCTGAGGTGGTCCAGCTGCTCCTAGAACTTGTTGTTTGTTGATACAGCAGAGTCTTCCTGGAGTCATTTGTACTCGAGTGGAGCCAAACCTGTACCTGGAGGTCCATTCTTTCCTGAGGTCCTTTCAAGTTATCTTAGGAGGGCAACTGATTTATGCAGATGTTTGCTCTGAGTTCACTTTAAGGTCATGTTCTGTCTTGTTTGGGGCGGGGGAGGGGACCGCAGAGAAGGGAATGTGGAGAGCCTGGTATTTTCCGACCTACTCTGCCATCTTCTCTGTTTGCAAAATGTTACAGAGAAGGATGGTAGAGACTGAGCCGTAGAAGGAAAACCCAATTTAAAGAATTCTTGGGGAAAGTCTCATCCAAGCAGAGTCATCCCAAAGGCATACTTTAGGGTAAAAATGGGAAGAGAACAAAAAAAAAATAGAAAAGGTTTTTGTTGTTGCTGTTGTTATTGTGGTGGTGGTGGTAGTGGTGCTGTCATACTATCAAACTCTTATCAACATGAAGGACAGACAACATTTTGACTCTAGCATCACAATTCAAGCTATGCTTATAGAAGAGATAATGACACTAAGAAAACACAGATGAGAAAACCAACTAAACTAGATCAAGTGTACACAATGGCAATTCATGTTCAGTGATGCATAAAGGCAATGAAAGATCAATTCTCTAGGTATCAGAAGAAGGAGACTATGCAAAAGGCATAGAAAAATAAGATAACATTCAAGAGAAGAAGAAGGTTGTCAGCAGTATAAAGTGCTACGGAGAGGGCAAGAAAGATGAGCACTGCGAAAAGGCTACTAGATTTGGCAATTAAGAGCTCATTGATTACTTAGGAGAGAATAGTTTCTTTCGAATAACGAGGGTGACAACCATATTGCAGAGGGTATGGAACACTGAGAGTAACAGAGGCATTGGATTTAGATGCCTTTTTCAAGGAGTTTAGCTAAGAGAGAGAAGAAATAAAGGAAGATGGATCAAATGAAGGGTTCTTTTGCTTTTTTTTTTTAAGTAAAGAAGTTTGTACATGTTTGTAGGTAGCAGGGAAGAAGTCAGTAAAGAGGAGATTGAAGATTGGAGAGAGTGAATGGGGATTATATGAAGGCAGTTTGCTAGAGAAGATAGATGGGGATTGGATCAAGGGTAAGTGAAGAAGGATTGCCTTGACCAAGAGAAGGGCTCCCTGTTAATCAATGACAAGTCAGGGAGAAGATGATGGGTGATGAGGTCATGGAATATGAGATGAGAAGGAAAAAAGGAATTTGTGGCAGATGTCTTCAGTGTTGTAGGTAAATTATGAGGAGAGGTCCTTAGCTAAAACCATGGAAATAGAATTGCTTTAGAAGCCTGGAGGAGAAGAAAGTTTGAAATAATAGATGTAGTATGATAGAAAATTGATCAAAGACAAGTGAGCAAGCATTTATTAATTGTCTGTTATATGCTAGATACCACTAAACCCTGGGAATATAAAGATATACCAGTGAGACCCTGCTCTTAAGGAGCTTACAATCTGGTGGGGGAAGACAACTTGCACATAACTGTATTCAAACAAGATATATATTGGTTAAAGTGGAGATAATCTCAGAGGAAAAGGACTAAGATTAGAACTTTTGCTGACATCTATAGAAAGCCAGAAGGCAGCGATGAAGAGGTAAAAAATTCCCGGCATGGGGGACAGTCGACAGTGAAAATGCACCAAGTTGGGAAATGGAGTGTATTTTGCAAGGAGACTACTGTCTCTTTTTTTGTTTTTGTTTTTGTTTTTTTTTTAGTGAGGCAATTGGGGTTAAGTGACTTGCCCAGGGTCACACAGCTAGTAAGTGTTAAGTGTCTGAGGCCGGATTTGAACTCAGGTACTCCTGACTCCGGGGCAGGTGCTCTATCCACTGAGCCACCTAGCTGCCCCCTACTGTCTCTTTTTTATGATTATGTGGAGGAGAGTAAGGTGTAAGAAGATTGGAAAGGTAGGAAGGGCCAAATCATGAAGGAATTTAAAAGCCAAACATAGCATTTTATATTTGATCCTGGAGGTGATAGAGAGCCACCAGACTTTGTTGAATTTTTAATTATATTGATAATTTAGTTAATTAAGCTTACAGCTGTTTTCCTTGCATTTCTGACTGGTCTGTATTTTGGTGTCCTTTATTTGTATTTGTTATTTGTTGGTTGTTAGTTATACCACTTTGCATATCTGTCTCTTTTAGGACCATCTTTCCATTTTGTCAGTCACTTTGAGATATTTTATGGTACTCCAGAGAAGTTCAGCATAATTTGCAATTTTTTTTTTTTGGTGGGGCAATGGGGGTTAAGTGACTTGCCCAGGGTCACACAGCTAGTAAGTGTTAAGTGTCTGAGGCCGGATTTGAACTCAGGTACTCCTGAATCCAGGGCCGGTGCTTTATCCACTGCGCCACCTAGCTGCCCCATAATTTGCAAATTTGATGATTATTCACTTTGTTTATTTGTTTGTAACTATAGAATTTAGCTATGGTTCTATCTTTCATCCATTCCCATCAATCCTGACACCAAGCAAGGAGGGCAAATGGGGAGAGTCTTGGATTTGAGTCAGAGAATCTGTTTTTAAAGTTTGGCTTTTTCACTACCTTTGTGACCTTGGATTAATTACTTAGGAAAACTGAGGCTCAGAGAACTATCTGTAAAATGATTGAGTTGTAAGAGATGACCTTTAAAGGTAACTAAGTGGATCTGTATTCTTCTCCTAGCTGGACTTAGGAGTCAGACCTGAGTTTAAATTCAGTCTCAGGCACTTAACTAGCTGTGTCACCTTGGGAAATCACAAAGCCTTTTTCCTCAGCTGCACAATGGCAATAATAACAGCTCCTTCCTCACAGAGTTGTGAGCATCAAATGAGATAATGTTTTTGTAGTGTTTATTAGCACAGTATCTGCTTGTTGCCCTTTTCCTCTGTAGTACCTTTAAGCTCTGAATCTTTTATGTTAAGATTGAATTTCTTTGAGTGAACATGTCTGCTGATTCATTCCACTGCCTCTCCCACCAAAGTGTTAGCAAGTGAAGGTTTCATAAAATAAAACAAAAATTATGCTGTACAGGTTAAGTATCACTGATGATTCATTCTATTTATTTGTTAGTGTTCTGAATGCTGCAATTTGGAGTCATCCAATACTTAAAGCATTTCTTAAGGTAAAACTTTCCTTTGCCATCTTGCATACAGGAAACATTCTCCCTGCTGTAAAAATAACCTTATACCTCAGATGAGTTATAATGAGCAAACTAATGATTTGGTGGTATTGACTTGCTTTTTAAATACTCAAACTCTTATGTAATCTGTTATTTTTATTGTGCATTTTAGCTGCCTCCCTGAAATGGAAGACATGCTTCCTCCTGGTAAAGCAGTTTTATATACTTGGAGTGATCCTATAGGCTCTAGAAAACTGACCTGGAAATGTGGAAAGAGCCGTGGTGAAGTAACACAAAAAGATGTATGTATTTTGATTGGAGTTTACAGTTGTAACTGATTGAAATATCCTCTTTATCTCACTTGTTCTAAGGATATGGTCGTTTAGAAAGGTGACAGTGTTGAAGGTAGTGTATGATCTTCTAAAATGGTGACAATTTTAAAGTAAATCAAAACTTTTAAAAACTCAGATGATTTTATTGTCTTCATTATGGATTTGTATCTTATTTTACAGAATAGAGCAAACTGTTCTTGGAAAAGTACATTCCAAGTCCACCACATAGATTAGATATATTTTCTGTGACCTATGAAAAATTATCTGAAGAAGAAATACTTGAATATATCTTGAGTTTTGTTCTTAAGGTAGTCCCTGAGGTCTTTTGTAATAGTAACCAGGACTATCATTTGTCAAGTTAATGTTATCATGTTTAATTTTTTTTTTAATTATTTTATTTGAGGTTTATCAGGGGCAGTGACTTCTTATAATTTTTTTTTGTGGTGACAAGGAGAACAAATGAGTGTAGGTACTCTTTTGCCTTGACAACAAGAGTGATTGAAAAAAATTCAAGAACTAGTAGAATAGTATAAGTAAACAAATTACTTATTTATACCAGATCTACTTAGTTCCTCCTTGTAAGTGAAAATTCTCATAAATATTACACCAAAAGAAAATAGGAAAGACTGAAAAATATTAAGCTTCTTGCAGGACTGCTGGCTTACCTTAAAAAATTGCATTTCTTTTAGTTCTTTTTAATTTCTTTCTGAATAGAGGTATGGGAGTATGTACTTTTTCAGGACATTTCCATATAAAAATTTCTTCTAATAAAGTGATAGTCTTACCTGTGGAAAATAATTTAAAATCATATCCATCTTAGAGTGTCCACATTTTGCCCGGATATTATTGCTTTAATCCAAAACTAAACATTATTAAATAGAAATAGCTAGTAAAAGTATAATTTATTCATTCACAAACTCTTTTTATCTGACATTCTAATGTCCAAATACTCTGTTAACCAGAGAACTTCTGCATAAAGTTAACTAGGATAATCTATAGAAACCGTGGTTCTTGACCTCATTTTTGTATTACCTTACTGTGTGACCATAGGCAAGACATAAACCTCTCAGGAACTCTGTTGATTTATGAATGTTGAAGGGACTAGGTGATCTTCAAAATAACTTGTAAATTTAACAGCGAATATCTTAAACTAATTTCATTATTCAATATTGCATATATTACCATAACAGAGTATTCCTTGGTGATGAGGAATAATAGTTTAGCATATTAAATTTTTACCTCAGTAAAACTCAGTTTAACTAGTAAGTACTGTTTGATGTCTGCAAGAGTTTTTTTGCAGTTCTAAAGCCACAGTAATGCTGTATACTTTAAAGATCATGGTACAAGGCCATCAGGTATTATCCAACTTCCAGGTTAAAGTCAAGTCAAAAAGATTTTATTGGTCTTTCTGAGAGCCTTGTCTACAGTATAATAGTCACTACTCCAGCTATAGTGAGGCAATCTAAATGATGCCCACCTCCTTTGAAGTAGTGAACCAAAATAAGGTAAGGTCTCTGTATCTAAGGTCCCAGTGGCAGGCTAATAATTTTGTGGCCCTGACTTAGGCTCCATCAGTACCTTATAAGTCACATAGCTGACATGGTAGCTATAGTGCTAGACTTTGAATTGAGAAGACCTAAGTTCAGATCCTTTCTCAGACAGTTAATGTCTATGTGACCCTGGGCAAATCACTGTATATCCTCATCTTGTTTTCTCATTTTTAATCTGGGGATAATATTTGGACCTACTTAATGGGGTTGTTGGAAAGATCAAAGAAGATCATATAAGTAAACAACTTTGCAAACCTTAAAGTTCCATGTAAATATAATTCCATATAAATAATAATTAGGCTATAGCATCTCATAAGTTCATATTTTTAATTTCTCACAATAATAGGCACACACTAGCTTTTTAAAAGGAAGAGTAACATCAATACATATGATCGATAGCCGATAAAAGTAGAGCATTAACTTATCTTTTGCATGTGGTCATTTTTAAGATATAGACTTTATTAGCTGTTTTTTTTTCCTTGATATCCCACCTAGTGTCACTTCTCAAGCAATGTGAATGAATATTAAAGTTTTTCTAAGCTAATTTGTTGTTTGTTTTTTTTTTTTACTTTGTTATAGGATATGATGACACCAATAAATTTGGGTGGGAAAAAGACCATTTATTTAGTTTCATTCTTTGAAGGCTTGCAACGCATTATTTTATTTACTGAAGATCCAAAAGTGTTTAAAGTGACATATGAAAGTGAAAAAGCAGAGTTGGCAGAGCAAGAAATCGTGTTGTCATTACAAGATGTTGGAATTTCATTGGTTAATAATTACACAAAACAAGAAGTAGCCTATATTGGCATCACAAGGTTAGGCAAAGTATATATAAATATGTGTATAAGAGTTACATTATAGTTGAATAAGTGAATAGTCAATATTTGTGTAAATGTAGATTTTAGTTTAAAATTTAAAGGAATTTAGTTTGTTTAGTTTTCATTTATTCATAATGATAATTGAATAATTTTAGCTTTGAAAATGTTTTGGGGAGGGGGCGGCTAGGTGGCACAGTGGATAAAGCACCGGCCCTGGATTCAGGAGTACCTGAGTTCAAATCCAGCCTCAGACACTTGACACTTACCAGCTGTGTGACCCTGGGCAAGTCACTTTACCCCATTGCCCCGCAAAAAAAAAAAAAAATAGAAAATGTTTTGGGGAATTTCATTTAACTCTTAAGATAAGTTAAGAAATCTTGGGTTATAACACAAAGCTGACTAAATGGTTTTTAATGATAATAATCCCTAAGTCTAAGTTATTTTAAACAAATTTGTTTTTATTAAATATTTTATATGTTATAATAATATATAATTATATGTTATAATATTTTGAATAAATGTGTTTTCTTAAATCTGTTACTTAATATAGGGCAGCTAGGTAGCATAGTGGATAGAGTGCCAGGGCTGGAGTCAGGAAGACTTATCATCTTGAGTTCAAATCTGACCTCAGACACTAGCTGTATGACCCTGAGCAAGTCACTTCATCCATTTGCTTCAGTTTCCTCATCTGTAAAAAATAAGCTGGAGAATGAAATGGTAAACCACTCCAGTATCTTTGCCAAAATGTCACAGAGTTGGACATGACTGAAACAACTGAACAACAATAACAACTATAACCTAATATAAATATAATATAAATATAAATGAATATGATGGTAATATAATAAATTAAAGAAATAATTTAATAACATAAATTAGTTTAAAATAACAATTGGAAATTAATGGTAAATTAATTCTTTGTACTGTAAACAATTTAGTAATCAGTAATTGCCCATTTCCAAGATTGAGTTTATAAATTATATTTACATAGGTCCCCTAATTTTCCTTTCTATAACCAACTTTTCCTTCTCCATTTACATTAAACATTAAAGTGGAGGGAGCAGCTAGGTGGCACAGTGGATAGAGCACTGGCCCTAGATTCAGGAGGACCTGAGTTCAAATCCGGCCTCAGACCCTTGACACTTATTAGTTGTGTGACCCTGGGCAAGTCACTTAATCCCAATTGCCTCACCAAAACAAACAAACAAAAATTTAAAGTGGAAGCTTCAATAGAATATGTGTGTAATGCTGCCTGATTTAAGTTAGGTGCTCCTTGTTTTGTGGTTAATCTAGATTGCTTTTTTTCACTTACTCATTTAATTGAATTAAATTATTTGTGTTGACTGTTCGTTTTAACCATAGTAAAAAAAACAAAAACAGCGTTAACTTTTCATTATAATATTTGACCTAAGAAATACTCTTGGTGTAACTGTAATAGGAATCTGTATTTATTCAGACAGAATATTTTTGTCTTCTTTTCTTCAGAAATTCTATTTTTCCCTACCATAAAATTGGTGTGCAAATTTATCCTTACTTAAAGCTATCTAGCAGATTGTAAGACTCTTATAAAATTCTAGTTCATGTCCAATGAAAGTTCTTTCATAATCTTTGATGCTATGTTTATACTTTTAAAATATTTCTAAAAATTCAATTATATTTAATTTTCAGTCTTGAATTGTCTCTTCCTTCTCCCTCCCCCAGCCATTGGAGAAAACACACACACACACACACACACTTGTTAAAATATATATACCCCCATTATTTCTGAAGGAAGGAAGGGAATCCGGGAGGGAATAATACAGGAGGAGAGAAAGAGGAAAAAAAAAGAAAATATGCTTCATTTTATGCTGATTCCATCACATACTGATACTCATTAATACAGTAGGAAAGGGGGCAGCTAGGTGGCGCAGTGGATAAAGCACCGGCCCTGGATTCAGGAGTTCCTGAGTTCAAATCTGGCTTCAGACACTTGACACTTACCAGCTGTGTGACCCTGGGCAAGTCACTTAACCCCCATTGGCCCACAAAAAAACCAAACAAACAAACAAACCAAAAACAGTATGAAAATTTGTTGGGGGAAAAACCAAAGGAAAGAAGAGGGGAAAGAATCATTTTAGAATGAATAAAGGTATGATCATTTATGCTAAGGTATTTAGGTCTTTTGGCTAAAATAAAAGAGACCACTATTTGTTGTGTCAGCTTGTAATAGGGGTTTATTATTAAGTGATTTTACTGAAAATTATGTACTTTTTTATGAATGGTAATACACTGTATCTGAAAGTTGATTTTAATTTTGTCATCACTACTGTGGTCTTACCTTCATCTACAAGCTCGGATGTAGTTTGGGAGACAAAACCAAAGAAGAAAGCAAGATGGAGGCCATTGAGTGTAAAGCAAACTGAAAAATTAGAGAAAGAATTTAAAGAATACATTGAGATTTCGCCTTCAGAAGATAAGATTATAGAGTTGGAACCTAATGTTTCGGTACTATTTTAAAATATTGAATTAAACTATTTTTTTTATCTGCCTTAATCATATGTTGAAATAGAGCATTTTTATAGACTGAGAGATATCTAAATCTATGATGTAGGTAAAATACCTTTAAATTTGGTTTATTGTTATCAAAATATCCAGTTCATATACTGAAATAAATATTTCCTTTGATTTTTAAGTTAATGTTTTTTTTTCTTCCCTGGTTAACTGCTTAGTAATTTTTAAATTAAATAAATGGAAGTTTTTTTTCCATTACGAATGGAAGTTGTAAGACAGATATGTCAGCATGAATTTTGTTGTGTTAGTAGTAAAAATAGCTTGGAGAGGCAGCTAGGTGGCGCAGTGGATAAAGCACTGGCCCTGGAGATTCAGGATGACCTGAGTTCAAATTTGGCCTCAGATACTTGACACTTACTAGTTGTGTGACCCTGGGCAAGTCACTTAACCCTCATGGCCCTGCTCCCCCACCCCCCCAAAAAAGGTTGGAGAGTTACATTATGTTTAAAACTTTATATGTATATATGTAATGTAACATACAAACCCAACTCAAATTTTTATGTTGTTTATGTATTAGATATTTTATGTTTTATTCTTGTTTTGTATAAATATTACTTTTATGGTACAGTGTTGAGTAAAAAAATTTAAAAGACTTTTATGTGTTTCAGGTTTGTTTAACACCTAGTGGTAGTAACATGAAAATTCTACAACCACATGTAATACCTGTACGAAGAAATTACCTGCCAGCAGTAAAATTAGAATATAATACATCTGCACACCAGACATCTTTCAGAGTCCAAATTTATAGGATACAGGTAAATATTCCTGAAGAACACCAGCCTTTCCCCTTTCCCTAATGCCAAATATCAAGTGCAAAGAAATAGGCCTAATGAAAAATATTGCCTATTATTAATTTTACTTTATATTAGTGAATGGGAATATGATGGATAATCTTCAAGCTTTTTATAATTCACCTTAATATCCCATAAACACATTTTACCAAGATTTCTGATATATAATCAAATTAATTGTTTGATTTGTTTGTTTGTTTAAACACTAACCTGTTTCTTCTTACTCTTAGGTAGAGTTATCAATACAAGTCAGGTGACCAAAAGATGAGGCTTGAGAAGGAAAAGGAGAGGAAGGTCCCTCAGTGATACTAATTTTTCTTTAAAAAGAGAGAGGAGAGAAGGGGTGGGGGAGAATTCCTTTGTAGGAAATTTTGGAGTAAGAAGACAAAGTCATTTCACTTATCTTATTTCTGTGTCTGAGTTAGTGTGATTTTTGTTAAATAATTTATTTAACTTTTATTTGCTTCACATTCTTAGGTGAAAAAAAAAGCTTACACTAAAGAATTTTGCAAGTCTTTTCCATCTATAAAAGTAAAGTTATAGGTAACTTGCATAGCTGACATAGCACAGTGTTAACCTGTCTTTTCTTTTTCATTAGATACAAAATCAAATACATGGAGCTATATTTCCCTTTGTATTTTATCCCATTAAACCTCCCAAGTCAGTCACCATGGATTCAGGTTTGTTCCTTTTGCTTCAGAGCTTTTTAATAAAATATGTTGTCTTTTACAATAAAGAGATGGGCTAAAAATAAAAGTTTTGTCACAAACTGATGCTGAAATAAAATTATTTTCAAAAATTGAATTTCTATAGGAGGAAATTAAATTGTGTTAAAAAGTAATATTCAGTGTAATGGAATTATGAAAATAAAAAAGAAAAATAAGCTATAAATACATTTCTAACATCAAGCCATATAATATCTGTTTATTGGGTCCATGTATATCTATTTATGTATACATATATAAAACGATTACTAGAAATGTTCCTAAAATATGATGGTAGAGTTTTTTCCTTTATTTCAAAATATAAGTTACCCCTTACTTATAAATTTGACTTGGGAACCCTCTGTACATGTTAATAGGAAATGGAAGAGGTCTTGAGGATGTATTTCTTTCATCCTCTTCCCCAGGGTTGGGAGTCAGGGAAGCTGTCTTTGTATATATATGGACATAAATTCATTCAACAGATATTTAGCAAGCATCAATTATACCACAGTATTAGGTATTATGGAGGATCAAAATAAGTTTGGAAGCTATGTGGAATGATGGTAAAATTACTAGACTTGGAGAGTAAAGAGACCTAAGTTTCTGTCCTACCTCTACAATAATTTGTTTATCTTGGACCATTTTTGTCACCTCAATAGGCATAAATTTCCACATCTCTAAGATGTGAGAGTTGGACCTGGTAATCTTTAAGATACCTTCCAATTCTAAAATTCTGATATTCCATTATGATGACTCTGCCCTTAGGGAACTCATAACCTAATTGTTGGATTTTGACAGATGGACACAAAGTTAAATGCCATTCAGTCCTCTGCCACTGCCCAAGGGAATGTGTTCTTGACAATCTTGGTTCATTTTTGGAATGCATTTGTCCATTCATCCGATGTTGTTTTAACAGCAGTAAGGCATACTTTTGAACACTTCTTTTAGAAAATAGCTCTGTCCAACAACACAGCTCTTAATGAGAAGCTCTGACACCATAGAGAGAACCAGTATAGGCGACAGTGATTCATTCTAGGATATTGATTCCCTCACTTTTCTAATAGGCTATATAACTTCTCAACACTTTGAGCCTCCTACCTCTTGTGCTCCCTGCCTCCTTATCCTCAGTTATGTGGAAGTATGAATATGCCTCCCTAATTTTCAGGGAGTCACACTCTTCAAGCACTGGAAATGTGGCCTATCTTTCAATTGAACTCATTCCTTTGTCTTCCCACATGAGCTCTATGATCTCACTCTTCTACTCTGACTAACTTGTCACCTTACCATAATGTAGTTATGTTATTGAATAGGTTTTAATATACTGGCCTGAAAATTATATTCTTATTTATAGTGTTTAATGGAAAAACACCAACTTTTACAGTGTATGATCCAGGGGAAAGAACACTCTGAAGTCAGAGAACTAGGCATATACCTATCTGACCTTGGGGAACTTCAGTGTCTTTATCTGTAAAATGAGGGACATGATAGGATCAACATCTACCATCCAGTCTGCTTTCCCCTGCCAAAAAAAAAATGTGTTAGACTACTGCATAATAAGGGTATTCAACTAGATGCCTTCTGACTCTAGATCTGTGATCCTATAATCTGTTTCTTAGTTTGTCCTGCCTGTAGTGGTACTTATTTTGAAGTTTTGCCTTGTGTGTACTGTCATAGGACCTGAGCATGTACTTGAAAAAGTTGTTTTGTTTTTTTTTAAGAGGTGATTTCTGGCCTAATGCTAAGAATTGATAATCCAAAGAAATACAATACCAGTGATGTAGTATTAGAATTTTAATTGAAAATTAGATTGTTTCTTGAAACTCTTTTCTCTTAGATTTGGACTCATTTATTTCATGCCTTGTATCAGTTGTTCTGAGTCGTTTTATTTGTATCCTAAATGTCTATTGGCTACTATACAAAAGTTTAATACCTATTTAGAACACTAGGTTTCATGGCCTACTTTAAAAATCTTAATGCAAAAACTGTAATAGTAATATAATTATAATGAGACTCTGCATGACACAGGGAAAAAGAGCTAGCCTTGGAATCATCAAGATTTGATGTAAGTGCTATCTCTGACACAAAGGGCTGAGTCAAGTTATACATGTCAGCTAACCTCTCGTGATCCCCAAGCAATTCTGCAACATGAAGTTGAAGAATAGTTGCTGATCAACATATACTAAAGAAATCACAAAACTGGTCCTAGCAATATTCCCATTCCCCCATTGAATATATTTTATCATATGCTAACTACTAAATATAGATCTTGATTGCATGATATGGGGAATTCACAAAATACTTTGATAGATTACAAAATGTGAATACTAAAATACAATTTGATATGGAATATTGAAGATGTAAAAAATATTTTAAATTCTTTTCAGTTTTACAAATAAAAGATTGCACATATAGTATATTTAATTTTGTTAGGCATAGTTCATGGAGGAAAAAACAGCCAGGGTAGAGTTATGCAAAGTGATGATCTGGATTGTAAGTGCGTAGACACAATTCATACATGAGATGTTGTTCTTTCTTGATAGACTAAATTAATTTCTGTACTGCTATTTATAGGACTTTAAGGACACTATAGTAGATTATCTTAGTAATATGTAAGAATTACTGCTCTCTACTTAATAATTATTATACTTTATCAATATATATATTTATTTTTACTGTTTATTTCTTTTTCATTAGTGTTGTTAACTGAATATGATGAGTCTTTTTTTTTTCCCATTTGGATAAATCAGTGTTATGCTTTTCTAATTTTCTTTGTAATTGTTCCTTGGGAGTTTCACTATACCTGCATAAAGTCATTAGTACAAAAACTTTGAAACTATTCCTTATGCTTAGCAGTATCCATCTATAACATGAATATTTGTTCCTCCTTTAGACAGTAGGCAACAAGATAGTAAAGAAAAGAAAGTTACAATTAATTTATTTGGGGGAAGATGGTCTAGGCTATAAGTGGGCTATGTCTTTTTCTTGCTCATTTAAAATAAAAAAGGAACAAGCATTTTATTTACTCCCATTAGAGTAAAAAAGAATGAAAAGAAAGAATATCAAAGAATAAGAGATTAAATTAAAATCTGATTTTGAATCCATAAATTCTTGATTTATCCAAGCTCCTAGCAGTAAATTGTTTGGATATTTTGTTTTATAACTTAGTAAAATAAAACACTTTACATTTTATTTTGGTTTGTTCTTAATGAACATTCTTAAAACTTTGAGCAAAACTTCCCTGGTTTCTAAAATTCAAACTTCTGGATTAAAAATTGCTGTGATACCATTATTACAGTTGTTTCTATAATTATAGTAAACACAAAGTACTTCTATATAGTACTAACATTTTGTTATAAAGTACTGTAAAATTAATCATGTTAATTTCTTAATACCTTTGTAGCACCAAAACCATTTACAGATGTAAGTATTGTGATGAGATCTGCAGGACATTCACAGATATCACGTATTAAGTGAGTATCTTACACAGTACAGAATTATGTAGCTTGATGTCATTTGTAATTTTAGTTGATTTAAAGATTAATCATTACTGATTGCCTTCAGAGGATAGTTGGAACTGGAACTTTAAAAAAAAAAGAGCTTTTATTTCCTAAAAATGATTTATTTATGCATTGGGGGATAATTTATGTAGCCTTCACTTGCCAATACTATACAATAATTTCTCTTATGATAACAAAAATAGTTATCTGATAAAACCAAAATCACCACCACCTAATTTTTTTCTTTTTTTTTTTTTGCCACTACAAAAAGGGTAACAATATGAATATTTTAGCATATATGGGACTTTGAATATTTGTCCTCATTGGGTATTTGCCAGATAGTGGGATCACTATTTCCAAAATCGTTATATGAATTTGTAGTTCCACTAGCAGTGTAACCCACCATATTTGTGAAACACCTTTTTCCTGCAACTTTTTTTTTTTAATGAGGCAATTGGGGTTAAGTGATTTGCCCAGGGTCACACAGCTAGTAAGTGTTAAGTGTCTGAGGCTGGATTTGAACTCAGGTGCTCCTGACTCCAGGGCTGGTGTTCTATCCACTGTGCCACCTAGCTGCCCCTCCTGCAACTTTTTTTTAGCATTGACTTTATGTTCCTCCAAATGTGACTACCTCTATCACTTTCTTACTGTTTTAGAATTTGCATGGTAGGAGAGAATTCCAGGGATATGATCCACCAAAAGACACTTGGTGTAATTTACTCTTGCCATAAGTCCTAAGACCAAAAGAAAAGCTTCTTTTGATATTCAGCTGACTTCCTAATGTCCAAAACTGAGCTCATCATCTATCCTTCCAAATTAACTTCTGTTCCTCTTCCTGAGTTTCCCTGTTTTTATCAAAAGCACTGCTGTCCTTTCGAATCACCTCAATTCAGAACTTTACCATTGTTCTCGACTTCTTATTCTCCTCCCTTCCACATACCCAGTCAGTTGTCAGATCTTCTTGTTTCTACCTCCACAGAATCTCTCAAATTCTTTCCCTTCTCTTTATTCAAATGGATAATACCCTAATTCATGCCTTCATCTCCTTTCTCCTGGATAATTGCAGTAGTCTTCTCTTCAGTCCATCTGAGCTTCAGTTTCCCCATCTGTAAAATAACTATAACAATAGTTGTGCTTTTTAACTAATAGTGTTGATGTGAGGAAAGCACTTTGAAAAAATTTTAGATGCTAATTACAATCATTATCATCACACTTTTAATTATTTTTATTGTTATCTCTTTGCTTACCATACTTAAAATGACTTAATATAGTTTCAGTTATAAAACTCAATTTTTGTTTATCAAATTTGTGATTAATTTGGTGAATGCTCCTTTGGTTTAAAAGTGCTGTTCTTGAGAGGGAAGGTAGGTGGTGTAGTGGATAAAGCACTGGCCCTGGATTCAGGAGGACCTGAGTTCAAATCTGACCTCAGACACTTGACACTTACTAGCTTTGTGACATTGGGCAAGTCACTTAACCCTCATTGCCTTGCAAAACACCAAACCAAACCAAAAAAACCAAACCCAAAGTGCTGTTCTTGATCCACCAAAGTGATATCCACTAAAAACTTTCTGCTTTCTCATATAGGTATTTTAAAGTGTTGATACAAGAAATGGACCTGAGGTTAGATCTTGGATTTCTTTATGCCCTGGCAGAACTCATGGCAGAAGCTGAGGTGACCGAAAAACTTGAGGTATGAAAAATTGTTATTAAAATTAGAAGGAAAAGCAATTCTATGTTTCATTCAGGTTGAATCTTTTAAAAAACCAGTTATGTGTTATAGTCACAATAATGTATAGGTAGGAGTCACATTTTTTTTGTTATATAGTAGCTAATGACATGACAGAAATCACATCAGTATCATTTTAGTTAATTAGCAAATAAAAGGAAATGTTCCAAACCCAGAAAGGAGAATAGAGGGTGGTATTATAAGGGTACTATGCTTATTTCCCTTTTAATCCTTTTGGATATTTTTATGGTTTTTGTTGTTTATTGAAGACTTTGGAAGTTTGGGAAAATTTTTCTAGAATAGTTTCTGGGATATTTCAGGTGGAAAAAATTAAAAAGAGATGAAAAGTTATAGCTGTTTGTTGTAGATAATAGTAGCTGATATTTATCTAGTGCTTTAATATTTGCAAAACAATTTTCATATATTATCTTACAAAAACACCTTAATTTTGGGTAATCTGTGACTGTTTCTTCCTACTATATATTCCAGGCTACATACACTTTTATTTTGAAGAATGATTACCTGCACAGGGTCCATAGAAAACATTTTATTACAGAGTATTATAGTAGGGAAATTTTTGTACTCATATCAACAGAACACTCTAATCATGATTAGAGGGATTTAAAAAAAAAACTTAGTACTGTAGATTTTTTGTGTGTGTGTGGGAGTAGGGAGGATTTAATTAGCTGTGCAAAAATCCTACTTTATGCTTCATCATGGCATGGGTTTGATCTTGGATTCCTGACATGTTTTGTCAGTGAAACACAGGCATAATAGTCTATACCAAGATGGAAGGGCTTCAAGTATGGGCTTCATGAAACTAATTTTGCTTTCTGAAGCCCAGCCATGATCAGTATAGAAAGTTGGCCGCAAGGTAATTTTTTTGGCCTCAGTAACTGAAACAGACAATAATACAAAATAGGACTTCATTCAGTTTTGCTCCCTTCTGCCTTTATGCTGATTGTGGTGAATTGGTATGAAAGAAAATTTACACCATTTACAATACTTTTTACACTACTACAATTCCTTTTGATTTGTGTGTTTTTTATCTGAACTGGATAGAATGCTGGTATTAGAATCAGGAAGAAATAAATTCAGATATAGCATCTAGGTTCATAAGATCATAGGTTTAGAGTATGAAGACATCTTGGAGGTCAGTCAACACCCTTCCCCCCAGCTCAAATAATGAAATAAGAAATGTGAGCTCAGAGAGGTTGTGGCCAAGGTCACATAGAGCTTATGATTCCAAGTTAAGTATTCTTTCCACTGTACTATACTGTCTCTGTTCTAGCTAATTACATTACCATTGTCAAGTCATTTAGCCATTCTAAGCCTCAGTTTCCTTATACATAAAATGAAAATAATTTGTGTAGCACCAGCCCATCTGGATTGTTGTGAAGTTCATGGGAGGTACTTTATGTTATGTTCAATGCAAACCTTAAAGTATTTATAAATTACAGTTGTTGGTATCATCCAACTCCCACTGAGATGACAGAGTGTTTGTTCTTGTTCAGTTGTTTCAGTCATGTCTTACTCCTTGTGACCCCATTTGGAGTGTTCTTGGCAAAGATACTGGGGTAGTTTGCCATTTCCTTTTCTAGCTCATTTTACAGATGAGAAAAAGGAGGCAAATTGGGTTGAATGACTTGCCCAGAGTCATACAACTAGTAAGTGTATGAAGCTGGTTTTGAACTCTGGGTTTCTTGACTCCAGACTTGGCACTCTATCCACTAGGCCACCTAGTTGCCTCTCTAATTAATTAATTAATTAACTAACTAACTCATTAATTAATTAATATGACAGGCTGTTAGAGAAAATGAGCTACATCCTTACTGGTACTGTCTATTAGTCAAACAGTCAATAAGTATTTATTAAGTGCTTACTGTGTGACAGGCACTATACTGAGGCCTAGAGATTCAAAGAAAGGGAAAAATGATCCTCCTACAGGGATCCCTTATTAGAATGGGAGCTCTCATGGAAGCATGTAAATAATTATGTACATACACATATACAGAGTAGATTGAAGGTAATCTGTGAAGGGGGAAGGCAGTAGCAGTTGGGAGAGGGGGACCAGAAAAGCCCTCTATGAAGAAGGTGGGACTTGAACTATTTCTTACAGGAGGCAGGGTAAATGAAAGGATGTGAGGTAAGGAGAGGGAGCATCCAGGCATGGGAGCAACCAGGGAGAAGTTGCAGATATTGGAGAGGGAGTGTTATGTATAAGGAACAACAAGAAGTCCAGGATAGCTAGATTTAGAATATATGAAGAGTCAAATATAGACAGACTAGAAAGAGTAGTGTAGTTCTGTTTTCATACTTCCCCCACAACAACAAGTAGTAAGTAGTGAAGTAAATCTGTGTGAGATAAATCTTTCATAGAGTCCATTTCTGTGAGATCCCACGGGTACTCAGGCAAAAAAACAATAAAATTAAAAAAAAACATGTTCTCTCTAATGTAAATGATAGTGATCTCGAAGACAGGATGCATGGAGATAACCTAAGGATTAAAGGTCTCACAGAAGAACACAAATCAAAAAAACCTGAACATCATAATGTAATAAATAATCTAAGAAAACTGCTCAGAACTTATGAACATAGAAAATGAAATCAATTGAAAGAAAGCAAAGATCACCTGGGAAAAGATTCCAAGGTTGCAAACATAGTGGTTAAATTGAATAATTCAATTCAGAAACAACAAATTCTATAACCTACCAGGAAAAAGGCCTTTAAGTACAAGGGAAAGGAAATTCAAATAATACAAGACTATTCTGTACCCACCAGAAATTATAGGAGGTGATGGAATAATATGTTCCAAAGAGCAATGGAACACAGCAAATAGGTCAGGGTGACCTAACATGCAAATCTGACTTTAATTCTAAATTTAAATTTAAAAATAAAAAAGATTAATATTAAACCATAAAAGGGAGTTTGAAATACTTTGAAAGAAAACCAGACCTGAAGAGATTATTTACTTCTTTAATATATGTGGAAATTTATTTTGATTTGGGGACCCTACCTTTGGGCTGAGATTAAAAAGCCTTAGGCCCTTAGGGTCTCTTCTGTGTGCGAGGTGGTGGTGCCCCTCCCCCTCTGCTTCAGCTGAGCCAAAAAGCCCTGTGGGATGTATAAGATGCCAGGTCAGACAGCTGGCGCTCCCTCCCCCCTGAGCGGAGCTATCTAGGAGATCCTGGGCTCATCCAGGCCAGGGCTCTGGTGTAGCCCATGCTGAGGCATGGGTTGCTCAAGCATTCCCCCAGCCCCAGCCGCAGCCCTGACTGGTGGATTAGCTTGGTGTGTGGGTGCAGAAACCCCCGAGATTTCAGTGGAGAAAAGAAAGATATATATAGACCTGGGGGCTAGACTCAGAGGATCTGACAAGAAGAACGGGGAGGCTGGACTGACAGAGTTTGGGAGAGACTGACAAGATTAGGAGAGGAGGAGGCTGGCGGACAAGACTCAGAGGGGGGAAGGACAAGATTAGAAGTTCCAGGCTCAGCAGGTGGGAAAGAGACACGGTGGAAAGAGATGCACCGCAATGCAGTCAGGTTGTACATTTTATTTCCCTGTATTCTTAATTTTAAATAGTATCTTATAAATAAACTCTGCTTTGATTATTTAGTTAAGAGGCTTCTTAATCTTTTGCTTATCAATTTTGGGAGTGAAGCAGTGTGGTGGAACTTTATAAATGGCCCACATTAAATTAATAGCAGTCAGATAGCCAAATAGTCAAAAGTCCCCAGATGAGTCATCTACAGATTAGTTCCCCCAAATTAGGCCTAGTTAATAAAATATTTCTACATATACCAGAAAACAGAAATGCAGGAGGAATGAACAAATACCAAAGACAGAATAGCAATAAGTCACTTCTTTCTAAATACACACAAGGAGACAGAAGTGAATGTAGATGTCAAGTGGAGGTAATGGTGGAGAGGTGGGCGTGGGACATTATAGACAGACCCTCAAGGCACCACGCCTTCAGATGAATCATATTTTGGGGGTACTCCATTACAAAATGGGATGGTGCCTGGAAGAGAGGAGGGGACGATAGAGGGCAATATGTGATGGTGCCCAAAAGTGAGTTGAAAGCTGAGTGAGGTGAAGATCCCTGTGATCTCTCAAGAAGAGAAGAACTTGCAGGGGAGTGGGTAAAGAGAAGAGGGTAAGGTTTGAAAAGGGAAAGAGAAGAAGAGAGGCCTTGCTTTGGTCTTAGGGGATTTGGTACTTGTGAAGATTATTTGCTCTGGCTTAGGAGGGAAGGAGGGATTTGGAACTCTTCGGGGCAGCTGGCTTCTGTGGGAGTGGGAGCACTAGGACACATGAGTACCTTCTGAGGCATACGGGGCAGAAAGATAACCAGAAGGAGAGTATAAGTCAGTGGTGAAGAGTATAATCAGGGACATGAGAGGAAATGTCATTGCTATGGGGAAGTGTCCTCTCTGTCACCTGCAGAAATTGCTTTTTTCTGGGAGTGACTTATAATTGAAAAAGGAAATATGTGAGGCAAGTTCTACAGTGCAGTAGTTGAAACTAGTTAGAAAGAAGAGTGGATAATTCAGAAGTTTTGACTTCAGGAGAAATGCAGATAATAGAGAGGTAAGTATAGGGGCATGAAGGAGTGTCCAGAGGAGAAAGGAAGAGTGTGAGTGAGAAAAATCCTCTCTTGAAAAGAGTATGAAAAAATGAAAATGAAATTCTAAAAAGCTAATAATTAAGATTAGTTGAAGGGGAAGAGAGGAAGGTAGAATCTACTTGACAGAGGAATGAAGAGAGGAAGAATGAAATCATCAGATAAAAGCAAGAGAGAAAATACCAATAAGCAAAACTCCAAAGGGAAAGGAGTGACAAGGGAGAGTGGGGGAACAGGGAGTGGGATAGAGTGAGGAGAAGAGAGTGAATGGGAATAGAGCCTTCTTTAAAAAAGATTAAGCTAAAGTAACTGACGAGACAGTTCTGTGTTTATAGTGGAAGAGGGATAAAAAAAAATCACAACTTGGAAAAAACCCAGTGACAAGCTGAGAAAAATTTAAACCCTAGCTCTCATAACTTTAAAAGTGAATAAATTAAACAAATCAATAAAATGAAAATGAGTTGACAAATTGAATAAGAAATCAAAACCCTATAATCTGTTTCTTATAACAAACATATTTAAAAACAAAGGCACACACAAAATAAAACTGAGAGGTTGGAAAACATTTACTATGCATCAAGTGAATCCATAAAATCAGGAATTGCAACCATGCTTTCTGACAAAAAAAAAAATAAGCGTTCAAAAGTAAGAAAGAAACAAGGAAACTACATTATGCTAAAAGGAACCTTAGACAAAGCAATAACAGTAATAACCCTATACTCTCCAAATGCCTCAACATTCAAATTCATAAAGGAAATATTAACTGACCATAAAAACATAGTAACGATAGTGACAGGAGACTTCTCTGCCCCTCTCTCAGTTTTGAATAAATCTAAAAGGAAAAATATGGAACCGAACAAATTACAGAAGGAAACTAGAATTTAAAGACTTAGAATGTTTTCTAAGTGGGACTACAGAATGGGGCAGTGTCCTCTCTGTCACCTGTGGGAATTGGAATATATCACTACCATATGGAACTTTTTTTCCTTCTTTCCTTTTCTTTTCCTTTCTTTTTTGCAGGGCAATGAGGGTTAAGTGACTTGCCCAGGGTGACACAGCTAGTAAGTGTCAAGTGTCAGAAGTAGGATTTGAACTCGGGTCCTCCTGAATCCAGGGCTAGTGCTTTATCCACTGTGCCATCTAGCTGCCCCCTACCGTATGGAACTTAAAAAAAAAATTGACCATGTATAAGGGCACAGAGATATTGCAAATAAAAGTAAAAAACAAAAAAACAGAAATAGTAAATAACATCTTTACAGACCACAATGCAAAAAAAAAAAAATCATTGGTTCAGGAACTACAAACAAAAGACATAGACCTAAATGAAGATTTAACAGTGAAACCTCAATAATGAGTTGCCAAAGAACAAATCATAAAAAAAATTGTTATAATTGTAAGACAATAATTATGTAAAAAAAATTACATTGATGAAATGCCTTACCAGAATTTTTGCAATTCAGATAAAGCAATTCTCAGAGGAAAAATCATATGCCCAGGAAAAGAGGATTAATAAGCTGAATATTCATTTAAAAAATTAAAAGACAACAAATAAGTACACCTAAAATAAGCATGAGAGGTGATGAAGGGCATAGAGGATGGGAGCTCTTGTTGCAAGGCCTCAGGTTTTTTTTGTTTTTTTGTTTTTGTTTTTGGCTTTTTGCAGGGAAATTGGGGTTAAGTGACTTGCCCAGGGTCACACAGCTACTAAGTGTTAAGTGTCTGAGGCCAGATTTGAACTCAGGTACTCCTGAATCCAGGGCTGGTGCTTTATCCACTGCGCCACCTAGCTGCCCAGGAAAACCATTCTTAAATGGTCCCTTTGTGGTATGATATACTTGTCCGTAAAATAGGAATCATACCCTTTATGCCTGATTCATGGAGTTATTTTAGAAAGAAAAATGAGACTATTCAACATAAAAGTATCTTTTAAAATTAAAAGCTGGAGGCTTTCATGCCCAAATAATGCGTTAAAAATCAAAACCCAGAACAGCCTAATGCACATAAGAACAGAGTGAGACTGTTTCTCCGCAAAAGAGGGCAATTCTGATCACCTACTGATCAGGCTGAACAGCTTAGCACGTGGTCTGGACCCAGCCAGGCACAGTGCTTCCAGCACATGTCAGAGTCTTCAGCACCAGCAGCTTCTCAGGCTCCGATCACGGACTGGTGAGGGGGTTCGGCGGTAGGCCGGGGTGAAGTGGAGGCAGTATCTACTGGAGTTGGGGAAAAGCGCCCTGGGTCTGAACCAGTGGGCTGAATCGAGTGGTGGTGGCCTAGTGTGGGGGGTAAAAACACGCCAAGCTTTCGACCATAGAGAATCAGAGTTCAATCAGACTTCTGTTTCCGGGTCAAAGAGAAAGTGGCTGTGATTACTCACAAGCCAGGCAGGCTGAGAAGAAGCCCAATCACCCCCTGGGCCTCGCTGTGGCACGAACAGTGTGTCCTGGAAGCAGCGCTACACTTTAAGGAGTAAAAAGCCAAGAAACAGTAAGCCAGGCTGAGTAGGCAGAGAAAGC
Organism: Dromiciops gliroides; assembly: GCF_019393635.1. NCBI lineage: Eukaryota > Metazoa > Chordata > Mammalia > Microbiotheria > Microbiotheriidae > Dromiciops > Dromiciops gliroides. The sequence continues at coordinate 612,487,459 of NC_057861.1, read as the reverse complement.
AGAAGACCATCGAAAACTTCTTTGGGGGAAAGGTAGACCACAATACATCCTCAGAAGAAGAAGATAATAATAATAGGGTCAAAGCTCCAACATCCAAAGCTTCCAAGAAAAATATGAACTGGTCTCAGGCCATGGAAGCTCTCAAAAGGGACTCTGAAGAGAAAGTAGGAGAGATAGAACGAAGATGTAGAGAAAGAGAGGAAGGAATGGAAAGAGAAATGAGAGCCATGAGAAAAAAGTCAACAGTTGGAAAAGCCAAATGGAAAAGGAGATTAAAAAACTGTCTGCTGAAAATAATTGCCTAAGAATTAGGAATGAACAAATGGAAGCTAGTGACCTTATGAGAAACCAAGATACAGTAAAGCAAATCCAATTGAATGAAAAAATAGAGGGCAATGTGAAATATCTCCTTGGAAAAACAGCTGACCTAGAAAATAAATCTAGGAGAGATAATTTGAAAATCATTGGACTACCTGAAAACCATGACCAAAACAAGAGCTTAGACACCATCCTCCAAGAGATTATATGGGAAAATTGCCCTGATATTCTAGAAACAGAAACTAAAATAGAAATTGAAAGAATCCACCGATCACCTCCTGAAAGAGATCCCAAAAGGAAAACCTCCAGGAATATTATAGCCAAATTCCAGAACTCCCAGGTCAAGGAGAAAATATTGCAAGTAGCTAGAAAAAAGGAATTTAAATAGTGTGGAGCTCCAATAAGGATAAAGCAAGATCTAGCAGCTTCTACATTAAAGGACCGGAGGGCATGGTATATGATATTCCAGAGGGCAAAGGAACTGGGACTACAGCCAAAAATCACGTACCCAGCAAAACTAAGCATCATCTTTCAGAGGCAAACATGGAACTTCAAGGAGAAAGAAGACTTTCAGGCATTTGTTATGAAAAGACCTGAACTGAATAGAAAATTTGACTTTCAAATACAAGACCCTGGAGAAGTATAAAAAGATAAACAGGAAAAAGACTTCATGATGGATATTAAAAGATCCAACTATTTATATTCCTACATGGGAAGATAATACTTCAAACTCATAAGAACTATATCAGTAAGGATTTAATAGAGGACACAGGTCTGAACTGAATACGAAGGGATGTTATGTTTTGTTCTGTGTGGGATATCTTATGTCTGGGGCTGGATTTGGGCTTGGGGCCTCCTGGGTCCAGGGCTGGTGTATTGTCCACTGTGCCACCTAACTAACCCATAATGACATCCTTAAAATAGGGTTGAGGTGTAGGAGAAATAGACTGGGGGAGGGGGAAGGGGAGAGATGGTCTGGGGAGAGGTTGTTCACATGAAGGAAACAAGAAAAAAGCTTATGGAGGGGAGGGGAAGGAATTGGGGAGTGAGTGAACCTTAATATCATCAGAATTGACTCAAAGAAGGACTAACATAAATACTCAAGTGGGTATAGTAATATATTTTGCCCTGAGGGAGGGGAGGGAGATAAGGGGGGGGGAGGAAGAGGGGAAGGAGGGAAGGGCAGATTCCGGGAGAGAGTAGTAAAAAGCAAAATACTTTCAAGGAAGGTGAAGATGTTCTGCATAACGGCACAAGTATGAAATATTGAATTGCTTGATTTCATAGGGAGGGTTGAGGAGAGAGGGAGGAAGAAAATTTGGAACATAGAATTAGCTCAAAGACCTTAAACTCATCAGAGTTGGCTCATGGAGGGAATAACATTCACACCCAGTTGGGAGGAGTAATCTATTTAACCTTATAGGAAAGTATGAGGGGAAGAGGATAAGGAAGGAAGGGTGAAAAAAAAGGGAGTGCAGAGTAGGGGAGGGGACAGTCAGAAGTAAAATACTTTTGAGGAGGAATAGTTTAAAAGAAGATAGAAAATAGAGTAAATATCATGGGAAGGGAATAGGATGGAGGGAAATAGTTATGATGACTTTGCTGGGCTAATATGAAGAAAATTTTTTGTCAAGTTTAAGGTACTTTATTTAGGTTATGATGAACAGGATACTATTAGAAAAACCTGGAAAGACCTACATGAACTGAAGCAGAGTGAAATGCACTGTATACAAAATAACAGCAATAGTGTAAAATGATCTGCTGGGAAGCATGTGGTTATTTTCAGCAAGGCAATGGTCCAATATAACCCTGAAGGACTTATGAAAATGGCAACCCATCTACAGAGAAAGAAGTGATAGTATCTGAAAATAGATGGAAACACATTTTTTTTTTCTTTTCTTTTTTTTTTCTTTTTTGGTGAGGCAATTGGGGTTGGGTGGCTTGCCCGGGGTCATGCGGCTGGTGGGTGTTGGGTGTCTGGGGCCGGATTTGGGCTCAGGTGCTCCTGGTTCCAGGGCTGGTGCTCTGTCCGCTGTGCTACCTAGCTGCCCCTGGAAACACATTTAAAAAAAAATTTTTTTTTCTCTTTGACAATTCCTCAGTCTGAAGTTTTGGGAGTTTTTTGACTCTTTTTTTCTCACAACCTAGCTAATGTGGGAATGTTTTCCATGACTACTCATGTATAATTTATTTTGAAATGCTTGAGTTCTAGTGGGTGGGGGGTGGGAATGGAGGAGGAAGAGAAGTTGGAACAATTTTTTTTTTAAATTGATGTTAAAATTTGTTTTTACATATATTTTGGAAAACAAAATTCTATTAAAAAAAAAGCTTGTAGATTTAAGAAGTTATATGTCCTTTGCCTCACTCATATATATGACCACTTAATGTACCCATACATTGTACATAATGTATTATATGTTAATGTACAAATATTTAGCACATGTCCTAAGATTTCTCACTTTTGAAATTAATAATGTGTTTGTAATCTTTGCTTCAAGAATTGGAGGTACTTTAAATTTCTGTCTCTCTTCCTAGGTTGAACTTTTCCATAAAGATATTGAATATTTTGAAGAAGGATTTAAGACAGACTCATTAACAGATATAACACAAGTTAGCCTTTATGAATATTTTCATATTTCTCCTATCAAGGTATGTCAAAATTCATTATGTTCAGGTTGTTATTAATAACAAATTAAAAGCCATCATTTCAGTGCAAATCTATATAGTTGGGTGAAAATATTTTTGTGGGTATAATAATTTTAAATTATACTCTTTATTCAATAATATATTAGAAAGCTTGAGGTAAATCATAGAATCTCTGTATTGGGAGTGACCTCAGAGGTTGTCTAGTCCAGCATGTTCCTGAACAAGAGTCTCTTCCTTTAATAATTATTAAGGGGTCATCCAGCTTTTGAATGAAGACCTCTAGTGAACGAAGTGCCTTCCAGTGCAGCTGATTCCTCTTTTACGTGGATTAAGTATTCAGACATTTTTCCTTAAATCAAGGCATGGGTTGCTTTTATACAGCTTCCAATGATTATTTCATTTTCTGACTTCTGGGGTTTAGTAGGACACGTCTAAACCTTCTTTAACACCACAGCCCCATTGAAAACAGCTATTTATTATGTGGCCCATAAGTTTTCCTTTATCTAGATAATGTAGCCTCTTTTTTTTTTTTTTTAATTTCTTACATGGTACCATCTCAAGGCTATTCACCATCCTGGTTGCCCTTCTCTAGATTCTGGCCAATTTATTCTTAAATGCCTTCCTCTTTCCTAAAATATGTTACCTAGAATTGAATAGAATATTAGATGTGGTCTGAGCTAAGCTATTGCTTTCCTAGTCTTTGACATTACAGGGGTTGCATGTCATACTGATGACTCATATTGAGCTTATAGTCCATTGGAAGATCAAAATCTTTTTTTCATATGTCTAAACATATCTAATGGATATTGTACTTATAAAGTTGATCTTTTCAGCCCAAGTATATGATTTTTTTATACTTTAAAAATTTCATTTTATTAAATGCATTCTAGTCTGTAAAGAGCTCCTTGGAGTCTAACTTTGTCATTCATGTCAGCTATACTTCCCAATTTTGTGTTTTCTGAAAATTTAATAAGCATCTAATTAATTACTCAGTTTTCCTATTTTCAAAATTATTTTTTCAGAAAGTAAATGGGCAATGCTTTGTTTACATTTATAGTCCTCAGTTATATATCATTTTCTTGGTTTTTTAAATATTGCTAAGTATTCAGAAAGATATAATTGTGTATTTGTAATATTTGAGATTATATTTAGGATTGTAGTTTTAGATTAAACATAATTAGTAAACTCAAGAATAATAAACTGACATGACTATAACAAATTTTAGTTCAGTGTTTTAAGATTTCTGTGTTTATAAAGGTCTCTGTTGAAGCAGCCAGGGTGGAACATGGAAAGATTTCTGGACTTAAATAAAGAATTTTGAAAACTTATCATTACCATAACATCTAAAAGCCTGTTTGAAAAACTTGATCATGTAGTTGTTAACCAAGTTTCCTAATATAAACACATTTTTAGTCATCTAAGACTTATCTAGTTCTATAACATTTACTTTTTCTTCAGTTTTGTTATCATTAATCTCAACAAATAACATTTATCCAAAATTAAAATCTTTCTTTTATAATGTTTTATAATATAATTTACATACCATATAATTATATACTGTATAATAAAATATATGCTTATAATTATATGATATATGTGATAATATAATCTTAATATTTTATAATCTTATAAGGCTAAAGTATTTATTTCTGTTTATATAAGTTTTATTTTCTCAAATTCTCATTGAATTTAATAGGATGAACTTTTCTTGTACATCCATTCCAAAGTGAATGGGAATTTTTATATTTGAAATCCTTAATAATTACTTATCATGTTAAACATAGAAAAATTTGAGCGCTTTGTGTATGTTATTTACAAATGATGTTTAAAATGCTATTTCAGCATAAAGGCATGTAGAAATATCTTTTGAGTTGCAACTGGAAAAGCATTTTTCTACTTATGTATTTCTTTCTCTTTAGTTGCACTTGAGTGTTTCACTGAGTTCGGGTAGAGATGATGCTAAAGATACAACACATGGAGGACTGATTCCAGTTCATTCAATAAACCTTTTGCTGAAGAGTATTGGTGCTACTCTTACAGATGTGCAAGATGTAGTATTTAAGTATGTGAATCTACAGATTTATAGATTTATAGTAGACCAATAACTTTATTGGTAAATTCTGTCTTCATGAACAAATCAGTAACTGAAGGAGGCTTGGGCTGAGACCTATTGTGGAGGAGACAATGAGGCTGGTGATTTTACACAGCCCTGCCTCACTTAATTCCAATTCCCTGCAAGTTATGACACAACCTCCCTGATGTCATAGTCCTCTTGAAGAACGAATGACAAACAACAACTGAAGAAACTCTCTTTTCCCTTAAAATGACTGCAGTTTAATATCAAATATATGGCCAACTTGCGTGTTAAAATGCATATTTATGCACATATGTGTACAGATATACATACCTTTGATATAGATAAGTAAACAGCTTAATGAGGAGAAATATGGACTGTGCAAGTTGAAGCAAAGTATGAGCCTAGTACCTTCTTAACCTTCTGAAAGGTTTTTTTTGAAGGATCTGTGTGCTCTGCCATAGTTTATGAAAGATGGGAGACATGTGGCTTAGTGATTTAGGAAACAAAGCCTATTCCAAATAGTAGCTAAGGAAGAGTGAATTTTGCACGTTGTGAGTACATTAATGCAAATGAAATGTCAGAAGCAGGAGAAATATGGCTGGATTAAAGTAATGAAGTAAATGCCTTTTTTTTTTTTTTTTTTGCATTTTGAAGGATGCAGTCAAAGGTATGAACTCTGATTATATGTGTGTGAAGTGACAGTAGTCATGACATTTGACTAAGGGAAACATGAAATTTTGTAGAGACTATGAATGATATGCCCTTTGGTAGCATTTAGGAAATCTTAATGAGAAGTAATTATAGTTAATGTAAAAGATGACAGGAATTAGATGTATGGTAAAAGATAGAAAAAAATCTTGTTTGTAGAAAGATTAGAAAAAGTGGTAGCAGAGAAGATATGTAAGTAAAATAGGAGGATTTTTTATTAAAATGGGAAGAAGTGTACATGAACCAAACTTGAAAGAGAAAAAGTGACAGAAAAATTATATGAATGACGTGAATGTTGAAATTACAGCTTTTGAGTCTTACATTTTTTTTCTTTTTAAATTTTAGGTTGGCGTTTTTCGAACTTAACTATCAGTTCCATACAACACCCCAACTACAGTCTGAAGTCATAAGACATTACTCAAAACAGGTTCATCTGAAATTGTATTATAAAGGAGAAGGAAAGGGTTCAGTCTAGTAATATCATAGACTTAATAATGAAAAAGTTACCATTTTACTTAAATGCATGTACATATACATATATAGACATACAATAAACATTTATTAGGTGTGCACTGTACATCAGGCACTGTGCTAATCACTGAGGATACAAAAAGAGGAAAAATGACAGTCCCTTCCCTCAAGGATCTCACACATATGCACATACAATAACCTACTTTTTTGTTTAGAAAGACAGTAAGCATTTTTCAGTAATTATCCAGAAAAGCAAATGACATGTAAATAGACATTTTAAATTGCTTTGAATTTTAAATTGGCTTGAAATAGTCCATGTTACAATTTTTTATTTCAGAAATAATTGCATTTCATGACATTTTGTAGTACTTAGCATAATATGAGAATTTCTTAAAAGCTAAAGGTAATGGCACAGAAGAGGAAAATATTGGGTAATAGAGGCAGATATTAACTGAATAAAAAGCTTGAGCGATTTGTGTATTTTTTAACTAATATATTTTACTTGTTTCCTTTATTTAGGCCATTAAGCAAATGTATGTTCTTATTCTTGGACTTGAAGTTTTAGGAAATCCATTTGGCTTAATTAGAGAATTTTCTGAAGGAGTAGAAGCATTTTTCTATGAACCATATCATGTGAGTTAGTCATATTTCTTTTGTAATATTATGCTAATTATTCATATCAGCCTTGCCTTCCTCGTTAGAGGGAGGTTGTTTTTTAGGTTATGGATTAGATCAGAAAGCTGCTATGGTATCTTTAAACTGAAATTCTGTGATTCTGTGATTCATTCATTTCTTTTCACAAAATCACAAAGCTTTTATGGCTTTTCACTCTGTTTTTGTCAGTCTGTATTGGAAGGCCACTGCCTATTTAGCTTCAATTGTCTCTGATGGTTGTGTACTGTTTACTTTTTCTTTCTCTTTTGTACCCTATAACACTACAAAACAGTTTGAAATGTGTTTAATGAGGTCCCCCCATAAGACTACTTGACATCCCTTCAAGTTCTGTGGAATTGTTTATTTTAGGGTTAGGATAATATATGCAGAAATACACATTTTGAAGAAAGGATTTGAAAATGAAATATCTTGAATTTTGATGACTATAATATCTTGAGTAATTTATGTGTTGATCTTCTGCTTTGAAATATATGTATTATCCTTTTTCAAATTTCTCCATATTTGAAGTTAAAATATTAACATAGGAGTTATTTCAAAATATTCAGTGTTTTTGTGCTTTTTCAAATCAAGTCAAATTTGTCTGACTAACGATTCTTTTAAATTATTTCACTTTATACCTATTTGAGACAATTTTCTTTTTTTCTTTCTTTCTTTTCTTTTCTTTTTTCTTTTTTTTTTTGGTGGGGCAATGGGGGTTAAGTGACTTGCTCAGGGTCACACAGCTAGTAAGTGTTGAGTGTCTGAGGCCGGATTTGAACTCAGGTACTCCTGAATCCAGGGCTGGTGCTTTATCCACTGCGCCACCTAGCTGCCCCTTGAGACAGTTTTCTACAAGAATAGTTGGATGATCACGATCTCTTTTCCATTATTATATATTTATTTTTCATATATATTTTAGTATGGTACTTGCTTTCCAGTAGAAAGATTATTTGTTAAATGCTATTGATTATGGTGCTAGTAGATATGCCATCCAATTTTACTTTCTCTTAAATCCCTATATTCATTGTCTTGTCTCTGTTGTATCCACTAATTTGTTTTTTATTTGTTTCTTCGTACTTAAAAGTAAATAACACAACCTAGTTTCTGTGGCCATGACCAGGATTTTCTTTCTTGTTTACAGTATGTTGCTAGCCTTCTTCATAAACTACCTTTTAGTTTTCATGTCTATTTTTTTAAACTATAGTACAGACTCAATATGATTAACAGAGTGGTGTGAAAGTCAAAAAAGCCAGTTTGGTCTTGGGTTCTGAGAATATTTGTATGTATGCATATGTGTATCTTTGTCCACATCTGCATTTTATAAGGGTGGTGAGTTCCTGGTAAGAAATTTCTTACTCCCAATGCCTTCTACACTTGTCCTGAAGCTTACAGTCAGAGAGTTACCTTAGACATGGAGAGGAAATCACTTGACCTAGATTTAGTAGCTCATCAGTGACAGAAGTAGAATTTGAACCCAAATTATTCTGCTTTTGAGCCCAGCTCTTTCCAGTGCACCGCACTGATTCCAGGGGATAGGATAGTTTTGGCCTGTTATGCCACATCTGGAATATTCAGTCCTACGCACCATATTTTTAGGAAGGACAAGTATTAGATTTGTTGTCATAGTTCCCAGAGAGCAAAAATAGAAACACTGGGTTGAATTTTCAAAGAGATACATTTAGGATTGATGTCAGGAAAGAATTACCCAACAATTAGAGCTGTCTAAAAGTGTAATGATGGGCCTTTCCCATCTCATTGGAGGAGCTAGGTGACCACTTGTCCAACATTTTTTAGTGGGAAGATTATTTTTAGGTTATAGTATCAGAAAGCTGCTATATCCCTTCCAACTGAAATTCTGTGTTCATTCTTTTTATTTTCACAGAATCGTAGAAGGCTTTGTGGCCTTTCACTCTGTTTTATCAGTCTGTATTGGGAGAGGGGCAGGTCATTGCCCATTTAACTTTGTCTCTGATAGTTGTACACTAGGCATATCTTCTCATGCCTTTTTGAATCCATTCATTGAGCTCATGTACAGTTTATAAATTATGTAGGCCACAGCATGCTTTACATTGTGTTAGAAGCATTGTGTAGTCCCAAATGAATTTCATTTGTGATTTCAACTGTTAATAGAACTTCTAATCACAAATTTTATTTTTTCTTTAAGGGAGCTATCCAGGGTCCTGAAGAATTTATAGAGGGTATGGCATTAGGACTTAAAGCGCTAGTTGGAGGAGCTGTTGGTAAGCACTTATCATTATGATATTGAGGAGGATTAGTTGTAGTACTATGTGCTAGAATAACATTATATTATTTTACTTAATATACTCTAATTTCTTTTAGGTGGACTGGCAGGTGCTGCCTCTAAAATAACTAATGCTATGGCTAAAGGTGTAGCAGCCATGACTATGGATGAAGATTACCAGCAGAAGAGAAGAGAAGCCATGAATAAACAACCTGCGGGTCTTAGAGAAGGCATCACACGTGGAGGAAAAGGCTTAGTTTCTGTAAGAAAAACTTCTGAGGAAGTTCTTGCTTCTTCATTCTTCATATTCTATTGTTAATAAGGAAAATATACCCATGAACCTCAGATGCCATAGGATTATTTTAAAACCTGAAGAGCAGTAGGGGTTGATACATACATACTTATATATGTATGCAAATATAGTGCTTTAATATCCTCAAAGGCAAGATGCAATAGACTCATTCTATGAGATTTAAGCAAAATAACCATATAGGGTAATTATTGTCTATAGAATGAAGAAAGCTAGATTTTTTTTCTTGAAATTCATAATTAGAGTTTTGTATTTGAAGACACCTATACAAAAATATTGTAAATTTTTCATTTTTTTCATCTAGGGTTTTGTAAGTGGTATAACGGGAATAGTGACTAAGCCAATCAAAGGTAAATACAACTCCTTAAATCATGTATTAATTATGCATTGTCATGCATAATTAGCAAAATTTCTGTTAAGATAATTTTCATCCTATTCATCTTAAATTATGTTACTTTTTTCTAGGAGCCCAAAAAGAAGGAGCAGCAGGGTTCTTTAAAGGTGTTGGGAAAGGATTAGTTGGAGCAGTGGCAAGGCCAACAGGAGGAATTATAGATATGGCTAGTAGCACCTTTCAGGGAATTAAAAGGTAAATTCTATTGAACATAAGATAGAATGAAATACATATTATCAGCTAGAAATTGCATAAACCAATCATTTGGATCATGGCAGTGAACCATCTACTAGTTCTAACTCTATAACCATAGCTTTATTTGACATGATACAAGTTGCTTAACTTCTCTTAATTCCATTTTGCTTGTCTGTAAAGTGAAGACAGTTGAACAAAGTGCTGTCTAAGATATTTTGGTGCTTGAAAATTATGTGATGATAATACTCTGTGTATATAGCAACTGAGAGTTCACAACAAACTTTTGTACATATTATCTTAGCATGTAACAGTTTGGTACGGTAAGTTGTACAAATATTAATTTCCTCCATTTTATAGGTTACTACTGTACTTCAGTGTACCAGTGATCTCACTGAAGCTTAAACATTTCTACTTCATTGTACATTATTTCTCTCCTTTTCCTGCGTGGTGTTTGTCCACATTTTTTGCATTGATCCTCCATAGACATTTTACCATAGTAACCAGTACATTGAATAGAATGTCTGAAGAATCAGTGAGTCCTCTAGGTCTTTTAACAAGTCTTAGGTATCAGCATAGCACCTAGGCAGTTGATCCCTTACTTTTTGTATAAAATTGATGCTTATAATTGATGATAGTATATTTCTTTTATGTCTTTTTTATTTAATTTTCAAAAATTTAAATTAATAAGCATTTATTTTCTTTCTCACTTGCCCCTCACTGAAAAAAAAATCTTTTATAACAAGTATGCATAATCATGTCAAACAGATTCCAACAGTGTCCGCATTCAAAAATCTAAATTTCATCCTGCACCTTGAGGTGATAGATGCAAGGTACAGAATGAGACATTTATTTTTGGACATGGCCATTGTTGGAATTTTTGTTCGAAAGTAAGGGAATTAGCCTGCTTCATTATCAGTCCCCTTAAATCATAATTGATCCTTGCATTGATGAGGGTTCTGAAATTTTTCCAAGTTGTCATTTCTGTCGTCGCAACAATAGTCCATTTACATTTAGATGCCATAATTTGTTCAGCCATTCCTCACTGATGGGCTGCTTTGTTTCCAGTGATTTGCCACTACAAAAAGAGATAGTATAAATATTTTTGTATATATGGTTTCTTTTCCTTTATTCTCTTTGCTGTATAAACTGGGTAGTGATGTCACAGGATTGAAAAATATGCAGTTTGGTGATTTTTTGGACATGGTTCAAAATTGCTTCCCAGAATGGCTAAACCAATTCACAGTTCCACCAACAGTGCATTAATAAGTATATTTTCTTGTAGCCTCTCCAGCATTTGCCCTTTTACTTTTTTGTCAGTTTTCCAATCTGATAGTTGTGAAGTAGAACTTCAATGTTACTGTAATGTTAAATTCTCTTATTAATTTAAAATATTTTTACACAGTCATCAATAATTTGTATTTCTTCCTTTAAAAACTGCTGATCCAAAAAGAAAAAAAAATGGGTTCTGCATACCCTGACCCTTCCCCAAGATATTGGCTCTTCCCACCTCCCACCATGGCTGTTTAATTTATAAAATAAATTCTATTCACATCTTAAAAAAAATTTTTTTTAAATAAGAAAAAAAACTGCCTATCCATATCCTGTGACCATTTATTAACTGGGAAATAGCTCTTGTTATTTTTAACTTTCTATATTTTAAAAACAAGTTTCTTGATATCTTTTATTTTTACTTAACCTAAAATTGCTCCTACATCCCAGTCTATCACCCTCCCATATAACTAAGATTTTTTTTAAGGAAAGAAAAAGAGAACGGAGAACAATACAGCAAAATTGATCAATACACTCAAAAAATCTAAATATATATATGCAGTTACACACCTGTGACCACTTCTGGAAAGGAGAAAACACATATCTGCTCATATTTCTTCTTTGAGGTCATGATTGTTCTTTATAATTTTGTAACATTATTTTTGATTGTTTAATAGTTATTATTCTTTCCCTATACATTGTTGTAGTCATGTATATTATTTCCTGGCTCTGGTTCCTTAACTTTGCATCAATTCATATAAATCTGTGCTTCTGTGTAACAACATAGCTGGCATTTACATAGTGCTTTAAGGTGTAAAGCTTTATATATACTAACTTATTTGATAATATGTGATACTTCTTTTTTTCAAGTAATTATGACCACTCTTCATTCTTTTATTTATTTCTGGACCCAAGAGTCCTATTTTCTATATGTAATGCCAGCTAGATAGAGAGATTAATTTATCAGGCTACCATTCCAATAGTATGTCAAAATCACATTGTCAGTCAGCAAACATTAAGTGCTCACTTTGTTCCAGGTAATATGCTAAGCCTGGGAATACAAAGAAAAGTAAAAATAGAATCAGCTCTCAAAGAATTCATCTTTTTTATGGGGAAGGCAGCATGTAAATCATAAGGTTAATACAGGATCTATACCCAGTAGATAGATTTGGAGTAAGATGACCTTGGTTCAGATCCTAACCTGCTACCAAATACTACCCCTGTGTCCTTTGGGAAGCTGCTTAATCTGAGTTTATTAATTTCCTTAACTCCATCTCAGTAAGAAAGTTGGATTAGATGACCTTTGAGATCCATTTCATATCTTGAATTTATGATTGTGTTGAATCTGCAATCTTCCTCCTTCAACTTTTGTCAGTGCCGGTTAAGTTATATTGTAATCTTGGCTTCCATGTCTGTCTGCTTGGCAAGGAGAGCAGATGATTCTTGACTAAAGAAATTTATGAGTTCCTTTGACCCTCACATTCTGGAGATTGTAATGTGAGGTAATTTTTTCCCAAGAAATGATGATAACACTATTTGTATTTACTTTTGCTCATTTTCTATTCTTCAGCTTTAACAAATTGTTTAAATAAATTTTGTCAGATCTATATAATTGCACATGCTGTTTTCTTATATTCCTTGATTCTTATAATCTGCTATTGGTCTAATCTCTAGACTAGTCTCTGTTTGGTTTTAACAAAGACCATTAATTCTGAAGTGACTGCCATGTCTTTCCCAAGTTAATTCCTTGTCTCTTAAGATAATCAGTTTCATTTTTTGTAGTGTTCAGTCCTTGTCCTGTATAGAGCCCTTTGTCTTCTTAAAGAAAATATTCCTGATTGTAGATATAAGACTTAGATATAGCCTCTAAGCCTTTTGTTTCTTTCATTTCTTAATTTTCAGCTATGCTTTGCCATTCTCATACTGATTTTTACACTAAATTCTTTGAGTGTAAAAGTATGTGTTGACTTGGTTTTGCACATTTTGTCTTGTTTTTCCTTAAGCTTCTTTACTTTTTTCTATTCTATGAGACACCTCATTCATGAGCTGCAGTTATCTGGAGCTTTTGTTTTGCTTATGAGTACTAGCAGGTGAAATAACCAAATGTCCCATGTAGTTATATTTCTTATTACCTTTGGGTTTATGATGATATCTTCTTTATTCACTCATCTAGAAAGAATATGTGAAAATCTTTTCTTTTCACTACAACTGTTTTGCCTTGTTTCATTTATAGCAAGAATACTAATACTGATGTAGTTTATTTCTCCAATAGTATATCAACATGCTCATCATTGGACAAACATTTCACATTTAGAACACTTAAAGCTAAATTAAAGTTTCTTGGTCGTGTAGAAACTAAATTTTTATCACCATCTTTCTAGACACAGAAAGGTGCTACACAGGACTAAGGGAGGGGTGTGCGTGTGTATGTTTGAATGAGTTGCCAAAGCTTGTTTATATTAAGGATGAGCAGATCCATATATCAACAGGACCTCAGGTAGAATACATAGTCTATTGGAACAATACTCTTTCTAATTGAAGTAGAAGTTTTGTTAATAGTTTTATATATCAGCAGAATATTCATAATTTAGAACAATGAAAATTCCTTCCCTAACTTCTACTGGTGAAATCCAAGATTTGTTTGTGAAATTGTCGATAAGAATCATCTATTTGAACAAGGAAAGGGAAAGGATTACTGTATTAGACAGCAGACATTGTTGAGAATTCTATTGTTCAGTCGTTTTCGGTCATGTCTGACCCTTCATGACACCATTTGAAGTTTTCTTGGTAAAGATATTGGAATAGTTTGCCATTTCCATCAGTTCATTTTACAGGTGAGGAAGCTGAAGCAAACAAGGTTAAGTCACTTGCCCACAGGTCACAAGTAGTAAGTGTTTGAGGCCAGATTGTAATTCAGGAAGATGAGCCTTCCTGACTTCAGACACAGCACTCTATACACTCTGCAGCCTAGCTGCCTCGTTGATAATTCTAAACAGTCAAAATTCTGCTAGTAGAATAGTTATTAACTTATTTTTAATTCTTTCCCATGATTTGTCTTTGAGCAGTTTAGGCAACTAGGAAAGCAATAATACATAATATGGTCACGTAGCTAGAAAAAAGGATCATCTAGTACCTATTTATTATAATAAATTTTTTTTTGTTACATAATGTTACTTCCATATTATTTTTCCCTAGAGCTACTGAGAGTTCGGATGAAGTAGAGAGTCTTCGTCCCCCAAGATTCTTTAACGAAGATGGTGTTATTAGACCTTACAGATTGCGGGATGGAACCGGAAATCAGATGTTACAGGTAAAATCAGTATCTTATGAAAGTTAAAATAAATTTGTTTTTGAGGTTTAATTTTTTTAAAGAGTATAAAGGAGGTAATTTAACATAATTTACATGTGAGCCTTTTAAGGGTTTTTTAAAGCACAAATTGCTTAATCCTCTTATTTATAACTTTCTGATTTATAACTTTAATTTGAAAGTACATTTATTCACTGTAAAGTTTTTTCTTTTTTACAGGTATCAAAAAGTTTGATATGAAAACAGTTAATGCATGACTTTGCAAGTGAAAGCCTACAATAGATTTTTATATCAACATAGCCATAAAACTTTGCAAACTACGTACAACAATTGCAATGTTTTAATAAAGTGAAAAGCCTTATTAATGGTAACTACATATATATAGGGATTGTTAGCAGGTCTAAATGTTTTGTAGGGTCTTATCTTAATTTTGCACCATACACATTTTCAACCATGGTTTTATGTAAAGTCCAATAAGATCAGTTGAAACCCACTTTGCCTTGTTTACCTTGTGAATCTAATTATTTTAACATTTGCACTGTGCCATTTTGAAGTGTTTCATTAGTGTCACAAATATGATGATTGTCCTGGGTTCAGGAAAGGGCAGTCAGAACTGTTTATATACCAGAGTTTTTCAGGGTTCTTATGCTTTCCAGACAGTCATTTGAGCCATAGTAAAACGTTTATATAGCTTAATTGCTTTTCTTTCCCATAGAGCATTCTATTTTCAAAAGTTTTTTCAGGTTTTAATTACTAGGTATTTCAAGTCAAAACAAACTTTCTTCTTATAAAAGTAGTTCTTCTGGGATTATCGACACCACTGAGTTAGTATACCTTATCCAGAAAGATAGTTAAAGAAGTAGAAAGGTTTTTTGGTTGTTGTTTTTTTTAAGTGAACTGGAAGTTCTCCACTCCTTAATTGGCTTTTTAAAGTTTTTTTCACCCAGTATAATTTAAAGCATTTTACATGATTTAAAGTGATTTAAATCCTCAGTGAGAAATTAAGGAGAGGTTTTCTTTGTAGATATAAATATTTACTACACTATATAACCTTTATTATAAAACACATTGGTGGTTCTAATATGCTAGAGTAATGCTGACATGTTACAATAACACTGTGCTTAAAGTAATTATGAGTAAACTAAACAAGTCAGAGTTTTAATTTAACTACCACTTATTCAGTAAAGCATGTATCTGATAGCCTTCATTACAGAATCCTTGTGAATGATGAAAACTGTGATAGCATAACATGAGGCCAGATCTTTTTTGGCAGTGCAGCTTTTCATTTAGAAATGCCATACTCCATGTAATATAGTGTCTTTCTAAAACTTTAAAACAATTTTGGAATCATACTTGCACCCATTAGTCAAAAGTGATTTCTAAAGGGCATTATAGGATAAGTTATATTATGAAAAATGCTATGTGGTGAAGGTGAGAATCACTTACTCTAGTACTTAAAAACTATTACCTAACCATTTCCCTTCTTGTTCATGTTAATCTAGCATTTCACACATATTCAGTTTTAATTATAATAGTTTAAATTCAACTTTTAAAGTATATGAAATATTTAGAAGTATTATACTACATAATCTGTACATACTATGTACTATAAATATTCTAGTTGGAGGCACAAAGATGTTAAGAAAAGTGTAAGTGTAAGGCCATAGCCTTGTTACTAGCTGTAAAAACAAAACAGAAACCAGGGGATTGTGCAGATTCTTCTGCTGCTACCCTGTTTTCAAGGACATATGGAATTGTTTCTATCTTCAGATAATGGTTATTTTTGGAAGCTTTAAACTTTGAAGAACCGAAGGACATGTTTTTATATAAATCTTTATAAACTCATGTATTTTTGGTATGCCAATATTAAGTATACCAAAAGTAATAGGTGTTTAACTAATGACAATGCTTATGACCCAGATAAGTGTCATCTGTTGCTGTGTTTAAGGATATTAAGCACAGTATGAGGTAGAATGACCTACATTTCCACAAATATTTTTTGATATTTTTGATTAGCCCAGTCTTTTAATCATATATTTAAAATATGGTGGCTTTTGAAAAAATTGTGCCATATTTTCTTAACATTGTGTAAAAATTCTTATAATTATATTCATAATCATAATTTGGAAGAGAAGTTTGTTTCTGACAGTCAGGATTAAAAATCTGATTCAGAGTTGATGCATGTTCCTTATAAATAGTACCCTTAGAAAGTGATTCATAGTTTCAGGGAGTTTTACCTCAAAATTTTCTCTTCATTTTCTATCTATCCATGCTGCTGTGAACTACATAAGATATATGTATATATGTATGCATATACATATACACACATATATATATATATTTATATATATGTAGTACTTATGATGAAAGTAATATATATATATAAAATGTCTCTTTTTAGTGTGTACATTTCCAACTAGACAATAACATTGTTATCTTCCCAGATGGTCTTGATCGGAGATTGTGGTCAGTTAAATTTAGCCAACCAGAATAATATAATGATGGCATTAAATTGCTTTTCACAAAGTACCACAAAACATTTTTTCCTACATTAAAATAATCCAGACACTTGGTTTTCTCTGTTGTAAAGCTATACAATTAACAAAATTCATTTTAATGTAAAAATACAACCTTAGTAACAGCTAAAAAGAATGCTTTAATAGTATTCTGAATCCTAAAACATTTCATAATTGTGCATGTTTTTAAACAACTTGCCATATTAAACTAACCTTCTTGCTTCTTTTTTTTTTTTTCCCTTTACCATGCTTACAGAAATTTTATGCCTACAGGGAGTGGATTATGACTCTCGATAGTAGTAGTAGTGATGATGAAGATTAGTCAGATTTGTATTATTTAAACGCATGCATATTTATTATTTTGAGTTGAATGTCTTCATTCACATACTCTTGTGTGGCTGCTTTTGTAACTTCCATAGTTCATTAGTTAGGGTATTAAATTATTTTCCCCTTTCACTATATTTTTACAGAACTTTGGAAAGAAATATAATTATACTATATAAACAGAGAAATAGGAATGATTTTATGTCTAAAGTCAGTCATATTATATACATATATATATCATTTGTGCCCACAATATTGTGTAGTATTGTAATGACAAGTGCCTTTTTCAGATTTGCCTGTAAATTGTATTTTTGTTATTATTTTCATATTTGTAAGTTTTTCTTTATAGTATCTTTTTATTTTAAGTCACCTCCTTATTTGTTAAACAGAATTAATTTTATTATATGGATGCTTTCCATGTAACCTTTCTGGACTTTAATGTATTACCAATGTATTAAAGAAAAAAAAACAGAGAGAAAAACAGCTTATCGGTTTTTTATATTTACTTTCTATTTCAGAACTACCTTGTCAGTTTCCTTTCAGTAACAATAAACTTGTGTAATTTGAAAGAATATGAATCTGTTTTTCTGTTCCATCATTCATAGTACATGGAAGGAACATTATATATTTGATAAAAACCATTGTGATTTGTCCTAGAAAGGTTAAATAATATAAACATTTGTCCTCTCAAAAGGGAGTAAAAAGAACCATTTTGCTAACATGTTCGCTTTCTCCTTAGTTCCATCAGTTATTTTAACATTTGATTTTACAGAATTTGGGGCAGCAATGTAATAGTTTCTGTTCCTTTGTAAAAATGTGTAAAGAATTTTAGTGAGTTAATAATGACTGTTTTCTTACATTGTTTCATTTTATGTCTTACTTTATATATCCTTCCACAGTATCTCTTTGAAGTATTCATTTTATCCATAAACTGTTATTAATTGGCTCAAGTAGTCAAGACATTTTCTAATATATATTATTATGTTTATATCTTGTCTGCTCTTGAAGGGAAATGCCTAACTCTGCCTTGAAATAGTTGGAAAAGTCAGCAAGTAAAGCTGTATTTCTTTTAGAGCACCACAAGTTTGCATTTTACATATTTTCACTGAGTTGATTTTATGCCCTGGTCATCTTCCCTTAGAAATGTGACATCGCAAAGAGTTTGCAAAGAATAAATGCTGGCAAAATGTGGTAGTTGATGCCTCTTGACTACTGTATTTTTTAGTGGATCAAAATGATCTTCACCTTCATTAATAGTAAAACATATTGTTTCATCATTACCCTTGCTGTAAAAAACTACAAAAATGTATCCTATAGTTTGGTTTCCTCATTAAACTGGCAGCTAGCTCAGGCTATGGATATTCTGATTTTCTTCTAGTTCTGAAGTCTGTGTTATTATTCTTCCATAGATCATTAGTCTTTGAAGTGACCATTTTGGTTTTAAAACTTCAGGATTTATAAATATTGGGTGCAGAAAAATGTAAGCATGGAAACAAAGCACTACATGAAGATGTTCATTCCATTATGTTCACTTAGATGGCATAAAAACTAATGTCTCTATCAAGGAATATAGAGAAATTAAATGCCTCTATACTTGTTCTTTTCAAGCAATCAGAGCATATAGATGATAGTAGCAACCTTTGTGTGCCTACCCCTGCTATCATTGTTTCTTAAGATCATACCACCAGTTCCCTATTCCACATCATTCCCTTCAACCATCCCTTCCAAAAATTCATAATTTTACTAGATGCCAGAAGTTACATGGCTAACTAATTTTCTGCATGTATGTACCTGTGAAGAGAAAAATTGGAAAGGAAAATTTTTCTTACCATCAGCTGTATAGAGTACAGATAATGACTTAGTGATAATACTGAATTGCTTGTGTCAAAGATATTTCATATTTTGTTAAATAGTTCTGTTGTAGGGGAGGAAAAGAGGGATGGTTTTATTTTAAAAATAACAAAGCATTAGCCATGTATTTTTGCAGTGTATTAACAGGAAAAGGATCCAGATAATCTAGAAGTTAATTTGATCTTGTTCATTTGAGTAATGATACCTTATTTTTGTATAGCACTAAAATGTCAACAAAATGCTTTCCTCATATAATAAAATCATGCCGTACAAACTTTATGCACATTTTCAAAAGGAAAAAATTGTGGCTCAGAGAGGTTAAATGATTTTTTTGCATTGTAAATAAATGCTGGGTCTAGGATATAAACCCAAGTCTCTTAATGGAAAGAGCCCTAAATCTAGGGCTGTTTCCATGTTTCCTGTAATACAGGACATTCCATTCACATAGGAAAATCCCTCTAGAAATGGGTTTGAGGGGGAAAAAAGGAAAGAAATAGGTTTGAGGGGGCAGCTAGGAGGTGCAGTGGATAGAGCACCGGCCTTGGATTCAGGAGGACCTGAGTTCAAATGTGGTCTCAGACACTTGACACTTATTAGCTGTGTGGCCCTGGGCAAGTCACTTAACCCTCATTGCCCTACAAAAAAATTTAAAAAAAAAAAAGAAGAAATGGGTTTGAAGCAGTTATTCTAAGAATGTTAAAAAAAAAAAGTCTACAGGTATTTTTAAAAGACTTTTATTTTTGCCATATTTTATAGAAATTTTTCCCATTAATTTATACTCACTTTTTAGGTCCTACTTTCCCTTTGCAGTGATTTACCAATGAAATAGTCTCTTCATAACTCCCTGTGACTAAAGGTCTCCATTTCATATGGTTTATATATATAATAGTGCGTCTCTGTGTGTGTGTGTCTGTGTGTGTGTCTGTGTGTGCGCGCGCATACATATATAATTGTAGCTATATAAATTTTTATGTTAAAGACGTGTTTATTTTTAAAAGATTTAATATTTTTAGGATTTGAGATTTTAGATACCATACCTGGTGTTTAAGGGTTATATCACTTAAAGAAAATATTTTTCTTTTTTTTTCAATCATTTTGCATTTAGGTTCAATTCCATTATATTAATAGCATGAGCCCCTGCTTATTGTGAGGTTGTTTATTAGGGGCAATTGAAGCAATGTAATTTTCCAAATTAAAGAATGTGAACAGAATAGAAATCTAAATTGAGAACTAGGGCACACAATGGAATTATTGTATAAAAGTAGACCTAGGTAAGAAATCTTTTCATGCCATGTAACTTTATTTAAATATTGAATTTCTGGATGGTGCTTAGCTTTGTAGAAAAGCAAATGAGTGTACATGCATCTCTCCTTTGTATAAGGAAAATTTTCTTTCTGTGTTTGAGGTTTTTTCCAATTGAGAGATCAGAACTTGGAAAAGAAAGTAGGTGGAAAGCTTTATAACAAAGTAGGAATCTGCCCATTATAATTAAGCAATGTTAGAAGAATATCCATGATACTGTGAGTAATGAAATAAATAATAAATGGTTATTTTAAAACCTACAAGATATAGAGACAAAATTGGACTTGTGAAGTAATGGCAGGATTTTGAGAATGAATTTTTTCTTCAAATCAAAGCAGTTATAAGTAATACAAATTTACCATTGAACTATATACTATTAACTTATTAACATTAACTTAGGCCATTTAGTGTACTTCAGAGTGCTGATTTCAGACATGGGGAAGATTGTGTTATATGAGGAAGTGGTCGTGCATTATTTAGTGTATAGGCAGAAACATTAATTTGTGAATAGGACTTAAAAGTAAAAAAAAAAACAAAACTAAAGACCAAATGTTCAAAATAGTGTACTGAGTTTTATAAGAGCTTGCTTTCCTTAAATCTTCTAGAGGAATCATGTGTTAGAAGTCCTCTTGATAAAAACATCCATATTGGTTCTGTACTTCAATACATTGTCCATCATTGCTTAATTATATTTTAATTTATTTTTCTGTATTGACTCCTAATAATTTGAAAGCCTAAGATTTGAGGAGTGGTATGTTATATTGTAAGATAATACAGTCTATGCTGTCCACTGAAATCAAATAAGGGTTATGAGTAATAAATTACTGGGTAAGAGGTTGTGGTTTCATGTATCTTCATATATATGCTGTCTAGGTAGAAAGAAGTTAGTGTGAAAGAAAATGTAGAATAATACTTTTTAAAAGCTTTCTCATTCTTGTATACAGCATATACATTGGATATGTGTCTATATATGTACACACACACACACACAGAAAGAAACCAAGTACATATAAACACTTTGTTTTAAGGGAATTTATTATTATTACCAAATGTGTCTTTGTCAGAATGGTTGCATGCATTTGTTATTTTGATGTGTATGGATTTAAGAGGTTTTTTAAAATTAAAATGTGCAAATCCACTCATCCCTGGAGTCTAGAGTTCACTTAGGCAGCTTGTGAAGGTGAATATAGTACTTATTTTTCATCAGCCTTGCTATACCAGCAATATAGCCCAAATACCAGTTCTTTAAATCTTTTTTAAAAATCAAATTCTGAGTCACATGACCAGCAAAATGGAGTACTAGACATTTTCTCTCCCAAATAAATGATGTGCCAAAGATGAAAAAAAGAAAAGCGGCAAGACCTGCAATTAAAAGTCACAGATTTAGAAGCTTATGGGACATTATAGGTCTTATGGTTCAAGCTCCTTGTTTTACACATAAGAAACTGAGACCAAAGAAGTGAGGTGTGTGCCCAAGGTCATAGATAGAGTTATTGAATGAGAGTCAGGATTGGAAACTGTCCTTTGGTGAAAAATTCAGTACTCTTTTCACTGTAGCAATCCTATGAGATAATATTTTAAGCCTGATTATAATGCAGCATCTCTAACTTCATCCTCTCCATAACATGGAAAATTATAAGCCTCTACTTATAAGCATAGGAATGCAAAGTTGTTCAAATTGTTGAAAAAATATTTCTGTTAAAATGATCTTACGCTTATTTAGCTATTGGTTATTGAGCAAATAACAATTCAAAACATTAAATATCATTTAAGAGCAATTTAGGAGAAATCCAAATAAAAACATTCTAATTAACCCAATAACAATCTGGTTAAATTGAATTAATTTTACTTAAATAAGTATTTTTCAAATCTATAAGCTCCTATTTTTATCTTGATAATTATGTTTTAGGTGATTCTTAATGTCTTATTGAAAACAAAAATGGGAGATTCAGTGAAAATTATTTTAAAAAAAACTTGTACAAAACCATGATATTGAATTTGTTTACAACTAAACCTCTTCCACAGAAAAAGTTAGTTAACTAATTCCTGACTGTTTTAAATGGTGGAAGATATTATTTTTAAAGGTTAAAAAGCTGAAATTTTTATTTTGCAAGAGGATAATTCATAATGTAGAAAAATAGCCCTTTCTTCCTGAGCAAACCATTTGCCACCAGCAGCTTTTTTGTATCTTGTCTAGAAACAAAAGCTACTTTTTGTTCCTTTGTCATCAGCTTTTTTTCCTTTTGTCTCCATTTTTCCTTATATCCTGTTTTAGTTTTAGCTTATCTTTAAAAAAGAAATCTCTACCTCTTCTTGTGTAGGCATATTGACACAGAGCTGACCTGCTCAGATGATAGAGTCTGCATCATGTCCATTTTTGAAAAACTGTCTGTCTTGTCTTCTTGTCCCTTCTAAAGATAGCACAGTTGCAGTGTGTGATGTGATGTGGGGGAGAGGCTGTTTTTGTTTGTTGTGTGTTTCTTTTCTTTCAGAAATTGCAGGAGTTTGCAAATAGCTTGAAGCTCTGCCTTGACAGCAATCAGAAGATATATCTGCCTTCAACTGATATGATCTTTACTGCTTCAGGAAGACGATTACATCTGATCTGGAAGAGGGGTCTTATAGGCAGTCAGATCATCAGAGTAGTGCCGAACAGTCTGCCTGACCTCACCTGAAATTTTCAGTAAGTGTGACCAGAAGTAGATTCCAAAAGGCTAATTGGATACCACTCTTCATTCAGTTCCTCTTCCTCTTCAGAAAGATGTTTCTAAAGAGGATGATAAGGCTGAGGAGAGAAACCAATTCTGTTATGCAGGCAAATTAGATTTGTTAGTCTTAAACAAGGTAGAATCCATGGAGAAGGAAATAGTTTCTCTTTTTAGGAAGACTGGCTGTCTAGTTGTTGAGGATAGAAGATTTCAACTTTTTGGAAGCAAGTAGGGCCACTGTGGGATATTTTTTGGAATTCCAAAACATTGAGTTTGGTGATAAGCCCCTCAACTTTATGCTGAACTTGAATCAGAGAGTTTGTTCTACTTGGAATCTTAAGGCGTTATAATGCGGGTATTTCTTGACTAAAGTTGGCATTAACAAAATATGCCTCTGAAGGTTTAATTTTTCTTTACTGAAGTTTCAGATCTTCTCTTTATATCAGAATTTAGGAAGAACTGACTTTTTAAATATATGAAATAGTTATTTTGGCCAAACCTTGCAGCTTAAATCAGTTGAATGAGTCTTAGGATTATTAAACTTATTTGAAAGATTTATATATTGCATTCATGGAATTTTTACCAGTGTATCTGATATAGGTAGAAAACAGTATAAGAAAAAGGTTTTTTAAGTAAATAAAAAAGTATATAATTATTTTAACTTGAGTTTCTTTTTTTTTTTTTTTTTTGGAGAGGCAATAGGGGTTAAGTGACTTGCCCAGGGTCACACAGCTAGTAAGTGTCAAGTGTCTGAGACCAGATTTGAACTCAGGTCCTCCTGAAGCCAGGACCTGTGCTCTATCCACTGTGCCACCTAGCTGCCCCCTAACTTGAGTTTCTTAAAGACTAAATCCATCTTTGTTTCAAACTGACATCCTACCTAATAAGAAAGATTCTTATAACACTTCCAACCAACATAAAAACTTTTTTAAGTAAGTTTTATTTCAGGGCAGATCTCAATTCTACTATGACATCCAGCATTTGACTTCCTGAAGCTAATTTTTAAGCACCTAGGAGGTGCAGTGCATAATGTGCTGGTCCTGGATACAGATTTGAGTTCAAATGTGGACTCAGACACTTTGTAGCTATGTCACCCTGAGCAAGTCACTTAACCCTGTTTGCCTGCATTCCTTGTCCGTAAAATGAGCTGGAGAAGGAAATGGCAAACCACTTCTGTATTTTTGAAAACTCCAAATGGGGTCATGGGGAGTCAACTCCATGACTGAAAATTATTGAACACCAACTAACTTTTATACTGGTGTTGTAACTCTTCCTTTTATTCCCCTAATCCCTGCTGACATACAGATCCTCAGCAGATGAATACTATAGAAATAAATTCAGAAAACCTTTTGTAAAGAGGCAGCTAGGAGCCATGGAGAGAGCACTGGACCCAGTGCTCAGGAAGACCTCAGACATTTAGTAATTGTGTGACCCTGTCCACAGCATTTAATACTGTCTGCCTAAGTTTACCAATATAAAAAATGGGAATAGGAATAGTACCTTCTCTCCAGGGTTGTTGTAGGGTTCAAATGAAATGTGTAAAGTGCTCTGTCAATCTTAAAGCAGTACATAAATGTTAGCAATTATTATTATTAGTAACTGTTATTGTGGGTGCTATAAACTTGCTGCTAAAAGTCTGAAACTATGTCCTAAAGGCTTCCTTATTGATTTTTTTAAAAGGAAATTTAAATATTATTGCTAAATTAGAAGACACTGTACTTTTCATTTAAACTTCTTTTCTTAGGACAACTTGGAAGGTCGACTTTGGTTCATAAATCTATAAGAAATTGCAGACCTGATTACTCTTGATAATTCCATTCTTATAAAATTTGAGAGTTTGTCAGTCAAAAGTATACTATAGAGAAGTGACTTAACTCTTAAGATTTCCATTGATTTTAGTCTGAGCTCTCTAAGTATAGAGACCAAATTTATGAACTAAAGCTTTGAATATTGCATAGTTTCTCAGAAAATTTTACCTTTCTAGATAAAATGGCTTCTTTTGTTTTGATAAAGTTCAAAGTTGTTTGACTAAGGAACAAAATGGGAACAACTTTTTTCCTGGATTTTTGCTAGATCCATTTGGTAGAATTGATTATATAAGGAAAATGGCATGGCAGAGTTTAATAATAGAACTTCAACTTGTATGTGCTAGTACATTAGTAACATTGCATATGTATACATTATATAAATATAGATGTATCTGTGTATATAACACACATTTATTCAATAAGTAAGAATTGGGACAGCAGATAAAACACCGGCCCTGGATTCAGGAGGACTTGAGTTCAAATTTGGCTTCAGACACTTGATACTTACTAGCTGTGTGACTCTGGGCAAGTCACTTAACCCTCATTGCCCCACAAACAAAAAGAAGAAGAAGTCATTTGCTGAAGAAAAGACTTTTCTGGCCTAATTTTCATACACTTGTTTCTTTTTTTTCCCATATAAATATTTTATTATTTTCCAGTTACACGTAGAGATAGTTTTCAATATTTGTTTTTATAAGATTTCTTGTTTCAAATTTTCTTCCCCCCATCGCCAAGACAGCAAGTAATCTGATATAGGTTATATATGTACAATCACATTAAACATATTTCTGCATTAGTCATGTAATAAGAGAAGAATCAGAGCAAAAAGGGAAAACCTCAAAAAAGAAAAACAACAACAAGAACTATAGAAATAGTATGGTTTGATGTGCATCCAGATTCAACAGCTCTTTTTTTCCCCTGGATTTTGGAGAGCATGAGTCCCCCGGAATTACCCTGGACCATTGCATTGCTGAGAAGAATCAAGTCCATCACAGTTGATCAACACACAATGTTGTTGATACTGGATACACTTGTTTCTTAAATGACTGAGGAAAAGGTCATTGGTGTTTAAAAAAAAATCATTGTGGGTGTTTTCTGCCACTCAGTGAAGTCACTTAGACTAAATGGAGAATTTTGAATTGCAACTTTATCCTTCCCTGGGATTTGTTGTTTCACAAAGTAAGCATAAGTGGTTATTTGCTATTAAACTTCTTTTTGTGCCTATTCAAGATGGTGGGTTTAACCTGTGCTTGCATATCTGTTGTAGTTTGATATTATTTCATAATCCGGTGGTTTCTTTTTGTGACTGTCATCTCCTTTTAGCTCCTTATTACTTATATTGTAGTTAGATGAAATAGAATATTCCCGTTATTTCCCACTTACACTCCCAGGTTGGTATCATGTCAAATCCCATTTTAACTCAAATGAGGGCTTATTATATATTCTAAAATGGGCACAATAATTCTTAAATACTTTCCCATAAATGATTAGTAGCTTTTTATTGTTTGAGACCTGAAATATTACCTCTTAGCTGTATCATCATAATTTCAGGTTAGATCTTTCCGTAATCTGTCATATGACTCTTTTCTCTAGCATTTGAATTATTGGAGTTAATCAGAAAATGGGTTTTTTAAATTCTCTTAATCATTATTTCTAAGGGGAATATTTCACTATATATATGAAGTCTGAATAATAACCAAGATTAGTTTTAAGGCAGTCCTCTCATTTCCTTCACTCCTTTCTGTCTGTTTCCATGTTTAGGTAATGATTTGGTTGATTTGTTTACATTAAATGAACTATTTTTTATGTGCTTATCTTTCTAAATGCAAAGAGTATCCTAATGTCAATGACCAAGACTTTATTATTAAGTTGACTACATATTCCAACACATGTGATGAGTACAATGTTTTATATATGACATTGTTCATATCTTTTAAACATTTCCCAAAGGTTTGTTGGAGGGTAATGTTTTCTCATAATGAATAAAGCAAAGAAAATTTCCCCAACTGTGCTGCAATATATAAATGAAGCTACTAAGGCGATATCTGATGGTTTGGATCAAAATATTTTGTGCTGATAATATTTCTATCTACTTTTTTTCCTTAGTTACTGCCTGATGACTTAGGGTAGTGATTTCCAGCCCTGGTTTTATAATAGCTCAAACTGTTATCAGTTATTTTCAGATATATCTCAAATTTTAAACATGTTGCTTAATTCACTTTATGCCACACAGCACTTTAGGAACCAGAAAACAGTGTGACCCCATCAAGCAAATGGCAATGGGATACTGATAATCTAAAATAGTTGTAGTCTGATAACTAGGAAATGGACTGAGCTAAGCTTGGGAAAAAAAAAAAATAAATAAGTGGTTTGGGATTATAAGCATCTTAGACTTCACATCAACAGCCACCTAGTGCCAGTGTTATTAGAGGCCCAGGGAATGGATTTCATCCGAGGGGGCCATAGCACAGATTTGGGTTGGGAGTAAAACACTGGTTAAAGAGTCAGGAATCCTGGGCTCTCATCCTGACTGTGTGACGTTGGCAGTCCACTCAATTCAACTCAACAAATTTCTATAGAACCATTTAACTTTGCTATGTCTCAGTTTCTACATCTGTAAAGGGGGGAATAAGTGTCTACCTATGTCACAGGACTATTGTGAGAAGCAAATTTTAGAAGTACTTATTTGGATCTCTTCTGTAAAATCAAAATGATCCCTTCCAGGTATAAAAATCTATGACTAACCTGTGTGTTCTCATACATGTTAAGTTTTTTGACAAATAAAAATAAATAAATGGGCAGGGGAAATAAAACACCTAAGCTGTAACAGTATGAATGGAAGCATTCCTTAATGGGAAAGACATAATGATGGATTGAGGGAGGGATATTTGGAGGCTGAAGATGAGAGAAAAAGGGAAGGAGTAATAACATGGAACAGAAGCTGTTAATGTGATACAGTTGTGAATTCTGTGTTCTGCTTCATGTGCATTTGGTTTGAAAGCTACTTTTCCATTTCAATTCTGGCCATGTTTTTTCAATTAATTCATGATTTAGGTTGATTATTGTTCTATAAGGAATTTTCTTAGAATGATTCTCAAAAACCTCATTAACAAAAGATTACTACTTGTATCAAATTGTACTATATCGTCTGTTTTGGCATCTACTCATCTGTTCTAAGTGCTTTATAAGTTTGGGTTTAGAAGACACTCCACATGTTTCTTCCTGGATAATTTTGACATTTTTTAAACCTAGAAATTAGTGTGATTTTTGAAATTAGCTTAATTTCTTCCCACTATCATCCTCTGGATTTGATTTGACTTAGTCCTAAGAAACTGAAAATGGGGAGGAAAAGCTGTTCGTTCTTTTCCTTTGTGGCTGTAGTGTAATCTGATTCAATTAACATTTAGGTCCAGCTGCCATGCTTGGGTTTAATGTGAGGTGGCATTGAAAGCAAGATGAGATCATAGACATATTGGGGATTGAACCAGAGATTGTAATTTAAAGACATAATCTTTTAACATGGTGTATAATCTGGATTTTTAGAAATGGGAAGGTATTTAAACCACTTTCTTCATTTAATGAATTAGGTCTATACCCAAGTTATATTCAACAAATAAAAATAGATTATATATTTTTAAGACCTAGAGGCGTTCACATTTTTTCCTGGATAAGCCACTCCAGTGTTTTATAACCTTGTTATTAGTAAATTCTTTCATTTAACTTGCCCCTTTCCCTCATACTTTTCTTTTTCCATTATTCTTACATCTCAGGTGAAAAAGAGCCACCTGTGGAGTCTCCATACAGAAGAGTCATCCACCTTTGTGCTGTCTTGCAGAAATTTGATATTTATTATAAAATCATTCTTGTATGTTCTTTGCTCAGAGTGAAATAATTCCAGTTCCTTTAAA
The DNA here is from genome assembly GCF_019393635.1 of Dromiciops gliroides. Lineage (NCBI taxonomy): Eukaryota > Metazoa > Chordata > Mammalia > Microbiotheria > Microbiotheriidae > Dromiciops > Dromiciops gliroides. Next base: position 612,458,451 of record NC_057861.1, on the reverse strand, counting down.
TATTTCCTCATTAGCCCTGTTTTCCAAACCATTAACATCCTTGCTATCTTCCTAAATCTTTAAAGTTGGTAGCATTTTATCTAGATTATATATACATACATATATATATATATATATTTTTTTTTTGCTTCACAGAATTCTAGTCTAAAAGTACGTCTATTATAATAAGAAAGGAAAAGGATAAAGTTGCTAAAGCATGAGTATTTCAGATCCTAATAATAACCCTGGCAAACAGCTTCACACCTGGAGGAAAATAATGGCTGGTTCAGAATGAGCAGTGAAGAAACAATATCATTAATAGTTGTCATTTCTGTACTTCTCATGGGCAAAGAGCAGATGAAATTGATATAGGAATGAGTGTGATTTAAAAGGCAGAAGAAGGGTCAATTACAGGGAACTAGCAAAGGACCATAATAAATTATGGTGTTTTATGTACTTTGGTATGTGTTGTCATGTGGACTGAATTAAATATTAATTTTGTTCTGCAAGGTAAAAATGAACATTATTAAGCAATAACATTTTTTGTCTGATCTAAACTCTAACGCATGTAGTTATGTTACTGGTTCACAGGTTTTATTTTAGTAGATTTCCCTAAAAACCCGAATTTGTTAAACATCTTTACTTAGCTAAAATTGAATTATCTTTAGCAAATTTTTGCAAGTAGGTGCTTTGAGAAAGGTGAACATTTAAATGAATATTAATTTAACTTGCCCATGATATTTCATTTAGGATATGTGTATTGTTACTGTAGAAGTGTGATAATGAATTTTCCCCCTCATAATTTTTAGAAGAGGGTAAGATGTAAGTAACATTAGAACAGGAATAGCATCAACCTTTTTTCTCTTTTATATTTTTAGGTGATAGAAAATGGAAGATTTGCCAAAAACAAGTATATTACACATGTTATGGTCAATAAAACAGATTTCTTGATGATAACCACAAGGTAATTTTCACTAGTGTTAATATTTGGCTGTCTAATTTAGTAACAGGCTTACAAAGAGCTATTAACGAGTAGAGTCAATTATCCAAACCTTTGCTTATATATAGTCATGTATTCATACAGATATGCAAATACATGATGCCACTCAGGTTCAGTTATGCTCATAGGTATTGCAATTTTAAACACATAAAGATAGTTCAAATTCAAATCTAGTTGTATAAGCAAATACAGATGATATATGTGCATAAGATTTGGATTTCCTTTAACAAAGAGGTAGACGCATTACTATTTTTATTTTAAGAAAGAGATAAATGCATTACTGTTAAGTTACTATGTGTGGTTTCCCTCTCTTCTCTTCCAATGCTGGAAAATGCACAAATGAAAGTATTTTTACACTATAAACCAGCAGGCATATGCCTAATTGAGTAGTTATAAAACCTTAGCATTAATTCATAGACCCAGAAGACAGACTGAGGTCTCAGAATGGATTTGAACTCTACTTTCTGAATCCAGATCCAACACTCTATGCACTGTACCACCTAAGTACTGGGGTTTATGGGGTGTTCAAGGAGGACTAGTACCTCTGGTGTGAGGATTTTCTGAGCCCTTTTCAGGACAGCTCATCTACCTTTGGTATCCACCTGCCACTAGATTTTCATCTGTGGCTCCAAGAAGCTGTAGCATGTTCAGTGGCCATTCACCAGTAAACTTTCTTGGCAGATGAGCTAAACCAGGTTAAGGACAACCAGCAGGCCCCAAATCCAGCAGTGAGTTAGAGGGGTGTCTACCCCAAGCATGTACAAAATTTCCTAAGCAGAAAAGGAAGATGAGAACAGTTTGTTCCAATGCCTATGAAGGTGGCAGAACAGGCCCCGTGGGATGCTTAGACATTAGTCAGATATCAAAGACAAGGTCATCCACTGCAGCCTGAGCCATCTCATCATCTTGACTTTTTTGGTCTTGTCTCTGGACCTTGATGAGTCTAGAAGCAATAGTGATGCTTATGATTTTATGCAACTCTTCCCCCATTAAATCCAGTTCATTAGTGAGTCAAGACATCACTCCATGATGTTCTTGATCCTTTTCAAAAACAAAGGACAGACAAGACAACAACCACATCTTTGGTTCAAGAGAAGAGCTAAATACCGGCTACATCCCTATTTAAGTGTCTAGTGGAAAGAGTACTGAACCTTGGAATCAATAGACAGAAGTTTGAGTCCTATGTCTGACTTTCTAGCTCCATGACCATAGACAAATCATTTAAACTCTGAGCCTCAGTTTCCTCATCTGTAAAATGGAGATGATACATTATCTACCAACAGAGTTTTGTGAGAAAGTATACTGGGATATCTGTATGTATACATGTGTGTATACATATATGGACGTGTATTTATATATGTCTATATATTTTATGTTTACATATTTAACAAATTTATACATATATAGAAATGTATATGCAGACATCTTTATACATATGTGTATATGCATACATATATTTCTATATATGCATATGAGTTAAGTTATTGAATGCCTTTTCCATGTTATTGAAGGCTTATTGGGAAACTAATAATGATTTTTAATTCCTCCCCTTTCCATCTCAGGGAGAGGAAGGAGAAGGATCAGAGAGAAGTAATGGAGGATAGGGAAATGCATGCCAAGTAGTAGCTCTTTCATTCCTCCACCCTGGCCAATTACAAGGAACCAGCTGCGTCTTTAATTTTAGTCCATTGCTCTGGCAAAAACAAAGCACATTGCAGTTAGTGAACTCTCTGCAGGCAATAACAATTGTTGTTTTAACATAGAAAAAAATTATTTCTGGCGTTTGGGGTAAGGGAAAAGTTATTTTGCAGGGAAAGCATTTTTCTTGATTTTCATCTTGAAAGATGGAGAGAAATTCTGATATGAGGTTATATAAATGTTTAATTCAAAGTAAGACTTTTTTTAAAAAGACCTTACAAGGTCTTTAATTGACCCTTATCAAAGCCCCTTTAGTTTCACTGTTTAAGGAATATGAAATTGTAAAAATGGCATGTCAGAAGTCAGATTAGAATTGTTTTTTTTAATTCTGTGCTACACTGCTCAGTTTAGTGGGAAAATCTCTCTCACAAAAGGGTCTATAATAAGTGCTACCTAGAATATTTGTGACAAATATAGTAAGTCCAACGCCCTGATTACAAATAAAGTCCCCAAAGAGACAGAATAACAATTGGCTTCACCAAAAAAAATTGCCCTATTTATGAAGCACCTCCAAACAATTCCAGTGTTCTTTTCAGGATAAAATGAGATATTTGAAAAGCTCTTTGCAAGGCTTAAACTATCATATAAATATTAACTATTATTACCTTAATTTTTATTACTCTCTTTGTTTTTGGTAGTGGTGTGTTGTTTGTGACAAAAGGAACATTTGGGCAGCTGACCTGTGAGTGGCAATACAATTTTGATGAATTTACCAAAGAGCCATTTATCATTCATGGAAGAAGATTACGGATTGAGGCTAAGGTATATTGAATAAAAATATGAAGACAAAATGTTAAGATGGCTTTATTTCTCAAGATGTTTACATTGTTCTGGTTTAGTATTTATAAGTTTCTTTCTTTTGCTTTTGCTTTTGCTTTTCTTTTTTTTGCGGGGCAATGAGGGTTAAGTGACTTGCCCAGGGTCACACAGCTAGTTAGTGTCAAGCATCTGAGGCCAGATTTGAACTCGGGTTCTCCTGAATCCAAGGCTGGCGCTTTATCCACTGTGCCACCTAGCTGCCCCTAAGTTTCTGATTAGTGTATGGCCACATGCTTTTGTCAAATAGAAAATAGGTGAGTTTTAACAGATGCTACTTTCTGTGGTACTGTATGCAGAATAATGCCTTTCAGGTTGCAGCCAGTGGGCTCTTCCTTTGCCTTTCTATTCTGTTATACCTGTTCTAAAGCGCGTGCCTGCACGTGTGTGTGTGTGTGTGTGTGTGTGTGTGTGAGAGAGAGAGAGAAAGAAAGAAAGAAATGGCCTCAGAGCCAGAAAGACATGGAGTTCAAGTTTTCCCTCTGACACACCTTTGCTATGTGATGCCAGGCAAGTCACTTAACTTCTCATCTTTAGAGAAAATGCTGAACTATATTTGGAGAGAGTACTTTCTTAAATTAAGAATTCCTTATTTTAATCAATGAAATCACAGGTCCAGTACCTATTCCTATCTATCATACCGTTGGGTTACCATCTGTAGCACTAAACTGAGACTTTAAATAGCTATAGATTTTAACATTCTCAAATTTCCCTCACAATATGTTTTTCTTAAAACCCTCAAAAATGGTCAGAAGAAAAGACCATTGTCTCTAAAACAACCTCTTTTTTCTTCTTCGTGATTGTTTAGTCTTTCCAATTAGATCATAAGCATTTGCTGGCAAGTACTTAGAATTTTCCATACCGCTAGCACAATGTAGTTTATGGTCGGTCTTTAGTGAGTATTTGTTAGTGGACAGATTCATTGGAAAATAAAATTGGCTTTTTGTCATTCAGGTCTATCAGTGACTTATCTATTCTGGACAAAGAATTGTGCTAAAGGATATATGGAATGCTATAAGAGCACAAACAAAATAAAGATGCAAAGTTTATTTTAGGTCTTTGCCCTAGTTTTTAAATCCAGATGGATTTCTTTTAAAATCTGAATGTTTTCGTATTTGCTTACTAGAACTAGTAACTTAAAATCAACTTCCTAAAGATTTTGCAAAAATTTTTAATTTAGCAAAAACTACATATGACTTCCATAGGTTCATTAGTTCCAACCAGTTACCAGTGTCAGGATGCCATCACTGATCCTTGGTAAGCCCAGATCTTTGTTCTCACATCATTAGGGTAAAGAATTAGGCTCCTGTAGGCAGAATTTCCATAATAATATAGATTCCCATAGGTACAAAGTAAAAAGGGTCTATAAAGGAGAGAGACACTATATGCAACCTCTATGAATGATCTTGTTTTTCTCAAAGGGCTGAACACATGGGCCAGTTCTTTCATAGTTAACTTTTAACTAATGAGTCATGTAGATAGATTTGAGATGTACTGATTTCATCTATGATTTCTAGAAGAACTCTTAAGAAATTGTTTGGGGGGAAAAAAAGAAAAATACTGTTGCTAATCTTTTCTTTACTCTGTTTCTTCCTCCCCCCACTTTGTTGTTTTACCAATGAAAATGGACCTTTTTTAGGTTAAGGAATTGTAGAACTGAGTTTGTCATCATGCTTTTTCATTGGTATGCATGTGCTTGATTCTCCATCCTATTTTTCTTATAATGCTCTTCAAAATGTATCATTTCTAATATGAAGTACAGAGCAGTGAACATGTTTTTCTTGTGCTATTTTTCCCCGTGAAGTTTGTTTATTCTCTTTTTAATCTATTCATTTCTTTATTTGGTCTGTAGGAACGCGTAAAGTCTGTATTCCATGCCAAAGAGTTTGGGAAAATAGTTAATTTTAAGACTGCAGAAGATGCCCAGGTAAATCTAATCACCTCTTTATTAAAACTGATATGAGCTTCTAACTCTCAACCTACACAATGGGATACTGACAGTTAAGAAAATTGTTTTTGGGGGACAGCTACGTGGTGCAGTGGATAAAGCACCAGCCCTGGATTCAGGAGGACCTGAGTTCAAATCCGGCCTCAGACACTTGACACTTACTAGCTGTGTGACCCTGGGCAAGTCACTTAACCCTCAATGGTGCCTCTCCCCCCCCCCCCGGGCAAAAAAAAAAGAAAATTGTTTTTTTTTTCTTTCTTTTTAAATTTAGTTTCAATGTCTGCCTTCATCAGCATGGGAATTTATGGTGTAGAAATTTTCTCCTTTAATCCAGATTGGCAACTTGTCTGTAAATTATAGCCCTAGAGAGTTGCCTGGAGACTGCCCATTGTCATAAAGTAGCATGTGTCAGAAGCAGGACTTAGCTGCCGGGAACACGTCATGGAGTCAGTGTCACATTTTTCACTTTTCTTTTCTTCAAAAATGATGAGAAAGTTAAAGTACATCTGTATGGATCGTTCTTATGTTTGGGCCCATTAGAGTTTTGCTAACTGGAATATTATTCCTTTTAGTGATCAGTTATGGATCTTGCTTTTAGTTAGGTTAGACTAGTTTGGTACAGTGTTGGACTTTAAAGAACATTTAGAATTCATGTCTGTAAGGGAGAACGCAATATACCTGTTAAGTCACTCAGTACAAAAAGTTACCATAAACACCTTCATGAAATAAAACATACTAATTTTTCACAAACTACATACATTTATTTGCAGTTTATGATCTATATTTAACTGGATAGCTGGGGGGCACAGGCCATAGAATGTTTAACTTGGAATCAGGAAGATGTGAAATTGAATCCTGCCTCAGGCATTTACTCCCTCTGTGACCCTGGACAGTCACTTCACCTCCCTCACCCTTGTCTGTACAATGGGGTTAATAAAAGCACCCGCTCGCAGGCCGTTGTGAGAATCCAGTGAAATAACATGGAAAGCACTTGGCAAACCTTAAAGGTCTATGTGCACGTTATTGTTGTTGGTATCGTTATAATTATTCTTATTGTAGACAAAATTGGAGTTGAGAGTACAGCTCCAATTCCAGCTCTTCCACTATGATCACAGACCTAAAACTGAAAGGGGCCTCCAAAGAAAGAGAAGCCTGAGGGAGCTTAAGGGACTTGCCCCAGAGCATCAGAATGCTGAGGGTCTCATCCTTGTCCTCTGACGCCAGGGTCAGTGTAACAACGCTTCCAGGCTGACTGTCTCAAAAATCACTCCTTAACCCCGTGGTATGCTAAGAACGTGTTCTCTTCAATTTACCAATGAAATCTGATGGAATCCTTTGACCTTTTCTCGGTTTTTGACCACACTGACCTTTTGGTAATTAATTCTACAGACCAGCTCATCCTTTATGCAGTCTCTGACTACCTTAGTACTATCATGTCATGATTCTCTTGTCTCTTTGACTGTTCCTCTTTCTTCCTAGATCATAAGCATTCCTCAAGGCTCTTTCCATGGTGGATGGCCTCCAGCTCCTCTCTCCCCATTTTTTTCTTGCTTTATGCCCTTCTTCTTCCTTATGCTTATCTCATCCACATCTTTGACTTCACTGATTCCCAGAATTATATATGAAGGCTATGCCTTTCCCCTAAGCTATTCATTTCTTGTTTTTGGCTATATATTTAATTCAAAGCAATAAGCATTTATTAAGTAACTATAATGTTTAAGATAAAATTTTTAAAACATACTTCTTATCTTCATATAACCTGTTTTACTGGGCAATAAAAACAACCAAACAGCTAAGTAATACAAGATAATTAAAAAGGCAGGGAACTCTAACATCCATGGGGATCAGGAAAATCATCCCATAGAAAATGGCACATATGCCGAGCCTTGAAAGGAGCTAAGAAATGAAGGTGATTTGATAGAGTTCATTCCAGGCATGGAAGACAACCCTACCTCTTATTCACTGAATTTAACATTCCATCTTCATATCTTTGCATAGGGTGTTTGGCTGAGCCATAAAACGTGTGGAGAATAATGTAAAATAATTCTTGAAAGGTATCCTGGAGTCAAATAGTGAAGGGCTTAAAATGCCAAGCTGAGACATGACATATATATTTTAGCTTAGAGTTAATTGGAAACCTATAACCTAAAGATTCTTAAAGTGAGGACTGAGATGGTAAGAGTTATACTTTAAGAAGATTGTTTTGGCATGTCTGTGGAAGCTGGATTAAGTGGACTTGAACATGGGGATTCAATTAGGAGGCCAAGAAGTGATGAAGACTTAAACCAGCTAAGTGGCCCTCTGAATAAAGAGAGTTGGAGGGGGTAGCTAGGTGGCGCAGATAAAGCACCAGCCCTGCATTTCAGGAGGCCTTAGTTCAAATCTGGATTCAGACACTTGACACTAGCTCTGTGACCCTGTGTGACCTTATTGCCCTGCGAAAATGTGCTGGGAAGTTGAGTTTGAAGGAATGCCAAACACTCACAAGGCCAATATAGTTCAGCTCCTCATCATCTCTCTCACCATGACTCATCTAATATAATTGGTTTCCCTTACTCTAATCTCATCCCTCTCAAATCTAGCTTCTATGTAGAGGCCATGATGATATTCCTGACCTTTCAAGTTCTTCACAATGCATCTCTAACCTACTTTTCTGGGTTTTCTATATATACCATTCCATTTCCCTACCTTTTGCCCAAGGTTTTCCCCAGTGCTTGGAATATAATCCCTCCTGACCTCTGCCTGTCAAAGCTCAGCTGAAGTGCCACTTCCTACAGGAGGTGGCCATGCCTATCCTCCCCACCCCCAATTCTCAGTATAGATTTTGCATTTATTGATCATTCCTGGAAGTCAGAAACCATTTCGTTTTTGTCGTGTCTATTAAAGTAGGAGATAAATAAATGCTTGTTAAATTCAGATCACAACTAGGAAAAGTTGAAAGTCAGTTTTCCTATAAACTCATCAAAATGTTTTTTTTTTTAATTTTTTTATTACAAAATAAGAACCTATCTTCCTTCATTTCGCTGCTTACAGTGGGTCCTTACAAAGCTGGAAGAAGTAAGGGATATTTCCCCAAGATTGTAACTGATGGAAGGAGCTGGCTGAAGACAGCATGGATGAAAGAAAATATAACTTTGAGCTGTTATCTTCCAGTGCCTGATTATCAAAATTAATTTGGGGAGTCAGGTATAAAATTATATTCAAGCACTCTGTGTTTAATGGTTGTAGTCCAGTTTCACTGAGGAATCAGTTGGAATCAGGTAAAATAGCTTTGTAATCAAAATTTTTCACCCATTTGGGGGATGATTAGGTTTTTAACTTAAAGCAGGCATCCGGTTAAAATTCTTTTAATACATTTTAAAAAGAAAATACGTGTTTTTTTTCCTGAGGGAACTTTAGTACTTGTTGCAGAAGTGTATCTCACAGTGATAAAGGAGTTGCCCTAAGTTAATTCCACTCGGAGCTAAATTACAGGGTTGTGGTGTTTTTTTTTTGGGGGGGGGTGTCATTCTGAAGTTTACCATTCTTATACACTCATATATTCCAAATGGTCTGAGTGAGCAGTGGGTAGACTGATTTAATCAAATATCATTCCAGTAGTATCACAAGACTTTAAATGGTTGTCTAATCAGAAAGGTAAAGGTCAGCAGAATAATCTTCAAAATTCTTTTTATGGATAAATATTTTGGAAGTATTTTCTTTATTTTTATATTAACGATAGGTTCAAATTATTCTTCATATGTATACGTGTTTGGAGTTACCTTTTTATACACTATGCTATAAATTATTAAAAAAAAAAATCCACTGATGCCTTGCCTTAAGACAGACAATATGGTGTTGAAAAAATAGCTATCATGCTCAGGAAAATCTCTTTGAGAGAGTAAAAATAAAGAAATACCTCCTCAAGCCAAGTCCCTATGGACAATATTGTGCATTTGATTTACATATTTAATGCTTTTAGTGGAAATTTGACCTTACAGAAATCTTTCTGAAGCCTTCCAAATGTAGTTTCTTCCCAACTTCCTCCAGAGACCCAGGACCATACCACAAATTTAAATTCTGCGCAATAACTCACATGCCAAGGAATTGTATAGAAGAACCCACAGGTCTTATTGGAAATCATGGTAACCTAAAATGAAACCCAGCACCAAGCTGAGAATGCCAGAGACTCAAGAACTTTTTCTAAGTCAGGTGTAAAGCTCATTCCAACAAAAATCATTGAGTGGAAAGAAGGCTGCAAGATTCTTTTGGTTTCCATTCTCTATGTAGAAATCTTTTTTTTCCCCCCTTGGGGAGAGAATGATGAATGATTAAGTGATAACTGTATTTCCTATTTAGTTATTGGATAGTATGGAATATCTGATGCATGTTGTAATTGCTGCCAAAAGATTCTTTCCAAACTGTTTTCGAAATTTTGGAATGTGTATAATTTAATGGCTTTGAAATTCTCTGATTTGTTCAAACCCTTGCTTTGTTGTAAAAGCTACAATAAACAGCATGCCAAACTATAAATGTATTTTTTTTTCTGTCCAAGCTCTGCAATCTTTGATGTGCCCACAAAAATTCATTACATATGTTATTGATCACTTCCAGAATATCATGGGGTTTTTATGTAGTTGCCAAACTGAAGTAGTATTACAGAGAGGTTCCAAACTGCAACAGTGATTTGTGAGATTCTAATCTTCTCAGAGCAAGAGACCTGTTACCCTGTGGTTGATATTTTAGCCTCACATTAGAACCTGGCCAACACTGGGTAGGTAATCAATATGTTTGATTTAAAAGGTTAATTGATAATTTGGGCCATAAGGGATCTTTGGTTAATATCCCTGAGCTTGGTAATTTCTTGTTTTAACCCTTCCAGTTGGATTGTCTAATTCTCATCTCAACTTGTTTATCCAAGTTCACAGTTTATTCATTTAAAACACATTAGCATTAAGTATAATCCAAACAAACATTTGGGGTCTTGGTGGGAGGAGTGGAAGCAGGCAGGGGGGCAGATCTAAAACCTTAAGTAATGGGCACCGTTGGTACTTAGCAAGGCTTCTGAAATGAATCTCAAAAGAAAGTGTCATAGCTAGCAAGTGTAGACACTATGTTTATGTCCTCACATGTGCTCAACCCTCCTGATTTCCGACCAATCAGGCAGTTTTCTCCTCTGGTTTAATAATGTGTATGAATACCTCATTTTTGTTCTCCCACGATATAGGAACTCAGAATTTCACTTAACACCATTGAAAAATCTTTACGGAAGGCTAGGTTTACATCTAAAAAGGAAGCTCAAAACATAAAGCCATTAGTAATGTCAATTTAATTGTATTTTTAGTTTAATATTTTTTAAAGTTACGGTTATGATATTTGGCTCAACGTTCCAGTGTGTGCTGTTGTCCTAGATGTACTTGTGCAATTCTCCATGGAACTATTATGCAGAGAAGTTTGAGACCTATACGTCCATGCTTCTCAGTTTATATTTCCCAGTTTGTTTTCTGTGCCTTGGACTCCATACTCACATGATGATTAACTTCACATTGTTTCTTCCCTTCTGTAATTTAGGCTGGTCTTTGCTATTGTTGCCTGTCCTAAAGCTGCCATTATCATCATGTCATGAGATGTTCTTTCCACTACACAATGCTGCTGACCTCTCATAATGAGCTTTTTCAACAATTTTGTGTATAGGCATACATATAAAATGAATTAAGGGAATATACATATTTTTAAAATGTTAAACATTTTTCTTTTAAAAACTAATCTTGGGGCAGCTAGGTGGTACAGTGGATAGAGCACCAGTCCTGGATTCAGGAGGACCCAAGTTCAAATCTGGCCTCAGACACTTAACACTTACTAGCTGTGTGACTCTGGGCAAGTCACTTAACCCCCATTGCCCTGCAAAAACAACAACAACAACAACAACAAAAAACTAATCTTGGTGTACTTTGTACTTCCTTATTATATTGAGGCAGAGGTCGCACAAAACTCATAATGCGAGATTGGAAAATTCCAGCTCTGTATACCACCAAAGGATGTCCTGTTCCTTTGTCCTTTGCATCTCTTACATAGGTTCTTTACTTAGGAGTCTATACATATGGCATGTCATAGCAGTGCTAATAATACCCCAGTCTTTGTTTTGTGTCTCCCAATAAAATAGCTAAGTATATAGACACAGATGTTCACAGTAAGGTTCTTTGGCTTAAAATAGAGCTGGATGGCCAGTGCTTCATAAGACCTTACTTTTGGTGGGGTTTTTTTTTCCTGTTTTTTGTTATTGTTGTTTTGTTTTGTTTTTTAAAGTGATGGTGTGTTCACATGTCTTGACAGAGTAGATTGTGAATAGAGAATGGCAGGGAAATCTTCTCAATCAATTATATATGCTGGCTTCAGATTTTTCTACCATTTAGAGGAATATCTCTAGTTCATTAGTATGTGGTACTGTAGCCAAGAGCTTTGTGGGCCAGACAAAATGGTTGAAAAGATGAGGAAAGAGTTGGATATGTTACCAAGAGATCATCTGAGCAATGGAGCTGTGAGCCCGATGGGGACAGGGTGTTGACGGTGACAGGAGCTTCCAGCAAAGCAAGGTGTATAGTGATGAAAAGCAAAGAGAAAAATATGGCTGGAGCTGGAAAGGAAGGATAAGTTCTACAATTCCAGTGTGGCCTCCAATTTTGCAATCAATAATAGTTACTGTTAAGAGTCACTCCACTTGTAGCTCCATACTCTTTAGAACTCAACATTCTCTTCTAAGAAGATGGTAATAGATAAAAGTTGGCAGATTATTTTGAAAAATATGGGAAAGGCAATAATGTTATCAATGCCTAGCATATGGTAGGCACACAATAAATGCTTGTTGAATTGATCAATAGCTCTTAATATGCTTACAAATATGGTGTGGTAAAAAGTTTTAACAGTCGGTTAGATAATGGAGAGACGCCAGTTTTTTTTTAGGACCACCCTTTTGGGGAGGAGACCAACAGGATGAGCTACGCACACCAGTCTGTCTGCAACGCACACCAGATTGCCTGCTGAGCACTCGACTTCCAGGGTGCGAGCTTAAAAGGCAAGGAGAGAACGGAAGTGGGGCCTTTTTCCTGCTCCGCTGGTCTCCTGGCTGCGCTGCACAGACAGACGCGGACTGGAGTTTGACTCGGCCCAGCTCTCGGTTAACAGCACGCGCTTGCCTCGGTCTCTCTCCCCAAAGGTGGCCTTTGGTTTTTGGTGAGTTTTATACAGAATATAGACTAAGCCTAGACTTAAGACGATTTGTATTGTATTTCTACTTTCCTATCCTTCTAATCAACATCACCTTGTGACTACCATACAATAAAAGCTCTATCTAGAAAACCAGAAGCTTCTTCCATTTACTAGTCTGGGAGATAAATTAAGGGAAAGGTTAAGTAGGGTAGATTTATGATCTAATATCCAATTTTTTTTTTTTTTTTAGTGAGGCAATTGGGGTTAAGTGACTTGCCCAGGGTCACACAGCTAGTAAGTGTTAAGTGTCTGAGGCCGGATTTGAACTCAGGTACTCCTGACTCCAGGGCCGGTGCTCTATCCACTGTGCCACCTAGCTGCCCCTCTAATATCCAATTTTAATCTCACAATGGTAACTCCTAAACCCTGTGAAGAAGAGAATAAATAATTAGTTTGTCTTTTGAGTCAACATGCATCTAGTCAATTTAGTGAGCATTAAGTTCATAGAAAAATATATGCAACATTTTTCTTAAGTTTATGGTGTAAAAAAAGCGGAAATGAACATACAGATAACTGATTGCAAATAAGAAATGACAATTCTAAGGGAGTTGGACATGATTGAAAATGACTAAACAACAACAGAATAGTTGTATATATGGATTCACACAGTACAGACATGAATATGCATAATATGGTCAGTATCAATGAAACTGGTGGTTTTTGTATGTGGTTTAGCTCTTAGTGTCACATCTCAAAAACAACACAAATACACATGCTAGAGACTGCACATCCACTAGTCAACAAACCAGCTAGCTAACAGCATAATGCTTTCCTCAATCCTACTGGTTCATTTTTAACAATTTGTATATGTATGTATACCTATATATTTTAAATATCTGTACAGAACTAGTCCAAAATATTAAGTTCAACAGACCAAATACCTGAATCTAAAACATTTCAGTGAGTATTTTGGCAAAGATGGCATCCAACCTTGACCAACCTTGAAAAGTAGAGACTGGTTGCTCTCACCCAACTTGGTTCTCCCCTGCCCCACTAGAAATCACAACTTCTTCTGGGTGTTAAACCTTGAAGTCAGCAGTTCTGAAATATTCTTTTTGTTTTAGGAGAATGGACAATTAAATTCAGATAGGGCTACACTAGGTTCAGTTATTTTTTAGTTAAAGTCTGACTCTTCATGAACCCATTTGGGAAGGAAGTACTTGCCTAAATAACCTTTTTTCCCCTTCAGATTTGCATGCAGATTCTTTTATATACGTCGATATATTTTACAATAAGGTGCAATGTATCTTTCAAAGCAGCCAGTGCCACAGTCAACTAAATTAATTAATCAAATATCTAGACAATTTTAGTAGTATAGACAAAGCTCAGGACTGTGAGATATGCTTGTACTGCCAAATAAAGTGGGAGCCACAAGTCTGTTTTGAGCCACAGTTTCGAGTACTTACAGCCTCAGAAGAAAACCAGATCCTTTAGTCTGACTAATACCTGAATGGGAATCCCCTTTATATCATCCCTGATGCAAGTGGTTATCCAGTCTTGGCTTAAAGACCTCAAGGAAAGGGAACCCGCTACCTTCCTCAAAGAAGCCTATTCTATGTTGGAATAGCTAGAATTGTTAAGAAGTTGTTATTTTTCCCTCACATCAAATCCAAATCTGCCTCTCTGAAATTTCCACCAGTTGGTCCTAGTTCTGCAGGTAAGTCTGATTCTTCTTTCACAAGGTAGCTATATGAGATGACATATATATACCCCTATAAACTTCTTTAAGTTAAAACAGTCCAAATCCCTTCAAATGATTTCCATGTGGCATAGTTTTCAGGTCCATCTTGGGTACCTTTCTCTTGATACATTACACTTTGGTAGTCTCTTTACTAATGTGATATTTCAAACTGATTGTCGGTGCACCAAAATGCAGGACTGTACCATCCCTTGTTCTACACATTTTGTTTCTATTAGAACAGCTTAAGACTGCAATAGCCTTTTGCCTACCGTCTGTCTCATCTATGTCCCCATGTTCATGTTAAGGTTACATTTGGGGAAAAAAACCACACATTACTTTTTTTTTCCTTCAACCTGTTGTTAGACATGCCCCTCCCATTCTATACCTGTAGAGATTTCTTGAACCCAATTACAGAATTTTATATTTTTTGAATATAAAATTTTATCTTTTTATATTCTGTCCATCATTCTGGCCTACTGAGATTTTTTTTTATCTTGATAAGTCTTGCCACCGCTAAGCATAAAACCAAGTATATAGGTTATTATTGAGATTTGAGAAGAACCACTCCCCTTTGCCACACCTCTAACTTATCACAGACTTGACTGGGAAAGTGGTAGTTATGCTAGAAGGAACTGTCTTTTTTTTCTTTGGAAGATAAGAATCACCAAATTAGATACTGAATATCTGAAAAAAAATAAAGTAATAAAAACTAACAAAACAATCAGTATAAGGATATGGGATGTTATATTCTTAGCATTCTTAGGAAGGCACAAATCATGTAGAGTTCAACAGTCTGGCATCAAATCTCTAGTCTTTCACATTAATCCTGGCAGATATATATTAACATTCACATGATTTGGTTAACCAGTTGCTAATTTCATAAGTCAATGCTATAAACACCTAACTACAGGTATATCATTTGTCACTAATATAGACACATCTTATATGATTTTTAAAAAAATGTTTCCAAGGCCCATTTAACAGATGTCAGCTTTGGTAACAATATATTTTGATATCAGCTTATATTTATAATGAAGCCAATGTGTTAAAGCATATAGTTGAATTTTTGATTTGCTCCCTCACTTTATATTCAAGTGCTTTAAAACAATCTCTTTAAGTATTACAAAAGAAAAAATGCTTCCATATGTCAAGAAAAAATCCTGTACATTTTAATATGCAGCTTCATATCCAAATGCTAAGCCTGCCTCCAGTCATTCCCCTACAATCCAAAGAACATGGTTATATGGTATAAGGAACTTTGATTAAACATTTGATGTTATGTGATTATAAATAGTTATCTTTAAACACACTGAAAAAGGAACAATTGAGAATGCAATATGATTAGAGTGAGGTGTTTTTTTTACAGATTTCTATAAAATATTTGTCTTAAATATCCCTAAATTCAAAATTCATGCACAAAAAAAGAATCTCAGCCAGAATTTGAAAAACCTTAAAACAAATCAAATTTTAAAGTTTTTTTAAAGGCAATAGTAAACGTTTATATACTTTCCTCTAGGCTCCATCATCCATTTCTTTATTCCTCTGAGCCTGTAGCAGTTATTAAGCAAAGATGGTGGATTTGGTGCTCAGACTTGTGTCTCAGAGGAGGCTGGACACCTGTGTGAATCACAGTGTAATAATGGGTAAGGCAGAAACAGGCGAATCTGAGAAGCATTTGCAGAAGAAACCAAGGAGATGCCAAAAGCCCTTTCTTTTCTCATTGTAGAGAGTGCAGCCTTTAAACAAGGTTGAATTCCCTCAGATTTAACTGTAGAATAGTGTCTTTGACTGCTGCAAACACAAAGCGGATGTTTTCTGTGTCTGTAGCACATGTGAAGTGGGAATAGATAACTTTCTCTTTGTCTGGATTCTGGTCTTGATAAAGCTTCAAGATGAAGTCTCTGGCAGCTTTGACATCCTGTTTAGGTCCTAGTCAGAGGCATAATCACAGATATTAGGAAAGTCAGAGACATTTACTGGACCATCCTTGTAGAACGATTGTTCTCAAACTTTTGGGCCTTAAGACCCTTTAACACTGTTAAAATTATTGAGGACATTAAAGAACTTTTATGTGGATTATATCTATCAATATTTAACTTGTTAGAAATTAAAATTTATAAATTTTAAAAATATTTACTAATTCAATTAAAATAACAACCCCAATACCAATACATGTTAACATAGACATTTTATAAGAATAACTATACACTCCCCATCCCCCGTAAAGAGAAATAGCAACAGAAATCTGTAGTGGCCCCAGTCAGCATAGTTTCATGATTGTTTTCTAGCTTCATCCTATATATGTAGGAGTGAAGACAATGTGTGATAGGAGTGGGCCATGGCTGAGTGATATGACAAGGGAGCCAAGGAATTTAAGGGAAAAAAATGACTGTAGAGTTTACCTATTTCACCAAAGAGTCAAGATGTAAAAGGTTTGTGAATATAGGAAATGCAGGGGCGATGCCCTAGGAAATAAGTTGAGAGATTGGAAATCACTGTGGGTGAAGAATAGGGTTGGGGTTTCAAAGCACAGAGGTGAAATAACAATAGATTATGATAAGATAAAGGGAATTTCAGAGTTCTTGAATGTAGAAGTGGTACACATGGGTGATGGCAAAATCAAGGGTATGGCCATCTTTTTGCATGGCTGAGTTGAGAAGTGGGTAAGTAGTAGGTTATGAAAAATGAGTTAAGGAACTATATGTTTATAGTTTGTCTGAGGGAGTACCAGTATGCATGTGGAAGGCCCCTAGTATGGTGCAGGAACTGGGGAGGAAAGAAAGACTGTAAGCCAGACTGAACTCAAGGAAAAATGAGGAGTGTCATGAAGGTCAAAGGACAACAGCTATTAGAGTTTGGATTGGATGGTAGCTATGGATTGAGTAGACTCCTAAGGAGGAGAAGTTACTAAATGATGGTGGAGAGGTTCAACCTAGGGAACAAGTAATGGGGAACAAGGCCTACTGCAACTCCTCTACCTCACCCAGATGGAAAAGATGAGTGAAATGTCAGCTGGTGCTAGAAATAGAGGCCAAAGATTCATTGTCATTAAGAGGGAGCCAGATCTCAGTAAGAGCAAGAAGATGGATGGAATGGAAAAAAAAAAAAGATTTAAGTTTGTGGATTATGGAGCATTTCAGAAAGCATGTGGAATGGGTGGGTAGCTTTTGCATAGTGAAGGGTTTGGGTTGAGGAGAATAAGGGAACAAACAATGGGGTTTGAAGGATGATAGTGGCATGCCCAGAATCACTGGGATGGGGGGGGCAGTGCAGGTAGGAATCATTGACTAATGATTTTAGGTGGGTTTAGGGTGGTGTTCTCTCAGGGCCTTAAATATTTCAGGCCAGGGGCATGGTAGTTTAACCAATATGAATCCAATTATTATCTGGGCCACATTTCTCTAGCTCCAAAATAATTTTGTCAAATGGCTTGCTAAAATCTAGAAATATTATATTGCTATCATTTTCCCTCACTTGCCTTGTCCTAATACCCTTGTTTAAAACACACACACAAGCAATTTAGTTTGGCAGCATTAATTTTAGTGAACCCATAGAAGTAGGTTCCTAATGATTGCTACCTGCTTTTCTACGTGCTCATAAAACATCAGTTGAATAACACTCCAGAAATTTGCTAGGAATTTACATTAAGCTCACTAGTCTCTAGAAACCTTTCTCACCCCTTTGAAAATATCTGCCTCCCTTCGGTTTTCTGGGACTTCTTTTGTTCTGCATAATGTCTTAAACATTAATAAGAATAGCTCTGTGATAATCTGAAAGTTCTTTATTTACTCTGGGATTCATTGGGACATGGAAACCTGAACTCATTTAAACAGCCAGTTACACTCTTATTATCCTTCTCTCTTATTGAGGACTTCAACTCTTCCTCAATCAAGTTTGTTCTTCCCCTTCCAGTTTGAAATTCCTTCATGATGGAGAAGAAAGAAGCAAAATGAAAACAAAGTATTTCTGCTTTCTCTTTTATCTGAGCCCCCATAACATATACTTTGTAATTGGAGGAAAGCAATTATCTCATTCTGCTTTATGTTAGAATAGCTGGTAAAAACCTGAGATCACACACAGGCCCAGAAAAATTTAGCTTGATGTGTGTGTATATCATTTCAATTATAAATATATCAAACATGTTATAAATATAACCAATTATATTAATATTTAAATTTAATTACATTAAGTACATTTTATTAAACATATTTGATAAAATTTGTCTTAATATTAAATTTTGATTTTTATCATTTTATTTAACTTAAATGTAACATAAACTGATCACTCTCTTGCCTTCTTGCTGGAGAACTACTAACTAGGAGGAAAACCAAAGCCAGAGTGGAACCAAAGGCGCAGGATCATTCACACAGGACATTATTAGAGAACAATGCACGAGATTTAGCCTCTGGAAGTCCTAGGTTCAAATCTTAAGAGTCTTACTAGCTACGTTACCCTGGTTAAGTCACTTAACTTACCTGGGCTTTAATTTCCTTATGGGTAAAATAAGAGGTTTGTACTGATGACCTTTAAGGTCTTTTCAAGCACGGGTTTGTGATCCTATGATCACCTCCTAGAGAATCATGACTTCACAGCATTAAACTTTAATCCTTTTGAAAGAAGATGCTGTTTCTTCATTTTTCTACTGCTGCTTCTCTTCAGGTATATTCCCTCTACTTCACTTCAAGTGCTGGGCCAAAGAGAGCAACCAAACATAACCTCTCCCACTGGATAGCAAATGTTTCTGGCTTATATTTTCCAAGGTCTTCCCCAGTACTCGCACAGTTAGCAGCCCACCCTATTGTTTGCCTCTTAAGAAGATTCTCCAAGGTCCTTGGTTCGGGCCTGTTTTTCAGCCTCAAACCAATCTCACCAGGATAGAAGTAAGGGAATAGGTTCCTTGGCCAAGTCTTGGTAAATATAACATGGATTTACTTGTCATATTAGAGAGTATCTAAAAGATACTCTAAGGCTTAAGGTGAATTTCCTTCTTTCGACCCTTCCTTTCTCCTTGGAAATTCCAATACTATATTGTTATATAAAAACCCCCTTAGTTGATTTCATTGTTATGCTCACTTTTTCCTCCCCTGAGAGTTGCAGTTAGATGCTTTAACATCAACATTGGTGCCCATATGTGTCATTGCACAAGTAGAGGGGCTCATAAAAGTAGAGCAGTTAATGAACAGCACCCATGGAGAGGCCATGGTTCACAAATCAGAATCATGTATACAATAAAATGGGCAAAAAGAGCAGTGTTCTAGAATTCCATTTCGAGAGGGTCATGGAAGGCATTCAGATGTCCTGTGGCTATCCTTATCTCTACATACTAGATCATCACTGGAACTAGGCATTCCGGACAAGTGCTTTTCTAACTTAGATTTGGAGTCAGAGAACCCTGATCAAATCATCTTTCTGCTACTTCTAGCAATATGACCTTGAGCAACTCATTTCATCTGGGCCTCACTTTCATCACCTGAAAGATGACGAATTGACCTCCAAGGTCCCTTCCAACTCTAGATCAAAGGTCCTATTTTTTTTAAGACTCCTAATGATAAAGATGCTACATATTTCCTACAGTAAGCAGTGATTCTAACTGTCTATCACCCCACTAGGGAGGCAGCTGGAACAAAAGGCATGTGACACTGTAAAATGTAACCAATAAACTGAGGTGATGCAGTTATTTATAGCATTAATTCTTGTACATAATCAGATTCTTACCTGTGTATTCTGGGAAGTAGCTGATAAGATGGGAGTACATGATTTTCTCTTCTAAAAGATCTTTTTTGTTTAAGAACAAAATCACTGATGAGTTCAGAAACCAGGGGTAAGTGATGATGGTTTTAAATAAAGCCTTGCTCTCTTCCATGCGATTCTGTGTAGAAAATAGAGATCTTGGTATTAAGCTTAAGAGAAAAGAAACACTATCAAATTGACATGCCAAGTATGTTTCCAACTCCTCAACTAAACCATCCCCATTCAGGTGCCACCTCTCTCAATCCTGAGGTCTTGGGATCACTGCCAAGTACATATAAAGAACACTTACTATGATTTCTATTCCAAGGAGTGAACAAAGAGGGGAAGGAGGCACAACCCACAACAAAGAGTGCTAAAGAGGTCAATAGGTTATTTTTCCATATAAATCCTCCATTACTATCTTTACACCCATCTAAAAAAGCAACAGTTTTGTGAAATTGCACTTGACAAAAGTATTCAATTTTCTGCCTTCACATGATAATCATTGTGTCTGTCATGAGAAATCAATAGAATCCCAATCATAGTCAACCATTTAAGTGGGCAAGATCATTTAGGTCAAGGTCTATGCCAAATGCATATGGGCATGTACCAAACAATCCAGCATTGTGAACTGATCCAACCATTCTGGAGAGCAATTTGGAATTATGCCCAAAGGGCGATAAAGCTATCCATACCATTTGACCCAGCAATGCCACTTTTGGGTCTTTTTTCCAAAGAAATCATGGAAAGGGGAAAGGGACCCACATGTACAAAAATATTTATAGCTGCTCTTTATGTGGTGGCAAGGAATTGGAAGTTGAGGGGATGCCCATCAATTGGGGAATGGCTGGACAAGTTGTGGTATATGAATACGATGGAATACTATTGTGCTGTAAGAAACGATGAGCAGGAGGAGTTCAGAGAAACCTGGAGGGTCTTACGTGAGCTGATGATGAGTGAGATGAGCAGAACCAGAAGAACATTGTACACAGTATCATCAACATTGTGTGTTGATCTACTGTGATGGACTATATTCTTCTCACCAATGCAATGGTACAGAAGAGTTCCAGGGAACTCATGATAATAGAAGAGGATCTCCAAATCCAAGGAAAAAAAAACAACTGTGGAGTATAGATGCTGAATGAACCATACTATTTCTTTTGTCTTTGGTGCTGTTGTTTTTTCTATTTTGAGGTTTTTCATCATTGCTCTGATTTTTCTCTTACAACATGACTAATGCAGAAATAGGATTAATGTTATTATGTGTGAATATATATATATATATGTATATATATATATATAACGTATATCAGATTATCTGCTGTCTAGGGGAAGAGGGAGGGGAGGGAGGGAGAAAAATCTGAAATTGGAAAGCTTGTATAAACAAAAGTTGAGAACTATCTTTACATATAACGGGAAAAAATAAAATACTTTATTAATTTTAAAAAACCAATCCAGCATTTATTTTTTAATTTAATTTTACATATAAGGTATTTTATTTTTTCCATATATATATATATATACACACACACACACACGTATATATACATAATAACATTAAACATATTTCTGCATTAGTCATGTTATAAGAGAAAAATCAGAGCAATGATGAAAAACCTCAAAATAGAAAAACATCAGCACGAAAAACAAAAGAAATAGTATGGTTCATTCAGCATCTATACTCCACAGTTCTTTTTTTTCCCCCTGGATTTGGAGATCCTCTTCTATTGTAAGTTCCCTGGAACTCTTCTGTACCATTGCATTGGTGAGAAGAATATAGTCCATCACAGTAGATCAACACACAATGTTGATGATACTGTGTACAATGTTCTTCTGGTTCTGCTCATCTCACTCATCATCAGCTCATGCAAGACCCTCCAGGTTTCTCTGAACTCCTCCTGCTCATCGTTTCTTACAGCACAATAGTATTCCATTGTATTCATATACCACAACTTGTTCAGCCATTCCCTAATTGATGGGCATCCCCTCAACTTCCAATTCCTTGCCACCACATAAAGAGCAGCTATAAATATTTTTGTACATGTGGGTCCCTTTCCCCTTTCCATGATTTCTTTGGCAATCCAGCATTTATTAATCACCTACATACTATGTGTCAGGCACTGTGCTAGATGCTGGGTATGTAAATACAAAGAATCAAACAATCCCGATTCACAAGGAGCTTACCTTCTGTTGTAGGATACAGTTACGTGGCATCATTGTATATAGAATAAATACCAAGTAGATCAATAGAAGGTATCTAAGGATAGTACACTAGTAGTTGGGAGTAGCAGGGGTAGGATCAGAAAAAAACTTCATATAAAAAGCAAAGAAGATCATGAAGGAAGTCCAGACATTGGTATTAATTTATTTTTTTA
Organism: Dromiciops gliroides; assembly: GCF_019393635.1. Classification (NCBI taxonomy): domain Eukaryota; kingdom Metazoa; phylum Chordata; class Mammalia; order Microbiotheria; family Microbiotheriidae; genus Dromiciops; species Dromiciops gliroides. Next base: position 612,435,979 of record NC_057861.1, on the reverse strand, counting down.
TTTTTATTTTTTTTTTAGTGAGGCAACTGGGGTTGACTTGCCCAGGGTCACACAGCTAGTAAATGTTAAGTGTCTGAGGCTGGATTTGAACCCAGGCACTCCTGACTCCAGGGCTGGTGCTCCATCCACTGCGCCACCTAGCTGCCCCGGTATTAATTTATTAATGCTAAATAATGGAAGTGATAGATATCTAGCAGAAGCAGGCTGGATCTGTTCTAAAAGGATAAAAATGACCCATCTTGATGGTGATCAACTAGATTTAAACAAGGCTTTGTTTTCTTCCATGTTTTTCCATTAAGAGGAAAAGAACTTGAAACTTAACTTGAGAAAAAATTAAGGCACACTGCTACAGCTGGGCAGACCCATTAATGGGGGAGGTGGAGTGTGCAGGGACAGGAATGGGGAGGAGGAAGGGAAATGTTACTATTCAACAGTAACACACTAATCTGTCTCCACCACCACACACCCCTCCCCCACCCACCACGCTACCTCACTTTATTAGCCAACCTGAGATTTGAAATTTATAACCAGAAATTGCATCCTTCATCTGGCTTGTAGATGTATGTTGTGTGTTAGGAAGGGTTGTTGTAAATGTGTTATGTTGCAATGGACTGTACGATGTTATACAGAGAACAGAGGTTGAGGAATAATTCAAAGTACTGAAAAGTAACATTTTACTCAAGTTCTTTCCATTTGAGGCCTCTGAAAAAACGATTTAGGAAATATCTTTGAAATGCCTAACATCAACTTCAAATGCCTAACTTCAACAGTTGTCTTACGGAAAAAAGTCTTTAAAGAAGATTATGCTTGGTTTCCACAGAAAAACCAAGCATGTTGGTTTAGTGGTTTGAGCACACAGAGCAAGAAGCCGACTTTTGAGAAATAAGGCTTTAAGCAGGTTTGTCATGTTTAGGGTTTAGTTGAAGTAGAATGGGAAAAAAAAAAGTTCTTACTCTTTTTCTTTTTTTTTGGTGAGGCAATTGGGGTTAAGTGACTTGCCCAGGGTCACACAGCTAGTGTTAAGTGTCTGAGGCCAAATTTGAACTCAGGTCCTTCTGAATCCAGGGCCGGTGCTCTATCCACTGCACCACCTAGCTGCCCCAAAGTTCTTACTCTTTAAACAAATAAAACCAAATTGGGATACCGGTTGGTTTAAAAGGTTTTATAGAAAGAAACTGACTTAATCAATAGCAAGACGTTGGCACTGTGTGAAGGCTCTGCCACTCTAAATGAAGCTTATAAAAGTGCATGGGGGTGTAGGATTGGAGATGGGCAGGACCATGCCAATGAAAACAGCAGCCACCTTCCCTCAAAATGGTGACTGATGTAGGTATGACTGCAGAACATATAGCACCACACATCATCATATAACAACACATCATACATATAACAGCACAATGTACCCTCATAGGGAATGGAAAAAAGTTCTATCACCCCACCACATAAGTCTTAAGGCCCCTTACTATGAGTGCTGAACATTCGATTCCCACCAATCTCCTTTTGCCTTGGCTAAGCCTTGAGGATATCAGTGACTGGTATTATTATCTTTATTTTCTTGATCATGTTTTTATTATCATTTGTATCAAGTTTGGTGGCTGCCAGAGTCATGGGAGTGTTGGGACAGTATTGTCATACTTCAGGACACCATTTTGCAGGGACATTTTCAAATAATGCAGGTCTCATTAGGGAAAAACAAATTAGGAATACAACTCCAAGGTATGTGGCAAAATAGATGGTGTGTCAGACTTGGAGTCAGGAAGAACCCCTGACAATAGTTATGTGACATGGCAACATCACAACCTTTTTGAGTCTTAATTTCCTTATCCATAGAATGGAGAAACAATGTGTTGCATACCTATCCCAAAGGGTAATTGTAAACCTCAAAGGAAATAATCTATTTAAGTACTTTATAAACTTTAAAGCCCAATATCAATGTTATTCTCCAAGGTGTATTTTGGTTAATGCTTTGAGGGCTGGGGCGGGGGGGGCGGGGGGAGCGGAAGAACATGAAAAAAGATCTATGAATTTGACTGAAAATTCTACACTGGGGAAAAGGGACTGCAACGAACCCCAGGAATGCTTTCACATGAAAGAGTATGAAATGGCAAAGCTTCTTCAAGACAACTCAGAGGTATGGGTATGGTGGTGTCAGGAGAAACTAGGAGTCTGGAAGATCCTATCTAGAGAATCTCGAGTCTTATAAGGAGTTAAGAAGAGCCACTGGAGTCTGTTCTTTGAGGGCCTAGCTGTAATTCAAAACAAACCTAACCTCCCTTTTAGCAGAGTTGAAACAGCCTCCATATTGATAGTGATTATATTTTCCAAACTAAAAATCAAGACATGTTTTTACAAAACATTTTGTTTAAAATATATTTTATTTCACTTCTTGGGGTGGAGCCAAAATGGCAGAATAGAGAAAGCACTCAGCTGAGCTCTCCCAACATTTCCCTCCAAACAACTTTAAAATAACACCTCACATCTAACTCTGGAGGGACAGAGCTGACAAAAGGTCAGAATGAAACATTCTTCTAGCCCAAAACAACAGAGAAGGTTGGAAAAAGATATCTGTGACATGGGGGAGGAGGCTAACCCAGAAGCCACAGTGATGAAAAATAGTGGGACTAAGTGGTTAGGAGCAGCTTCACGAGTTCTCAAACCAGAGATAGTAAGGGGACCTGGAAAATGGTCAGAAAGAAATTACAAAGGATAACACTATATTAGAGATGATAAGCAGGATTTCAGAAAGGCCTGGAAAGACTTGTATGAACTGATGTATTCTAAAGTGAGCAGAACCCAGAGATTGTTGTGCGCAGTGACAGCAATATTGTTTGATGAATTGTAAATGACAGCCACTCTCAGAAATACAAGGATCCAAAGGACTAATGAAGAAGCATACTATCCACCTCCAAAGAAAGAATATATTGATTGAACACAGACTGAAGCATGCTATTTTTCACTATTTTTTCTTTTGAGTCTTCTTATACAAAATGACTAATATGGTAATGTTTTACATAATTGCACATGTATAACCTATATTTGATTGCTTACCACCTCAGGGATGGTAGGACAGAATTTGGAACTCAAAACTTTTAAATAAAAAATGTTTATATATTAAAAAGCAAACAAAAAAACAAAGGATAGTACTAGAATAGGACTAGACCTGTTCAGCAACTCAATTGCCTATACCCACTTATGGGTTATAATTCAAGGGCAGAGAGGAGAACTTTCAGTCAAGAGGGAGTGGAAGACCTTAGGGGCAGTATCATTTTTGGATCCAAGGGATGAAAGACCCTGAGGAATAGTATTGTTTCCAGTCTCAAGTGGGGTGAAAGGTGTGTGTGTGTGTGTGTGTGTGTGTGTGTGTGTGTGTGTGTGTGTGTGTGAGAGAGAGAGAGAGACAGAGAGACAGAGAGACAGAGAGAGACAGAGAGAGACAGAGAGAGACAGAGAGACAGAGAGAGAGGATCAGCATCAATTGTAATCTCAAGGAATCAGGGGCCCTTAATAGGTAAAGTGCAGACCAACAGAGCAGAAACCATACTTCTCCCCATACCACACCACCTTGGAAGCACCCAAAACTTCCAAACCCCTAGAACTAGCTCTGAAAACAGAGCAAAAAAGCCTGAAGCTTGAGGATGTGCCTATCCACTGCCCACTCCCAACCCCCCTGAAGAAGTTTGTTTATCCTAAATGATTAAACCCAGGAAATAGAGTCCAACACCAAGATCTGTTCTTCACTTTCTTTAAGAATAAGTAATACTTTTTCAAAGCCACTTATGTTTTATATCCAGCTTACCTCATTGTCACACTCAGCCAGGACTTGATCATATTCACTCAGAGCTACTAAGAAAATGATGGAGGTGACACTTTCAAAACAGTGGATCCATTTCCGTCTCTCAGACCTCTGGCCTCCGACATCCACCATCCTGCCCAGTAGAAACAGAAAACATGACTCTGAGATTACACAGCTCTTTATTCTTTACAGAAAAGTCTTTGTTTATTGGAGAAAAGAAATGTTTTGAATGCCTCCTTCAGCAAGATTTCCTCAATCTTAGTCCTAGATGGTGTCCTTATTAATACAAGCAGTTCTGCCCTTGCAAATGGGCGGCCCTACTATGGACTCCACAGTGATGGAGCTATAAATATTGAATTTCAATGTAGGAGATATTTACTTCCCTTCAAATACTCAGAGTCTCAGAACATAGTTTCAGATCTGGAAGGGACCCATGAACCTATTTCACCAATACATACTCCAAAGTGGTCATCCAGACTCTGCTTGAAGACTTCCTGTGAGGGGAAACTACTATCCAAGCTCATGCTCAGATAGGTGAGCTTTTTCTCTATCTGCCCCAGTACCAAACCTCCACTTCACTTCTCAGTCACCAGCTCCAAACTCTGCAGGCTACTACTATCCTGCTAAGATCTCTACTTCCTCCTGACTGGAATCTTGGATTCCACCTCTGGAACCTGGGCTCCAATGGATAACCTATCTTATCTTGCTCAGAACTAGGTATATCTTCCTCTACTTGCCTCAAGGAGACAAGCTCCTGGAGGACATGTACTTTTTTTTTTGGTGAGGCAATTGAGGTTAATTTACTTGCCCAGGGTCACACAGCTAGTAAGTGTTAAGTGTCTGAGGCTGGATTTGTACTCAAGTCCTCCTGAATCCAAGGCCAGTGCTCTATCCACTGCACCACCTAGCTGCCCCTAGGACATGTACTTTTTGCTAATATTTGTATTCCCAGCATTTAGCACAGTGCCTAGTACATAGTAAGTGTTTAATAAATGCTTGCTCTATCATCTACCTACTTATTGCTGAAAGCAGCTCATTCTATGTTTGGATGTCTCCAATTGTTAGGAAGTTCTTCCATACAAGTCTAAATCTTCCTCTCTACAATTTTCACCTATGTCTCCTGGTCCTATTCTTGGGTGCCAAGAAGAAATTTCATCCCAAAAGGAGGAGGTCATAGTTCCACTAACATACCTTTTCCTGGAGTACTCTGTTCGGTTTGAGGCACTACATTTTAGGAAAGGAGCGGATAAGCTGGAAAGCACCCAGAGGAAGAAGACTACAGTGATGAACTGGCCACAATATAGTATTACATGAGGTCAGTTCAAGGAATGGAGGATGTTTCACCTGAAGGAGAGAAGATTTAGGAGGGAGATAATAGTTGCAGTTGAATACTAAAAATTATCATGGAGAAGAGGAATTGAGGGTAGAACTGGGAGTAATAGTAGAAGCTGAGGAGAAGAAAGTTTCTACTTGATTCTTAACAGTTGTCCAAAGGTGAAAAGGACTGCCTTGGAAGACAGTAGGATCCCCCCCTCTAGAGATGTTCAAGCAGAGAATGAATGAACACATCAGTGATGCCGGAAAGAAGATCCCATTAAGTATAGGCTGACTTTGATATATGCTAGATTCAGAGCCAGCAGAGACATCAGAGAACATCTAGCTCAACTTCCTTTTACATATGAGGAAATGGTTGGCCCAAGGAGATACAATAATTTACCCAATATCACAGAGGTAGTAATTGTAAAGAGTGAGATTTGAAACCAGGTCCTCCATCTCCAGAGCCAGTATTTTTTCTAATAGACTCTGCTACCTTTTAATGCTTCTAATGACCTTTCTACACCTGAGATTCCGTGATTCTGTAATCCTTCTTCTACATGACAGTCCTTTAAATACATATAGCCAGCATGCTATGTGTATACACTAATCCCAATCATTAGCCAAGTTGGTCATTTTCCTACCTTTCCTCACCCACAGAGATTGTTGTTCCTGGAGAATAAGTGAGTAAATTGGTGGTATGATAAGCCCTGAAAATTGTTTTCAAAAAGCATAAAACGCACCAAAATTTGGCATTGATCCCATTCACATTTACCAATGCAATTGATTCAGCTCTACCCATTCCTCCCTTCTATTCATTTATTCAATAAGTATTAACTGCTTACTACATACCCAGCATTGTGATGGACACTAATAAGTCCCTAGCTCAAGTACCTTGTAACTTAACTGTGGAGACAGGTAAACATATGAAAGGAGAGGGTTTTAAGAGAGACCCAGGAGTACTTCCTGAAGACACTGGACCAATGTAATGAATCAATCAATCAATCAATCTTTCTTTCTTTCTATTTTTTTGCGGGGCAATGAGGGTTAAGTGACTTGCCCAGGGTCACACAGCTAGTGTCAAGTGTCTGAGTCCAGATTTGAACTCAGGTCCTCCTGAATCCAGGGCGGGTGCTTTATCCACTGTGCCACCTAGCTGCCCCTGGACCAATGTAATCTTTTAACCAATGAAAGAAAACAAAATATTGGGCACTGTCAAGAACAATAATGGAGATGAAACAGAAAACATGATCCTACCATAGTATGAAACTATAGCATATCCAAATCTGGAATACTGAATAAAATTCTGATTACAGCTTCACAGATCTAGACTTGAAAGGACCCTCAGAGGTCATCTAGATCTAGTTGAAGGAACTGAGGCCAAGGGAATGTAAGTGATCTGCCCAAAGTCACACAGATGATGTTAGAAGCTGGATTTGTAGAATTCTCCGACCCCACAGATGGTACATGGTACCTTGAATTTTGTTCTTGAAATACCTCAACTATGAAAAGGATAGAAATCAGCAAAGTTTAAAGCAGAACAAAAGAGCAATGATATATGTTAGAAAGGAATTTTGTCTTTTCCCTAAATGAGGAAAAGCATCAGTTGTCAAAATAGTCAATTAAGTAGTCAAAGAAATAACAGCTTCTAGTACATGAGCAGCCAATTAACTATTTGCAGGAAAAGGGAATGTAACTCTGTAAGAACAATGAAAAAGTGAACTCTATTCCTCAGACCTTTCTTTCTTCCCAAGGCATGCCTCATTTCAGAATTATCCCATGACAAGTCTCCCAATATCTGCTTCCTTCATTGTCAGGGGGGAAAAAGGCAATATGATGTAGTAGATAGGACACTGGACTTGGAATCAGAAAGTCTTAACTTCAAATCCCACCTCAAACAAATGGAAAATAAGACAGTTAGACTTTATGGCCTCTAAACCCCTTTCCTGCTTTAAATCTATGATCCTATGATGCTGTAAATACTATCCTAAGGCCATCAAACACCTTAGGGAGCATTAATGAGTTTCTTGTTCCTGGGCACCATTTTAAAAAACCACCAGTGGCATTTACAGATTCTTAACAGGCTACTCAGATAAGGTCACCATCTTACCGAAAGATAATATTTTCTAAATCAAAGGGATATTCAATAATTCCAGTTGTAGGCACTCGGACACGGAGAACATCTTGTTGTGTTGGCACAAATGATGGCAAGGCAATGCGATCAATATCACTCAGGTAACTGTAAGGTCAAATAAAGGTGAGTTGAAATGTATTTTCAAGGAACACCCTATTGGCAAAAGCAGGCTGTCTTCCTATTAAATAAATACATTCTTCTATAAAGTATAGCACTAAACAACATGCATAATCTTTAAACCCCACCCTCCAAAGGACTATTTCAGGAAGAAGATGGGACAGATCTCACCTTCAAGGGAATCTGCAAATTATTCAATTTATCTTCTCTAGATCCTAGGTAGATAACTATGCAATCTTAATAATTAATTGACTACTATCATATTTGCCTATGTATGTATGTATGTATGTATGTATGTGTGTGTGTGTGTGTTTGTTTTATTTGACCCTGAGTCTTTCACCTATCTATCAGGAAGTGGGAATCATGCTTAATCATTAGTCTTATGGAATCATAGTTGATCATTATACTGATAAAAGTTTCTAATTTCTTCCAAGTTGTTTGTCTTGACTGTATTGTTGTTCCTGTATAAAGTGTTCTGGTTCTGTTCACTTCACTCTGCATTAGTTCATATAACTTCCTGGGTTTCTCTGAGATCATCCCATTCATTATTTCTTAAAGCATAATAATATCTTATAGTCACAGTCATTTCCCAATTTATGGGTACAACCTGAGATTCCAATTCTTTGCCACTTGAAGAAGAGCCATAAATATTTTGGTAATTTTTGTTTGCTTAGGACTAATGCCACCCTTAATCTACTCTCCACATAAATTCCCCTTCTCTATTCCCCCACTTTTCTGTGTTGAGTGAAATGTATTTCTATATGTAACTCTGTGTGTGCTCTTCCCTGCTTTGAACAGTCCAGATGACAGGTTCAAGTGTCATCTGCTCCTTCTAACCCCCTCCTCCTGATCTGTATAGATGTCTACTTGTACATGATTATTATGTTGAGATGATTTCCCCTTTTTCCCCTCCCCCCTTCTTTTTTCATTCATCTCTTAAAATCATGAAGACTCGACAAAATCACTCCCAGACCTTCTGTCTAACTAGACTCCTATTGACTCTTGGTGATGATAGACTTCAGAGAGAATAATATATTATCATCTCCTTATATTTGAATGTTCATAGTTTATCCTTGTTTAGTCCCTAATAAGTGTTCATTCATATTTACCTTTTCATATTTCTCTTAACACCTGTGTTTGGATTTAAAGTTTCTATGAAGCTCTGGATTTTTCTTCAGATGTGTTTGGAAGTACAATCCATTTAATCCTCTCTAGGATTATACTAAGTTTTGCTGGGTATGTTATTCTTAGCTATAAGCCTATATCCTTTGCCTTCTGGAATATTGTATTCCAAGCTCTCCTCTTCTTCACATTGATAGGTGCTAAATCATGTGTGATCTTGACTATGACTCTTTGATACCGGAATTCTTTCTTTCTGGCTGCTTAAAATATCTTTTCTTTGAGCTTGAAGCTCTGGATTTTGGCTAATATGTTGCTGGGAGTTCATATTTTGGGGATTCTTTCAGGAGGTAACGAATAATTTAAAAAATTTTTTCACTTTGTCCTCTTGTTCTAAGAAATATGGGCAATTTTCCTGTTTTACGGGAGCTTATATTTTCTGAATCTCTCAGTCAAAAGTATAACAGCAAATATATGGCTTGTCATTGAAAACAAATTGTGAAAACCTACTTGCTGTTACCTTCTATTTTTTTCATCAAGGATACCGTCAACATTTTGTACATTATTCTCATAAATATTTTTAAAGTTGAGAAAGAATAGCTGGGAAATTACTGATGTAATTGCAATCCTCTTTTGGATATTAACATTATTTATGATGTTTTCTATTCTTTTCATATCTTCCTCATCCTGAGATAGCTTATAAAATGACCTTTCAGGATTATGTCACCTTCCTTGTTTAACTTCATTTGCTTTTCTTGGATTTATCTTCTTAACTGCTATTTCAAATTACCTATATAACACACTGGGGACTGAAGTATTAGTGTTCAAATTCAGGTGGTTCCATTACAACTCATTATGAAAATATTATATAAATTATATGCATTCCACTCTCCATTTATTTGTTGACTTTAGGCAAGTTTCATTTTTGAATATGTTTTGTATGCAATGGCTCAGCTGAGTCTCATGCTAAGTTTTCTTGAGTCTTTTTTTGCTTCCAGTGACTTTCATTTTATGAGGCAATGCAGATCATTTGCCATCTACTGTGGCTTGAAGAGGAAAGAAGGTCAAGGTAATAAGGAAATTCTTCAAGAATTGTGGTTACATTGAAGTGACTGACAAGACTAGATAGGCAGTCAAGTGAAATTAGAGCAAGAGAAAGACTGAGAAGATAGGTAGTCAAGGAATCAAAGGTTATAATTTTATATATATACATATATAGTGTGTATATATCTATATCATCTATATTTATATATATATCCATCAAAATGAAATGGGGGAAGAGATGAGAAAGTTGAATTTAGTGGCATTATTAAGGTTATCATCATAATATTAACCTCATTTCAACTCTGTAAAATGAGGCACTCTTGGGTCTCTTCTATCTTTTTGTTTTGTTTTTTTGGTGAGGCAATTGGGGTTAAGTGACTTGCCCAGGGTCACACAGCTAGTAAGTGTCAAGTGTCTGAGGCCGGATTTGAACTCAGGTCCTCCTGAATCCAAGGCCAGTACTTTATCCACTGCGCCACCTAGCTGCCCCGGGTCTCTTCTATCTTAAACATTATGTTGGTGTAGAACTTCTTTCTTCCTTCTTGGCACTTCTCACTTGTTTGTCAGGTTACATACTTTGGCTGGTTAGTGTGATAGCTCAAAAGGAAATAAAATGTTTGTAAGCAGGTTGTTTTTTAACTCCTTTTGGTTGCCCAGGACACTTAGGCCCACCTAGTTTCACATATGCTCTCTCCTCCTCTTTCCCTTCCCTCTCATAACCTCCATCATCCACAATTTTCATAACATGAATAAATTTGCAAACAAACAATAATGGATGGGCTTTACCCTCTTTTGGCTCATGTACACACAAAACAAAGCCTCTGGAAAAAATGGTACAAAGTGCCCACATATAGGCACACAAGGAAAATCTAAAGTGATTTTCCAAATAACAACATATTAAAAAATTTAAAAGAATAGTGAAACAAATATTCCAAACCCAACATCTGAATTACTGACTTTGGTGTCTTAACTCCAGACTTCAAAATATAATTAATTTTCTATGTGGTAAAGTTGGGTAGTATATTTCTTCCATTTGGAAAGTTCCCTTTAACAAGATTAATGGAGAAATCATGCTTTTAACTCCTGGATCTAATAAAGATTAGTGTATGAACTATGAGTCACTGCTATAAATCTGGGCTTTCCTTCTCTGCAGAACACACCCAGAAATGGGACGTGATGATGAGAAATGTTCTGATCTTGTTGTGTGATTAATGAGAGTCCTCTTGCTAGCCTCCCCATTTATTCTTCATTTCCAACTTTCAGTGGAATGGTACCTATACCGAAGTTTTCCCATTGGATTTGTTGATTATTTCAAAAACTCAGACTACCACATTTTTAGTAGCTGAGAAAGTGTTCATCAACTCTCAACCTGACAGCATCCTGGTATTAACTTATGCAATGGAACCCAGAGTGTATGAATGTTTGGAAGTTGTATCATGGTTGTTTTTTAATTTTTAAAATATTACTTCTTATTAACATTCCTTTTAAAAATATTCAGTTCCAAATTCTTGCCCTTCTCCTCTCCCATCAATTGATAAGACAAGCAATACGATACCCATTATAGATGTAAAATCACACAAAACATTTCCATTGACATGTAAAATTTAAAAAGAAACAAGAAAAAGAAAGTGAAAGATTGTTTCAATTTGAATTAAAAGTTCATTATTTCTCTCTCTAGAAATGGAAAGTACTTTTCATGATGAGTTGGAATTGTCATAGATCACTGGATTGATCAGAGGAGCTAAGTCTTTCACAGTTGTCCATCATTACAAACATTATTATTATTTTGTTCAATGTTCTGGTTTTGTTCACTTCACATTGCATCAATTCACATAAATATCCCCAGTTTTTTTTAGTAACCATCCTGCTCATCATTTCTTTTAGCACAGTAGCATTCCATCACAATCATACACCCTGACCAGGTCAGCCATTTTCCAACTGATGGGCATCCCTTGAATTTCAAATTCTTTACCATCACAAAAAGAGCTTTTCTACCTATCTACATGTACACACATCATTCATATATATATACACACACACACACATATACACATATATATACATATATACACACACATATACATATAAACATCATATATACTATATATTATATTATCTATAGTATAAAATTATATATATATGTATGTAAAATTTGTATATATGGGTCCTTTTTCTTTGATATTTTTTGGAGGTATAGATTTAGTAGCAGTGTTTCTGGATCAAGGAGTATTCAGTTTTATAGTCCTTTAAGCATAGTTCCAAATTGTTCTATAGAATGGTTAGGCAGTTCCAAACTCCAAAAATGCACCAATGTCTCTATTTTTTTCCATATTTCCTCCAATATTTGTCATTTTCCTTTTCTATCTTCTTGGCCAATCTGGTAGGTGTGAAGTGGTACCTCAGATTTCTTTTAGTTTGCATTTCTCTAATTATTAGTGATTTAGAGCATGTTTTCATATGACTATAGATAGTTTTTATTTCTTCATCAGAAAACTTCTTGTTCATATTCCTTGACTGTATATCAATTGGGGAATGGTTCTTATTTTTATAAATTAGGCTCAGTTCTGTATATATCTGAGAAATGAAACCTTTATCAGAGAAACTTTCAATAAAAGTTCTATACATTGCCCCCACTCCCACCCCTGGCCCAATTTCCCTTCCTTCTAAATTTGGTTGCATTGGTTTTATTTGTGCAAAACCTTTTTTATTTCATGTAGTCATTATTATGCATTGCAATCCCTATAGTCCTCTCCATCTCTTGCTTGGTCATAAACTCTTCTCTATACATAGATTTGATAGTTGGTTTTTTTTGCATCCTTCCTCAATTTGCTTATATTATCCTCTTAATTTAAAATATGTATCCATTTTGACTTTATCTTGCCATACGGTGGAGATGTTGGTTTATGCCTAGTTTTTACCAAATTGCTTTCCAGTTTTCCCAGAAGTTTTTGTCAAATAGTGAGTTCTTGCTGAAATATTTGGATCTTTAGGTTTAGTGAAAACTGGATTACTACGGTTATTTACTACTGTATATTATGTACCCAATCTAGTCCATTCTTCAACCATTCTATTTCTTGTCCACTACCTGATTGTTTTGATGATTATTGTTTTATAGTATAGTTTGAGATCTGGTACTGCTAAGGCCACCTTCATTCAATTTTTTTTTCCATTGATTTTCTTGATATGCTTGACCTTTTGTTCTTCCAGATAAACTTTGTTGTTATTTTTTTTTCTAGATCTATAAATCAATTCTTTGGTATGGCCCTGAATAAGTAAGTTATTAAGTAGAATTGTCATCATCATTATTATTATTATATTAGCTTGGCCTACTCATGAGCAATTAATATTTCTCTAATCATTAAGACCTGTCTTTATTTGTATGAAAAGTGTTTTGTAATTGTGTTCATATAGTTCCTATGTGTATCTTGGCTGGTAGACTCCCAGGTACTTAAATTGTCTATAATTATCTTAAGTAGAATATTTCTTTCTTACTCTTTCTGCTAGGTTTTGTGGGTAATATATTGAAATGTGGAAAATTTATGTGGCTTTATCTTATATTCTGTGATTTTACAAAAGTTATTGTTTCAATTAGTTTTTAGTTAATTCTCAAAATATACCAATAGAACAACTGAAGAGAGTGATAGTTTTGTTTTTTCATTGCCTATTCTTATTCTTTCATTTTTTCTTACCTTATTGTTATAATTAGAATCTCTAGTATAATAATGAATAATACAGATGATAATGGGCATCCTTGCTTCACTCCAGATCTTCTTCAGAAGGTTTCAAATTTATCCCCATTATTGACAATGCTTCCTCTTGGTTTTAAATAAACACTATTTATAATTTTAAGAAAAGTGCCATTTTTTCTTATACTTTCTAGTGCTTTTTAATAGGAATGGGTGCTGTATTTCATCAGAAGCTTTTTCTGTACTTATTGTTTTTTGACATTGATATGGTCAATTATGCTAGTAGTTTTCCTAATAGTGAAACAGCCCTACAGTCCTGATATAAATCTCACCTGGTCATAATGCATGATCACTGTGATATATTGCTGTAATCTCACTAATATTCTATTTAAATTTTTTCTATTAATATTGATTAGGAAATTTGGTCTATAATACTTTTTTCTGTTTTCATTCTCCCTGGCTTAAGTATCAAAACCATATTTTTATCAAAGAAAGAATTTGGTAGAACTCCTTTACCTACTTTTTCAAATAGTTTATATAGTATTTGAATTAATTGGTCTTTACATGTTTGGTAGAATTTCCTTGTAAATCCATCTGGTCAGGGATATTTTTCTTAGGAAGCTCATTTATGGCTTTTGTTCAATTTCTTTTCTAACAGGGCTATTTAAGCCTTCTATTTCCTTTTCTGTTTATGTGTACAATTTATATTTTTGTAAATACCCATACATTTAAGTTATATTGGCAGTTTTATTAGTATATAATTGGACAAAATAATTCCTAATAATTGCTTTAATTTAAGTTCCATTGGTATTGAATTTACCCTTTTTATTTTTGATAACAGTAGTTCAGTTTTCTTGTTTCCTTTTTAGACCAAATTAAATAATGGTTTATCTATTTTATTGGCTATTCATAAAACTAACTCCAAGTTTTAATTATTTATTAGTTCAATTTGCATTAACTTTCCATTTTATTAATCTTTTCTTTGATTTTCAGGACTTTTATTCAGGTATCTAGGGATTTTTAATTAGCTCTTTTTCTAGTTTTTTTTTTTTAAGTTACATGCCCAATTCATTGATTTTTCTCTTTCTCCCTTTTATTCATGTGAGGGTTTGGGGATATAAATTTTCCCTTAAGTACTCCTTTGGTAACAGCCCACATATTTTGGTATGTTGTCTCATCGTCGTCATTATCCCTATTTATTTTTGTCTATGAATTGTTCTTTCACCCGTTCATTCTTTTGTTTTTTGTGGGGTTTTTTGCTTGGCAATGAGGGTTAAGTGACTTGCCCAGGGTCACACAGCTAGTTAAGTGTCAAGTATCTGAGGCCGGATTTGAACTCAGGGAGTCCTGAATCCAGGGCCGGTGCTTTATCCACTGCGCCACCCAGCTGCCCCACACCCATTCATTCTTTAGTATTAGATTATTTAGTTTTCAAATAATTTTTAATCTATGCTTCCAATGCCATTTATTTGGATGCAGTTATTACATTATGGTTTGAAAATGACACATTTAATATTTCTATTTTTTCTGCATTTGTTTGTGAGGTTTTTATGCCCTAATACATGGTCAATTTTTGTTACGGTGCCATGTACAACTGAGAAAAATATATACCTCCTTTATATTCCCATTCAGTTTTCTCCAGACATCTATAATACCTAACTTTTCTAAGATTCTATTCATCTTTTTTTACTTATTTATTTCATGATTAGATTTTTCAAGCTCTGAGAGAAGAAAGGTGAGGTCCCCTACTAGTAGAGTTTTACTCTCTATTTCCTCCTGTAATTCATTTAACAATTCCTTTAAGAATTTGAATGCTGTGCTATTTGATGCATATACATTTAGTATTGATATTACTTCATTGTTTATGAAACCTTTTAGCAAAAAGTGGTTCCACTGCTTGTCATTTTAATTACGTTTACTTTTGTTTTTACTTTGTCTGAGAATTATTTCTTTTTAGCTGCTTTCAGTTTTTTCTACTTGACCTGGGAGCTCTGAAATTTGCTTATGATATTCCTGGGAGTTTTCAATTTCAGATCTCTTTCAGGAAATACTGATAGATTCTTTCAATTTCTATTATCTGGTTCTATGGAATTGGGGCAAATTTCCTTTACAATTACTTATAATGTGATGTCTAGACTTGTTTTATGGATTTGGTTGCAAATAATTCTGAAATTATATCTTCTCAATTTATTTTAGGGTCAGTTCTTTTCTTGATGAGATATTTTACATGTTCTATTTTTTTTCTTTCTTCTGACTTTGTTTCATTGTTTCTTGATGTCTCATGGAGTCATTAGATTCCACTTGCCCAATTCTAATCTTTAAGGAATTATTTTCTTCAGTGAGATTTTGTTCCTCTTTTTCCATTTGGCCAATTCTGTTTTTAAAGAGTTATTTTCTTCATTATTTTTTCTGCCTCTTTTATCAAACTGCTAATCTTCTATTCATAATTTTCTTCTATCTCTCATTTGCTTCCCAAATTTTTCCTCTATTGCTCCCATTTGATTTAAATTTTTTTTGTTCTTTTTTATTTCTTTCTTTAGCTCTTCTAGGAATTCTTATTGGGCTTCTGTCCAATCTGCATTTTTCTTTGAGGCTTTTCCTACTGTCTGAGCAGAGAGTACTCCTTGTACAGCTGCTGTTACTTTCACTGTTACAGCCACCACCATGCTGCATTCCTGACCAGCCTTCACTTCAATAACACAGACTTCTCCTTCTGACCTAAGTTGTCCTGGGCTGGACAAATGTGCCACTGTAAACTTTTTGCTGGTTTTGCTGCTTAAGAATTTGATTTGGCACAATATTTTAGAGTTGTTTATAAGGGAATGTTGCTCTCTTTACTCTGTCATCTTGGTTCTGTCCCTCAAAACTCTACCAAAGCTACTCTTGCCATTTCCTTTCCATTTGCACTACATTCCCTCCACCCCTAATTTCACATTTAGGCATGACCTACAAAATTAGCTTTAAAATTCAAATACAGGGGCAGCTAGATGGCGCAGTAGATAGAGCACCGGCCCTGGAGTCAGGAGTACCTGAGTTCAAATCCGGCCTCAGACAATGAACACTTACTAGCTGTGTGACCCTGGGCAAGTCACTTAACCCCAATTGCCTCACTTAAAAAAAAAAATTCAAATACAAACACACACACACACACCCATACATATGTAAAATATTGCACCCAAACACACACAAATAAAACAATTCCTATTTAACTGGACTGAAACTACAGCCTTAAAGAGGAATAAGAAAAAATGGTTTAAACGACTTCAAATACTTAGCGTGATAAAGGATGTGCTTAAAGCTGTTTTCAAGTATTGGAAAAGATAGCAAGCAGAAGAGACTTGTTTTTGTGCTCAAGGGCAGAACTAAGAATAATGTGTAAAACATACAGAAATGCCAATTTAAGCTTGATGTGAAGAAAATCTTTCCTAACAGAACTGTCCAAGTGTAGAGTAGACTGTCCAAGGTAGATTTCCCCTCCCAAGAGATCTTCAAATGAAGCCTGGATTGCCACTGTTTAGGGATATTTTAGAGGAGATACTGAAGTGGTAGTAAAATTCCTTCCAAATTTTAATATTTATTATTCTGTAATTTCAGTTGGTTAGAGATGCCAGATCAAGTAACTTCCCTATTCTTAGGATGAATTAGAATGGTATTTCTAAAAGTGTGTTCAAGTGATGCCTAGGGGTTCCTGAAACTATTTAAAATGAACCAAAATATCAAAACTATTTTCATAACAATAATAATATGGTGTAACTTATAATACAGTAAATAACAACAGCTATAACTCATGTAAACGAAAGCTGTTATGAGGGGGTCCTCAATAATTTTTCAGTGTATAAATGGGTGTGGAGACCAAAAAGTTTAAGAATTACTGGGTAATAATTATTTTTCCCTGATAAAGCTGCTTGTGAAGGCTATTGCTGATCCTTACTTCCATCCTAATGGACTTCTCTAGTCTGAGTCTGCATTGATTTTCACAGAAGTTCTGATTTGCTTCTTTGGAAATGCCTCTGAATCAAAAGGCAAATTCTCTAAGCTCTATAGCTAAAAAACAAGTGAACAGTGAATTGAGCAATACTCAAAGTGCAAACTGTAGCTTTAATGAGCTAGACATCTTTAAAGACATTTCCTCAGATTCCCTTAGGTCACCTAATATGAACTACCCTCCTCCCCACTCCATCCTCACTGACAGGGCTTCATGCTTCCAGCTCTTTGTTCTAGTCCAGAAGTCTTATCAGTCTGCTTTTTTATTTCCCCTTCCTGCCTTAATACAGTCTCTCCCTTTTTTTTTCCTGGTTTCTTTTTGGTTCTGTTACAATGATTGCTTTTTCTAAATCTTAATAGTATTTTATTTTTCAAATTACATGTAAATATAGTTTTTAACATTGATTTCTATAATATTTTTAATTCCAAATTTTTCTCCACCACCCCACCCCACCAAGACAGCATGTGGTACAAATGATTGGTTGGAGGCTTAATAACAAAGCAAAAATCAGCCTGTGAAGACTACCCAAGGAGAGCTCATTAAAGAGGAAAAGAACAGGACTCCAATCTACTTCCTTTTCCATTATTGCCTTGTCCAGGCAAAAAGTGACGGTTCTTAGAATCAGATTCAGTTCATGAACGAAATGGACAGGCTTTTTTTGCCAGGGGGTATACCAGGGAAGGGTGGCCAGCTGTCCTTGGGTTAATCATCCTTGGATAAATCTCTCTCCTATCAGCCTATGACTGCTATATATCTCATCCCCAAGAACAAAAGTTCTGAATAAAATATTCCCTTCTCTAGGCAAAACCTGGCACTTTCCAGAGAGTTGACCAACAGTGGTCAACTCCCATCAAGACTACTGGGGCATAGCAAAGGATTGGAAATTGAGGGGATGCCCATCAATTGTGGAATGGCTAAACAAGTTGTGATATATGAATGTAATGGAATACTATTGTGCTGTAAGAAACAATAAGCAGGCAGATTGCAGAAAAACCTGGAAAGATGAATTGATGCTGAATGAAATGAGTAGAACCAAGAGAACATTGTACACAATATCTTTTCAATTTTTTTTTTTGGTGAGGCAATTGGGATTAAGTGACTTGCCCAGGGTCACACAGCTGGTAAGCGTCAAGTGTCTGAGGCCAGATTTTAACTCAGGCTCTCCTGACTCCAGGGTTGGTGCTTTATCCACTGCATCACCTAGCTGCCCCCTATTGTACACAATATCAACAACATTGTGTGATGATCAGCTGTGATATACTTAACTCTTCTCAGCAATACAATGTCAAAAGATTCATGGTGGGAAATGTTCTCCACATTCAGAAAAAGAACTAGGGAGTCTGAATGCAGATTGAAGCATACTGTTTTCACTATTGTTGTTGCTTTGTTGTTGTTTATTCTTTTTTGCATTTTCCCCCTTTCTGATTCTTCTCTTACAAAATGACTAATGTGGAAACATGTTTAACATAATTGTAATGTATAACCTATATCAGATTGCTTGCTGGCTTTGGGAAGGGGGCGGGGAAGGAGAGTAGGAGAAAAATTTGGAACTCAAAAAATATCTTTACATGCAATTGGAAAAATTTTTTAAAATTAAATTAAATTTTATAAAAAGACTACTAAGGCAAAGGAGGACCTTAATTGAATACAATGAAGTCACTTTATGATGCTAGTTTGAGATCTATAGAACTCACACCTTACAGGCTAACCACAGGATACCAGATCACTGCTTTACATAACAGCTCTAACTGGGAAGCCTGACGAAGATATCAGTGTTATAACATATTTTTTAGCTATTTGAAAAAAAATTCTGCTTTCTTTTAGATGGAAAAAGAGAAAAGGATTAAAATTATTGCAACAGGGATATGGTGCATTATTATTTTAAAATTTCTGGCCATAAAACTTAAGAAATTAGTTACTCATCATGTTAAGTAGTTTCCTTTGGAGAAAATTTTATTAATATGGGGGTCTAAAAACTTTTAAATATTTTGATAACCATAACTCAAATTAATTGGTTTCCTTTGTAATTCTATATATTTTATTTTATGCATGTAAAAACATTCTTCTTTTTTAAAAAAAAGTCCCTAGGTTTCACTAGACTGCCAAAGGGATCTATGACACACAAAAAAGGTTAAGGATTCCCATCGTAGAGAATTAAAAGAGCAAGATAAAGCAATCTAACTATCTGATATAGTTTAATCTCTAGTCCTATCCATTGCCAGGAGATGCTCTCAGTGACTTCTTAAATTCCCTTCTAGTCTTAGGAATACATGATTTGCACCTGCAACCTGAGTGATTCAGATCACGCTGCCAGATGCCTAGTAAGCTTTCAAGAAATGTTTTCTACTTAAACTTTCTTTACATTTTTGAAAATAGTCAAGCTCTTCCCAAAAAGGAAGAATCTGGCTTCTTTGAGGAGAAGTAGTCACTCTGAGGAATAAGAAGCTGGACTCCAAAAAATACTGATGTCATTCCATGTCATGAGAAATAATCCAGGAAGAATAAAAAGAAGTAAGGGGTGGTGGCGAGCACCTTCCTCTGCTGGGAAGTACTCAAATGGCCATTTGTTGACCCCAAATCAACAACAGAGAGATCTGCTGAGTTCCTGGGGCTGCACATAGTGTAAGTCAGAGGCAGACGCAAGAGATGCCATCATTGAATTATACTATATGCCACCTGGGTGGAAAGAAAAAGTAAAGGAGGATTATAAGAAACTGGTTTAAAGTTTGGTATGGCTATAGGATATTTTAGTAATGGAGAACTTTCATTATCTAGACTTCTTCCCTTGGGGGGTGGGGGGGGGCAGTGAGGGTTAAGTGACTTGCCCAGGGTCACACAGCCAGTAAGCGTAAAATGTCTGAGGTTGGATTTGAATTCAGGTCCTCCTGAATCCAGGGCCAGTGCTTTATCCACTGTGCCACCTAGCTGCTGCATTATCTAGACTTCTTCCAGAGCTCTCTCACTTTGCCATAAGCAGAGAAGCTAATATTTTCTTGACTTGCCGTAATGATGACTACATTCTTCAAAACATGGAGTAAACAACAAAGGGAACTGCTATTCTGGACCTGATTCCTACCAAAAAGCAGGAACTGGTTTCTGGTGGGGTAGTGGTGGTGGTGGTGGTGGTGGAAATGATGGCAATTTTGGGAGGATTAACCACTGCATCTTAGCATTTGTTACTGAGGAGCGGGACAATCTGGACATAGACTGGTATGTAGCCTAGATTTTAGGAGACCAGATTTTAAAGAATTCAGAAAAAAAGATATGTAGGACCACATGAACTAAAATTGTACAGGGGTGGTCAGCTTATGACAGGTAGGAAGATTCCAGAAACAAAATTATGAGGATATAAAGAGAAACAACTCTGATGAGGAAGAAAGGGGTCGATTGTCTAAGAAGTTTGATGTGGATGGGTAAAGGAAAATTACAGTTTTTGGAGGGGTTGTGTGAATACAGTTGCATTAACATACTATTGGTGGAACCTCCAAAGTCACAAAACTGTTTATTGCAATTGACCCAGAGGTACCTCCATAGGCCATCCCCTAAAAAAAATTAAAGAAAGATGAAAAGGACCCATATGTGCAAAACTATTCATAGCAGCTCTTTCTGTAGTTGCAAAAAAATGGAAACTAAGAGAATTTTCACTTATTGAGAAATGGCTAAAAATATGTTATATTAACAAATATATTAATAGAATGTAATATTAGGCAGCTAAATGGCGCAGTGGAGACTGTGCTGGGTCTGGTGTCAAGAAGACCTAAATTCAAATCCAACCTCAGATATTTCTTAACTGTGTAACCCTAGGCAAGTCACTTAAACTATACTCTGTCTCAGTTTCCTCAACTGTGGGGATAACATTGTTATGAGGATCAAATAAGATATCTGTAAAGTTCTTGGTACGCTGGTACATAATAGATGCTTATTAAATGCTTATTCCCTCTCTTCCCTGTTATTGAGAAATGATTAAATAGTTTCTGAGAAAACTAAGAAGACTTCTGTGAACTGATGATGAATGAAACGAGAACTAGAACAATTTATATGATTCTGTAACATTGTAAAGACAATACTCTGAAGACAACTTCAAAACACTTGAGAACTGACCAATATGCTGATAAACCACAATTCCAGAGAACAAAAAATTATGCATCCTACTTATATTTTGTCAGCTGATTAACCAAAGATGCACAATGAGATATAAATTTTTAGACATGGCCAATGCAGGAATTTATCTTTGCATGACTGTGTGTACAAAAACATACACATGCAAACACATATGTATACATGTGCATATTTTGATGAAGAGAGTTTGATTTTTGCTGTTGTTCACTTGGGGGAGGGAAGGTTAAACAGAAAATTTGATACTTGTCAACTGTGTAACGATTGGAATGACGCCACCTGCTGGAGACTTACTGTAGAAGAGTTCTGCCCATGAAGCGAAGGTCTTTGAGGGCAAGACCAGGAGTCAGGAAGTGACGCGGGCTAGTGGGAGGAGGAAGGAAGAGACTGGCGCGCAGTCTCACGCGCTCTTTCCGGAGGACGCTAGTGGAGAGGGGAGCTAGAAATGTGCTCTCCCTTTAATAGATAGGAATCTAGGCCTTTCTCTCTCTCTTTACCAAATTCTTATTCTCCTTAATAAATGCTAAAAAGTCTAACTCTTGCTAAAGCTTATAATTTATTGGCGACCACTCATTAGATATTTTAGACAGTTTAGCTAGAATTTTAGCCTTAACAACTGAAAAAAAATTAAACTAAAAGAATAGATCATGTAGATGTACAGGGAACTAAGTAACCAAGTTAGATTTTAGAAAGGTATGTTAAAAAGATGAAAACAAAGTTAGTTTCCCTCCACTCTCCAAGGATACTTAATGGAAGATAAATACAAAAAATATGGCTTGAGGCAGCTAGATGGCACAGTGGATAGAGCACTGGCCCTGGATTCAGGAGGACCTGAGTTCAAATCCAGCCTCAGACCCTTGACACTTACTAGCTGTGTGACCCTGGGCAAGTCACTTAACCCCAATTGCCTCACCAAAAAAACAAACACAAAAATAAGTCTTGATCATGTAAGAAAAGTATCCAGAGCAGTAATGCTCAGAGTGGGACATGGTTGGGGATGGATGCTAAGGACAACAGAAAAGAGTTTCAAAATTATATTGGGGAAAAAGGAGAATCTTAAAAGGTTGTTAACTGACAAGAAGAAAGACATGAAAGCAGAAGGTAGAACCATTCAAAACTTATTTTATTTCCATTTTCTCTGTCAAGGAAAAGTACCTTTGGTCTAGAAAAGCTAGAACAAAGTATGCCATGCTAATCAAATTTGCTGATAAAACAAGGATGGGAGATAGCATGGTGTGATGGGGAAAAGCACTGCCTTTGGAGTCGAAGGACTGAAAAGGAGTCAAAGGTGGTGCTTACTAACTGTGGTTTTAGGCAAATCACTTAATTTCCCTGGGTCTCAGTTTGTGTTTTTTTTTTTAATAAGAAACTACTTTTTTTTTTTTTTGCGGGGCAATGGGGGTTAAGTGACTTGCCCAGGGTCACACAGCTAGTAAGTGTCAAGTGTCTGAGGCCGAATTTGAACTCAGGTACTCCTGAATCCAGGGCCAGTGCTTTATCCACTGTGCCACCTAGCTGCCCCTCAGTTTTTTTAATCTATAAAATGTGGGAGTTGTCTGAGTTCTCTCTCAGCTCTCTATGATAGCTAGCATATTGAAAGATAGTCTGAATCCAAAAAAGATCTTGAAAGGCTCATAAAATGAAACATTAAAGTCTTATACTTAAGTGAAAACAAAACCAAAAAAACCTCAAGAGATAGAGGAGTCTTTGCTAGACAGAAGGTTATTTGAAAAGATCTGAGAAGTTTTCGTGATCTGCAAGTTCATTATGTTTACAATGTGACATGACAGCCAAGAAGGCTAATACAATCTTAGGTTCCATTAAAAGGGACTCAGCATCCAGTACTAGGGAGGGGATAGCTCCACTGTGCTTTGTCCTGGTTGGACCATACTTGGAGGCTTGGGTTCTGTTCTAGATGTCCCAGTTTAAAAAGGAAATTTCTCAGTTGGTGAGCATCCAGAAAAGGGTGTTCAGGAAGTTGAGATTGAGGCTCAGGTGAAGGAAGGGGAACAAGAGAGTCATGTTACATTTGTTTTTTTCTTGGCTCCAAGAGAAAGAATGATAAGCACTAGGTGGGAATTGCAGAAGTACAGAACTGGCTTCATGTAAAAACAAACAAACAAAACCCCTTAACAATGAGAGACAGAATGTGCTACACCAGAAAACAGTCAGGCATAAGGGGGTCTTTCTCACTGGAGGTCTTCAAGAAAAGACTGGATGACTACTTGTCAGGTGTGATGGTTGTACAGGAGACCCCTTCCAACTCAGTCTCATGTAGTGATTTGTTTCTTTCCCACTAGAGGGCACCACCAGCCCAGCAAAGATAAACCCAATTTCCCTCAAAAACCTGGAAATCTAACGTTTTTCTTGTGAGGTTGTAGGGCCCTCTCTTTCTTCTTTGGCATATGGGAACAAAGGAAAGGGTAAAAGGCAATTTGGCACAATGTGGAATGCAGAGAAGTTGAGCTGTGAGATCAGGGAGGTAGGTAACAGCTGCTATGGCTAATAGCCTTAATTAGGGCATTAGCTCTTCACCTAATTTGAGGCTGCCTGTAAGCACTTAAAAATGGCCAAAATAGTGGAGCCCTATGGACTTGAGCTCCTTAAATTACCCTGATTAACATGACTAGAGTTGAGTGTGATGTCAGAAGGGGAAGCAAGGTGGCTAGGCTATACCTTTTTATGGCCAAATGGTGTAGCCCTGGGGAATAGTGGTTGACTGTGTGGCTTCCCTGTGGTGTATGTTCCTGGAGAAAGTCCCATGCATTAATCTGTACTTTATGCTGCTTTGAGTCTTAGGTGAAAATGTTACAAGGTCACTAGTGTATGTGTGTGCCTATAGATAGATATATAGATAAGACACATACATACACCTATATGCATACACACATGTGTACTACATGTATATAGGTATATATACACAGATATACTCATATACATGCATATACTTATACACACATATATACATATGCATATATAAACACACACACACACACATATATATATATACTAAATATATATAGCTTTATATTTTATAAAACCTTTTGAGTTCTTCCTATTCTTTTGGGGGACCACACAGGACCTTTGAAGTTAGTGGTCACAGTGCTTTATTAGAGGTAGAATTTAGTATGAAGGATTTCTGATAAATGTTAGCAAAGCATAAGTAGAATGGAGGAAAGTGATGGCGGTAGGATTTACCTACCACCCAGGGGAACAAGGAAGTTGCTTCTGATGATGATGATGATAAAACAACAACATTCATAAGCTTATTACACTTATGAGACATTACCACATGGGTTACAGAGTTCCTCTTTTAAATGGGTTGTATATTAATCATAATTCAAGTAAAATACTTTAAGCCAATGATCTGCTAATAGCTACAAGAATTCTCAGGACTGAAAGAAACGGAAGTTTTGACTATTGATGGCGTGGGAGAAGAAGGAGGCTATAACTTAAAGCACAGAAAGAACACTGGGGGAGGGTAGCTCTGGAACCTTCTAAAGGGCTGAGGTAAAATGACCCTTTGTCCTAGGCTGTTGAAGACAGTGGGGAGTCAGCCTCTGTTGTTCTATACGGAGGACCAACACTAGGTAAGAGAGGACTCAGAAGGGAAAGTGGAAGGTTGAAAAAAAAAAAAACTGCCATCACTTATGGTCCGCAATTTTACTCTAAAGTCCTAGTTGCAACAACCCTCTCAGTGTTGAAAGTCATTTTCCCTTCTAGGTTGCCAATGCCCACTTTGGGATCTTGGAAACAACTTGAGTTAAACACGCAAAAAAGTTTATCATTCTTACTATTTAGCTGAGTCTGAGAGTTGGTATTCTCTTCTCCGATCATAACATTCCTGGATTCCAGGGTCCTCCCATAGTTTTTTTATTGCTTCCACTTGTTTCCTGGGCAACATGGACACTTTGTCTACTTCCACTTCTCTAATCATCTGAGCATTTTCCTAAACAAAAGGAAAAAAAATCATTAAAGAGAAGAAATCCAACTTAGAGATGCTGTGGTGCAACCTATGGAAGTAGAGGCTCTTTGTAGAGCAGCTATAGGTCATGATGTACAAGGTAAAGAGTGCTTGGTTTACAGTCCAAGGACCTACATCCAAATTCCATTCGCCACCCCCATCATTCACTAGCTGTGTAACTCTGATACAGGTCACATCCCCATTCTGGACCTCAGTTTCCTTATCTATAAAATGAAAAGGTAGACTAGATGATCTCAAATGTCCCTTCTAGCCTCAAATCTTGATGTCTATAAAAGTTCAGGTGGTCGTAAGCAATCCTAGGGTAGGGGAAATATGCTCTTCCTTGAAGTTGTTGATAATTAAGATACATAGGGCAAGACAAGCTGGCCTAGTGTCAAGAAGAGATGAGGGGGCAACACAACTTTCCAATGAGATAATCATACATTGGCCCAACCAGTCATCCTCAGCTCCTGATGGTGTTTTAATGCCAATAGAAACAACACCTTCTGCTATGAAAATAGAACATGCCCACATGTACAAAGGAGGAAGGAAGAACAAGAATGAAGGGCACCCTGATACCACCACCTTTCTCCTGTCTAGCAACTCACCTTCCTACCCTCTAGAGAAGCATGAATGTCATATCTTATGACAAAGTTAGGCATGTATATATACATTCTACTCAGTGGGTGATTTCATCAGCTCCTATGAGTTTAATTCAGTTGGCTCCCAGATCTCTTTTTCCCCTCTTAGTCTTTCTCTGAGCTCCAGTTCCATATCACCAACTGCCAGCTAGACATTGTAAATTGGATGTCCCATACACAGGACAGAATTCCTCAAACTCAACATGTCCAAAACAGAATTTGTGTTTCCCCCCAAAAAACCCTAGCCCTTTCCCAAACTCCTTGTTTCTGTCATGGGTATCAGTATCCTTCCATGTTCAGAGTCTTTAACATTACACTCTTCACTCTGCCTTGTTTCCTTAAATTCAGTTGTAACCATGGCACTGCCCTAGTCAATAAGCTTCTTGGGTGTTTTTAGATAAAATATAAACCCTTCTACTTTACTTTTAAGCAACCCTTCACAATCTGACCCCAACCTACATTTTCAACTTGATTATTCCCCTTTCTGTACTCCAAGATCTAGACAAACTATCCAGTTAGATGGCCCAGTAAATAGAGTCTCAAGTCTGGAGTCAAGAAGACCCGAGTTCAAATCTGTATTCAGACACTAGCTATGTGAATCTGGGAAAGGTACTTAACTTCAATTTGCCTCAGTTTCCTTAACTGCAAAATGAGGCTAATAACAGTGCCTACCTCCCATGGTTGATGTGAAGATTAAATGAGATAATAATTGTAACGCACTTAGCACACTGTTTGCACACAAGTGCTATATATATCAGCTATCATTATTACTATTATTATATGAAAATATTCATAAAGTTCTTAGCACATAATAAGTGCTCCATAAATGTTAGCTATTATAAATAGTCTTATTATTACATGAGATAATATTCATAAAACACTTAGCAGCATACCTGGTACACAGTAGGTGCTATATAAACCCTTCCTTTCTTTTCTCACACATGGCTTTCAATCTCTTGTTTTTATGCCTTTGTACTAGTTAACCCCCGATTCACTTCCTCTTCACCTGTTTTATTTTCTTCAAGACTTAGATCAAGTACTGTATTCTGGGTGAGATCTTTCCTGATCACCCCACCCCAGCTTCTCTCTACACAAATCACCTTTTGGGTTTTTTTCCTATTTATATTCTTAATTATATGCAGGTTGATTCATCTGATAGAAGGTAAACCCTCTATGGTCAAGGGCTGTTCAACTTTTCTCCATTTTATCTTCAGAGCCCAGCCTAGCAACCTTTCTATAGGAGACTTGTCAGGATGTGTGTGATGCAAATGTGCCCATGTAATAACTAGAATATAAAGAAGATTCTTGTCTGGCGCTTTCAGTAAAACAACATAGCTCTAAAATTCTGTGAATAGTACGTGGGAAAGGGAAGGAGAAAAAGACATTCATTTCTATAGAAAACCTGGGACAGACTATTAATAATAGCCAACATTTATACATGAACTTAAGACTTATAAAGCACCTTATATACATTATCTCATTTGATTCTCACAGTCACAACCTGAGACACAACTATTGTTATTCCCCCATTTTATGGGAAGTTAAGTGGCTTGTCCAAGGTCTATGCTATAGCCAATCTGACCTAACTGCTGTTCCGTGTCCTACATTCCATCTTCTGCTCCCATTGCTTTGTATGGTCTATTTCCCAGGTCTGGAATGATCTTCCTCTCCCACCCTGCCAAAGTTTCTACTTATTGTCAAGGCTCATTTAAACTAACTGATCTTTCAGGAGATCTTCCTTTGATTCCTTCACTCAGCTCCCCTAAACTTCCATCATTGTCTATTTATTTTGTACCTATCCTATATTTATTTATCCCTAGTAGGCACACAAACTCCTTGAGAGCAGGAGCTAACACTCAGCCTTGTGCCTGACACAAAGTATTCACTTAATAAATGTTTGTCAATTGATTGGCTTGGGATAGGCAATTGATAAGTGGCCCACGTGGGTCCTGATCCCAGTCTCTTGATTCTCAACCTATTGGTATTAATGCTTTTTACACAGAAGATTCAGCAGGACTTCAGCCAGGTACACCTCTCTGACTCTGACAGTAATAGAACTGGAGATCAGAAGAGAGAGCCCCAGGGTTAACAAATTGAGGGGAATGCTTTCCATACTATGAATGGAGATCCCCAGATTCTGAAGAGAATTATATCTATCTATCTATCTATCTATCTATCTATATGTCGGAAAGGCAAGCAAGATCTGAGCCAGAAATAGGCCATCCAGATCAAGTGATCTCTTCTAAGTGGAGCAAAGAAGGTTTGGGTTTCTACAACCTAGCTGCATTTATAGAATTTATTCTCTTTCCATTTGTAATAAAGTAGCTTTGGTCACGCTACAGAATATTGGCCTAAAAAGAGTATGCAGCTATTGGAAGTCTGCTAGGAGGAAGGCAGCAGGGTAGTTAAGTGGTGCAGTGGATAGATAAAGCACTGGTCCTGGAGTCAGGAGGGCCTGAGTTCAAATCCAGCCTCAGACACTTATTTTCTGTGCAATCATGGGCAAGTCACTTAATTCTATTTGCCTCAGTTTCTTCATAATCCACTAGGTGGAGCCAAGCATCAAGGTTAATACCTCAGACCTTTTTTTTTTTTTTTTTAAAGAATTTGACCTCAGAATACTTTGGGGCTTGTTATCTTTTAATAAGAACCATAACTGGGGAGGGGGGTGTGAATAGGGGAGTATGGGAACCACTAGGATGATGGAGGGGTTTGAGGAAATATGGGAGTGAGCTTAAACAATTTTTGTGTGGAAAATGATGCTTGTATTTTTATTCTGGACCCATTTTCATATTTAATATTGTAAGGGAAAAATATTACTAGCAAAGAAATGTTGTCATAGGACCCCTACCTACATTTCACCTAACAAGTTTTTGGGAAATATGACCTTCCTTATAGCAAGGGTTAAATAGTATCCAAAGAGAGAAGTTCTTTCACATCTGACATAGGAGTTTTTATGCAGAGTAAGAAAGGTTTAAAAACTTTTAAATTTATTTTTATTCCATCATTTTTCCATTGTATCTGACTCTTTGTGACCCCATTTGGGGTTTTCTTCGCAAAGATACTGGAGTGGTTTGCCATTTCCTTCTCCAGCTCATTTTAGAGATGAGGAAATTGAGGCAAATAGGGTTAAGTGACTTACCTAGTGTCACACAGCTAGTAAATGTCTGAGGCTGGATTGGAACTCACAAAGATGAGTCTCTGACTGCAGGCCCAGTGCTCTGTCCTAAAATTCACATAACTTGTGAGAATCATTTGTTGCTAAGCCCTTACAGTAGCAATGGCTTCATCTTTTAGTAGACCAAATCCAGACCAAGAGTATTTCTGATGTATGGTGGTAGTCAAGATATATGAAGAAATAAAGACTGAATAATCAGAATTAGAATCAGTACCATCCAATTTCCAAAGTGGTTGACTTTCTTATCTAAGAGGTGGCCAGTTTGGAATACTCATACCTCAGAATGAGGGTTGGGATACTCACACCTTCTCACACCAGCCATGGTAGGTTGTTTGGCTCAACCTCCCCTTCTATAAAAGGCAGGATTGGAGAAGGTGATTTCTAAGGCTCCTTTCTAGCCTTGCCATTCTCTAAATTTATAAAATCTCTTCATAGTTTGACCTGAGAAGTGTAAATGAGAATGACATTTGAAAAAGAATGAAAAAAATCATAAAGTTTCCTTGGGTTTCTTTATAAAATATCACATTCCTTTTTACTTCACGTGACTGCAATTAATTTCAAGAATCAAACATGAGGGGGCAGCTAGGTGGCACAGTGGATAAAGCACCTGCCCTGGAGTCAGGAGTACCTGAGTTCAAATCCAGCCTCAGACACTTGACACTTACTAGCTGTGTGACCCTGGGCAAGTCATTTAACCCCCACTGCCCTGCAAAAAAAAGAATCAAACATGAGACAATAATATGAAGCTCAGAATTAATGTCAAAATACCTTTTTAGTTCAATCTTTGAGTAGAAACTTTACACACAAAAACTGATTTTATGCTGGTCATTAGCTGTATCACTGGATATGACCTTGCTGCATTTATTTTATATGGTCTGTATAATTTTTATGTAATGTATTACATGTATTCTGATTTGGCAGTATATTTTAGCTCGGAAAGTTTGGACTTTTGAAAAACTCTCTATACCACAGTATTACTGTGTCCACAAGTATTGTGACTCCTGCCAACTTAAAATAGTCTCTTCCCCAAATGAGGGAATGGGAAAAGGCCTCTAGCAGAAGGTGAGACTTGAGCTGAATCTTGAAGCAAGCTATGGAAACCAAGAGTCAAGGGTAAGGAGTGGGAGGTGGTGGTGGGCAGAGCATCTGAGGCAAAGGGAACAACCAGAGCAAAGGCAAGGAGAGAGACTGGAATGCCACTTATGAAGTACAGATGAAGGACCAGTCTAAGTGGACTGCAGAGTGTGGACGACGGTGCCAAGCAGAAGAGGTAATATTTGATCATGGTGGTAAAAGGGAGCCACTGAAGCTCATTTTGAAGGTTGGAAGGAAGGTCAGACCTATGCCTTAGAAAAATCACTTTGCCTGCTGAGTGGAAAATGGATTAGAGTGGGAGAGATGGGAGGCAGGGAGACATATTTGAACTAACTCAAAGGTTTGTTGTGAAGAAAATACTTGGCAAACCATAAAATGCTCCAGTGACAGTCAAACTCAGTCACTATTTTATTTAATAAACTGAAATGCAGATATTACATTATAAAGTTAAGGTAAATGCCAACTTCTACAGTAGAGACTGGAGCAAAAAAAGGTCTCTTCTCACTCTCCAAAAAATTCCTGCAGAATCAAACATCTCAGAATCACATCATGAAGAAAACACCATTAGCCATAGAAAACAGTATAGTTCAGTCCAAAAAAAAAAAACCTTATTACTGTCTCCTATGTGCAAGGTTCTGTGTTAAGGATAGCATGAAAAAAAAATAATCGATTCTGCCCCAGACTTTAGATTTGTGATACATGTTCACAAATAAAAAACATGTCAACTCTCCAAACAAATTGTTAATGTTTACTGGAAAATGTGTGTTCCTTTTTAAAAACTTATAACTTCAATTCTTCATACTTTAAAAAAAAAAAGTATTGGCTCCAAAAAATAAAAAAAAGTATGGGATCCCAGAAAGCCCAATGGGCAGAAAGCAAGGCCAATCTGGGATTGTGTCCAGTCCACACTGGTAGCATATAATGAATGTTGAGTATACAGTAACAGTTGAAGAAAGCCTACAAGTTATTAAAATTTCTTTGCCCCTTCCCAAAGTAATAGGATTCTCTTATTCCCTTTTCCATAACTACTTCCTTAAGCAAGACCTTTTATTAGGTGCTAGTTTCACTAGGGTTTAAAGTCAGTCTCTTTGTTTCATAAACACTGCAGTGACAAGCACCTTAAGCTAAAGTGAAGGGACTTTATAGTGAAATGTAACCAGTAAAGAGTCAGGTCCTAAGCTTGGAACACAGATGCTGCATTATTCTGGTGCTATTTACTTTTAGGAGAACCTAGGAGAGATGAATGAATGGCCTCTTCCATTTTTAACAGAAGAACAATGCAACACCCAAAAATGTTTTCTTTCTTTCCCCCCTTGCAAAACAGGTTTTTGCATTGGAACAAATGCAAACTGGAGGAAATGCTAGGATCCAAGAATCAGTCTAGGGAGGCAAGTTTCCTATAGTTGTGTAAAGCTGAGCTAAAGAATAAACATTAAGAAATGAAGTTCAAGTAGTAGTCATTTGAGCCAGATTCTTATCTCTATCTTCTTCTTCTTTTTTTCTTTAAACAATCCAGGACTCAGACTTTAGTGTTGGAAATTCCCTATCCTGCTGTTGTGAAATTCAGACTTCCTTTAGACCTTAGCATTGGGAAATGGTAGAGAACTAGTCAGGATAATGTGATAAGGGGAGTCAGAAAAATGCACAGGACTGATAGAGAATTGTCTTTCCATCCTCCCTTCCCATTTTTTAGCCTGACTCCACCAGGCACAAGGAAAGAACAGAGCTCTAGGGTCCAAAATTTGCCTTTCTTGATGATTTGATGCATGATCAGAGCAGTCTTTGGTCTTCTCTGTAC
The DNA here is from genome assembly GCF_019393635.1 of Dromiciops gliroides. Classification (NCBI taxonomy): domain Eukaryota; kingdom Metazoa; phylum Chordata; class Mammalia; order Microbiotheria; family Microbiotheriidae; genus Dromiciops; species Dromiciops gliroides. The sequence goes on along the minus strand of NC_057861.1, from coordinate 612,403,995 downwards.
CCCCAATCCCCACACCTTCCTTTAGTTTCTAGTTACAAAGGAATGTATCAAGGTAGGGAGGGAGATACAATCTGGTTACATCAAAAATCGGCTACAAGAGCACAGAAAGGGATATAGGAGCAAAGACCAATTTCACCTAGTTCACATTTTTTGTGAAGGGCTGGCTAGTCCTGAAACCCCCTCCCCCAAATAGAGGAAACTTTCTTCCTCCTCCCCTCTATAGGTAGGCCTCCACAGCCCTCCCCCTTTCCGCTTCCCACTTATTACTGGCCTCAGACACTTGACACTTACTAGCTGTGTGACCCTGGGCATGTCAGTAACCCTCACTGTCCCACAAAAATAAACAAAAACCCCTCAACTTTTTGTAAATGTTGGGGTTCCTGATTCATTCCTATACAATAGCTGATCTGTAGTTTTCCCCTTCTCCCCCTTTCTGTGTCCCTTCGGGGCTTTCTCCTCTTTTGGCATAGAGTACCTGGTGTCAGGAAGACCTTACTTAGTCCAAATCCTGCCCCAGAAACTACCTTAGCTATGTGACCTTAAGCAAACCACATAACCTCCCTCAGCCTTGGTCTGTTCATCTGTAAAATGGAGACAATTGTACTTACCTCAGGATTGTTGTGATGATCAGATGAAATAACATGTAAATTGCCCCACAAACTTAAAAGTTAAGTGTTAGCTATTATTATTGCGAAGTTCACATATCAAAGTGTTGATGACAACTTGGTGTTATTCCTACATCTCCAAAGGTATTTGAAATCTAAAAGTAGATATCCCTAGAGGTCAATGACAAATCAGAAGAAGTGGGTTTTTGTAGATTTTTCAGCTATGTGTCTTAGGTACACAGGGCCAACATTTTGAAGCAAGTGGACCTTCCTTATGTTTATCCAGTAAATAAAATAAAATAAAATAAGCAACTGCATACTCTGCCTGTAGGCGAGGCCGACCCTGTTGATGTTCTTCCAAATATGTAGAGCCTCTGACAGTAGAATCCCTTGCTCTCTCTACTTCTCATTTACCTATGTAGCCTGAAGAAGAGAACAAGGACAGAGCAGAAATGTCCATTTCTAGCTTTACTATCTCCCAGGAAGAAGTGACAGAGAAAAGGAGGGGGCCTGTTATCATGGCGGGAACAGGGATGTCTGGCTTTGGCTCCAGTTCTTGATCAGCCTCATCACAAGACAAGTAGAATCTTCACAAGGGATTGCTTGTGGGAAGTGGGGCATGAGGACACAGATACCCTCAGGATCTACAGAAGTTACCCACATCTAAAGCACCCTGCATCTTTTGGATGTCAGGAGCTGCAGTGGAAAAAAGCCCCAGACCATGGGTTAGAGCACTTCGGTTTGTAGCCCCACCTTTGTTTAACCACTTCACCTACCTCTCCATTTCCTCATTCCTCAAAATGAGAAGGGTTGGGAGTTTGGACTCATATATTGCTAAGATTTATACCAGCTCTGACATTCTATGCCTAATCATGGATGGAAACAAGGCTTCAAATACATGTGTCTTCAGACACGACTTGCAGAGGGTAGATTATAAGAATCTATACAAATTCACCTCTGATACTGCTCCTTATTCAAATGGAGAAGGAAGAAAAAGGAAAATGCACACACATTCCCCAAAGCCCCTCCATCTGCTCCATCTGGAAGGCCTCAAAAGTAAACATCACATTTTAAAGACAGGAAACATTAATAGTGGCCAGTTCAAAATTTAATTTAAACAGAGCCAATATCTGTCAGCTAACATTGAAGGACAATGAACAGCAGTAATGCCAAGAGAGGCAAGTACAGCATAAGGGATGATGTTCCCCAGACAATGCCTCCATTATCTCAGCAGGAAGAAGATCTTCATTGCACCCCCTCTGTCTCCCTTCTCCCCAATCTATATTCTTATGTGTTGTGGTCAAGACAGCTCAAGAAGCCATGACTGATATCTACTGAGGACTTAGCCAGACAAATTTAGGCCCAGTGGCAGTTTGAAAAACCTACCCCTACAGAGTCTAGCCTGGTTTCTTAAATGACAGTCCAAGCACATCATTAATATCTGAAGAGTTATAATAAGAATGCCTTGAATTTGGTGCAAAGGATAAAACAGGATTTTCCTAGATAGTAGAGTCACCCTAAGGAAAAGTGGGGATATGGTTATGTAGGGTATTATGTGAATTGGAATGACACCCCCTGCTGGGAGATTGTGAGTTCTGGCCATGAGAAGAAACCATGTGACTTTAGCAACTGGAAGTGACCTTTTCTGGGGTTTCAAAGGTCAGATTGGCATCAGGAAGTGATGTTTGCTCATGGGTCCTGTCAATCAGTGTTACCAGCCAATTAGCTTGGAGGTGTGTGTGTGTGTACACACGGCCCTTTATCCTGTTTCACAAGAGGTTCTAGGAATAGCTGCTGAAGCATTGGCCTCTTGGGTTCCTGACCTTGGCTTGGGGAGGGGAAGGGTCGGATGCTGGGGTCTATTTAGATAGTTAGAGGAAGTTTGCCTTTTATCTCTCTCTCTCTCTCTCTCTCTCTCTCTCTCTCTCTCTCTCTCCCCTCACCAACTTCTGATTGTACTTTAATAAATACTTAAAAGTCTAAACTCTTGCCAAAGCTTCTAATTTAAGGCAACCACTCATTAGATTTTAGTAGATTTTAGACATCATAGCTAGGATTTTATCCCCTTACAGTATAGAGGGCCAAGCAAAGGAGTGAGTGTTCTAAGAACTAGCTCTGGAGTCAGAACCGAATTTAAATTCTGAGTCTGCAATTGAATAGCTATGTGATTTGGCGGAAGTTGATTAACCTGCTGGGGCCTCAGCAACCTCTTCTGTGAAATCAGGGAGCTGAACTAGATATCATCTAGCTCTATCTCCTATGACGTGAAATTTATACCTATTTGACTAAAACTCTGGTCACCAAAGGTCAGAGTAAGAATGTCACGGGATGGTAAAGACAATCCATGTGGGAGCATCTTGTGGGGCCTGGAAAGGAAGATAGATTACCATATTCTGGCCTTGCTGCAAAAACTATGTCTTAAGCATGACCTCATCAACCCCCTCCATCAAAGGGGCATAGTGCTGACAGTGAAGTGGCCATAGAAGAAGGTTGGATTAGGGGGTGAGTAGTGAAATGGGTGGGGACAGAAAGATACAGTTATAACTAATCCAAGCAGCCCAAGCCTGACATAGTTCCCTAGTCAGTTAGTCCCAATAGCATTTATTAAACAGTCCTTCCTTTCAAGGAGCTCACAGTTTAATGACAGAGACAACATGCAAACAACTATGTCCAAACAAGATATACACTGGATAAACTGGAGATAATCAATCAGGAGATAATCAGGTGCTAACATTAAGGGGGATCTGGAGTGGCACTACCCAGTAGAGTGAGGCAGCTAAGTGGTGCAGTGGATAAACTCTGGCCCTGGATTCAGGAAGACCTGAGTTCAAATCTGACCTAAAACACTCAACACTTACTATCTATGTGACCCTGGGCAAGTCATTTAACCCTCATTGCCGCCCCCCCCCCCCCCAAAGTGTGTCTGGGTGTGGACATTATAAGACAAACCACAGCAAGAACTAATGAAGATTGGCAGGATGAATTTGTCACGGATGTCCTCACAAAGAGACATCCGTTCCCTCCAGGGTAGTATTCAATAAATCAGCTCAGATTTCTCAGTGATAAACTCAGAATAAGATCTTTAATTCACAGAATCACAAAGAGTTAAATTTATATTTTTAAAACTAACAAAGTATATTTAATTACATTGCTCTCACTAGAATACCCTAAGGAAAATTTTTATGGGCTATTCATAAAGATTAAAATATTTTAAGATACCATTTAGTCTTTATCTCTTTTAAAATTGTAAATTTTGTGTATGTTTTATAATGTAGATTAGGGATATCAAATGTGGCCCACCTGTAACACACTGAAGTGCAGCCCATGCCAGATTTAATGCAATTATGAAATATTTACCAAAATAAATAAAAATACAATAAACTATAGGTAATATTAATATGTGGTTTTCTAAGTCAGTATGCTCCTGCAGGGATCCTTATGTATGGCATATCTATTTAAGTTTGTCACTAATTATGTAAATAACATTAGTATAGTAATGTATTACCTAATTTATCAGTAAGTATGCAAAAATATCTAGGGTATAAGCACAAAATGTTTTTTTAACCCCCACAAAAGTACATAATCAAAAAAGTATGAAAAATACTGGGATAAAAGACACAAAAACGGTGACAAGCATACACTTCCACACCCTTGGATATATAACTGCCTAGGATTTGCTTATGATCTTCTCCTTTTAAAATTAAATGCTAGTAGACAACTATTTTTTTAAATAGTAAAGAGATATTTTGAACTCAGTAAAAAATATTTTTCTTCCAAAGCATATATCAACTCAGTATCACCACATTTCTAGTCAATCTTCAAATACTGACTGAGCTCAACAGTGGATATACATGCCAATGTACCAGAAGCCAACTATTTGTCAATTAATTAACAAACACTAATTAATTATTTAAGCACCTAAAGTGTGTCAGGCATTGTGCTAGGCATAGGGATCCAAACAGAAAGAATGAAGCAGTTCCTTTTCTCATAGAGCTTACATTCTAATAGTTGGGACTGCAACTGTTGAGACTATATTATACATATGTATGTATATACTTACATATATACAGAATAAAGAGAATGCAAATAAATCCCCATCATGGTCCCAACTCTCAAAGCAGCTTATAGTCTAATTGGATACTACAATTTCCAAGAATAAATTCCCCTAGTGGTAGAAGTACTTATCAGAAAGTCTTTCTTTAGTGCTTAATTATCACTGCTTGCAGATATCTCAGGCCGGTCTGCCTGCCTGCCTGCCTGCCTGCCTGCCTGCCTTCCTTCCAGGGCAATGAAGGCTAACTGACTTTCCCAGGGTCACACAGCTAGGAAATGTAACTATCTGAAGTTGGATTTGAACTCAGGTCCTCCTGAATCCAGGGCCAGTGCTTTATCCACTGCACTACCTAGCTGCCCCATCAGGTGTTTTCTTAAGTACAGAATGGAAACCTTCTTTCCAACAGTTTACTTTTTGAGGCAAAGGGAAGCACACATACAAGGTGAATAGAAAGCAAACACAAAGTCCAGAAATATATTGCCATATATAGGCAAAGGACAAGTACATTTAAAGAATGGGGTAGGGGGCAGCTAGGTGGCGCAGTAGATAAAGCATGGGCCCTGGATTCAGGAGGACCTGAGTTCAAATCCAGCCTCAAACTTACTAGCTATGTGACCCTGGGCAAGTCACTTAACCCTCATTGCCCCGCAAAACAACCAACCAACCAACCAACAACAAAAAAAACACACACCCCCTAAAGAATGGGGTAAGAGGATAACTATTAATTAGGAAATATAACAGGGGCAATTTCACATGCAGAGTCAACAGGGTAAAGGAAAACAGTGAGTTCTAGAAATAACCTGTGAAGTGTGCCTGGAAGGGATGGCATTTCAACTGTTACAACATTATGGAAGGATGATGGGCTAGGCATGTGTTCCAGATATATGGCATCATACTGAAAAAGTTTCTAAGGGAGGATTGGGGAAGTGCATAATGACAGCTTTTGGCAGATGTGCTTGAGGAAAAGATAGAACATAACATGAGATAATTGAGGTAACAACTAAGGTTAGCCTAAGGAGATCCCAAAATAGGAGCCTCAAATATAGATTTTCAAACTTTCATATGTATTTGCTAACTCTTATAAGAGTCCCAGGAAATTAGCAACTAATAAGAGAATTGTTGTTTGTCCTTCATTCTTGACACGATGACACAATGTCTTGACTCACACATAAATTTTGTATAATTGAGGCAGAGCTGCATAAAGTCATTGGCTTTACATTCTCCTCCAGAGTCACTGAAGTACAGTGGCAAGACACAGGTCAAGAGGACTCAGAGAATAGAGGGAATAGTAAGGATTAGCAAGCTAGAAATAGGGTTTGAGAGATAGAAATGCTAAAGACACAAATGCCTTCTCTCTAAGATGATGTAAACAAGATAAAGACTCCAGACATAAGCTTTAATGAGACTTAGGAAGTATTGTATTGTACAAGGTTTTCACCAAGAAATGCATAAGATAGTAGTAGCTAAAGGTTTCTCTTTGAAGTAGAATAAAGAAAATAAGAGATTGAATGGCACTGGAGAGATGATGATAGAAAGGTAGTTAGGAAGGTACTGAAGTAATACCCAAATAATGTGGTTCAGTCATTTTTCAGTCACATCCAACTCCTTGTGATCCCATTTGGGATTTTCTTGAAAAAGATACTGGAGGAGTTTACCATTTCCTTCTCCATGCATTTCTCTAAATCTTACTCTAAATAATATATCAATTTCTTAGACAATACATAAAAGTGATAAATTGAATAATGATTTAGGCTTATATTAACAAAATTTATTTTGAAAACAAAGTGTAATTGACTTGATTACGAACTTATCTATGTTTTCAGACATACATGCCTAAGGAAAATCCTCAGTAGAAAGGTCACACCCTCATAACCACCAAACATCATCATTTATCTAGGAGGAGCTCCCTGGGTCCATACAAAGCCTGCTAATGTCACAACCTGCCAGTATGAAATTCAAGAATCTACCATCAAGTCTGTCCTTGAATTTCCTTATTATTATGAGATAGGTCAGATATCATCTGTTCCTCAGGGACTCTTCTACCAACAAGAATGAGTGAGGAGGTAGGTATCTCTCTTCACTTTGTTGTTTGTTTTTTAAAAATGATTTCACTTCTACAGGACTTAGCTTCCTGATATATAAAATGAGGGGCCTTGCCTAAATGACCTTTAAGGTCTCTTCTAGCTCTAAATCTACGTTTTCATAATCCCTTCTAATCTAAGGACTAGTTAAATATTAACCACAAAGTACTTTGATCGCTTCAAATAAAAATGCTTTATAAATAAAACAAAAATTCATACATGGTTTGAAGTATATATAAATCACTAAGTTGTTTCCCCAAAGTCATAAAGCATAACTGTGGCAAACTGAAAGAGAACCCCACTGCCCTATTTTTTTCCAGCTTTCTACAGGCTTAAATGGTCATGACTTCATCAGTACTTTTAAATGATGATCCCAGAAAGCTTCTCAGCAGACTGTGTCATGCAAAACAGAGGAAAAACTTCATGATGAAGACAGTTTCTCCCTGTAGTAAACCTTTGAGCTTTTAATTATATTTGCACTGAATATTAATGTCATCTTTTCCTGGGCCCCTACTTTTCAGATATCTACTGGAGTTTCTTCATTTGCAGAAGGGTAAATGCAGACTGTCTGGGATGATATCATCACAGCAAACCCTGCATATTGTTGAGAGCTAATTCTGCATATTGTTGAGAGCTAACTCTGCTGGAGATCTCTCAACACAAACCAAAGCTTATGCTTCTGAAAATAACAAATACAATAGAGCTCTCACACATGAATCCAGCATCATTCTTGCCATTTGGGGGGCTTCACTTTTTCCGCTCTTTTCCAATAGGAGGGAAAAGTGCTAGAACACCACAATAAATATTTGGGTCACAGCTTGCTTTAAATGATGCATTTTTGAAATGGTTGTTTTGATCCTGTATGGTTTTTTGTTTGTTATCTTTTGAAGTGCAAAACCACAAGCAGTTGAATTTACCGGAACATTCCCTGGCCTATAGAAACATACAGGTCACACTACCTTGAAGAAAGTCAGCACTGGTCCCAGCTCTTGTGTCTGCTTTGAAACTTCCTCAGGCACTCTGTCAAGGTCTACCTCTCCTGTTAGTCTCTACTCCGGCTGTTGACAAAACCTGGGTCCAAACTCTCTTGCAATTTTTTGGCCCTTCATAGTTTATAAAAATCCATTTGCAGCCATTATCTCATTTGAACCATACTGACAAAGGAAATGGGATTGGCACTAGGATCCCCAGTGCTCTATCCACTGTACCACCTAGCTGTCTGCCAGAAAGTGTCAAGTTGATTGGCAACAGAGACAACCATAAATGTACATATATGTTTCTATATACAGATACTCATCCATGCTTAGCTTCTCTATTGTTAACTTTTGGCTCCAGGAGACAAAATTCTTAGAACTAGGTAGACTTCTGCACTCAATTCACCATTTCTTTCCCTCACTGGATTTAGTTCTCACTCTCTACTGAATTATAGAGATGAGGATTTAAACAGCCAGAGGCAACACTAGTCTGGCCTCTTCCACATCAAGAAGCTTTACTTCATTAAATACAAGTGTTGGCACCATTTGCTACAAACTACCAGTTACTTAAAATCTTCACAGGATTTCATTACCTTTGCTTTGAACAGACAGGCAGATATGAATGAACCAACTGACTGAAATGCCCCCAAGAAAAACCATATTCCCAAGATATACTATAGCCAACCTAAATTGTAAGCTTCATTTAATCCCCATTTGCCTGGTTTGCCATGCCATGTTTACACATATGAGACAGAATTCAAGTGCCCTGAGGAATAAACTGGTGAGTGAGGGATGGTTCTTCTGACTCAGTTACTGACATGCTGGGTTACTCATAGCAAGGGGTTAATCCAAGGCCTTCCTCCTTTCTCCTCGAATCCTTTATCTCCCTGTCCATCAGGGGTCAGACAAAAGGCAAGGAGTTAAGGAATTTTGGCTTTATTAATAGTACTTTCTTCCTCATCAAATTACCTTGTATTTACTTCTGTATAGATGATGTATCCTTGAATAGAATTTCAGTTCCTTGAGGGCAAAGAGTTTTATTTTGGTATTTCCATTGCCTCACTGAGAATCTGGCATTTGCTTGGTAAATGTTGAATTGAATTAAAGGAGGGGACTGGTATATCTATGTCTGTATATGTTATGAAGGTAAAATAATGGGCAAATATTCGGAATAAAGAACTGTGAGATCTGAATGCAGATTGAACCATACGGTTTCCATTTTTTTCTTTTTTGAGGTTTTTCCCTTTTGTTCTGATTTTTCTTTCACAACATGACTAATGCATAAATAGGTTAATGTTATTGTACGTATATAACCTCTATTGGATTGCTTTCTGTCTTGAGGAGCGGGGAGAGAAGGGAGGGAATTGAATTAAAAGGAGGGAGGGAATTTTGAATTAAAAATATTATAAAAACAAATGTTTAAAACTATCTTTACATATAACTGGATAATAATAAAATACTTTTATGATTAAAAAAGTAAAATGATGGGCAAGTCAGCAAATAGGACAGTCCTTGCCTCTTCTCTAAGACTGGATGACCTCCACAATAGAGGCTGGGTCTCTCATGATGCCAGGTCAATAGCTAGTCTATTGTCTAAAGAAACAATGTTTCCATGCCTTCACAACTCCCACCCCTTCCTCCATTAGAAAAAAAATACAGGTTACTTCCCTGTGCCAGTCCACCTTGTTTTTCCTCAATAAATCCCTTCTCCTAGGGCTATAGGGTCACAGAATCCTATAGAGAAATGAAACTTAGATGTTAGTGGCTCCAATTCACAGATATGTAGTGCTGTTGAACAGAATTTGAACATTTGGTGGCGGGCCTTGAGAAACAAAAGACTATCTACATATAGCAGGGGTAAATTAATCTTTTTGACACTTCAATTTGGCATTAACATTGGGAGGGCTTGGAGGAGGGGGTGGGCTGAGGGCTTAAGACCACTTTGATTCCAGCTGGATGCTTCCATTCCTTAAATGACTGGCTCAGGAGACTTTCATAAAGGTTTTAGCATTACTTAACACTATTGTATTTTAGAACTGGAAAGTACTTGGGAAGAGATCATCTTATTCAAAATTCCCATTTTAGAAATGAGACTGAACTCCATAGAGTTTGTTTGCAGGGCTTAGATAGCAGGCACTAAATAAATGTTCGTTGATTATGTAACCCTACTCCCAACCAAACTGTGTAGGGAAGGCACAGACCTATGTGATTTCCATTGGTACAAAGCGGATATGATCCTACAGGGCTGAGCTATGAATGGAGTTGCTTTGAGAACTTTGTAGAAGAGAGACATTCTTCTTTTTTTCTTTCAGGAGAGGACACACATGATTCTAGAATCATCTCAATGCCATGATTTGCAAAACTACTTATACAGACCTAACCTCTCTGCTGACCTTGTATCTCCAAGTGCCCATTAGACACCTTGAATATTCATGTCTTGGAGACATCTTAAAAATCAATACGTTCAGGGGCAGCTCAGTGGCGCAGTGGATAGAGCACTGGCCCTGGAGTCAGGAGGACCTGAGTTCAAATCCGGCCTCAGACACTTAACACTTATTAGCTGTGTGACCCTGGGCAAGTCACTTAACCCCAATTGCCTCACTAAAAAAAAAAAAAAAAAACAAAAACAAATCCCCCCCAAAAAAATCAATACGTTCAAAACTGAAATTATGATCTTTCCCTCCCAAAAAACAAATCCCTTCTTCCTAAACTGAAGGAAGCCAGGATGAGGGCAACACCATCCTCCCAGCCACTCATGCTGACAACCCAGATATCTCTAATTCCACCCAACATCTTTTGCATACATCCCCTTGTCTCCTCTGACATTGCTGCAGGTCCTCTCTAGAGATTTAAGGAAATTTTTACTGGGTAAGAATAGGGCCTCTTGCTTGGTTGAACAAGATTTTAGCTTCTTCCCATCTAAAAAGCTCAATCACTCTTGTGCATATTCTAATAAGTTTAACATCTGTGGTTTCCAATAGTTTCTTGGATAATTTTTTGATTGTCTTTTATATAACTAGCATTTGGTGGGAAGGAATCAAGTTGGGGGATATAAACTTAGGGCATCCTCCCTTTTTTGTTTTTTGGCAGGACAATGAGGGTTAAGTGACTTGCCCAGAGTCTCACAGCTAGTAAGTGTCAAGTGTCTGAGGCCACATTTGAACTCAGGTCCTCCTGAATCCAGGGCAGGTGCTTTATCCAGGCATCCTCTCTTTAAAGGATAGTGACTATGGAAGGTAACCACTTTTGAACTGAAAAAAAACATGCAGTAGACCAGTAATATTTAGGAGGACAGATAAATATAATTCTAGTCTAGTACTCTTCTCTCTCAAAGGAGAGAGGCCAACCTTATTGCCTTTTCTCCTGCTCACCTCAAGGAAAGATCCACAGTTTCCCTTAGAAAGGGGTGGGCAAGATTCCATTGATATCTATCCTTGCCTCCCCTGAAAACACCTCTATCTATGGACACCCCAGAAGGATATTAACATTTTATACACATGGGCAACACACATCTTAAAGTTGATTGATATGTGACCTATGACAAAGTACTTAGTGATGGAAACAGAACTAGAAACTGGGTTTCCTGGCTCCCAGCCTAGAATTCTTTGCATTACCCTAGGATCTCTTCCTGCTCCATGATGTGTGGGGCTGGATATCTACTGAGAATATTTATTTTTAAGCTCTTTGCTTATAAGGGCTAAGTGCAAAATAATTAACCATCTGGCCAGCAGAGGGAAAAATGAACATTAGCAGGGAAATTAAAATGAGCTTTCAAGTACAATCAATTTTTGATTACCCATAAGTGGATGATTGACTTCTGTGAATTATGTGACGCTTAGAATGCCTTGATTGAGTCTTAGGGTACCAGTAATAAAGCAGTTCTGGAAGGGGGTTGGGTTAGGGCTGAGTATTCTTTCTTTCCCTCCTTTATCCACTCTCACTTTGCGGAGCAATTCCCTTAACCTTTCTGGGTTTCAGTTTCCTAATCTGCAAAATGAGACTCCTCCTCCTCCTCCTCCTCCTCCTCCTCTCTACTCACACAGCCATCAACTAAAACAGATCCTCCTCTTTTTGCTTGGATTATGCCAATAGTCTCTGAAATGATCTTTTCATCTCAATTCTCTTTCTCCAACACATTCTCTGCTCAGATGCCAACGTAATTTTCCTAAAGCACAGGTCACATCATTCCCTTGCTCAATAAACCCCTCAAACTCACTTTGGTTCTGATGGCCAAATATAAACAACTTCTGTCACTTCAATTCCTTTACAACTTGGATGCAATCTACATTTCCAGCCTTAATATATATCACTCCCCTTCACCCAGTCTTTGGATCAGCCAAATTGCTTTTTGGGCTGTTCCTCACACACTCCTCAATCTCCCATCTCTATACCTTTGCACTGGCAAAGGAATGTCTTCTCCTATGCCCAGAATGCCCACTCCCTATTTACCTCTTACAATCCTTAGCTTCCTTCAAAGCTCAGCTTAAACACTACTTTCTGCATAAAGCCTTTCCTGGTCACCCTAGCAGTTAATGCCTTTTCTTCTACCAATTATCTTGCATAAGGTATCCCCAAACCTTTAGGACTTTGAGCTTAAAGCATCACTAAGACTTTCTGGGACACCCAGCATTCATTCATTCATTCATTCATTCATTCATTCATTCATTCATTCATTCATTCACTTATTTATTTATTCTTTCATTCATTTGTCTGTTCGTTTATTTATTTATTTACTTGATTACTTATTTATTTTTCCTGCAGGGCAACGAGGGTTAAGTGACTTGCCCAGGGTCACCCAGCTAGTAAGTGTCAAGTGTCTGAGGCCACATTTGAACTCAGGTCCTACTTAATCTAGGGCTGGTGCTTTATCCACTGTGCCCACCTAGCTGTCCTCAGTATTTATTTTTTTTCTCTATTTTGTACCTACTCATATGTGTATATATTGTTTTCTCCTTTAGAATGTAAGCCAAAAGTCAGGGATCGTTTCATTTTTATCTTTGTTGCCCCAGTACAGTGCCTGATAAACTTAATACTCGCTTGGTGATTCATTGATCCTACTCCTAATACCAAATCACAGGATTATAAGGAATGTACTTCATATAATAATAGCACATTTAAATATCACTTTATTCATTGTTCACTTTTTTTTTTTTTTGGTGAGGAAATTGGGGTTAAGTGGCTTGCCCAGGGTCACACAGCTAATAAGTGTCAAGGGTCTGAGGTTGGATTTGAACTCAGGTCCTCCTGAATTCAAGGCCAGTGCTCTATCTACTGTGCCACCTAGCTGCCCCCTAAATATCACTTTAAAGAGAAAATGCTTGCATCTATCACTAGAGGGCTTTAAACCCAGAATTGTATAAATGACTGATGCATCACAGAAGAAGGGTATAAAGGAAGCTTTCCATAACCTGTTAGGATACAGTGGTCAAACACAGGGCAAAGATATATGTTGATGATAATGGACCAGTTAAAATATGACAGCTGTTTAGAGGAGGACAACACTGGGAAATGAAATTAAGGAGCAGATAAAGTAGGCTCTTGAATTCCATCTAAGGCATGTGAACTTTACTTTCACATATGTCACAAGGTTTTGACTCAGAGGGTAATTTAGGAAAAATAGTTTTTCAGAAGATTAAAGTTTTCAAGCAGGAGAAAGACGTGAGCAGAACTGTGGTTTGGGAAGATGATGAATCTGGCAGTGGTCTGCCGGATGGATTGGAGGTGGGAGAGACAAGAGACCATTGAAATAGTCTAAGGATAAAATTAAAAGGATCTAAGGCAGGGTTTCTTAATTCATGTTTGTGTTTTGGACCCCTCTGGCAGTCTGATTGAAGTCTATGGACCCCTTCTCAGAAAGATGTTTCTAAGTGCATAAAATAGATAGCACTACAAAGGAAATCCAATTTTATTGAAACAGAGATGTAATTTTTCCCATCCAAGTTCACGGATTCCTTGAAATCTATTTTTGGATCCCACGTTAAGAACCCCAGTCTAGGGTGATAACACGGAATGCGGGTGGGTATGAGACATCACTTCTAGTACTAAATAATAATGATGATAATGATAATAATAACCAACATTTATACAGTTCTTTAACTCCCAATGGGTTTTCTAACCATGAAGAAAAAATGTCAATTCCCAAAGCCATTAAGTCTTTAGCTTTTTGTCCTAAAAAGAGGAAAAAACATTTACATGTGTATGTCCAGAGGAAGGTAAAAGAATGGCAAGAGGACTTAAAATTAGGTCATATGAAGATTGAAGGAAGGGGATAAAAATGGTTTAGCATGGAGAAGAAAGGATTTAGAGGGGCTACAGTCACTGTTTTCAAGTATCTGAATGACTATTACACAAAAGTGATACTAGTCTTGTTTTCTTGGCCAAAAAATCAGAACAGAGACAATGGATACCTGTTGTATCAAGAAACATTTCATATCCACATAAAAATAAATCCCTAATGCTTAGATCTACTAAAAAATGGAATAAGTTTCCTAGGATTAGTTAATTCCTTGCTAGTAGGCTAGATCACCACCCATCAGGGATATGATATAAAAGATTTATCGACTGACTGGGGTTGGACTAGAATAACTTTTGAGGTCTCTTTCCAATTCTTTAATTTTGATTATATGATTGCTATACATCTTATCATCTACTAGACTCCACAAGACCAGGATCACCTTTGTATCTCCCACAAAATCTTGTATAGTGTCTCATATGTATTTTGTGCTCAATAAATAATCTGTTCAGTAGATGGGTGGCAGGTAGAAACACTAAAATGAAAGGAAGTTCAGGGAGTGGGGCTAAACTCTATTTTATTTTGGTTCGAAATGAAGAATAAATAGATATGAAGAGAGCCTCAAATCAGAAAATCAGCTAAGAGATTATATTAATGATTCAGACATGAAGTGGAAAGAGCCTAAACTAAGGGAGTGGTAATGGAAATGGAACAGAACATGGGGAAAATTTGGATATTAAAACAATGTTGGTGGAACTGTGAACTGATCCAACCACCTTGGAAAACAATCTGGAATTATGTCCAAAGAGTTATAAAACTATGTGGACTCTGACCCAGCAATACTACAATTAGGGTTGTCTTCCAAGGTGATCAGGGGAAAAAGAAAATAACCCATATGTTCTAAAATATTATAGCAGCTCTCTTTGTGGTGACAAAGAACTGGAAATTGAGGGGATGCCCATCAAATGGGGAATGGCTAAACAAGTTATGGTATATGAAACAATAAGCAGGTTGATTTTAGAAAAACATGAAAAGACTTGCATGAAATAATGAAGCGTGAAATGAGCAAAACCAAGAGAACATTGTATACAGTAACAGTAATACTATTTGAAGAGCAACTGTGAATGACTAAGTTATTCTGAGTATTATAAATACTTGAATCATCTGCAAAGGATCTATAAAGGAAGATGCTATCTACTTCCAGAGAAAGAACTGATAAATAGTATGGACAGTATGGTTTTACATACATATACACATATATATGCATATAAATGTATGTGCACTCATATATCTATCCATGTTTATATGTACATGTGTGTATATACAGGTTTATATGTGTATATACACATACACATGTGGATCTGTATTGTGTGATATACATATATATGTGTATTTAATTTAAAAATTTAAAAAATAAAATTTAAAATGTAATTTGAATTTATTTTATATATATACATACATGTATGTGTATGGAATGGTAGCCTCTAGTATGGGGGTGTGGGGAGAGACAGTTCAGAACTTAAATTATAACAAAAAAGAAATAAATTTTAAAAGTTAAATTAGGGAAAAAAGAAAGGAACGGGGGAACATGGGGTAGAGGAATCTGTAAGAATCAGTATCATAAGACTCTTAAGAAACAATTGTGTATGTATAGTTCTGAAGTGTTGGTTTTTTCAAATTTTATTTAGGGAGTTTAAATATGCTCTGAAAGTACTTCACTTAATCAGCTTATATTTTGCTAAGCCATCTGTCCCTTAAAAAAGTGCTAGAAATTTTCTGCTGTTCTTACTGTTAAAAATATCCTCCTGAGCAGGTATAAATGGAGGGTGGTAGAGAATCTAGTACATATGGTATGGCTTCTTCTAGGAATTATTGTTGAAGTAGCAGAGAAGATGGTGAGTTTGGGGGTGGGGAATATAATCACATGCTCTGCACATTTAGCACTTCTAGTTGTGAGACCAATTATTAGGTCTGTTCATATGCGACAACTTCTATAATTATATTTTGGTGCTGATGGATATAATACATGGACTGACTTCCATTATTCTTTAAAGAACCATGCTGAGCTTTCAATCCCACATAGGAACATGACATTCCAGAGCCAGCCCTCTTAGTTCTCCCAAATATCCAAGGGTGAGTGTATCTCTACATGAAATTCATTAACCTTTCACCCCAATAAAAAGCCACAATATTTTGGTCTAGAATGGAAAGCTGAATATGGGGTCCCACTCTAATTAGACACATACAGCTATGCATATTAAAACATCTGCCTTAGTTTCAGGCAAAGCCAATGTTAGTTCTCCACTCCTTCTTCCAAGACCAAGGGCTGCTCAGGAAAACATCTTGGAATCTACCGATTATCTACTCATTATAATATCACAAGGAAAACATCATAATTTACCATGGAGTGGGTGTTGTCAAAGACAGATGTTAACCACTGCTTAAAAATCACTACCTCTATGAACCCACGTTAAGAATGAAGGTCAGACTTAGTTATTTTCAGCAATGCAATGATCCAAGAAAACTCTGAAGGATTTAGGAAAAATGCGATCCATCTACTGAGAAAGAACTGATGGTACCTGAATACAGATGGAAGTATATTTTGTTGTTGTTGTTGTTACTTCCTTTTTCTAAAATTTTTCTGTCTGCTATTTTTGCACAACTGCACATGTATAACATATTGAATTGCTTGAGTTCTTAAGGGGGGACTGGAGTTTGGGAAGGATGAGAATTTGGAACACAAAATTTTAAAAATCAATGTTACAATTTGTTTCTACATGTAAGGTGGGGAAAATTCTAAATAAATAAATGACCCACTGACATATTAATAAAATGATAAAGTTACCCCCCCAAAAAAAGAATGAAGCTCAGGTAAATTAATTATTAGAAAAAGAAGCATTTATTTTCAACTAAATTTCAAACTTCATCCAAGTATCTCCTCTACCAAAAAAAGTGATTAGTTTTTGGATGTTCACTTTCTCTATAGCAAGTCACATATCATTTCTCAGAAAATCTCAAAAGTTGTCAGAAATACTTTAAAGGGCACCTTGTTTCATAAGGAAATAAGGGCATGAAATTATGCAAAATAACCAAATTCCTTTGTTATCTCCAAATCACAAAAGCTTGATAACCCAGTAAGTTCTGGAGAATCATCAAAAATAGTGGGAGAGCAGGGCAGCTAGGTGGCACAGTGGATAAAGCACCGGCCCTGGATTCAGGAAGACCTGAGTTCAAATCCAGCCTCAGACACTTGACACTTACTCGCTGTGTGACCTTGGGCAAGTCACTTAACCCCAACTGCCTCACCAAAAAAAAAAAAAAATAAGGCAATCTGATCCTGATTCAAGTACACATAAAGACAACAGATCAAATCAATTCCCTCCTCTACTGTTCCCCACCCTACTCTGGAGATTAAAAAGGATCTTCAACAGTCATCTAACTTGTCAGTACAACTTTTAAAGTTCTTATCATTACACTAAGCTTTTTATGTATTTCAAAAAAAATTATTTGGTCTCACATGGACTCAGTTCCTTCACTGACAAGAGTCAGGAACTAGTGTGCTTCCAAGGAGGTGTTGGGGGAGAGCAGCCTCCTATGTTATTGTTGTTTATCCTTCATTTTCTAAAAGGGCAAAAGGCATCATGGGGTGACGTCTTGACTTGCACATGAATTGGATTTAAGTGAAATAGTTACATCCCAAAGACCCCATGCCTCCTATATGCCTCACACAAATTCCTCTGAAATGTAATAAGGAATGGGCAAAGCTGTTTAGTGGCTGGAGGATGGCACTAAACTTACAATTCAGATCCTGCATGCCTCATGGGACACTTTTGAAACTGAATGTTTCAGTTGCTGAACACTGAGCCCTGGAATGTAAACTCAAGTGACTTATTTTAATTCTTTTTCAGAGATTACTATTTAAACTGGAGAAGGTAAAACTGTGGTACAATTAAACTCTTTTTAAAAAGAGTTTATTAAGTACTATTTCAGGGATGAGGATAGAGGACGGAAAGAGAGAAAAGCAGTTTTTCCTATATTAAGAAAGAGTATAGCTAGATACAAGGAAGAAGTCTTCCTCTCAAAGTATGTATATATAGGTATGTATGTATGTATGTATACACACACACACACACACACACACACTCTCTCTCTCTCTCTCTCTCTCTCTCTCTCTCTCTCTCTCTCTCTCTCTCTCTCTCTCCAATGAACTGCTAAAGGAAATTAGAGAATTTTAAATTCTGTCTCTCACAATAGAATAGAAAGCCATCTGTCTAAGATGTTTTAGAAGTAACCCTGCCTAGAGGTAGGTCCAAATTGACCACCCCTTGAGTCTCACACCCTGCTTGAGGATTATGCAATTGATCCCCTACCCTCTATTCAAGTTATTTTATAAATTAGTTAGGGGTGGTTTAGGTCATTTGGTTAAAATAAAATCTGTGTCTGTTCCAACTTCTCTCTTGTATTCCAGAATTTAGAATCATAGAGATTCACGGAATAGTGGAATTTCAGGACTGAAAGAGACCTTGGAGATAAGCTAGTTCAACTCTTTTATAGATGAGACTCAATGACTTGCTTATCATCAAAGAACAAATAAACGACAGAGCTGGGATTAAAAGCAGAATCCTCTGACTGTTCAGTACTTTATCATCACTTAAAAGAGGTACTGAAAAGAGATCAAGAAACAATACTATAAGATACATAAAAATTGGTGTCAGGCAGCTAGGTGGCATAATGGATATAACACTAGGCTTGGAATCATGAAGACTCATCTTCCTAAGTTCAAATCTGGTCTCAAACACTTACTAGCTGTGTGACCTTGAGCAAGTCACTTAACCCTGTTTGCCTAATTTCCTCATGTGTAGAATGAGCTGGAGAAGGAAATGACAAACAGCTCCAGTATCTTTGTCAAGAAAATCAATGGGGTTGTGACTAAAAAGACTGAACAAAAATAAAGACAGGTGTCACCAGGCTAAAAAAATAATAATAATGGAAGTTTCTTTTGTGGAAAGATGAATGAAAACACCAAAGGACTATTTCAAGATGCTGATGTAAAGTATCCATCAAGATGGAAAAATAAGTGGGTTCTGGAACTTCCCAACCAACAAGAATAGATGTAAAGAACCATTCTGTAGCACAAGTAGTATAAAATGTCTAACAGAATGTTATCAAGGAGACAACAGTATCTCATTGATGGAGAGTAAAAAAAGCCCTACAGAGAATATGATACAGTGAAAAGAACACTTGATTCAAATACCAGCTCTGTCATCCAGCTCTTTGTGACCTTCGACTCTCTGGGCCTCAATTTCCTCATCTATAAACTGAGAAGGTTGGAATAAATGGCCTTCAAGATCTGTCCCTTCCAGCTCTAAATCTATGCTTTTATGATTCAGGTTTGACTCTTTACTCCATGATTTAACACACATGTGATTTTGGAAGAGTCATTTAACTTCTCTGACCCTCAGTTTCTTCATCTATGAAATGATGGAGAGAGTATCAAGCTCTTCTAGCTCTAAGGTTTCTGAATTCCATGTGAAAAAATAAGAATGTACTTGGAAGAAAATTCATGGAGTTTGTCTCTTTTTTTTCTTTTTATTCTGTTTACAGAGTCTGAGCTTGTGAACTGAGTTTCTTGTACATCTGTTTTAAAGTGGGCCACTGCTATATGCAAATCTGCTATTTTACAGTTGCAAAAGCTTAATTGTAGCCAAGTGGCTTGAATAAATTTCTACAAAGGAATTCACAGTCATCTCAATTTGTACCTGGGTTCAGTGAATTCTTTTTTGTTGTATTTTGATAACTATATTTCAGCATAACTGTTTTCCTTATTAATCCGATGTATTTTCTGTCTTAAAAAAACACCATTATTCTGAGAAAGGGACCATGGGCTTCACCAGATTGCCAATGAAATCCATGACGCAGAAACATTAAGAACTTCTGGTTTACTTGAATATTGTTGTTGTTTATCCTTTGTTTTCAAAAAGGACCAATTACATCACAGGTGCTGCCTCAACTAGCCCATTAATTGGATTTAAGTGAGGCAGAGTTACACAGTCAACAGCCTCACTCTCTTCCAGAGTCATCTTAGTGGCAAAACAAAAGATGACTTGTCATGGCTCAGGTTGCAGTAGATGACCTTGGAGTCTTTGATGTCTGATCAGGCTGTAAGTGTTCTAGAGTGCCTGCTTCAGTCACTTTCATGGTCACTGGAGCAAAATGTTCTCATCCACTCATTCCACCAAGAGAAATCTTCATATGTTTGAAGTAGACACCTTCCCCCAACTCACTGAAAAGTCTGAGACCCCTCGGTTACCCTCAACCTTGTTTAGTCTATCTGCCAAGATAGTTTTACTGGGATGTAGCTACGGTGTATACTCTAGCTTCTTGGAGACACAGGCAAGAGTTGGGTGACAGGTGGACACCAAAGGTGGATGAGCAGCCCTATAAAGGGCTTAGCAAATTCTCACACTAGAGGTGCTAGTCCTCCCTGAACACCCCATTCACCCAACACTCTAAGATACCCCATACATGGAAGTGCATGGAATCAAAAGAAAGAAATAGGAGTGTCCAATAATGGCAAATGTGGAAAAGCCAAAGAAAATTTATGTTTGTTGCATTGATTAAAGATAACAGAGTTGGCAGTCCCTTCCCACTAATTTGAGAGATTCCCTTCCTTGAAAAATCATAAAATTATTATCAAGAAAGGAGAACTCTCAGATTGCCTGGGTGGAAAGGGACTGCCACCTATTAGTAAATAATGAATATTATTACCCATCTCCCCTTCAAAAAAGGATCCCAGGAACCAGTGAGTCATCCACTTTCTTTTTTAAGTAATAAACATTTTCATTTATAGTTTTGAGTTCCAATTTTTATCCCTTCCCTTCCTCCCCTCGTTCCTCCCTGAGGTGGTAAGCAATCAGATATGGGTTATACATGTACAATTACCATATTAGTAATTTTGTACAAGAAAACTTGAATGAAAGGGGAAAAAGTGAAAGATAGTGAAAAATAGCATGCTTCCATTTGTGTTCCATCAATATAAGTTCTTTCTTTGGAGGTGGATAGTATGATTCATGCTTAGTCCTTTGGTATTGTCTTGGATCATTGTATTGCTGAGAATAGTTAAGTCATTCATAGTTCTTCACCAAACAACATTGCTATCTCTGTGCACAACATTCTCTTGGTTCTGCTCACTTCACTATACATCAGCTCATACAAATCTTCGCAGGCCTTTCTGAAGTCATCCTGCTTATCATTTCTTATAGCACAACAATATTCCATCACCATCATATACCATAGCTTATTTAGCCATTCCCCCATTGATGGGCATTCCTTTGCATTAATCCACTTTCTACATGAGATACTCTTAAGATCAAGGATATAGACATTGAAAGGACCTTGTACAAAGTCCTAAAAACCACTTTTGGATAATCTCCAATACAAATCTTCTAGCACAGGCTTTCAAAAGATAGAATATTGCTCTTTGGAAGCAATGGACAAACCACAAAGGCTTAGCATTTCCCTGTTTCTACAGGTTTTCAATATACTCACTAGTAGGTGTGTTTGCTTTGATGTCTCGACTTCAAACTTACTTTGTCTATTTTACTAAAAACAAACATACAACACTTATCCAAAGTTTATACAAGGCTAGGCTCTTGGCCGCTAAATGTTTTCTACATGTATCCTCCTTGTAAGATTTCTGCCAGCATCCTATCAATAAGGCACTGAAATATCTGGCAATCATGCAGCATACTGACACTCATTTCTCCTCTCTCTACAACCAATCTCTCATGGATTCAGCAATAACTTCTCTGTAGGTTACTTTCCAGTCTACCTACACAGTCCCTGATCTCTCTCCTGAGTGACAAACATATTCAACTGGATGCTGTCTCCACCTGTTATGTCTCAGCATCATCTTGAGGCAAACATAACCAAAAAAGAACACAATTCATTACCTCCTTCTCTCTGTCCCTTATTTCTAATCTAGCAGTTATCCTCAGCCCTTTCCTTTTATTCTCTTCTAACTAGGTCCACTACAAATTTATATTACATGACTTTAAATAGGCCCTCAATGTCACTAAGCAATCCTTCAATCCCTTATCAACTCACTATCACACTCTCCATAGCAGCTTTTCCAAACCTCTTCATCCCTGCCCAAACCTCCCATGGCTCTTCATCTCCAACTCTCTGAGCCAAGAATCTTGCCTCCCATTTTACAGGAAAAAATGAACCAATTTGCCATGAGCTCCCTCCTTCCTCATCTCATATCACTCAGTGGTCTTCTGCTACTCTCTTTTTCTTCACCTGTCTTACAAGAAGAGCTGACCTTACTCCATACCAAGACCAATTCCTTTGCCTGCAAAAGCAATCCCATTTTATCCTGTCTCTTCCAAAATACTGACCCCTCAGTCATCCCAACTCTAGCACTAATTTTCAATCTCTCCTATCAGCTCCTTCCCTACTGCCTACAAATATGCCTATGTCTTCACTGTCTTCAAAAAACATTCACTTCACCCTTTTATCCCCACTGATGCTGTTAGTGACTCGTTTTCAGGTGTTTCTAACTCTTTTTGACCCCATATGGGGTTTTATTGGTAAAGACATGGGACTGGTTTGCCATTTCCTTACCCAGGTCATTTTACAGATGAGGAAACTGAGGCAAACAGGGTTAAGTGACTTGCTCGAGGGAGCAGCTGACAATGAAAGAGCCAGACCAGCGAAGGAGACTCGGCTTGGGGGTGTAGGCGCAGGCACCGTTGGCAATGGCAGCCACACCCACAGGCGAGAGATGTGGAAGAGAGTTCACAGCAGCAGGAGAGAAAGTTAAAACACAGTCAGGTCATATATTTCTTGCTTTTATTTCTAAGTTTATTCACCTAAATAAACCCTTTGCTGTTAAATTGAAAGAAGCTTCCTAATCTTTTTTTCTTGTAGTCTGGGAGAGGCAGTGGGGGAGGGGAGCCTCCCAATTGGCTCTTCCCATATTAAATTAAAAGCATTCAGATAGCCATCCAGGAGTTCACAGATTAGGGCTCAGTTAATATATTTTTTACATTGAATGGTGACCACCACAGGACTTACGGCTAGTTATATATATATATATATATATATATATATATATATATATATATAATTTTTTTTTAAGTGAGGCAATTGGGGTTAAGTGACTTGCCCAGGGTCACACAGCTAGTAAGTGTTAAGTGTCTGAGGCCGGATTTGAACCCAGGTACTCCTGACTCCAGGGCCGGTGCTCTATCCACTGTGCCACCTAGCTGCCTCTAGTTATAATTTTCCAGACAGCTATAGAAAGTTTAAAGATTAGTTATAATAGTTAATTTTTTTCACATAACCATGGAACTAAATTTATATCCTGTCATCCTAAATCAATGTTGGGAAGATTAACACTAACAAGCAGCCTCATAAAGGAGAATACATCCAGGAAGTTAAAGGACTGATGGAAGTTTTCTTCTTTAGAGAGGCCAAATACCATTTCTCTATAACAATTCACTCACAGTCAGGATGGGATTTTCAGAATCAATAAGAGGATAGCAAAAAGCGAAGGGGGTTACCAGGATGTTGGACAATGAGAATGAAGATCAAAAGTTCTGTGATTAAATGAGGAAGTTGCCACAAACCAGATCTTCTAGAAAATAAACACTGTCTTACTCATTTTTGTACTGATACAAAACCTAGTATAGTGTTTTCTTTGTATACAATAAATGCTTTATAAATATTTGTTGAATCAAAGAATGAAATGACAGAAGAAACCAGAGGAAAAAGGCCCTCAGATGATATGTCCAGAGCTGGAAAGGACCTCAGACTCCATTTAGTTCAATGCACTGATTTTACAGATAATAAAGCATAAGCTGAGGGCATGTAAGCCATTTGATCAAGAGCATATTTGTAATAAAAGTCAGAATTTGAATCCAGACCCTCAGAATACAGAGCTAATGCTGTTACTGTGCCACACTGCCTCCCTCATTGTCTACATTAAGGTTTCTTAAACTGTGGGTTTAACTAAATAACTGAATGTGGGGGTCATGGAAAATTTGGCAACAGTAAAATGTTATGTATACCTATTTTATATACCTATATAGCCAGGGACATGTAAAAATTTCTTGGGTGAAAAGGGGTCATGAGTGGAAAAGATTTAAGAAGCCTTGGTCTACATTAACAAATGTATTCCTAGGGGTAAAGAGCCAACAGCATGAATACAAGGTGAATATTTACTAATATTTATTAATATTTAAGCAACTGTGAGAGGTAGGCCCTCCTAATATGATTATTTTCATTTTAAAGTAAAGGAAATAGGCCCAGAGAGGTGATTTGCCCACAATCATACAGCTAAATAAGTATTAGAGGCAGGATTTGAAACTCAGGCCTGACTCCCAAGCTCAATGCTCTGTCCACAACAACAAGCCGTTTCCCTGGAGAAATGAGGGAGCTAGGTGGTACTGTGGTTAGAGCCCTGGGCCTACTCAGGAAGACCTGAGTTCAAATCCATTCTCAAATGTTTCCTAACTGTGTGACCCTGGGCAAGTCACTTAACCTCTGCCTCATTTTCTTCATGTGTAAAGTGAAGATAATAATAGCACCTAATTTACAGTGTTGTTGTGAGGATCAAATGAGATAATATTTGTCAAGAGTTCAGCACAGTACCTAGCACAAAGGCTTTTAATAATTTATTTTTTATTCCTTTCCTTCCCACCCCCCCCAGGAGAAAAAATCCTGAACATTAATTCACACTGTAATACTAATACAAAAATCAAATCTAATAATAGCAGCACAGGCCTAAGAGTTTGTGAATGGAAAACATTGTTGGTCACACTTAAATTGTATTTGATCGCAGAAAGTTAACTATTTAATAAAGGATTACTGAATTATTAAAGCAGAGAATCAGAAACAACCTTAAAATTCTTATTCTTTTTTTTTGGGGGGGGGGGCAGGGCAACAAGGATTAAGTGACTTGCCCAGGGTCACACAGCTAATAAGTGTCAAGTGTCTGAAGCTAGATTTGAACTCGGGTCCTCCTGAATATCCAGGGTCAGTTCTTTATCCACTGCACCACCTAGCTGCCCCATTAAAATTCTTATTCTAAAAACATGCTGTAGGATACAATATAATGTCATACTGTATGACTGTAAAAGGTTTGCATCTTATTCCAGACTCACAATTCCACTGGCACAGACAACTCAGTAAGGAAACTCCTTCAGTCAATAAAGGACAACTATTCTGCAATTTGGGATGTTGTTGTTTGTCCTTGGAAGCTGTAGCATGTGCAGTGGCCATACCCCGGTCAAACCATCTCAGCTAAACCAGGCTGAGGGTAATGACAGACAGTGAGTTAGCGGGATGTCTACTCCAAGTACAGGAAGAAGAGTCCTCCACAGAATGGGGATGGATGAGAACAAATTCTTCAGTTTAGTCTTATAGAGTTGCCATGGGCTTGGAAAGATCACATAGTTTGCCTAAAATCATATAATCAAGGATGTGAAGCGAGACTTGAACCTAAGTCTGACTCTGAGGCCAGCTCTCTATTCACTGCCCTAAGTTGTTTCTCCTTGTAAAAAGATCATGAAATAATTCATTTTTCATTGAGGATTGAGAAGGCACTTTTGTATCTTGTTTGCCACTTAGTGCTTTTAGGTGCTTAACTATTCTAGTTAACAGAGCAGTAGAAAAAACAATCTTTCCTCTGTCTAGTCTGAAGCTCCATTATTTTGAAAGGGTTAGAATGAGAATTGAGAGAAAAGACAAAGATAACTAAGGGGTTAGAAATCCCTGCATGCAAGGAATGATGAAAAGAAAGAACAATTAACTTTGAAAAGAGAAAGCTGAGGGTAGTTTTTTTCCTACCCCCTGGAGGGCTCTTTTGTTTTCTTTTGTTGCTGTTATTGTTATTTTTTTACAAAAGATAATGGTTAGTAATTCTCAGCTTTCCCAGAGAACAAAATAAAAGGACCCTGGCCTAAGCTATAGAATGAGGAGATTTAAGTTATATATAAGAGAACTGTCTGATCCAGAGGTTTGAAAAAAATATTGAAATAAGTTGCTTCTGGGAGGTTTTTATGCAAACTCCTTGTCTAGACCACTTAAAAAATTAGGATAGATTCCCACCAGATCATAGATCTAAACCTAGAAGAGACCATGAAGGACACTTAGCCCAATTCTGTTGTGTCTTGTTTGGTTTGGTTTTTACATAAACAAGGAAACTGAAAGCCCAGGGAGGTTCAGTGACTTGCTTCAGTCACACAGGTAGTAAATGTGAAGGACAGAATTTGAACACAGGCCTTCTGGAGCCAGATCTAGTGCTCTTTCCCCATTAATATTCATTTCTAGCATAAAGCTGTGGTACTGATGAAGATAGATTAAATGCTGACCTCTCAGAAACTTTTATCTCTATACCAAGCAGTGAAAACTGATCAATGTAGGGGGCAGCTAGGTGGCACAGTGGATAAAGCACCAGCTTTTGATTCAGAAGGACCTGAGTTCAAATCTGGCATCAGACACTTGACACTTATTAGCTGTGTGACCCTGGGCAAGTCACTTAACCCTCATTGCCCTGCAAAAAAGAGAGAGAGAGAGAGAGAGAGAGAGAGAGAGAGAGAGAGAGAGAGAGAGAGAGAGAGAGAGAAAACAGGTCAATGTTTTCTAGATTTTGGTTACCTTTTTATTTTATTTTTGGGTGTAATTTTGGAGGTGTAATGGAAGAAATAAAGAATTTCTTTATCTTCAAAATACATTTTGCTACTTTGAGAACTTTTTTGTTAAGAAGGGCTCCCGGGGCAGCCAGGTGGCGCAGTGGATAGAGCACCGGCCCTGGATTCAGGAGGACCTGAGTTCAAATTTGACCTCAGACCCTTGACACTTACTCACTTACTAGCTGTGTGACCCTGGGCAAGTCACTTAACCCCAATTGCCTCACCAAAAAAAAAAAAAAAAAAAAAAGAAGGGCTCCCAAGGCGATGATGGACCACATCTATGTGACCCTTCAGATCACAAACTTCTTTGGAAGAATAAACTAAATTTGTAAAGGAATTTTTTTATTGTATCCTTTAGAGAGGAAGGAATAGGTTAGGAATTCCCTTTTCCCCTTTTAGGCAAATGACACCTCACACTGTTATTTCCCTCTGGTTGTAAAGCTGTGGTTGGTGAGAGCTTTGTCTAAAAGAAAACTTCCACATAGCACAATAAAGCTGGGAATCTGACTGCCAAACATTGTGTTGAAGAAAGCTATAAAAAATAATTACTGTCAAAAATGACAAAAATGCTGAATCTTAATTCATTCACTTGTACCTCTATCCCACTAACATTTGGCCCCACTTTAGATACATTAATGGACAAAGAATACCAAATGACAAGTTTTCTATCAATTCAATTCAATGAACATTTGTTTAAGTGCTTATTTTGTGACCCAGCAGCAATAGCACTGGCTCTTGAGTCAGTGGATCTGAGTTCGAATCCTGTCTCACACAACTTATGTTTTGTTGGGTAAATCACTGCACTTCCTTTGGCTTCAGTTCCCTCTTTTTATTTATCCTAAATGTTCATATGATCCTATGAGCCAATCTCTCTCTCTCAACCATCAGTGGGTTTCCCGTTCTTCAAGATGACCAAATCCTACAAATTCATAATAAAATTATTCCATACCCATCAGTCTCTCTTGATTATATCTCCTGACAGCCTTCACCTTTCACCTCTTGCCCCTTGCCTCCATAGCTTAGATTATTCTTCCTACCCTTCCCTGAGCCCTTTCCAGTTTAATTCTGTCTTGAGGTGTGATGCATAGTATAGTGGAAAGAGGACCTTATTCAAAATCTATCTCTGATACTTACCAGCTGTATGACTTTGGGCAAATCACCTAATCTCCCTGAAAACCTCTCATTTTTCTCTTCTATAAAATGAGATGGTTGGACTAGCTAAGTTCTGAGGTTCCTTCCAAGTCTGGATCTAGGATCCTATGATCCTATGTTCCATGCACTAGGCTAAGCACTAGAAAAATAAAGGAAAAAATGGCAGCATACTGCCTTGGAAGAATGTGCCTTCCAATGGAGGGATGAGGGAGGAAGGAAGAAGGAAAGATAGAACAGAAAAATGTAAGGTAGAATATGATAGGGACAAAGGAAAGACCTAAAAATAGTGCTCTAGGGGAATACTGAGGATGGAGAAATCATATGAATCTGTAGTGGTCAGACAAATGTGGCTGGGTTGTGAAAGTGCTTAGTGTAACCGTCTTCTTTGCATAAAATATTTCTGGGATCTGGCATCTGAATTCTCCCTGCTGTGATTGGTCCATTTTACCTGGTATATCTTTACATTTTGTTCTGAAACCAAGTTTGACAGCACCGAACAATTAGCGAAGTCAACATTTTACTATCCTTGCTAAAGTTAATGAACTCCATTTCAAGTTATCTCCAGCAAAATATATGGTGCTTACCTTCAGAAAAGATCAAGATTTTAGGCTAACAGAGTTATTAGTACATTCTCTCTATGATACATTCCTTTGTCTTCCTGTGCTACTGAATAACTGCTTCGAGCGATGTTAAATCTTCCAGGCATCTAGGTAAGTGCCATGGATAGAGCATTGGAACTGGAGTCAGAAGGACATGAGCTCAAAACTGACCTTAGTTAAGACATTTACTAGCTGGGTGACCATGGACAAGTCACTAGTAATCTCTGTCTGATTCAGTTTCTTCAACTGCGAAATGTGTATAATAATAGCACCTACCTCCCAGGGCTGTTATGAGGATCAAATGACATAATGGTTAAGTGCTTAGCACAGTGCCTGGCATATAGTAGGTGCTAAATTTATGATTTTTCCCTCTTCTTGCCCAGCACAAATCATCCCATGCATTAATAGATTGTTTTAGTGAGTTGCTCCATCACTTATTGATGACCCTCTTTTAAGAGAGCCTTCCCACAATTAGCTAGATTGGTTATTGAAGAAGCAACACAAGCCCACTGCCAAGGCTTTTATCTTGGAGTGATTCACCAGGGATTTAATTACACAAAATAGGATTTCCCAAATTCAGGATCACTACTTCAGCACAATAAGGTACAAGAATGGAGATTTAACAGAATGTAATAATGACTTCAAATGTCAATAATGTACTACTTGAAAGGAAAAAAAAGGAATATATACTTATTTTTTGCTGAAAATTTGTATCTGTCATTTTCTGACAGATTGCAGGAAGAATGGGCACCTTGGGATAACTTCTTCTACTGTCATCTTCCTCTACAGTTAATATGCAGGAGAAACTAGAACTAAAGAATCTTTCTAAAATTGTGACTTCTAACCACAGCTCCTTTAAGAATTAATCAGAACCGAGGAAATGGGGGACAGGAGGCTCTGAAGCTGACCCTTCCTCAAAGAATGCCAAACTTCCAGGAGCTGATTTTGCCTTATCATACAGACCTGGACTTGCGCATCTCTGGTGGTGCACCTCTAGGGACATAGAGCCACACCTGGACAGTACTATGCAGCCCATACCTATTATTTCACAAGAACTAAGAATAAATGAATAAGGGAACAGCTAGGTGGCACAGTGGATAAAGCACTGGCCCTGGATTCAGGAGGAACTGAGTTCAAATCCAGTCCCAGACACTTGACACTTACTAGCTGTGTGACCCTGGGCAAGTCACTTAACCCTTGCTGCCCTCCCCCCAAAGAATAAATGAACAGTTAGTAAATACCCTCCCTTTCTTGCTACTTCCCTCTATACATTCTGCAGTGCCCCAGAGCCTCCTGGAAGGCCTGATCCCAGTCACACAATCCATGTATTTCCAGGCGCTGTCAGAACTAATATAGTCACGCTTCTCCCCTATACCATACTTAGCTAGATAATCAATCCTAGGGGAAACTGAAATTTCCCTAGGTCTTTCTCTATGGAATGGGTTTCTTGGGTACTGGGACAGAAATTCTTTAGGCAGTGAAAGCAACAAGAGAGGGGAAGACTTGAGAGTGAATCTATCCTTCCATTCCTCCTAAAGAGAATCTCTTAACAGAATTTCTGGACATAAAACTGTCCCAAGGGGGAAGATAGGTGCCACAGTGGTTAAAGCACCAGTCCTGGATTCAGGAGGACTTGAGTTCAAATGCGGCCTCAGACACTTGACACTTACTAGCTGTGTGACCTTGGGCAAGTCACTTAACTCTCATTGCCCCACATAAAAACAAACAAACAAAAACTATCCCCAAAAGCACACATACTAGAGAAATGCCAGCAGCTGTGGGAAATTACAAGACTGGATTGGCACTTTAATCTATTGTGGGTAGAGCAAATGATAGCATTTCCAGATTATTGAAGGCAATAAGAAAAATTCTTCTATTCAGGGAATTTCAGAGGTACACTAAAAATATAACCTGTCATTCAGGAGAGGATATGTTTTGAATCCAGGTGTTAACCCTATCAATCCCAGTCTTCCATGTGTAAGGCAACAGTTTCACTCCATTGTGAACCTCTTTTATTCTCTTATTCTTTTGAAGGTATGTCTTGTTAAAGACATATCAAATTTGGAGTGCCAACTCTTAGACTATGAACACTCTGAATGCAGGAACCATGTCTAATTTATGTCTGTCTCCCTCAGAGTCTCGTACTGTACTCTGCCTTGAATAGATGTGGCAACTACATAGTGCAGTGGATAGAGTGCTGGTCTTAAGAGACTCTCAAGGCCTGAGTTCAAATTCTGACTCACATGTTGACTAGATCTGTGATACTGGCCAAATCACTTAACTTCTTTCAGCATTAGTTCCCTCATCTGTAGATTGGGGATAATAACAGCACCTATTGTTGTTCAGTTGTTTTCAGCCATGTCCAATTTTTGTGACACCATCTGGGGTTTTCTTGGTAAAGATACTAGATTGGTTTTCTATTTCCTTCTCCAGCTCATTCTACATATGAGAAAACTGAGGCAAACAAGGTTAAGTGACTTGCCCAGGGTCACACACCTAATGTCTGAGGCCACATTTCAACTTGGGAGAATGAATCTTCCTAACTCCATACCCAGCACTCTAGCCACTATGCCACCTAGTGGCCAATAATAGCGCCTACCTGACGGGATAGGTTATGAGAAAATAAAATGATTTAACATGTATCACACTTCACAAACACTAAAGCACTATCTATATAAATGTTAGCCAATGATATTTTAATAAACAATTCATTTTAAAATGATTTAATTGGACATGTATAGTGTGGGAAAGTAAAATGGACTAGAAGCCAAAAGATCTGATTTCTAGATCTGGGTTCACTTCTACTAACTAGCTGCGTGTCTGTGATCAAGGTCTTATTTCTGGATTTCAGTTTCCCAATTTACGAAATAAGGAGGCTGGATTAGCTGATCGTTAAGGTTCCTCCAAGTTTGTAAAGCCCATGTTTCTAAACGACAATCATTTCATCCTTTCAATCTAACCACTTGTCTTCTACTTACTGGGAAAAGAAATTGGGAATTTATGTTTGATGCATAACATATGAAGCCAAAATCGAAGCTAATGTCCAATCTGGAATCCATCAAAACATACACTACAGTTTATATATATATATATATACACATATATATATATACATATATACACACACACATATACATATACATATACATACATACATACACATATATATACATATATATGTATGTATATATGTATATATGGTTTTTGTCAGATCTAATCATGCATTTGTTTGAAATGAGCACTTCTGCCTCCATTAAGGCTTCTTTAGTGCCTATCAGTAAATGATAATATGATGAATGGATAGTATTTATGGGGGATTCTCTACCTTCATTTCCATATACTGTTTAAATTGAAGCAGGGAGTCTTGCTCAAGTTAAAAAATTAGTACCTGGTGTCAGCTAGGTGGCACAATGGATAAAGCATCAGCCCTGGATTTAGGAGGACCTCAGTTCAAATCCAACCTCAGACACTTGACACTTACTAGCTGTGTGACCCTGGGCAAGTCACTTAACCCTCATTGCCCCACCAAAAAAAAAAATTAGTACCTTTGAGGACAGGATAAATAGGATACAATCCAATTAGCATTTATTCATCGGATACTACATGTAAGGTAAGTACTGAGGATACAAAGACAAAATTAAAAACCAGGGATTGCTTTTAGCACAGGGTAATGATTAATGAAGTTTTTAGTTCTTCCCTGCTTTGGTCATTAACCTTGGTGTGATTAGCCATAACATACATGTATGTTTATATACTTGTACAGTTCTTATCACATTTGTAGATACAATAAAATATCTTTAAACATCCTTGTGAAATCCTAATGGCTCCATCTCTCTATATTTTTCTAATTTTTTTACCCATTATAGAGCCAAAGAATCCTCAGAGTCTTTGTTATTCTTTTGGGAATCTTAAGTCTGATTAATGGAACCACTGCCCTCCTCCATCTATAAAATGGTTTTTGTCTGAGATTCCATGAGACACTGCAAAAAATGGGCAGAAGATTGCTTCAGAATAAAACCCAGTCTGTGACCCCCTCCTAGCCTGTTCTGGTCCCCAAATTACTTTTTCAGCCTTATTTCTCACTACACCTCTTCATGTTCTCTGCACCACAGCTAAATTGGACAATTCCCCATTCCCTGAACATTCCTGACTCCTTCCCACTTTCATGCTTTTGTTCATGCTGTTCCCGTCACAATAAATGGCTTTCATCCATCTTTATCTGTTGGAATCTTATCCAACATTCAAAGAGAAACCGAAATACCATTTTCTCCACTAAGGATTCTTCCCTCCACCCTTCATCCTCTGAAACCAGGAATAATCCCTCCCTGCTCTGATCTCCTAATGTATTAGAGGTTGTGCCCTATGGAGTATATGAGGGGTTGGGTCTAAGGGGAGTCAACCCATAGAGCATGCACTGAATTATCTTGGTCATTTTTAGGGAAACACTTGATCATCTCTGAAAGACTTGTCACGTTGGGATGCTCTAACCAACTCTGGGTGGTCCCTCCCTCTGTGATAGTTTCGAGGTTGAGGAAAGCTGTATCAATTAGGAGTCTAAGCCAAGAGCCCACTTAGTGGAGCTTAAAGAGCAAGTGATTCCACTTCCTGTTTCTTTTTGCTTTTAATGTCCCATGTGGCAATTAACTCTCCTTCCACAGATATCATGTGAGGGAATAGGGGAGTGCCAGCCTGCTTTTCCCCATCCTGACAGCAGTCAATCAGTCAATAAACATTTATTAAGTGCCTATGGACCAGGCCCTGTGCTAAGCAATGGGAATACAAATAAAGGCCAAGCCATAATGGTGGCTGCAAGCACACAGCAGCTAAGGGAGGAGCTTGGCTAGGTAAACTGAGCTTGAGTCAGCTCACCCAGGTTTGAATTTGGGTCACTGACTTTATCTGTTTTGTACTTTTTTCTTGATCATAAAGCAGCCAAATATTTCTCAGATGAATAAGTATAGCTCTGGAGGCTTGCATATTTGAGAGGCTGGGAGCTTCTGGGTCAATGTTACCTGTTCTATAGGAGGTAATGACCATTCTGCATATATTATAGGGCTTCTTGGAAGATAAGACCACCGACAGGAGGATGAGCATAAGTACTAGCCTGGAGGGAACCATTTGGACAGTGCAGGGCTAAAGTGAAATGCAAAATGCCTATTCATCAGTCCTGAACATTATTTTGTTTTGATGAACAGTGTAATGCTATTTAGAAGTTACTGAAATCCATTTTAAGTCTTCTGTCAATGTGTGTATGACATGTGTGTGTGTGTGTGTGTGTGTGTAGAAAAAATAAATAGCTGTCCTCTATTCATATTATACATCAAGGGCCTTTTTATTCCCCTCTTTGGGGGTATCCTACATATGAGCCAAAACCTAAGCCTTAAGAAATTTTTCCCTGGGTTGGAATGCAGGGATATAAAAAGGCAAAAACAACAAGCTCAAAGAGTTGGTCCCCTTCCTTTAGAAGTCAAACTCCACAGGTTTGAACCTGGTCCACATGCATATAGCTGCAAAGCTGAGAAGTGGTGTGTTAGTGAACAGGCAGATGATATAAAACTATAGCCTTCTAGTCCCAATGACAGGGTGTTGGGTTTTTTTAGCTGTTAGATGAATTTTATTACATTTGTCACATGCTGTTTCATATTATAGTTATTTTGTTGACATGTGATCTCTCTCCCTCAAGCTTCTTGAAGTCAGGGATCACATCCAATAAATCTCTGTATTCTCCATACATTCTAGGATGCCCAACACATAGAATTGAAATTAATACTTATAGACTATAATGTTGAATTAAAGGAGATGACTTTCTGTTCCTTCTTTATGACATACTCGAGTCAAATCAACCAGAGTATATTAAGCACTACTAGGTCTAAGGCACTGTTCTAAGTGCTGGAGATATTAAAAAAAGGGGGGGGGGGAAATTCCTGTTCTCGCCATCATTGAGTGCTATGTAAAATTTCTTGTGTTCATTTATATGTGTGTTCTAAATGTTGTAATGTAGCTTAAAACTATTAAATCATTAAGCTATTGAAGCTTTAAACTGCCTTACAACTTGGGGGACACTCTATATAATGAGATTAGTAGTTTTATTTATTATAGTAGTAAATATACTAATTATATAAAATGAATTGTCATTAAATAATCCCTAGTATCAAAGTTGAGGAAATTCCGCTGGTTTAATGATGCTTTAACTTTTAAAAAATATTTATTTCTGCACAGCTTTTATAAATAATGATAAGAACTAATGGAAGTAAGTGTCTGGGAAGATGGAGAATTGAGAGGTTGTAAGGAAGCAGTTTTTTTCATGTTATACTAGAAATTCCAGAAGTAGAATTCTTAGAAATCCACATAAGACATTTTAATTACAAAAGAGAGGAAAATGAATAACCCAATGAAGAGCTCCAATGTAATTCTTTTTTTTTTTTAAAGTGAGGCAGTTGGGGTTAAGTGACTTGCCCAGGGTTACACAGCTAGTAAGTGTTAAGTGTCTGAGGCTGGATTTGAACTCAGGTACTCCCGACTCCAGAGCCAGTGCCTTATCTATTGCGCCACCTAGCTGCCCCCCAATGTAATTCTTAAAATATCATAAACCAATTAAAGCAAAAGCCAAAGTACAAAAAAGTTATATAAATAAGAAAAAAGAGTATAAATGTCTTATTTATCAACTTTAGGATGCTTCTCAGAATGTCTTGAAGATCTCAAGGAAGAGTTTAAGCTATCAAGAAAACAATAGAAAGAATTGAAGATAGTACTCAATGACACTAACAAAAATAGAAGGAAATAATTTTGAAATGATGAATATGATAAAAGGTCTGAAAATATCAAGGACAGAATCAGGATCAGAATTAAATAAATTGAAGATCAAACTTCACAGACAATAGAGTAGAAGTAGAAAAACAAGCTTAGAAAAGCAAGTCAACAGAAAAGAGACCTAGAAATCATGAAATAGCATGTGATGGGGATGTCAGTCAGCATATGTATGTGTGTGAATATATGTATATGTATGTGTACATAAATACATATAGATACATATGCATGTATGTGTAATAAAACGTAGAGGCAATAGGGAGCCACTGGAGCTGACTGAATATCAGAGCAACAAGGCCAAACTTGTGTTTTTGGAAGATTACTTTGACAGCTGAGTGGAGGATGGATTGAAGGGGGTTTAGAAACTCAATTAGGGGGGCAGCTAGGTGGTGCAGTGGATAGAGCACCAGCCCTGGAGTCAGGAGTACCTGAGTTCAAATCTGGCCTCAGACACTTAACACCTACTAGCTGTGTGACACTGGGCAAGTCACTTAACCCCAATTGCCTCACTAAAAAAAAAAAAAAAAAAAAAAAATAATAATAATAATAATAATAATAATAATAATAAAAAGAAACTCAATTAGGGTTAGGTATGATGAGACCCTACTCCAGGACTGGAGAGGACATGATAGAGGAGAGAAGAGGACACAGATGAAAAATGTTATCAAGTTGGAAATGGCTTGGCAACTTATTAGGCATGAGGGCTAAATGAACCTAGAATCACTTTTCTAACAAGTTTAAATGTCAGAGGCTCTGGCGCGCTCTCTCTCTCTCCCTCTCGCTCCCTCCCCCCCCCCTCTCTCTCTCACACACACACACACACACACACACACACACACACACACACACACACACACACACACACACACACCAGACTTAAAAGCTTAGGTTGTACTTGAAATAATACAATCCAACTCTGTTAAATTCAAAAGCATTTCCTAAATGTCTACTTGTCATTATGCTAGATGCTAGGGATGCAAATACAGAAAGAACAGTACCTGCTCTCTGGGAGCTTGCCTAGCTATTACTGTGGTTCTGAACACATAAATGAATACAATATCATCTGAGGATGAAGAGAGTAAATCCCATAAGGAGGAAGTGCTCAATTCTGCCAAAAACTGCAGAAAAGTAGAGGAGGGTGTGAACTGGGCAAAGGCCACCAAACTTAGTAATCAAGAGTTTGTTGATAACCATGGAGAAAGCAGTTTCAGTGCAGGGATTGGGTTAGAACCTAAATTTCAGTCTGATTGGATGGATTTGAGAAGAGACCAAAATGAAAGGAAGAACAGTTGATTGTCTAAAAGCTTGATTGTGAAAGAATGAGAGATGTAGGATGATAGTTGAATAAATCACACCCAAAAAAAATCGCTTATTAAGTGCTCATCATTTACCAAATACTTTGCTAAGTTCTCGGAATTCAAAAGTGGATCCCAAACCCTGAAGCTTATAGTTTACAAGAGACTCATTTATTTATTTAGAATTTTCCCCACCTTACATGTAAAAACAAATTGTAACATCTATTTTTAAAACTTTGTGTTACAAATTCTCATCCTTCCTCCCTATCTCCCCTTAAGAACTCGAGCAATTCGGGAGCAGCTAGGTGGCACAGTGGATAAAGCACTGGCCTTGGATTTGGGAGGACGTGAGTTCAAATCCAACCTCAGATACTTGACACTGACTAGCTGTGTGACCCTGGGCAAGTCCCTTAACCCTCACTGCCCCGAAAACAAACAAACAAGAACTCAAGCAATTCAACATAAGTTATACGTATAAAGTCATGCAAAACATAGCAGACAAAAAAAAAAACTTTAGAAAAAGGAACTAACCACACCAACAACAAAATATACTTCCATTTGTATTCAGGTACCATCAGTTCTTTCTTTGTAGATGGAATGCATTTTTCATAAGTCTGAAGCTTATAGTTTAACAGAGGGAATCAACACCTATAGGAATAATGGCCAAATTCTGATTTGAAAAGTTACAAGTACAGTGAATAGAGCCACAGTAGAGTAGAATGACACACTCATTCTAGTATCAACAGCAGTATTGATTTGATTATGGTTCCACAACCCAGAAAGGGGGAGGGGAATTGCTTGAAGGTATACACAGGGGGTATGAAATGGCACTTGAGTTGAGTTTTGAAGGAACCTATGAATTCTAAAAGGTGGAGGTGAGTGGGAAGAGATGCCATTTTGAGAAATAATTTTCTTGTGAGTCCCCAGTGCTTCTCCCCTGCTTTTGGAGTCCTTTCTCCTCCCCCCCCCACTTCCTGCCCCCAAAGGCCAATTCTCCTTGAAAGTAAGATACATCTAGGTCAAATTAGTCTTGGAAGGAGACAGATCAATTTGTCTAGATAGCTAAAGGACTTTACTGACGAGATCTGGCCTCCACAAACCACACCTAGTTGGCAATAATTGCGTTCTGATCAGGTTGGGTGGAGGTCTACATTCTTTCTCTGTCACTCTTTTTTTTTTTCTCCTCTGATGTCATTCTTACCAAGATTTGAGTTACCTAAGTCTCATATCCACAGACTTTATTTTAATATAACACACCTCCAAATCATATCAACCAATTAGATTTGATTGCTATGTGATGCACCTTTTACAGTTAGAAGTACAGTATATAAACTGTGACCCCACTCCCATTAGGGGCCTTTGGTCTGAGGTAGAGGTCCAATGACCATCCTTTTATTAATAACCTGCCGGCCTATTAATAAAATTATTAAATTACCCAGAAACTATATGTTGTCATCTTAAATAAATTTCCCTTAATTCTGGTTTTCTACAAGTGTTTAATATCATTATAATTTCAAATCTGAGGTATTACTTGGGCTTATATATCCCTAGCCTGTAGCACCCTGATTTGATTTGATGGTTTAATACCATCGGCCAAAAAAAAAAAAGTGTGTGTGTGTGTGTGTGTGTGTGTGTACACAAACACACACACACACACACAAATATATATATATATATACACACACACACACACACACACACAGAGGACATCAGTACATGCACAAACACAAGAACTAAGATAGGGTCTCTTCTTGCTGAAGTCATGTGGGCTATTTGACTTTCTTTTCTAAATACTAACTATCTCTTATATAACACATTCTAAAATTTTGCCAGGAATTGGGAGTCAAACTCACTCTTCCTATAGATCGCAGACTCCATTCTTTTCCTTTTTTATAGAAAATTAGGGCATTTCTCCATCCTGATCTCCCTCTCCTATTATACATGACCTTCAAAGAACTGCTTGAAGTGGCTCAACGAACTGCTGAATCTTTTTATACCTGAAGGGGTGGTTTGTCTGGGTCTGGTGACTTGGACTTATCATGGACAGTCAGGTACTCTCTTCTGCCTTACTTATTCTGAATATCAGGTGCCTTATTAGCCATTTTCACTCTGTCTTTTCCAGTCCAAAGATCCTTCTGCTTGACAGAACCGAAATGATAACCAAGCAGCTCTAAGTATTATCCATCCCAAATACCAAGCCTATTCTTTATCCTCTTTACCTCAAATACCTTCAAAAAGACTTTGTTGCACTTGGCTTTCTTCACTAATCTCAGGTGAGATTAAGTAATTAATTTAATTAAGATTGATTAAGTATCAGCACTCCTGGAAGTTTGAAAAGAACCATACTATACAATATATATATATTGATGTTCAGAGTCTTATTTTCTTTTTTCTTTTTTCTTTTTTTTTTAGTGAGGCAATTGGGGTTAAGTGACTTGCCAAGGGTCACACAGCTAGTAAGTGTCAAGTGTCTGAGGCTGGATTTGAACTCAGGTCCTCCTGAATCCAGGGTCGGTGCTTTATCCACTATGCCACCTAGCTGCCCCCACAGTCTTATTTTCATCTTCTGTATATTACATTTTTTTAAAAAAATAAAGTTTGTGGTGAGTTACCTTTGTATTTATATTGGTTTCTTAGACAACTAACCCTTTTCCTTGACATTAGGATTGTTTCTCTTTGTGTATTCAGAACATCATTCTTGAGAGTATATCCTTCCTCTTTGGCTAAATTCCCCTAAAGAAATGTATAGCATCATTGAGGGGAGTGACCCTTTGTGGAGAAGGAACTTATCACCCCCATCACCACACACAACCAATGCCAACTACTTACCAACTACCACTATTGAATAAGTTAGCCCAAGATCTATAGTAACAGCACTGACCACCAGACCACTAACCCTGCTTCCAGACTAGCTCCAGTGGCCATTAAATAAGTAGGTAAGTAAGTAAAGTAAATAAACAAACAAATAAATAAATGCCAGCTATTAAAAAATAAATGTTTGCTATTGTTATATAATGGGGTCATTATAGAAAGTGATAACTGATTTTTTTAATCACTGGAACAGAAATGAGAACTTAAAAGTAGCTTAATGTATATAACAGATAAACATTTTACAAACATTTACCAAGTACTGTGGAAAGGAATCATTAGTTGGGAAAAGCAGATAACTGAATTGTAAAAAACATTCCTTTCCATATGCTACCACAAATTCCATACAGGAGAACATTTAAAAAAAATTGAAAGAAAAAGGAACAGTGTATTTGTTTCAGCTATGAAGAGGAGGAAAATGTTTATTAAACAAATCAAAGAAACTACTGGAGATAATCAATGGGCATTATTATACAAAGAAAAGAGAATCATGTATAACCAAAAACAACATCTCCCGAAGAAAAGAAACATATTGGGAAAAAATATTTGTACTAAATTTAGCTGATAAAAATCTGCCATTCATCTCTATAAGAAATTCTGGGTAACTCATGCCATCTGCCTCTTCTTTTCCGCTTCTCAAGCTGTCAAACACTGCTGGATCAAACTGTGAAATTATTTTGACTGGGGGTGGGGGGGGGCAGCTAGGTGGCACAGTGGATAAAGTACCAGCCCTGGATTCAGGAGGACATGAGTTCAAATCTGGCCTCATCAACTTGACACTTACAAGCTGTGAGACCCTAGGCAAGTCTCTTAAATTTCATTGCCCCACAAAACAAAAAGAAATATATTGACTGAGTCAACTACAAGATTATGTTAAGGAAAACTGGACCCTCACGAGTACATGATAATCCTTATACTCATCTGTGAAGTAATGTAATATGGTGCAGTGGATAGAGTGCTTTCCTGGAGCCAAGAAGACCCAAATTCAAATCCTGCCTCAGAAACACACTAGCCGTGTGACCCTGGATAAATCACTTAACTTCTGTCTGCCTCAGTTTCCTCATCTGTAAAATGATGATAATAGTACCCATCTCACAGGGTTGTTGTGAGGAATAAGTGAGAGAATCTCTGTAAGCTCTGTAAGCATTTTGCAAACCATAACGCACTATATAAATATTAGCTATTATTATCATATCTTATATTCTCCACAGTGGGTACACTAATCTGACTATTTTCCACCCCTTCCCTGCTAATTCTTAGCAGGTAACTTCACCTCTGATTTTGCTGAGAAAACTGAAGCCATTAGAAATGAACTCCCTTCCGTCAGTCTATTAATCCTTTCAATGACCTTTTTCATCCTCTTCCTTCCACATTCTAAGTAGAGGAGCTTGTATTTGCTAAAGCTAAGCCATCTACCCCCTGTATGCTCCATTCCTATGAACTTTTGCTTCCTTAATCTTTCCCTGTGCTGTGTATCTTCATTCTTTCCCTCTTGAGATTGGTCCTTCCTTTCAGCTTGAAAAAAATGCTCAGGTATGCTCAATCTAAAAAGTCTTTCCTTTGACCCTGCCACCCCTCTCAATCTATCCCCTATCTCATAAAGATCTACTCTGTATTTTATTTTCATTGGCTGAAAGTTACAGCTAAAATCATTTTTTAAAAAAATAAAAACTCGCATCAAAAAATGAAGTGTCTAATTTAGTTTGGTCAAAATTCAACCAAGAAAACCACACATACTTTCCAAGGAAGAATGTAATTCAGTGTAATTCAATTCAATGCATCTGGCATTTATTAAGCAGCCACTAGGTGTTAAGCACTTTGTTCAGCTCTGGTGATACAAAGGGGAAAAAAGGGTCTTTCTCCTCAAGGAGTTTACATTATGCTGAAGAAAAGTAATTTGTGCACAGATAAGTAAAATTAAAATATAAGCAAAGTTTAAATGAGTCTATCTTCCATTCACAATCTTTTGTATCATTATCTATGATAATGCCATGGAAGTCCAATAGTAGAGACCAGAGAACAAATAACAGGAAGTCCACTGATGAACGCAATCCTGTTATATTAAATTCATTAATGATAACTAGAGATCCTGGTACATGATCTTTGACTGCCGATCAAACCTACAGTAATTTGCCTAAAAGAAATTCAACAATCTATTAAAGGGTTTTATCACCAACAGTAGCAAAAAGGCATTTATTAACTGCCAAATTGCCACAGTACAATTTAATTACTCTCTGATGATTTACATATCTTTTACTACTGTTCTTCAAAGAAACAATGAGGTCATGGTAGGTGAATACAGCTAGGTGGTGTAGTGTTAGACCAGGAGTTAGGAAGAACCAAGTTCGAATTTTACCTCATACACTTATTGGATTGTGACCTTGGGCAAGTCACTTAACTTTTGTCTGCCTCAGTTTCTTCAACTGTCAAACAGAAAGGATGATAGCACCTATCTCTCAGGGTTGTTGTGAGGATCTAATGAGATAATCTGTAAAGCACTTAGCACAGTACCTGGCATATAGTAGGTGCTTAATGAATGCTTGTTCCCTTCTATCCCTAATTCATTCAAACTTATTAATCATTTATTATGTACCCTGCTTTATGGGAATATAAATAAGACATAATTCTTGCTTTTATACAGCTTATTATGAAGAAAGACTTCTGAGTGGACAAAGCACCGGCCCTGGATTCAATAGGACTTGAGGTCAAATTCAGCCTCAGACACTTGACACTTATTAGCTGTGTGACCCTGGGCAAGTCACTTAACCCTCATTGCACCACAAAAAAAATTAAAAAGAAATTTAAAAGAAGAAGAAGAAGGACCTCCCAGTTCTTCAGTTCTCATTACCTCCATTGTATTGTGGCTACTCACAGAACGGGTTAAGCATTGGGCCTCTATGTTCCATCTAACTACTCTGTACCCAAGACCTTTAACTATAAAAGCACTCTTTTTTCTCCCATGGCTTCTTTTTTTTTTTTTAAATTTTTTTTTTAAGTGAGGCAATTGGGGTTAAGTGACTTGCCCAGGGTCACACAGCCAGTTAAGTGTTAAGTGTCTGAGGCCAGATCTGAACTCAGGTACTCCTGACTCCAGGGCCGGCGCTCTATCCACTGCGCCACCTAGCTGCCCCTCCCATGGCTTCTTAATCTTCATCCTAACTTGCATTCCCTTCATGTTCCACAGAATGGAAACCTATGAGTCGGGATTGTTTCATGCACTGAATTTGTATGCCAGACTTCGTACATTGCCGGGCATATAAAAGCCGTTTAATACTTGATGATTGATTTATCCCTCCCCCCCTTCACAACCTTAATCACTTCCATCTGTCATTTCAACACTATCTTCCAGTCACATCCCTCACTTCTTCTGCCCTTGCATTTTCACCATTCTGCTCATTCCTTACCCTGAGTGACTCACATCATCTTCCTTAACAGAATCGAAGAATTTCAGAGTTGGAAGGGAGTCTAGTGGTTATCTAGTCCAACCTTTCTGGTTTTTTTGTTTTTTTTTGTGGGGCAATGAGGGTTAAGTGACTTGCCCAGGGTCACACAGCTACTAAGTGTCAAGTGTCAGAGGCCAGATTTGAACTCAGGTCCTCCTGAATCCAGGTTGGTGCTTTATCCACTGTGCCACCTAGCTGACCCAACAACATTTCTAACAAAACTGTCATTCTACATTTTCTTGAAGACATCCCATGAGGACAAATCCACAATCTCTTGGGCATAGGCTATTCCACTTTTGACTAGCTTGAATTGTTAGGAAGTTTTGCCTTATGTCAAATCTACATTTGTCTATCTGTAACTTATATTCATTGTTCCTAGTTCTTCCAAATATGGCAGTCGTCCAAATATTTGAAGACAGCTGTCATGCTACCTTCCCCCCATCTCTAAACACACACACACACACACACACACACCATGTTTTCTCTTCTTTAGGTGACTTAACTGTAGTTCCTTCATCCTCATATGGTATGATCTCAAGGCCTTTCACCATTCTTACTTTCCTACCTGAGACACTCCTATTCAACATGCTTCCTAAAATGTAGCATCTAGATCTAAGTATAAAAATACTTCAGATGTGGTCTGATAAGGGCAAAGTACAAATAGGACTTGTTCCTGAACACTGTGGCTAAGTAATATAAAGTCACTTCAAGCTTTATAGGCTGCCATCTTGTACTGTTAACTCATTAAGATTAAGGTTTACTAATCCTACCTCTCAATACCCCCCACCCAGATTGGCTTTTTTAGACAAACCGATTCTAGCTAGGTCTTCTGCAATTTTTTTTACTTGCAAACTGATTTCTGAACCCTATTTTACATTTATCTCTAATAAATATCTTATTCAATCTGATGACAGTCCTGTCCTGTCAAGATCTATTTGTACCCTAATTCTTTCATCTATTGTTTTGGCTTATCCCTTCTCATTTTGTTCAATTATCTAGCAGTTCACAACACTGCAGGAAGTCATAAAAGCTTCATCCCTGGAATCACTACAAATTCATGCTAATTTCACCTCTCCTCCAAAATGAAATCTTATTGCCTACTCTAAACTTTCTCTTCTTTCGTCATTCTTCATCCTCCTACCTTTGAGCACAATACTCGAACTCCTATTTTACCTTGGATTGAGGTCATTCAAGGTGAAGTCCCCAACCCCCTTCTCGATACATCTCAAAACCCCTCAATGTAGTTCTCCATTTTCTCCTCACTTTCAGTCTTAGAGAATAAGTTGGCTCTCCTCAATAGGTCTGCCCCTTCTACTTAAACCCTTGATACCACTACCTCTCATCTCATCAAGGGCCTTGGTATATCAAGCATCACTCATGCCTTTTTCCTCTCTTGTCTCTCCCCTGTATTCAATCTCTCCTTTTTCTACTTTCTCTATCCACTGTACTTAAAAACTTGCCCAAATCTCACTATCCTAAGAAAAGGTTTTCCTTGACCTTTTTACTCCACACACACCCTAAAGGATGATTCTATTTCTTCTCTTTCCCTTTATTGCTAAATTTCTAAAAGGAATAAATTTATACTGTTTTCTTCTACCCACTATCACTTCATTCCTTTTCAGTCTTTGCTACTCTACTAAAACTATCTCTAAAGACCTCCACTGCCAAACTGAGAATAGTCTTTTCTTAATTCTCATCCTTCTTGGTCTTTCTGTGGCATTAACGTGTTTTTTTTTTTGGCGGGGCAATGAGGGTCAAGTGACTTGCCCAGGGTCAC
This sequence comes from Dromiciops gliroides, assembly GCF_019393635.1. Taxonomy (NCBI): domain Eukaryota; kingdom Metazoa; phylum Chordata; class Mammalia; order Microbiotheria; family Microbiotheriidae; genus Dromiciops; species Dromiciops gliroides. The sequence goes on along the minus strand of NC_057861.1, from coordinate 612,359,410 downwards.
ACAGCTAGTAAGTGTCAAGTGTCTGGGGCCGGATTTGAACTCAGGTCCTCCTGAATCCAAGGCTGGTGCTTTATCCACTGTGTTACCTAGCTGCCCCGACATTAACACTATTAATCTCACCCCTATTTCTGGATATTTTCTCATCCCTTGGCTTCCATGTCACTATCCAGCGCAAAAACCTTCAATGACTTTCCATCATGTTCATAGTCAAATATACTCTATCCACTGCACCACCCAGCAAAGGGCAAGCAGGGTCTTTGTGTTTATCCCCAGCATGTAGTGCAATGCCTGGTACAGCATAGCCATTTTTTAACATTTATTGAATTAAACTGAAATAAGGATAGCAAAAACCCAGGTCTGGGAAAGCATGGGACATGTTTGAGATGATGGTGCCTAGCTCAGTTTGGCTGAAGCATGTAATGTGAAAATGAGTTAAATGAAATAAAGTTGAAAAGTTCAATTGGAGCAGAGAACTTAAATGTCAGGCAGGAGTTTAGATTTTATACAACAGGTAAAAAGTAGTCACTGAAAGATTCTGATCAGATAATACATTAGGAAGGCCAAGTGTCGGACAGTCAAGTTTAGGATGGGCTAAAGGCAGGAATGCCTGTTAGGAGGCTATTTTTAGTGGTTTAAGCAAGAGGTAAGCAGTGCCCGAATTAAGATGAAACCAATGAGAATGGTACGGGTTAGGCAAAAGTGGGAGATAAACTAGACAACAGCTAGAATGTTTGAGATGAACATGGAGGGAAGAGCCCAAGAGGACTTTGAGGTTGAAAGCAAGGATGACTGGGAGAATGATGGTGCCATGAAAAGATGGGGGGAGGTAGGGCGGGAAAATAAAAAGGAGGGAAGATTTGGGCAAGTAAGATAACGAATTCAATTTTAGATATGCTCAGGTATTAGTGGTAATCCCAAATTACCTCAGTTATCAGTTGGGAATGTAAATACAAGTCTGGTGTTCAAGAAAGGGATGAGAACTGGAGGTATAAATTGGTATATTTTTCTTATAGTCAAAGCCATAAGAATGAATGAGAGCACCAAAGCAAAGGACATAGTTTATAATTCTGTATGCCTTTCTTGCATCTCCCTTTCCACCCCTCAGGCTATTCCATTTGGTCAAAGACATCTTTATTTCTCTTTCCCAACTACCTCATCAATACCTACCAGAACTGGATCAATTTCTTGACTTGATCCTGCAAATATGGGATTGCGTGTAATTTGGGTTACTTTGCTCAGAGTTAAATGTAAGATTTTTTTAAAATTCTCCCTAAAAGTAACAACAGTATTGATTGGATTGAGTAAGCACAGTAATGCCAATTATATTCCACAACCATAAAAAATTGTAAGGATTTAACTTGGACCACAAATAAAGGTATGTAGATGGAAATAAGGATACAAAGTTTCTCAAAGCAGACTATCACTCCTGCAACTATCCTGGCCAAGTATGACCACTTCCAACTGGCTTAATCACCCACTTTTGTTGTTTCAATCTGACAAGTGAGAATTTAAAGAATTCTATCACAGCCCACTTCAACAGCATGCAATGGAAACAATCCATTTTTATCAGAAATGTTCAAATGACTTTGTTGTACTTTAATCAGATTCTTTTCAAGTGCTCTCATAAACAATGACATTTTGTATCTTAGATGTTTGATCACTAGTCAGGAACGATACAAACCTGATTGCATTCCACCAGACTTGCATCTACAGGGAATCAGTCTGGCAGGGCTTCACCCTGCCCTCCTAGACCACACAGGATTCTCTTCCAGAGGAAGAAAGCCAGAAATGTTTAAAGAGGAAAAAACCTCCTGGAAAGATTAATTATCACAACGAAGTTCTCATTTGTTCCTTTCCAAAAGAAATTTTTCCTTGCAAAATAATCCTCCCTCCAACAAAAGAAAAGTCAGACCACATCCAGTCCGATGTTCTAATTGGCTAATTTATGATAGGTCATAGGTGTCTTTTAAGTGCAGAATTTTGGCAAAGTTTCATGCATTTAGGATTCTCATTTCCATGGAATTTCTTTAATATTTGAAAATCCCTAATAATTTATGTATTCATCCACACAAAGGGTAGAGTCAAATTAGACATTTATATGCACAAATGGAATTGTCATATGGAAGTTCTATTTGATGATGAAGCAAAGAGCTTACCTTTAAAGGCTTATAATAGTTTGGTGTTTAATAGACAATCTATAAAACAGGATGAATACCTTTTGTATCCCTGCCAGAGGTATAGTCTGATGGACAGACTAAACGTGGATATTCAAGAATCCATAAACTAATGGTCGGAGTATATCATTTATTTATGATAAAGCTATTTTTATTTATGTATTAAATAATATGCCATATTAATGCATTTATTTTGTATCTTTGAAATTCTATTAAACAAACATTTATTACACATTTACTACAGCATGTGAAAGACATTGTATCATACATTAAGGAAGGAAAGAAAAAAGTCATTTCTCATATATTTAAGGAGCTTCCATTCTTCTGGGTATATAGCATACACAGAACCCTTAAACCCCGAGTTTTGTTAGTTAATAGACACTAAAATAATAATTTTAGTGGATTTTTTGATATGGGTTCTGCCAAAGTTTAGTTTGAACTGAAGGACTCCACTACTTTGGAAAGAAAGGTTTGAGAGCCATTAAAAAAAAAGGAGAGACTGAAGATGGGAAGGAGACAGAGAATCTATGATTGAAAAGCAAGTTCCAGGAGAAGACAATGGAGGATGGGACTAAGTTAACAAGTTAGAAACCTAGGTGAAGAGATTTCTCTTAATTTCTTAAGTCTATAGCAGTGGATCTCAAATCTTTTCACAGTAGTAAAGTCCTGTTTAAACTTAACTTTGGCAGAACTCATAGTAAAATTCTCTAAATTATTTTAATGCCTATTAACAAACAACATAAGGTTCATTAAAAACAAAACTTGGGGCTTAAGGGTTCCTTGAAGCACAGTTTGAGAAAAACTGGTCTAGAGTAAAGAAACTACACATAAATGGTGTAGTGAATAGAGCAACTGGGCTTGGGAATCAGGAGGACCTTAATCAAATCCTGCCACAGATATCCACTAGCTAGATGACTCTAGGAAAGTCACTTGGTTGCTCTGTGTCTGGATTTCCCCATTCTAGAAATGAGGATAATGACATCTGTCTCACAGGGTTGTGAGGATCAACAAGATAACATAAATTAAATGCTCTGAAGGGGGCAGCTAGGTGGCGCAGTGGATAAAGCTCTGGCCCTGGATTCAGGAGAACCTGAGGTCAAATTCAGCCTCAGACACTTGACACTTACCAGCTGTGTGACCTTGGGCGAGTCACTTAACCCTCATTGTCCTACCAAAAAAAAAATGCTCTGAAAACCTTAAAGTAGTATTTAGCCATTATCCACCCCTCCCTAATTAGATTGGAAGCTTCTTGAGGGGAGGTACTATTTTTGCTTTGCTTTGTACCCCCAGAGCTTAGCACAGTGCCTGGCATACAGTAGGCACTTAATAATTGCCACCTTGTTGATTCGACTCAGGAAGTTACTTTAATCAATGCCACTATTATCCAAATCACAAATGACCCAAAAGGATGCCCCCAAATTTTTACTCAAATCTTAGCTCTTGGACAGAAATGGGTGATAAGAATAACAGCTTGCATTTATATAGCCCTTTAAAATACGCAAAGTGTTGTTTCTAGATATTCCATATATATCCAAATAAGATGGTGAGAGTGATAGTCTTTTAGTCATTTAAATAATAAAGCCTCCTATTTGTAAAGCAGTTTTTTTAAAGTTTTTTTTTTTAAACAGGGCAACGAGGGTTAAGTGACTTGCCCAGGGTCACACAGCTAATACGTGTCAAATTCTGAGGCTGGATTTGAACTCGGGTTCTCCTGAATCCAGGGCTGGTGCCCTAGCCACTGTGCCACCTAACTACCCCCTAAAAAGGTTTTTTAAATACATATTCTCACATGAGCCTCAAAATCATTCTGTGAGAGGGGTAAACCATTTCATTTATACAAATAATGAAAATGACTCAAGAGAAATGATATGAATTGCCCAATTTCACATGGCTAGCAAATAGGGAAGCTACAAAGGAAACCCAGAACCTCTAACTCTGGCCTAGTGCTCTTTCCCCTATATCTGTCATACATTCAAAATGTTTAATAGCACAGAAAACATCTCCCTTGAGAGTTATCCATTAGGATCCTTCATTTTAATTACAGCACAAAATGGCTAGTACTGGGGTGAGAAAGTTTAGACCTCAGAAGAGGCTATAGTCCCCCACTAAATAACTTGAAAGAAACACTTGGTTGCCTTCCAAAAGTAAAAGAGCCCAAAACAAATCATTTCCTCATTTAAAGCCATCATGTATGTCTAAGAAAAACAATGTGGGACATGGACAGTGGATGAAATGCCGAGTATGAGAAAATGTCACCATCAAAGCCAAGGATATCAACCAAAGCCTGAAAACAGAATACATTTTATCTGGATTAAGGAAACAGCTGTCTCTCTTATTTTCATTAAAATATAACCTTATGTACTATTAGTTGGCTTATAAATATGCATAGCATTTACCCTGATAGAGTAGGCAAGCCAAATTCTTCAAGAAACACTTGTGTATTCCTAACCTCATTCTTCTCAAGTGCAGTTAGTTATGTTTCAGCTTCAAATGTGGAACAAAAGTTCACAAATTGTCTTAATTATATGAAAACGCACACCCTCTCCTGCCCTTTCTGCTCTTTCCCCTTACCACACACAGCAAGAGAGGAAGGAAGGCTGCCTTAGCAGACTTGCCTCAGGTCTAAGGAACTCAGAATGTGGATTTTGTTACTTTCATCTTTGAAAAGGTAATCTGTTTGTTTGGTTTTGGTTTTTTTGCAAGGCAATGGGGGTTAAGTGACTTGCCCAGGGTCACATAGCTAGTAAGTGTCAAGTGTCTGAGGCTGGATTTAAACTCAGGTCTTCTTGAATCCAGTGCCAGTGCTTTATTCACTGCACCACCTAGCTGCCCCCTTGAAAAGGTAATCTGACTATACAAAACTCTAACTCTGAAAGACAAAAATATCAACTTGGATATTAGAAAACCAAACAAACTAATAAGAATCTCTGTGTCTCTGTGTGTCTCTCCTCTCTGTTTCTCTCTCTCTCTCTCTCTCTGTCTGTCTGTCTCACACACATACACACACACACACACACACACACACACACACACACACACACACACACACACCCCTTTCAGACATTCCTTTCCTCATAACAACCCTCTGAAGTAAATGGTGTAGAGATTATTCCCATTATACAGATAAGGGAACTCTGTGAATTGAGAGACTAGTTGATTTGCCCATGATAACTGAGCTAATAATGTGTCACAAGGGCAGCTAGGTGGCTCAGTGGATAAAGCACCAGATTCAGGAGGACCTGAGTTCAAATCCAGCCTCAGACACTTTACTCTTACTAGCTGTGTGGTCCTGGGCAAGTCACTTAACCCTCACTGCCCTGCAAAAAAAAAAAAATGTGTCACACAACTCAAAAGTGTAAGAACCAGGGGGCAGCTAGGTAGCACAGCAGATAGAGCACTAGTCCTGGAGTTAGGAGGACCTGAGTTCAAATTTAGCTTCAGACACTTACTTGCTGTGTGACCCTGAGCAAGCCACCTAACCCTGATTTTTTTGTGGGGGAGGCAAAGTGTGAGCCGGAATATGAAGTCCAGTGTCTCCTGCTTCCACTACATAACACAGTAATGTCACTGAACAGACTAGCTCCCTTTCAGACACAAATTTGCTGAGAGAGTGTAGAAATTAACATTGGCTCTGGAATTAAAGGACCAGGGCTCAAGCCCTACCTCTGGCATTTACTAGCTGGCTGACCTTTGGTAAGTCATTTGGCCTGCTAGGTCCTCCAGTTTCCTCATCTGTAAAATCTCAATCCATGACATGACTATAGCAATCTTTTTCAATCTAGTCATCTTTAATACAGCAACAGCATAAAACAGAAGAAAGTGTGTACAGTAAAGACTTGGGGGTCCTTTCTTTGTCCTGGTCAATCAATAAACACTTATTAAGTTGTAGAGATATAAGGAGCTTACAGACTAAGGCGGGGGAGACATTGACAAAAGGAAGCTGAAGTGGAGATGGGTGAGGCATTTGCCTGATGGAGAAGACCAAGTGTTGCTGGTGAGAAGTGAGGAGCCGCCTATCCTGTGTCCCCCTCCCACTCCACTTTGTTTAAAGTCAAATGATATTAAGAAGACACCTCTCTATCACTGAGGCAGCTAAGAAGTGCAGGGAACAGAAGGCTAAGCCCCGATTCAGGAAGATCAGAGTTGTGACCCTGGGTAGGTCACAACCTTTGTTTGCCTCAGTTTTCTCAACTATCAAATAGGGATGATAACAGCACCTACCTCCCAGGATTGTTGCGAGGATGAGGTGAGCTTTTACTTGTAAAAGTGCTTAGTATAGTGCCTGGCACATATAGTAGGTGATATATAAATGCACCCCGCCCCCCTTCTCATTCCCTATATTAACTAATCCCTCCATTCAACAAGCCCTAAGGTAGACCTGGCTTATATTTAGGAGCTAGACTGAAGATGGCTTTAATGCTAGGCTGAAGTTTAGATTTTAATCAGCAGGCAAAGAGAAACCACTAAAGTTTTTTTTGGTCAAACCAATACAAAATCATATTATGGGGGTGGGGCAGCTAGGTGGTGCAGTGGATAAAGCACTGGCCCTAGATTCAGGAGGACCTGGGTTCAAATCCGACCTCAGACACTTGACATTTACTAGCTGTGTGATCCTGGGCAAGTCACTTAACCCCCCATTGCCCCACAAAAAGAAAAAAAATAATATTATATAGTGTAACTTATACTATAACTGAGAGTTTGTTAATTTTTTTCTGCCATGGAAATTTAAAGCTAACATCATTTCATAGGAATATAATTGAGTCTAGCATGTTTCTAGATTAACTATCAAAGGCTTTATATTAATATTCTTTTTTTATCCTATTGGTAATATTATGTGAATCTATCTCCTGGAGAGAAGATTTTTGCCTCTTGAGGTGAACTAATAATAATTGTCATTCACATGATCCTTGAAAGTGCCCAAATTGCTTGAAATGTATTATCTCCTTTGTACTACAGAACAACCTTGTAAGGTTGTTACTACAGAGTTATTATCTTCATTTTACAGATAAGAGTAACAAGATTTAGAGACCTGCTAATGGGCACAGAGTCAACAAGTGTCAAAGGCAGGATTTGAATCCAGGTTTTCCTGTCTCTAATCTAAAACTCTCTGTACTATGCCACCAAAAGTACACGACCATTTTCAGAAAGAAAAGATTTTTATTTCAGTCCCTGGCAAACTGGGTTTAGAAAACAGGGCTTAAAGGAGGATCATCTTCTGTACGTGAAGGGCAATGAAAATTTCCTTCATGTAGCCATCAATTAGATATTGATTTGGGTTAAGGGAATCTTGTTTTAAAATTGTCAATCCCTACTGTCAAGGTCAAATCTCACTCATATCTTGGTGAGCATTACTTTGATCAGACCCAATTTCTAGCTAAGGAAGAAGAACCTCTGGGGTAGGAGTTTTGATTAAGGATAAGATCAAAAGGAAATTGAAAAGGTAGGGCTGGCCTACCTGTGGTAGAGTGCTGAGTGAGCAAGGGAGAAGAAAGAATCCCCAGCAAAGGGGATAAACAAGTCAGAAAGAAAAGTGATACCTTTGACATTTTTACTCTGGTTTACAGTATCAGGACTAGCACGGAAAAAGATCTTCCTTTAATTTGGCTCAGTCTCCCCAGGGCAGAAGTAGAGATGGGGAGGAAAGAGAAAAAGATGAGAAGAAATTCGCACTGACTTTGCTGTGGGCAAATTCTGTCATCTCTATAACCCCATCTTCTTCTCCCTATCTTAATTAGTAAAGAACAATAAAGTCTTCCAAGGTCCTTCAAAATGTATTACCCTAACTCTTCTCCTCCTCCCTCTTACACCTTAAGTACTAAGTATCTGTTGATCCTGTATGGAAAGGTCTACTATTTTCTAAGCAGTCTTGCACAGTCTGCCATTGCTTTCACACTTGGGGCAAAGGGAACTAACTCAGTGTTGTGTTGCACTGGGTTGGGGTCAAACAAGCTGGGTTCTGGTCCTGCCTCATTCACTAACTAGTTGTGTGACCCTGGACAGGTTCCTTAGTTCTTCCAGGTTTCCTCATCTATCAAATGAATGAGGTATTTAGATGCTTAATGAGGTTCCTCTCTAAACTCTTAAAATCCCAGAATTCTGAATACAAAAGAATAGAATGCACATGCAAAAGAAAAGGAAACCCCAGGAAATGCCCAACCTACCTTTTCTTTCTTTCTTTCTTTTTTCTTTTTTTTTTTTTGCTGGGCAATGGGGGTTAAGTGACTTGCCCAGGGTCACACAGCTAGTAAGTGTCAAGTGTCTGAGGCCGGATTTGAACTCAGGTACTCCTGACTCCAGGGCTAGTGCTTTATCCACTGTGCCACATAGCTGCCCCTCCACCAATATACTTTCATGGGATTGCTGGGGGATTAGACTATTCTCCCAGTTTAGGACAGGGTTCTGCCAGGTTAGGGGTGTGTGTCAGGGGCCAGCTAGGTGGCACAGTGGATAAAGCACCGGCCCTAGAATCAGGAGGACCTGAGTTTCAATCCGGCCTCAGACACTTGACACTTACTAGCTATGTGACCCTGGGCAAGTTACTTACCCCTTATTGCCTCACCAAAAAAACAAACAAACAACAAAAAAACAAGAATTTCTGGTGTCTTAGGAGATTGCCCTGGGGTTTACTACAGCTTGGTTGGTTCTACTATGGAGAATCTCTTTCCCTTGTCCAATTCTCCACTTTCCAATCCTGACGAGCTCTCTCCCCACTCCCACCAGAAAATCTGATAAAATTTGTAATGTAAGTAAACCTACAGTACTATAAAACACATCTAATCAAGATGATACTGCTCACATTCTACCTCTTCTCTCCATGGAAGCTTTCCAGATTTTTGCTCCCTACACATCTGCTCTCCCAATGTACTCGCCTAATTATATCCTGAGAGCCTGATATAGAAAGGGCGAAAGGGAACATTCCAAGTCTGTCTCTTTGGCCTTCCCAAGAGGATGCCCCAAGTCAAAGTTGGCATCTCTGACTTGGAGAGGTGCCCACGGGTCCCTTTACTGGGAATGAAACAAACTATTGGGAGGAAAAACATCCTAGAGTATTAAGAGCCTAGTGGTCAGTCAATAATCATTTATTACATGCCTACTATGTGCCAGGCCCTGCACACTTGAGAGGTAGACTGCCAAGGAGAACCTTGCACACAAGGAGATAGACTCCTACTACATTTTGATGGAATGAAGGACATCACTTCATTGCTATCTGGGACATCAAACCAACATATTAATTCCCAAATGGCTCAGAGTCAAAATAACCACAGGTGTGTTACCTTTTGTGTCCCATGAAGAAGATGCCCCATTTCATTTGATCTCCTCTTATTTTCCGGCATTGTTTGGAAGTACACTCTCAGTTTTGATTATTTTAGTTAGTACAGTCAAAAGAATGTTTTTGAACTAGGGTAACAAAACCTACCTCTGACATTGGTTACCTGTGTAACCGTGGGCAAGACACTTAACCTCCCTTGGTCTCAACTTCCTCAACTTTAAAATAAGGGAGCTGGTCTTGACGTCCTCCAAGTTCCCTTTTCTGACTCTAAATGTATGGTACTATGAATTTGTAAAGATAATTTTGTAATTGCCTCTGGTCAATGTTTTCTGTTGTTCTACTAGAACAGAAACAAACAGTAACGACAACAGCAAAATTTCTTTGGGCAATTGCCCATAGAAAGCTACCTGATAGAATCAGCCTGATATTTCTGTACTACATGATTCTCTGCCTACTTTGCAAATCAGTTTGTTTCTAGCAAATGGAAAAGGGTATAGAATTTTGGAAGGAAAAGGAACAGACATTTATTATGCACCTACAATGCACCAGTCACTACATTGTTTTGCAAATATCTCATTTGATCTTCACAACAACCCTGCATTGAGTAGGTGCTATTATCATCCCCATTTTGTTGTTGTTGTTTGTTCATTTCAGTCATGTCAGACTCTTTGTGACCCCATTTAGGGTATTCTTGGCAAAGATACTGGAGTGGTTTGCCATCTCGTTCTCCAGTTCATTTTACAGATGAGGAAAATGAGGTAAACAGGGTTAAGTGACTTGCCCAGGTTCACATGGCTAGTAAGTGTCTGAGGCCAGATATGAACTCCAGAGGGTGAGTCTTTCTGACTCCAAGGCCCTGCACTCTCTCCACTGCATCACCTAGCTGCACATACTACTCTTAGTGTACTTGAATCAGAATAACTTCTTGACACATTTCCCTCCTTCTAGCCCAGAAATAAACTATCTACCTCCCAGCATCTAAAGGATCCCAAGGTAGCTATGATTCAGCTAGAAAGAAATTAACCCTGCTGACCTAATATTTTATACCAAAAGAAGCTAATTAAGGATATCTGAAAAGCAAAACCCTTTTAGTAGTCAGTTAGTACATGCCAAATACAGTTTTACAAACTTGTGACACCATCTTTTGTCAGATCCCTTAAATACATCAGGGCCTCTCTAGTGTCAGGTCAACTCAAGATAGTAATTTTTGTCTGAAAATATTTTCCTTAGGCATTAACAAACAGCCATGTGCATTCATTGTTGCTCTTGGACCAAGTGCTATGCTTCCAAAACCAAGGACTTAAACCCAAAATTATACCATGTGGGAAAACAGTCGGTTTGGCCACTGAGGTCATGAACAACCACCCTCCAGATAAAGCAGTGATGGAGAATCCCGCTTTTCTCTCTCCAGTAAATGAAAGAGCTCCGTCAGGGATGTGTCTGTCATTTTCTCTAGGGCTGCTGAGCCATCTCTGAGCCCTTGGAGGCTTTCTCTTGGCTTTTCAGATCTTCACTTGAGAGTACCAAGTACTTTTCTTAAAACAACATACAATCCCTGCTGAGAATGCTCATCTTTCAGCCTGGATTTCACATTCGTGTTCACATTTCTTACCAAAGGGTTGTCTTTCTGATGATTTACCCCAGCCCTGTCCCAAGAAAAGGAAGCTCTCCTGGGAGTCCAGTCAGATGACACACATGCAGGAGTCTGTTGTCGCTAGTCCACTCAGGGGCACAGACTTTTACTTTTTTTATTTGATTTTACTTAGGAATGAAGAAAATCTGCATTTTTCTAGTGCCAACTATGTTCCAGGTGCTGTACTAAATAAATACATCACAAATATTAATTCGTTTGGTACTCACAACAACTCTGGGGGAGGGAGGATTTGGATGCTATTACTATCGCCATTTTACAGATGAGAAAACTGAGGCAGAGATTGTGATTTGTCCAGAGTTATTCAGATAGAAATATCTGAAGACACACTTGAACTTTGATCTTCCTGACTTCAGCCTCAGTCCTCTATCCACTGTGGCCCTGAGCTGCCTCTGAATGGAGTCAGCTTAGTGAAAGTCTAGACATGTACCCTTTGAAGATTTTGTAAGAAGTTACTATCACCAAACTGCAGTCACAATCTTCTAGCAGTTGTCGGGTTTTCTATACAAAGTCACTGTACTGATATAGTAGCTGAGACAGATAGGAAATATCCTAAATTATTCTGCACATCCTTTGCACAAACATGGTAAGCATAACAAATTTCAACTTAGAAACAAAGATGTTTTTGCTTGTCCTTTTTTCTTTTTTTGTTTTGTTTTGTTTTGGTAGGGCTATGAGGGTTAAGTGACTTGTCCAGGGTCACACAGCTAGTAAGTGTCAAGTTTCTGAGGCCACATTTAAACTCAAGTCCTATTGAATCCAGGGCTGGTGCTTTATCCACTGCGACACCTAGCTGCCCCCTATCCTTTGTTCTTGAAAAGGACTATGACATCAGGTTGATGTCAGGACTTGCAGTGAATTGCATTTAAGTTAGGGCAGGTTGTGCAAGGTCACCAACCTCACTCTCTCCTCCAGAGACATCTGGGTCCAGTGGCAAGACATATATATCAGGATGACTGGAGATGGCCCAAGATGTTTGAGGCAATTGGGGTTAAGTGATTTGCCCAGGGTCATACAGTTAGAAAGTGTCTAAAGTGAGATTTGAACTCATGTCCTTTCAACTTTAGGACCAGTACTCTATCCATTGTGGCACTATATTTGCTGGTTTAAGGTGCTTCTTTTGTGGCACAAAGTAAAAAAAAAAAAAAAAAAAAGTAGGATTACCTATAGACACCAATGTCTTCCAGATGCTAATATATGCAGAGAACACTTTTTACTGTGATAAATCTTAAAATAATATGGCCCTCCCCAATAAGATCCACGATTATTTACAAGAAATTGGATTAACAATCCACATAGGAAATACCAAAGGAATAAAAAAGCACATCTACTTTCCAGATTACGACCTGTAGTTGTATGTGCAAGCCACTAAATCAGCTCATCAATGTATGTATCTGGAAAGACACGGCCAGTGGTCAATTGAGTATGGACTGGCTTGGATTCAGGAAACTGGAAGGTATTTCCAAGGACCTTAATCTTTCCCCAACACAAAAATCCACATTTTTAATCATTCCCCGCCCCCTTCATGATGTAGGATGGTTGCAAATCATTATGAAATAAGTCGTTCTGAAAGACCAGAGGCTCCAAAGATTCCAAATTTTAGATGATGACCCAAAAGCAATGGAAAATCACAAGGTGGGTGTGTAGCATGATTTCCAATGATGATCTATGTATAAGTGACATAAGGGATATTAATTAGGAAATGGATCAGCCAAAGTGATGAGCAAGTGACATAGACAAGAGTAAAGGAAGATTTCCAACCAGTTTAGCCCAAGAAGGAAGTTTACCATATACCAACATTTATGACAGGCCTAAAAAAAGTTCAGGATTGGTCCAGACAAAGTGAGCCAATAGGATAAAAAGGCATTTAACACATCTGTCTTACTCTTCTTATTTGGTTTTCGTAAGAACATGTTTGGAAAAGGGAGAGGGTAGGTCAGGCATCTGAATTTAGAGTTTTTGAGGTGACATGGCCTGCCCATAGATGCCTGTGCTGTTTTAGCACATGACACAGGAAGAGTAGTAAGGGGGACAAATGGATGGATAGATGGCTGGCTGGCTGGCTGGATTCATAGTAGCAACAAAAAGGGAAGAATGGTAATGGTGGCATTGAGAAATAAAGGTGATAGGGGTAGCAATATGCTAGTGGTGAACCATACTATTTGGGGGCTTTAAAAAAATTATTACTGGAGGGGCAGATAGGTGACGCAGTGGATAAAGCACCGGCCCTGGATTCAGGAGGACCCAAGTTCAAATCTGGCCTCAGACACTTGACACTTACTAGCTGTGTGACCCTGGGCAAGTCACTTAACCCCATTGCCCTGCCAAATATATATATATATATATATATATATATATATATATATATATATATATATATATATATATATACACATATATATATATACACATATATATATATATATGTATGTATGTATGTATGTATGTATGAATTACTGGAAATCTGATAAAATTGTCTCCAGAGTTCTTATCCTAGCATTTCTACATATGAAAATCCAACTTATTTATAGCAAACTAAGCAATACTTTTAAATTGAAATTATAAATATAACTGTATTTAAGACTGACTTGCATCTGGGAAGCTCAGCACACCATTCTAAATCTCACAATGTCAATGAGATGGTATTTGACTCGTTTTTGGTAGGAAATGAAAGTTTAGAGGGAACTGGCTCTTTGTCCAAGGTTGCACACAGGAAGTAAAAGGCTGGGCAGGGAAAGGAAGTGAACACTTGACCCACATTCATTTTTATACTCATTTGATAAATGTTAATTGTGTACCTACTCTGTGCACTAAGGTACTATGTTAGGCACTGTGCAAGATGAGAGATGAATAAGCCACAGGTACTTGAGTCCCACCCATCTAAGTTTATCTACCCCTTTACTTAAATTATTGAGGCACCCTTTTTCCTGGGTTAATTCAATTCAAATCAACAAGTATTTTTTCAGTGTTTTCATTGTGCTGGCTCCCATGCTCAGCACTGTCAGGACAAAGATGAAAACAAAAATTGTCCCTGCCCTCAATGGCCAACAATATTCCCATTCTAGATAGGACATTATTGAAAGACTGACGGTTTAGTGACTTTTCCCCCTAGGAGATTTTAAGTTCCTACAGCAAAACAAATGATTCATTCTGTGACTGGTGGGGTCATTTATTTAGTCTGTTCTTGACTTTGAAGTATAGCCTAATTTACAGCATCCCAATGGGAAGCAGCTAATAAAACATTATAAAACCCATAAAGCATTTGCTAAAAAATAAAATAAAAGTACTTTATGCTTCAAAGGATCCATGATCTCATCAGTGAGATTACTCTTCCTCTTCTCTAACATCTATATTGTGCTTAGTGTGTTCCATGCACTGTGCTAAGAGCTTTACAATTTTTCTCATTTGATCTTTACAACAACTGTGGAAGATAAGCACTACTACTGTCTTCTCTTCCATTTTACAACTGAGGAAACTGAGGCAGAAAGAGGATAAATGACTTGATCAGGGTCACATAGCCAGTGAGTATCTGAGGCCACTCCTGAACTCGGGTGTTCCTGATTCCCAGCCTAGCATTACATGCACTGTTGTTGTTGGTCCTTCATTCTCAAAGAGGACCATGACATTGGGGTGATGTCATGACTTATAGTGAACTGGATTTAAGGGAGGTAGGGCTGTGCAAAGTCACGGGCCTCACTCTCTCCTCCAGAATAATCCAGTAGGCAAGATGTAGATCAGGATGACTGAAGATGGCCCTGGATGTAGTGGAAGACCTTGGGCTTTTTAAACAAAGTTCTTTCCCAGGTCTCAGTTTGTTTGAAACAACACCCATTAGTGATAAAGGCTGGGTAAGACATTAAGACATGAAGCCAAAAAAAAAAAAAAAAAGGCTCCTTTTACCTAGTGAAAAAAAAAATCAATCTGGAAGGGGAAAACTATCAGGGTTTCTAGCCAAAACCAAAACAGCTGCTATTTACACTCATTCTGAGCCATCAGACCCAAACAATGACCAACAGAGGCTTGGGTAAGGACCTATTATTGTCGAATCAGTGACAGCCAGAGTGATTTGGGTTTAAGGCATGGTCCTTAAAAAAAGAAATCTAGTCTGTAAACCCCAAGATACCTTGTGAGGTTTCAGGGATCAAAATTTATATTCCTTGGGTATGATTCCCTATGTGGATGGAGGGAGAAGAAGGAAGGAGGGGAGGGAGGGAGGGATGAAGGAGCATTGCCCAACTGGAACTGGCCAGTTGTGTCCCCAGTGGGGCAGCTACTACTATTCACAGATTGTTGCTCATCCTTCAGTTTCAAAAAAGACTAATGACATCAGGAAGGCGATATCATGACTTACAAAGGAACTGAATTGAAGTGAGACAGGGATGTACAAAGTCACCAGCCTCACTCTCTCTCTCTGGAGTCATCTGCATCCACTGGCAAGATTATAGATCTGGAGAACTAGAAATAGCCCTGGATGCAGGGGGAGACCTGCACACTATGGCACCAGCTAGTTGCCTCTACCTGATTGCTACTATTGATATATTTACTATAAAAGGATTTTGTAGCTAGAGAGACCTTAGAAAATTTGTCTGTCATCATTTGGTCCAATTTCTTCATTTTATACAGAAGGAAACTGAGGCCCAGAAAGGTTAAGTGATTTCCCTGAAGTCATAATTAGTGTCAAAGTCAGGACTTACAGATGTGAGGTCCCTGGGGCAGCTAGGTGGCACAGTGGATAGAGCACCAGCCCTGGATTCAGGAGAACCTGAGTTCAAATCCAGCCTCAGACACTTAATACTTACCAGCTATGTGACCCTGGGCAAGTCACTTAACCCCGATTTCCTCACCCCCCCCCAAAAAAAACCAGATGTGAGGTCCCCTAATTCCCAGATCAGGGCTCTTCCCACTCTACCTCTTTCCCTTAAGCAGTCATTTTTCAATGGCACAAAGGCCATCCTTTCCAGTATAATTTCCTTATCTGAACACCTAGGTATCATACTGCCAAATGAGTAATATAAACATGTCCTGATAAATAACTTCCCATTTGTGTTTATTTTGGGGCCAAGCCAAGGAACTCACCTGCTCGTCTCATATTATTGAATTTAGAAAGTGATTTTCTTATTTAAAAGAGTAAACTCTGATAAGGACACACCATGGAATAGTCTGGAAAATCTCACTCCTTGCCTAGAGAGTTATAAAACTGCCTATACCCTTTGACCCAGCAATACCAGTATTAGGTCTGTTTCCCAAGATGTTCAGGGAAAAGGAAAAGAGCGTAAAAGTCCTAAAATGTTTAGAGTAGCCCTCTTTGTGGTGGCAAAGAACTGGAAATTGAGGGGATGTCTGTCAGTTGGGGAATGGCTGAATAAGCTGCTGTATATGGTTATGATGAAATGCTACTGTGCTATAAGAAATGACGAGCAGATTGATTTTAGAAAAACATGAAAAGATTAACATGAAATAATTAAGAATGAAACAAGCAGAACCAAAAGAATGTTGTATACAGTAACAGCAATATTGTTCAAAGACTGTGAACAACTAATTTTTTCTCACTACTATTAAGTACTCAAATGAACTACAAAGAACCTATGAAGAAGATGCTTTCCACCTCCAGAGAGAGAAAACTGATAAACAGAAGTATGCATAGTAGTCTCTATAGATAAGTAGGTTGGTAGGTAGATATAGATTTGTGTATGTGTATATATAGATAGATAGATATAGATATGTATATGTATATGCATGTGTACATATATACACATCTATATCTATATCTGTGTGGGTATTGAATGATGGTCTGCTCTAGTGTGAGGTGGGAAGAGAGGAAGACAGTTTGGAATTTTAAATGTAACAAATTAGTTTAATTTTTTTTTTAGTGAGGCAATTGGGATTAAGTGACTTGCCCAGGGTCACACAGCTAGTAAGTGTTAAGTGTCTGAGGCCAGATTTGAACTCAGGTACTCCTGACTCCAGAGCTGGTGCTCTATCCACTGCGCCACCTAGCTGCCCCTAGTTTAATTTTTTTAAAAAAGAATATCTCACTTCTATCTTGGAAGGAAGTTTCTTTATGAGGAGGGGCTGTAGTGGAAAGAAAGATATTACCAACTAGCAAAAAACCAGTAATTTAACTAAAATTATATTGTCTGGTGACAGGAATAATTAATTTCTTCCAATGAATCTTCGTATTTAAAAGTCTGATTTCATTACCTTACAAAAACATTCTATTCCATATAGACTGCTGAATTTAAAGTGAAGACTTGAGTTCAAATTCTAACTCAGACTCTTACTAGCCAAGAAAACTTGAGTTCAAATCCTACCTCATATTCTTACTAGCTATGTCACCTGGGCCAAGTCACTTAACTTCTCCCAGCCTCAACTTCTCCATCTGTAAAAGGAAGCTAATAATAGAACGTTCTTCACAGAGTATTGTGAAGATTAAGTGAGATAACACCTTTATAAACATTAAAGCACTGAGTATCAGCTATCAGTTATTATTCTTTATGCTGATTCCTAGCATCTAAGGGGCAGCTATGTGGTACAGTGAATAAAGCATTGGCCCTGGAGTGAGGAGGACCTAAGTTAAAATCTCACTTCAGACATTTACTAGCTGTGTGACCCTGGGCAAGTCACTTAACCCCAATTGCCTTAAACATCTGGGGACATTTTCAGTCGTCCTGATATATATCTTGCCACTGGAGCCAGATGGCTCTGGAGGAGAGAGTGAGGTTGGTGACCTTGTACAGTCCTCCCTCACTTAAATCCAAATCACTGCAAGTCATAACATCTATCACAGTCTTCTTTGAGAATGAAAGACAAACAAAAACAGCACTTAAATATAATCTGATTTAAGCCAACTAAAGAAATGATTGCTAATAAATGCTTCTTAACCAGTAAATACATGCCTATTGTTAGTGTTCCTCCATATGTATATTCACACATATATACACGTATGTATGTATGTACATGTATGAACCAATCACTTTACACCCTCTTTGATGCATTTGTATAAAGTAGATAGAGGCAATGAGCTGACTTAGTGTACAAAGAGATGGACCCAGATTCAGAAAAGAACTAAATTTAAATCCAGTCCCAGACATTTACTAGTTATATAATCCTGGGCAAGTGGCTTAACCTCTGTTTGCCTCCTTTTCCCCCATCAGTAAAAGGAGGATGATAATAATAGCACCAATCTCGCAGGATTACAGTGAAGATAAAATGGGGTGATATTTATAAGTGTTCTGCAAACCTTTAAGTGTTTTATAAGTACTGGCTATTTTTTTCTTATCTTTAAATGGACCTTTGGCAAGGCATACATTTGTTTTAAAAAGGGTTGGATGTATTGGGGTAAGAGGAGGGGGAAGGGAGAGGTGCTATGCGCTTCTATTTTAATTGACTATACTTTAGCTCCTTCATTACCCAGTTAGTAGAGAGGTGTAGACAGAGTTATGGGTAAAAACAAAAGGGAAACCATTCCTAAATCAGTTTTCTCCATTGCAGGCTCTGGTTTGTGGTCACATTGGGTATTTCCTTTATTGATTTATGTGCAGGCTTCATTCAGAGGTATTGTTTTCCATTTTTACCACCACCACCAATCATTTATGAAGCACACGGCTCATACAGGCACAGTACTAGGCCCTTTTTTAATGGTAGTGTTATGGGCCCAGGGCACCCCAGAAGTTCTCTGGGGCACATCAAAGAACCTTCTCCTTGAGAAACTCATGCAAAGGACAGACACGCCTAAAGAAATAAGTGGAACCAGATCCAACTGAGCTAGCTCCGGGACCCCCACCCTTCATTCTAGTCTCCCTCAACCATGGGGAGATAAGTTTGGGTGTGCCTGCTTCCTTTGTGTCCTGAGGAGAGAGATGGCTTGAGAGATCTGCAGCTACCCCTCACACTTTCCAGTCAGATGGTCACCCCCATCAGTCCTCTATAAAAGTACCTGCCAGTCTCCTGCTTGAGGAGCACTCTGTGCCTTTCTCCCCATGAGAAGTCCAAGGATTTCTTTCATGGTTTCCTTTCCCTTCCCTTCCCTTCCTCAGCCCCCAAAATAAACTACTATCTTATTCTAACTGCTTTTGTGTGCAAGAGGGTGTAATTCTTTAAAGAGGAATTCCTAAGGACCCCAAACCCAAACCCCCAACCCTATTTTCCCCATGACAGTAGCTTTGCAATAAATGGGCACTTTAAAAGCTTAAGGGAAGCAAGGAATGGAAAGGGTTTGGTCTTATTTAATCCACATGCTTTATTACTTGCCCCAAAGATAATCAACAGAGGTATCTTATTTCTTTCTCTCTGTGGGGTAGCTTGATAAGGGATTAGCAGACAGGTGGTACCATATAAGACCTGAAGTCAGAAAGACTCATCTTCCTGATTTCAAATATGGCCTCAGACACTTATTAGCGGGGCAAATCACTTAACCCAGTTTGCCTCAGTTTCCTTTTCTCTAAAATGAGCTGGAGAAGGAAATGGCAAACCACTCCAGTATCTTTGTCAAGCAAATCCCAGATGGAATCACAAAGAGTCAGACATGACTGGAATGACCAAAAAACTGTAACAACAGTAGTGGTCAGAGTAGGTATAAATATTTAAGGCAAATGGAAAATTCTCTTTTTCTTTCCCTCTCTCTCTTAAATAGTGATGATCTTTGAGCTCAGATAAGCATTGATTAGAGGGTTCAGAATTTTTTGGTTTGTGGTTTGTTTTTTTTTTTCCTTTTTTCCTTTTTTTTTTTTTTTTGGTTAAAACATGGAATTTTGGCTGAGACACCATGTTCTGGGTGGGGGGAAGAAAAAGAGGAATGGTGTCATTAACACCAAAAGCAGGGAAGAACAAATGAGACTTGCAATTAGCATTCCACCAAACAATGAGCAACTCTGGCTACAGCCAGACTTGCTAATTGTTAACCCCCTCTCTCCACAGGCTCTTGTATGTAGATTTAGACTTGTCAAAATGAGTGAGAGGAGAAAGGAAAAGAGAGAGATATTTAGGCACTCACTTATTTCATTACTAGTTCTACAGATGGTTATGGTCAGAATGCCCTAAGTCATCCAGCGTTTTAACCTGATATCTTGCCTTCTCTCAGGTCCCTGGGACAAGTTGTCCCTAGAACTTCCAACCCTTCTATGTTCAGAAAGGGGTGAAAATGTAGCTAACTTAAAACAGACTAAACGTAAAGAAATAAAATGAACAAACAGCTGTCACAAAATAACTATAAATACATACATGGTGATGGGACTCCACAGTGCATCAACAAACATTTATTAAGTATTTACTATGTGCCAAGTGCTGTGGGTACATACCCTAGGCATGTAGGAACTTACATATCTAACAGGGGAGACAAGAGCCACATAAATAGATACCAACAGGAAACATACCAAGTAGAAGGAAAATCACTTTAGAAGGGAAGGATGTATGAAAAAAATTGACTACATCACATGTTTTCATCAAGACCAGAAAAACGTTTTAAGATTTCCTAGTATATCAGTAAACATGTGAAAATTATATATGTAACATGAGTGGATGTCATTGTGGTGGTTGTTCAGTTGTGTCCAACTTTTCATGACCCCATTTGGGGTTTTCTTGGCAAAGATTCTAGAGAAGTTTGCCATTTCCTTCCCCAGGTCATTATACAGATTAGGAAACTAAGGCAAACATGGTTAAGTGACTTGCCCAGGTTCACAAAGCTAGTGAGTGTCTGAAGCTGGATTTGAACTCAGTTCTTTTTGACTCCAGGCCCAGAATTCTATCAATTGTGCCACCTAGCTGCTTTATGTCACTATGGAGTACAGTTAACCAGTCAGTAGTAAGCACATTTCTTTTGTTTCCATCTGTTTGTTAGACAGGCACAGGACCAAACTTTTCCTAAGCATTTCCTATAAAGTAATCCTTTGTCCCATCACCTCTTTTTCCCTCTACCCCCTTTCTCTCTAAGCCAGCCACACTCAGTTACAATAAACTCTCTTTTAGCCTTAGGACAATAAAATGGACCTAAGGTCTATTCCTACTGTTATCAAGTAGCAGTTCTCAAACTTTTTGGTTTTAGGACTCAGTTGTACTCTTAAAAATTATTGAGAGGGGCAGCTAGGTGACACAGTGAATAAAACACCGACCCTGGATTCAGGAGGACCCGAGTTCAAATCTGACCTCAGACACTTGACACTAGCTGTGTGACCCTGGGCAAGTGACTTAACCCTCATTGCCCCACAAAAACATCAACAAAACAAAAACAAAAATTATTGAGGATGCCATGGAGCTTTTATCAATATTTGCCATATTGAAAATTAAAACTGATGATTAAAATATTTATTAATTTTAAAATAATAAATTTGCTATAGATTAACACAAAAATAATGATTTTATGAAAAATAACTATTTTCCAAAATTAAAATTTAGTGATAATAGCGGCATTGGTTTTTGTGGGGGGGGGGGTTAAGTTCTTCAGGCAAAGGTATTTACTCAAATGTCATAGCAGAACCGTAATTACAAAGTATTTCCCCCCCAAAGCAGGGGAGAACACTCCCAACTACACTCGCGGTACCTATGGAGGAGGTAAGGAGAGAAGAGCAATCACAAACTTCAAGTATGATATTGGTGAGACAAGAGACAGGACCAAGGCAACTCACAACTCTGGTATTTTGATGCCCTTTCTCTCTACAGAAGGTTCTTATAAAGTCTGCTGTGGGGTGTGGCACTGGTGTGATACAAGTCACTCCACTGCTCAGCTGGGTCCTTTTCCTTTTTGTTTTATATTTCTTCTTGGTTATGGATCTAGTAGTGGTATTGCTAGGATACATGTTTATATCGGCCTTTGGGCATAGTTCCAAATTACAGAATGGTTGAATCAGTTCACAAATCCACCAACAGTGCATTAATGTCTCATTTTCCCCACATCCCCTCCAACATTTGTTATGTTCCTTTTCTTTCCTATTAGCCAATCTAATAGATATAAGGTAAGTACCTCAGAATTGTTTTAGTTTGCTTTTCTCTAATCAATAGTGATTTGGAGCATTTTTTTCATGTCTATAGATAGCTTTGATTACTTCAACTGAAAACTGTTCATATCTTTTGATCATTTATCAATTGAGAAATAGCTTATTTCTATAAATTTGACTCAGTTCTTTATATGTTCAAGAAATGAGGTCTTTTTGAGAGAAACTTGCTTCAAATTTTTTTCACAGTTATGATTGCTAACTGTATTTCCCTCCATCTTATTTAACCCTCTTTATTCTGTTCTCTCTCTCCTTTCACCCTGTACCTCTTCAGAAATATAGTGGCATTGTTTTTCATTTGTGTGTGTGTGTGTGTTTTGTTTTGGTTTATTTTTCTGCAAATCTTGGTTGGTTGGTTGTTGTCTTTCATTCTCAGAGAGGTCCAAAAATGACATCACTATGTTGGGGTCAAGGTACAGTGTGTCTACTTGTGGCTAATCAGACCAATATGAACTCAAAAGGCTGTACCAGAGGTCATGCAAATTTGCAAGTTTAATGTTTAATATCAGATAGCTGGATTCTTATATCTGCTTCTCATTCAATTTGTTGTTATAGGTTGTTTTGGTTGAAGAATATGAAACACATCCTGTTTTATGTAGTTAGAGAAGGGAGAAGCATTTTAATAGGCAAATAACATCTTACTATTGTACAAATGGTTTTGACCTCAGAGGCCCTATGGAGAGAACTACTAGTATGAAGTTGACATAAGAATCACAATAGCTCAGAGCCCCCAGTTCAAAATTCAGAGAGAGGTTCAGTTCTCAGTCTTAACCTAAATTTCTGTTTATTCATAGCTAATTCTCAACCTCTTTCTGCTTGAGCAAGAATCAGGAAACATTCAATTAAAAGAAGCAAGCCAAGAAGATTAGAATGTTTGTTACTAGAAAGGAAGGGAATTTAGAGATCTTATTTTGGAACTTCCCTTGGTCCCTGAATAGGTGGGTACAACCAGCAGCTCAGCCCTCCTTTCACTTTCTTCCTCAGTTCCTTAAATTTTGGATGAGGCTAGAGATACAGTCTCCTTGCTTCTCCTACTCATCTCTTAAAGTTCCTACTCCTTTCTCTTAGTCGGTGTCTCATAGACTATGTGTCCCTCTATGAGCACCTCAGCATAATACAAGTCTGCCTTTCAGCTCAAAGTTCACAATAGCCCATATAACTCTCAGGGCTGAGAAGGAATGCTTTCTGTTCCTCCAAAGCCAGGCAATTCTCAAATCCCTATTTCATGTTATGTTAATGCAACTGGTAGGCAGCAAGACTGTACCTGTCATTGTATCATACTTTTATTTTTTTGCAGAGCAATGAGGGTTAAATGACTTGCCCAAGGTCATAGTGCTAGTAAGTGTCAAGTGTCTGAGGCTGGATTTGAACTCAGGTCCTCCTGAATCCAGGGCCCGTGCTTTATCCACTGTGCCACCTAGCTGCCCCTGTATCATGCTCTTTTATCCTCAATTTTAAAACTTTCTTTCTATCCTTGTTAAGATTCTGGGAGAAGAGAAGCCACGTGAGGAAGAAGATGTGTCCAAATTATTCTATATACTCTGTCCATCATCCCCTAGGTCCCACTATAACCTTACAATTTGCCCCTAGAACCATTCTTGGTATGGAAGCTTTTGCATCATTTTGCCCCCAAAGTATGCCTTCACATTACTTCTTTTTTTTATTTTTAAATTTTTATTTTTTTGCGGGGCAATGGGGGTTAAGTGACTTGCCCAGGGTCACACAGCTAGTAAGTGTCAAGTGTCTGAGGCCGAATTTGAACTCAGGTACTCCTGAATCCATGGCCAGTGCTTTATCCACTGTGCTACCTAGCCGCCCCCCACATTACTTCTAAGCTCTCATTTCAAACCATGCTGCTCTCCCCCTCCTGCCCTCCATAATTTCCAGCTCCCCTTTATGTGTTATCTTCCTCCTAATAGAATGTGAACTACTTGAGTGCAGGCACTGAATTTTTTACTTGTATTTCTATTCACAGCATTTGCCACAGCGCCTAGTACATAGTCTTTAAAAATGTCTGATCTATTATCTGTGTATATGTATTTATGACCTACTTATCTCACTCTTTAATCATAGGTAATAACAGATAATTAGAATTAGTAGCAGTGACAATCCTGGGTGAACAGACTTGCTAATTTGTTTTGCCTTTCTTCCCAGGAACTAGACAATAAAGGCAGAATGGGCACCGTGGAAGAGTACTGCCTCTAGAGCCAATGGACCTCAGTTCAAATCCTTCATTCCATTACTACAAACTGGGCTAACTTAACCTCCTTGGGCCTCATTTCCTCTCTGTAAAATTATAGGACTGGCCTCCATGGTCTCTGAGCTCCCCTTGAGTTCTAGATCCAGATCCTAGATCTATGATCCCAGTGATCCTATGATCTCAAGAGATTTGTTTGGATTTGCAATCCAGCTCTTCATTTTCTTTTTTTCTCCCCCCCCCTTTTTTTTTAGTGAGGCAATTGGGGTTAAGTGACTTGCCCAGGGTCACACAGCTAGTAAGTGTTAAGTGTCTGAGGCCGGATTTGAACTCAGGTACTCCTGAATCCAAGGCCAGTGCTCTATCCACTGCACCACCTAGCTGCCCCTAGCTCTTCATTTTCAATGAAAAAAAGACCTGCCATAGAGGCTTTACCCCCCATAAAATGCTACTTGCCACTACCTCAAAGGAAGGGGTTAAAAAGGGAAGAGGTGGAGTCTAGACCTATGCTTTCATCATTATTATGGTCTCCCAGCTACAGAACTCATTCTGACCATGGAAACTAATAAGTCATAGGTAACTTGTAGTCTTAGAGATTTATTTGAGGCAGCATGAGTTTAAGTGGATTCCTATGGTTCCCAAACCAGTGACTGTTTTTTAAAAAATTACCAATATTAATTATTAATGGTTTTATTTCTTAATTATCTATATTATATAGGCTATATAATATATTAGAATTTGTACTTAAATATTAAGTTATTTTACTAAATATGTCCAAATTACATGCAAAAATTTTAACAATATATATATATATTTTAATTCTGAGTTCCAAATGCTGTCTCTGCCTCCTACTCTAGCCCTCTCCTTAGGAAGGAAAGCAATTTGATATTAATTACACATGTGAAATCCTGCCAAACATATCTGCATATTAGCCATGTTGCAAAACAAAAAAAATAAAGTAAAAAAAGTATGCTTTTCTTCTCAGTAGTGCAATGACCCAAGACAATTCCAAAGAAATCATGATGAAAACTATTCTCCACATCCAGAAAAAAAGAACTGTGGATTCTGAATGGATTGAACCATACTGTTTCTACTTGTTTGTTGTTTTTCCCTCTTTTTCAAGGTATTTCCCTTTTGTTCTGATTCTTCTTTCACAATATGACTAATGCAGAAAATCTGCATCTAGAGTTTATGAGCACTCTCTCTGTAAATAAGTAGCATCTTTCATCATAGGTATTTTGGATTTATCTTGGATCACTATCTGGATCACAGAAGTGAAGTCTTTCACGGTTGATTATTGTACAATATTGCTGTTACTGTGTACAAATTTCTCCTGGGTCTTCTCACTTCACTCTGCATGACTTCAGATTTCCTGAAACCATCCTGCTCATCATTTCTTATAGCACAATAATATTCCATCACAGTCATATATCACGTGTTCAGCCATTCCCCAATTAATGGGTATCTTCTTGATTTCTAATTCTTTGACACAACAAAGGGACTATAAATATTTTTATACAAATAGTTTTCCTCCTTTTCTTTGATCTCTTTGGGATATAGACCTAGTAGTGGTATTGCTGGTCAAAGTGTATGCAGTTTCATAGCCCTTTTGGCATAGTTCCAAATTGTTCTCCAGAATGCTTAGACTAGTTCACAACTCCTCCAACAGTACGTTAGTATCCCATTTTCCCACATCTCCTCCAGTATTTATTATTTTCCTTTACTATCATATTAGTCAATTTAATAGTTGTGAGGGGGTATTTCAGAGTTGTTTGGATTTGCATTTCTCTAATCAGTAGTGATTTAGAGCATTCTAATCTAATTATGGATTGCTTTGATTTCATATTCTGAGAATTGCTTGTTCATATCCTTTGACCATTTATCAACTGGGGAATGAATGGCTCTAGTAACAAGGGCTTTATCAGAGAAATTTGTAGTAAACATTTCCCTCACTTTCCTGTTTTCCTGTTAATTTTGGCTGCATTAGTTTTGGGGTTGAGTTTTCTTTTTGGTACAAAAAGCATCTTACTTTCACATAATCAAAATTATCGGGGTGGCTAGGTGGCACAGTGGATAGAGCACCGGCCCTGAAGTCAAGAGGACCTGAGTTCAAATCCAGCCTCAGACACTTAACACTTACTAGCTGTGTGACCCTAGGCAAGTCACTTAACCCCAATTGCCTCACCCCCCCCAAAAAAAAATCAAAAATTCAAAATTACCCACTTTATTTCCCATGATCCTTTCTATCTCTTACCTGGTCATAAACTCTTCCCTTATCCATAGAGTTGGCAGGTACATTTTTCCATGGTCTACTAATTTACTTATGATGTTGCCCTTCAGGTTGAAATCATTTATCCATTTTGACCTTATCTAGTGTACGGTGTGAGTTGTTGGTCTGTGTCTCATTTCTTCCAAACAACTTTCCAGGTTTCCCACTAATTTTTGTCAAATGCAGAGTTCTTATCCCCAAAAAAATGGATCTTTGGGTTTATCAAACACTAGATTACAAACACTATATATGGTCAATTAGTACTGTGAATTATGTGCCTAATCTATTCCACTGATCCACCACTCTATTTCTTACCCAGTACCAGATTGTTTTGATGATTACTGCTTTGTAATATAGTTTGAGATCTGGCACAGATAGGCCGCCTTCCTTCACATTTTTTTCATTAATTGTCTCGATGTTCTTGACCTTTTGTTCTTCCAGATGAATTCTGTTATTATTTCTGCTAGCTCCATATGATAATTCTTTGGTAGTTTGATTGGTATGGTACTGGATTTATAAATAGGAAGAATTGTCATTTTTGTCACATTGGCTTTGCCTACTCATGAGAAATTGATATATTTCCAATTGTTTAGATCTGACTTTATTTGTGTGAAAAGTGTTTTCCAATTGTGTTCAAATAATCCCTGAGTTTATGGGGGCAGCTAGGTGGCACAGTGGATAGAGCACTGGCCCTGGAGTCAGGAGGACTTGAGTTAAAATCCGGCCTCTGACACTTAACACTTACTAGCTGTGTGACCCTGGGCAAGTCACTTAACCCTCATTGCCCCCCCCCCCACACACAAAAATAATAATCCCTGGGATTGTCTCAGCAGGTAGATTCCCAAGTATTTAATAATGTCCAAAGTATTTAATATTTAAATGGAATTTCTCTATATCTTGTTGAGTTTTGTTGGTAGTATATAGAAATGCTAAGGATTTATGTGGATTTATTTTATATCTTCCAACCTTACTAAAGTTGCTAATTGTTTCAACTAGTTTTTTCATTTGATTCTCTAGGGTTCTCTAAGTATACTATCATATCATCTGCAAAGAGTAATGGTTTTGTTTTCTCACTAACTATTTTTATTCCTTTGATTTCTTTTTTTCTCGTCTTATTGCTATAGCTAGCATTTCTAGTACAACACTTAAAAATAGTGGTGATAATGGGCATACTTCCTTCACCCCCTGTTCTTACTGGGAAGGCTTCAAGTTTATCCCCATACAGAGAATGCTTGTTCTTGGTTTTTAGAGAGATACTCTTTATTTTAAGAGAGGCTGCACGGATTCCTATCTTTCTAGTGTTTATAACAGAAATAGGTACTGTATTTTGTAAAAGGTTTTTTCCTGCATTCATTGATAAGATCATATGATTTTGGTTGTTTTTGTTAATCATATGGTCAATTATACTGGTAGTTTTCCTAATATTGATCAAGTCCTGCATTACTAGTATAAATCTTACTTCGTCATAGTGTATGATCTTTCTGATATATTTCTGTAATATTCTTGCCAGTATTTTATTTAAAATTTTTGCATTGATATTCATTAAAGAAACTGGCCTATAGTTTTCTATAGGCCACATTTGTGTCATAAAAAGAATTTGGTGGGACTCCTTTACCTGTTTTTTTTCCAAACAGTTTATATAGTATTGGGATTAATTGTTCCTTAAATACTTGGTAGAATTCACTTGCAAATCCCTCTAGTTCTGGGTATTTTATTCTTAGGAAGCTCATTAATGGTCTGTTCAATTTCTTTTTTCTAAAACAGGAGTATTTAAGTATTATATTCCCTCTTTTGTTAATCTGAGCAATTTAGTTTTGCAAATCTTTATCCATTTCATTTAGGTCATCAGTTTTACTGACATATATTTTGGGCCAAATAACTCCTAATAATTGCTTTAATTTCATCTTCAATGGTGGTACATTCACCCTTTTCATTTTTTTATGCTAGCAATTTGTTTTTCTTTTTCCTGTTTTTAAAAATCAAATTAACCAAATGGTTTATCTATTTTGTTGGGGTTTTTCCCTAAAAAACAACCTCCTAGTTTTATTAGCTCATTTTTTAAATTTCAATTTTACTAATCTCCCCTTTAATTTTCATGATTTCCATTTTGGTGTTTAATTGGAGATTTAATTTTTTTTCTTGCTTCTAGTTTTTTCAGTTGCACACACAATTCATTGATCTGCTCTTTATTTTACTGATGTGTGCATTTAGGAATACAAATTTTCCCCTAAGTACTGCTTTGGCTGCATCTCACAAATTTTGGAATATTCTCTCATTGTTGTCATTCTCTTTAGTGAAAGTATCAATTGTTTCTATGATTTGTTCTTTGACCCACTCTTTTTTAAGTTTAGATAATTTAGTTTCCAATTAATTTTTTTTTGGTGGGGCAATGGGGGTTAAGTGATTTGCCCAGGATCACACATCTAGTAAGTGTCGAGTGTCTGAGGCCAGATTTGAACTCAGGTACTCCTGAATCCAGGGCTGATGCTTTATCCACTGTACCACCTAGCTGCCCCCCGCATTAATTTTTAATCTATAATTTCCATGGCTCTTTATTAAATGTAATTTTTATTATATTATTATCTAAAAGGCTACTTTTTAGATAATATTTCTGCTTTTCTACATTTTTAGTATAGTTTTTGTACCCTACTATCTAGTCAATTTTTGTGCAAGTGCCATGTACAGCTGAGAAAAAGGAATACTCTTTTCTATTCCCATTTAGTTTTCTCCAGAGGGCTATCATACCTAAATTTTCTAAGATTCTATTCATCTAGACTTCCTTCTTTCTTTAATGGTTAGATTTCTCTGACTCAGAAGAGAAAGTTAAGGTCCCCCACCAGTAAAGTTTTACTACCTCCTTCTGTAATTCATTTAACTTTTCATTTAAGAATCTGGATTCCATGTCATTTGGTGCATATATGCTTAGTATTGCTATTACTTCATTTTGATAGTTCCTTTTTGGCAAGATGTAGTTTCTTTGCTTGTCCCTATTAATTACCCACTTCCCTGTTGTGTAAGATAGATTTTTTTTTTTTTTAGTGAGGCAATTGGGGTTAAGTGACTTGCCCAGGGTCACACAGCTAGTAAGTGTTAAGTGTCTGAGGCCAGATTTGAACTCAGGTACTCCTGACTCCAGGGCCGGTGCTCTATCCACTGCGCCACCTAGCTGCCCCTAAGATAGATTTTTAATTATCAATTGAGTGTGTATGTGTACACTTATATATAATGTGTGTATTTCCCCCCCTCTTTGAAATGATTTACATGTGAGGTTGAAGTATGACCCACTCTCCCTTCACCATTTCCTCCTCCACTGTAAAAGTTCTTCCTTGGGTACCTCTTTTATGTGAAATAATTCTCCCCATTCTTCACTCTCTTCCCTATGTTCCCAGGGCATCCCTTTCTCACCTATCCATTTTTTTCATAATCCCAGCATAATTTTCTAAGTCAGTTGCTTTTCTTATGAGATATTTCACATTTTCTTCTATTGTTTTTCATTCTTTTGACTTTGATTATTTCTCGATATCTCATAGAATCATAAGGCTCCATTTGCCCAATTCTAATTTTTAAGGAATTGTTTTCTTCAGTGGGCTTTTGTACATCTTTTTCCATGTAGCCAATTGTTTCCAAGGTCTTATTTTCTTCAGTATTTGGTACTTTTTGTACCTCTTTAACCAGGTTGTTAGTTATCTTTCTATAATTTTCTGCCTTTGCTTTTATTTCTTTGCCTCCTGCTTCTATTACCACCACTGAGAACCATCATTTTTCACCCACATGGACTCTGGGCCAAGATCCTCCTCCATATCTCAATATCTCTTTCCCACTTTTCTATGTTATCTTGGGCTGGAAGAATGTCTCACTCCTGACCTTTTGTTGGCTCTAAATCCAGGAGCACTCTTTCTATTATATTTTATCATCCCCTTTCCTCCCTCCCAAAAAAGAAATCTCATCTGATTTTTATAACAGATCTGTGCTGTAGGTAATGTACACCATGGCCCCAGCACCCCAGGCTCTAGGATTATATGGCCCATTTCAACCTTGGGGGCATCCCCCAAAGCACATAGTTTTTGGTTTATTTTGCCACACATCCCCGCAAGGATTTATCTAGAAATGCCCAAGTATATCTTGTGCTTTGATCTCCAAAGATATGGACATAAAAATCCAATTTCCCATACAAGAATTCAAGGAAATTGAATATCAGGTACAGACAATTTCTTTATTTCACCCCACAAAGACACTACATAAAACAGATAGGGCTCACAATAATCCATCAAAATTCAATACCATTTTCTTCCCTCTCCAATGAGTCATTTCCTCCCTCTCTTCCAACCAGTCTCTCAAGACTTAAAACACCATCTTATGATTTGAACCCCCCATAGAAGAGAAAATAAACTGATGCTTCTAAGGAGACATTACCCCCATGAAGGTGAGTAGCACCTTCAACTCCGGAGGCCTCCACAAGTCTTTGGCCTTACAGTAATAACCTTAAGGGCCTGGACTTCTCCCGAAGGAAACAAACTTGGGATTGCTATTGAGACAACTCCCTTCTCCATAATATGGGCATCATGCACAAAACTCAGAATTGCAGCAGAGTCCAGAGTCCAGGTTTCTCTGCACCTCCTTACTGTGGCTCAGACTATCTCCCAGGCTACTTGTTTCATTCTCTACATTCTAAGAAGCTGATAATAAGCAGGATGTGTCCCTTTCTCCAAAAGACCGGGTCCCAGAGCTTGTCTAGGAAATACCCCTTCCTCTATTAAGAAGGCTGGGTCTCCATTCCCTCCAGGGAAGCTGCATAGTCAAAAAGCACTTTCAACTTTAGTTAGCTTTTGGTGAGTGGGCAGCTAGGTAGTGCAGTGGATAGATCACTGGGCCTAGAGTCAAGAAGACCTGAGTTCAAATGTGACCTCAGACACCTACTAGCTGTGTAACCCTGAGCAAGTCACTTAACCCAAATTGTCTTAAACATTCACAGCCATCTCCAGTTGTCCGGATGTATATCTTACCACTGGACCCTGATGACTCTGGAGGAGAGAGTGAGGTCGGTAACAAAGGGCAAACAACATCAACTTTTTGGGAAAATACACTGAGAAATTTGGGTCAAAGGATATGAATGACAAATGTCCTTCTAAAAAGTCAGTCGCAGCAGAATGTTAGTTCCATTAGGGCAGGGATGCTTTCATTTTTTACTTTGTTTCCCCAGCACTGTCATAATGCCTGGTAAATAGGAGGTGTTTAGTACTTGTTTGGTAGGGAAAGAAAGCATTTTAGAAAGATGGTAAGAATTTACGTATCATCATTGTGCTGGGTGCTGGAGATTCCGATAGGGTTTGAGGATGGTAGACAGGAGGTGAGGTGGAAGATTTGTTCAAGGTAAAATATGGCATTAGTTTACCTGTCAGAGCCCATGGTAGGTTCCTGGTACCGACTGCAAGTTTCAAATGAAGAGGAAGCAGTATAAAGACCAGAGTGGAAACAGCATAGACTAGAACTGTCAGCAGAGAAGTCACTGCATGAAACTCATTCAGGTGTGAAGCTTTACCCATGTTTCTTTTTTTTCCAGCTGGGATAGAGTGATAAAGAAGACACGTTGCCAAAAGAGGACTTAATGACATTAAGTGATAGAGGCAGAAAGAGAAAGAAAATCAAAGATTAATAGGGCAAGTTCTCAGAGAAGATGGGATAGAGCACACAAAGAGAGGCTACAATGAGGTGAAAATCTACTTTATCTGTAGAAATTGAGGCACAGGAGGAAAGCACAAATGAAAGTGTGAAAAGGTTCTGAGGTGTAAAGTCAGGGAGATCAGAACATTTTGAACAGATGGCCCAAAGCAGAAGGCAAAGCCTGTGGCTGTGGGGGCTGTTGTTGAAGTGAGAAGAGGAGGTCTGGAACAATGATTGAGAGAGAAGTTGATTGTCCACCTGAAAAGAATAACAGGATTACCACACCCCAGTTTATTAAGGCCCAGTGAGGGATAACTTGAATTTGTAGTGGGCCCCCCAAAATATGACTTCTTCAAGCAACTTAAAAGGGAAGCAGGCAGCAGATAGGGGGAGTGATCCCAAACAGAGGGTTGACAAGCTGTGACTAGGGACAAGAAGGCAATTGAATCAAGGGGTAGAGGAATGTATACCACTCAATCCGTCAACCAGGGAGGAAAATGAGCCCTGGGTGATGAAGTGAAGGAGAGAAATGGATGGGAGGGACTCTACAAAAAGTGAACTAAGGGTCGAGTCCAATTTGGGACCAAGATCAGAACTGCCAGAAGGTTAGTATTTATGACCTATTTCCTATGTTGTCATACATGCTAAATTCAACCAACTATTCCAAGACCACAGAAGCTTACCCACAAGGGCAACATATATGTTTTTATTTTGTACTCACTCAGCCCACGATTAGAATGATTTTTCAAAAGAAATTTAATATATTCTTCTCACATACAGTACCTGGGACTTTTTGTTTATATGTGTATGTGCGCGCGCACACACACACACACACACCAGTCAACCATGGTTATTTTGGTGACTTGAACCAGAATTGAACCTGAACAAAATACTTTTATGCATTCTGAAACCTTATTTAGGAAATGCAGTAGACTATTGACCTGACTGAATGCCATAAAATGCTTCTGCTAAACTTATTGAGTTTCCTTTCTTAGAAACACACAATAAGCTTCTCTATGGTTTGCCACAGTTTATCCTGCAGTCTAGAGATAGATGGGAAAGGGATGATCTCTATGAGAGGAAGAACAATTTAATTGAGAGGGCAACTGGATTTGGAGTCTTGAAAACCTAGGTTTAAATACTGACTGTGTGACCCTGGGCAAATCATTTAACCCCTCTGTGCCTCAGTTTCCTCAGCAATAAAGGGATGGCTTCAGTTACCTCCAATGTCCCTTTCAGCTTTAAATTTATGACCCTAAAAACCTAAAGGATGAGCCTTGGATCTGGTTCCTGCTAAGGCTGAGAAAATTTAGCATAAAATAGAATAAAGCACAGTGTGGAATGCCCTCTGGGAACTTTTCTGTTGTTTGATACATTATACATTGAATAAAAAAGAAAAAAACACCCTCCAAAGACCTTTCTGTCACTTCACCTGGAGAATATTAACCAAGCCAAGAGAATAAAGTTCCCTGAAGATAAAACAGAAAATCATTATCCTAATTAGCACAGTCTGGTTTGCTATTTTAAATATTCCCAAATAGTTTAAAAACAATATTCCTGGGTGATGGTGTCTGGCTGTGAGTCATGGGAGACTGCAGTCTCTGAAGAACTGAACAGGAAGGTCACCAAAAGGGCAATGAGGAGGCACACAACAGAAGTGAGTTCCAATGACACAGAAGTAGCTGTGGAAAACATGACATCAGAGAGGTGTGACAAGAATAAAAAGAGAGGATCAGTCACTAGTGAACACTGCTGGGTTCTAGTGGATCCACACAACATACACATGACTAGGGGCAGCTCGGTGGAGCTGGCCCTGTGGTCAGGAAGCTTGCTTGTTTAGTCATTTTTCATTCACATCTGATTCTTCACCAGCCCATTTGGGGTTTTCTCAGCAGAGAGGCTGGAATGATTTGCCATTTCGTTCTCTGGCTCATTTTGCTTATGAAAAAAAACTGGGACAAAAAGGGTTGACTTGCCCATGGTCATACAGCTATAGTAGGTATCTGAGGCCAGATCTGAAGTCCAGAAGATGAGTCTTCCCAGCACTGTATCCATTGTGCCACCTAGTTGCCCCAGTCAGGAAGCCCTGAGTTCAAATACAGCCTCAGACATTTGCTAGATGTGTGACCATGGGCAAGTCACTTAACCCTGTTTGCCTCAGTTTCCTCATCTCTAAAATGGAAATAATAATAATAGCACCTAACTCCCAGGGTTGTTGTGATAATCCAGTGAGATAATTTGTGTGTGTGTGTGTGTGTGTGTGTGTGTGTGAGGCATTTGGGGTTAAGTGACTTGCCCAGGGTCACACAGCTAGTAAGTGTTAAGTGTCTGAGGCCGGATTTGAACTCAGGTCCTCCTGACTCCAGGGCCGGTGCTCTATCCACTGTGCCACCTAGCTGCCCCCAGTGAGAGAATTTTAAAGTGTCTAGTACAGTGCCTAGCACATAGTAATTGCTATGTAATCTACTTTGTATTAATGTTAGCAGATAGAGATTGGCAAACCCCACCACACTGGGGAGGCAGGACCCTCTGCTTTGTGGGAGGACATAGACAAGAGTATTTATTAAGGATAGGCAGGCAGAGAAAGCATTGAAGAAATGAGATCACAGATCCATTAAACTGTCCAAGTTACTAGCTTTCTCTTTGCTTATATTTGAATCCCCAGTGTTTAGCACATAGTATTTAATAAATGATTATTTACTGGTTGACTTGAAGGTAAACAACATGCTTTGTAAATTCTAAAACATAAATAAAAGTTCACTACTATCTGTCTTCTTCCTTCTCTAGTACCAAAGTTCCCATTCTTGTCCCAGGTCCTACCTGTTTCAGTACTTATTTCATTCTCATTATATGACCCAAAAATCTTTATTAAAAAAGCCCAACTCTCTTTCCACTAACTTTGTTCCTCATTCAACTAGTTTCTTTCCTATTAGTAATTGTCTTAACTATTTTGAATTTCTACATGACTTCCTCATCTTTTTGCATCTATTTCAGGAAAAGAAAAATACTTAAAATCAACTATATAACAGGCCCCATTTTTGGAACATCTTCAGCCTAAACGTCATTTAGAATTTTATTTTCCCAAATTACATGTAAAAACAAATTTTTACATCAATTTTTAAAAACCTCTATATTCCAAATTCTCTTTCTCCCTTCCTCCCCACCTCTTCCCCTCTCCCTTAAGAACTCAAGCAATTAAATATAAGTTTTACATATGTAGTCATGCAAAACATTTGCACATTAGCCAGGTTGTAAAAGAAAACAGACAAAAACAAACCTTAAATTTTAAACTGGGGGAAAAAGACCACTTTGAATCTTGCCTTTGACATACTTAATTTCTCATTGTTTCAATTCTCCTTTAACTTGTTTAATAACCAACTCCTTAAAATACAGTAATTCACAAAATTAAAACACTCTTTTAAAGTCTCTGGCTAATTCTCCATTCTCTGCTTTCTGCATGCCCCCTAGAACCCCCTCCATCAAAGATCTGGCATATTGGTTGAAAAGCCATATCGTTGTTGCCAGAAATGCCCTTTGATTCTCTCTTCTTCCCTTTGACCTTTGATCTGAATCACAAATGCCCTTCCTTCTCCTTCCCTTCATCCCATCTCTCCTTGGGCTCATCTCTTAAAAACTTTCCCCTTTTCAACCATTTCCAGTGATCTTCTCCCCCCCCCCCGCCCCCTTGTCCCTGAACTTTTAACACAAGAATGTGTGTGCTACTTCTGTGTCCTCCCACCTCCTCACTATCTTGCCAAATCTTCCTAGCTTTTGAACTATGATATTTTTTAAATGTCTGCCCTTTCAATCAGAGCACACTGGCAAAATATTTCTAACCCGTGTTCTGTTATTTCCCAATGTTAATTATTAAAACCACCTACATGCTGGCTTTTAGTCTAGAGATGGCAAAGCTTATGCTCTTTAACTCAGTACCAGCATTCCTACCAATTATTCTGCCCACCAAGCACCCCAGCAAAAGGCTATCTCTTTTTGCAACATTTTTCAGGATGAATCCTATTGTGGAACCCCCATTTCACATTCATCTATACCTAATTATGATAAAGGGGGAAGCTGGATTGCTACTCTAGAGCCTGTCTTTTTCTGCCCTCCAACACTTACCAATTCCACGCTCTTGACCTTTTGGGGGGACCCTTAGAGCCTTTTCACAATCTGATCATGCCTATGGACACCCTTCTCAGAACCATGCTTTCAAAAGGCATAAAATACTGTGTGATCCTGGGCAAGTCACTTAACCCTCATTACCCCGCAAAAAAAGGCATAAAGTAAAATGCAAAGTCTTAGGAAGGAAATAGGTTATGCTGAAATACAGCATCAAAATATTTTTTAGAACATGAACCCCAGATTAACAACCACACGTTGGGCTCTTTTTGGCTTATGACTATTATCATAGCAGCTTCCTGATTTATCTCCCTGTTTTCTACGTACTTCTTCCTCTCTAATTCATCCTACAAATCAACAGCCACATTAAATGGATTGAAATACTATCATGGCATATCCCTCTTTCACTTAGAAATCTTAAGTGGTTCCCTAGGACTTTCAGGATCATGTTTCACATCTTCGAACCAGAATTTGGAACCATAGGTTCACAGGAGCTATGGCTACATGCAAGGCCACAAAGCCATACGATCAGAGATGTAGAACTGGAAGGAACCTTAAAGATTATGTAATTTATTTTACAGATGGGGAAACTGAGGCCTAAGCAAGAAGTTAGTCGGCGGCAGAATCAGGATCTGAACCCAGGTTTTCTTGCTCCCCCATCCACTGTTCTTTCCACTCTACCATGGATCACAGGGCCTTGGTACAAACCCCAGCTCTGCTATGATGACAATGGTATAACAACAGAAATATGTTTAACTTTCACAAATGCACAGTCAGCAAAAAATAAAATACTATAAACAATGCTGCCTGTTCTAGACACCATTCACCATTCTACTCAATGAGCCAGCACGAGATGAAGGATATTCATTTGCTTACTCTTTGTCGATCTTAATTCTCTCCTGCCCCTCGTAAGTGTGAACATCTACCACTGTTGAATATGACTGTGTAATCTCCTATTCATCATGTCAAGAGGCAGTCTATTCATTCTGCTTAGGCTTGTAGAGCTAATAAGAACATCCTTAGCTGGCCTTCTTAGCATTGATGGTAAGCTAAAAGGCTCCCTTTGTCTCCCCCACCCCCAACTTTGGCTTTAATGCCCTTTTTATCATGATGAAGCAAGAAGATATTCAAATATAATCACACCTATGGGTGAAGCCTTTTCCACATGATTTTCCTCCCTAAATGTCAGTTTTCCTATCATCTTAGTTGTTTTTCTTTGTTGTTTTTCTTTTCTTTTCTTTTTTTTTGTGGGGCAATGGGTGTTAAGTGACTTGCCCAGGGTGACACAGCTAGTAAGTGTCAAGTGTCTGAGGCTGGATTTGAACTCAGGTACTCCTGAATCCAGGGCCAGTACTTTTATCCACTGTGCCACCTAGCCGCCCCTGTTGTTTTTCTTAAATAGTTCCCACTCTCTCTTTATCAATAGCCTAGCTGAGTATAGTAAAAATTAGAATTTACAATCGTTTCCATAGCAACCATCTGAGACCCACCTGTCTTCTGATTCAGACTGCCTTCTTTTAAAGAGACCCCAGTCCCTTTTTTAGTGACAATGGTTATAGACACTGCACTATAATTCTAGGGAATTGAAGGGATTTTCAAGGGTAATTTTGATAATAAACAATTTTTGCCTTTATGAGTAGGGTTAAAAGCTAACCCTCTCAATTCCCCTCAGCTCACTCTCTCAAAGATGCAACTGTTTGGCCTTGGGTGAAAGACTTAAACTCACTTGGCCTCTGTTTGCTCATTTGTAAAGGGGAGTGTTTGACTTGATAACCTTTAAAGTTCCCTCTAGCTCTAAATTATCTTCCTATTCAACCTTATTCCTTACTCAATTCTAAGTAACCTTTTCTCTTCACTGTCCCTCAAAGGCAAGATGTTTACTTTTTCCCCAATTTCCTTTCTCGTGTGATTTCCCTCTACCTAAAATGCCCTTGTCACTCTCCTCTATTCAACCAGATCCACTCACCCTGAAAGGATCATATCAAACTTCACCTCTTCCATTTAACCTTCTCTCAACTATTTCTGCCTACATCATTCTCTTTCCCCCCTCCAGGGATTATTATTTCAGTTATTTTCTCTCCCATATATTCTGACTTTGAATAATAAGCTTTCCTCTGTTTCATCTTCAATATCTTCAATAAATATTTATTAAACGCCTGTGTGTAGAGCACTGCTTTAGGCAACACAGGAGATACAAAGACCATTAAAGATATGATCTGCCTCACAGAGACCACAATTTAATAGGGATAGAAACATTCCCTAATAACTATAATAAAAAAATTTATGAGACAGGTGAAGACTAAGTGCCAAATGAGATCTAAAGAGGAAAGCATCATTTTGGGCAGGAAGGAAGCAAGGAAGGAGGGTTTCATGGCAAAGATGACAGC
The DNA here is from genome assembly GCF_019393635.1 of Dromiciops gliroides. Taxonomy (NCBI): domain Eukaryota; kingdom Metazoa; phylum Chordata; class Mammalia; order Microbiotheria; family Microbiotheriidae; genus Dromiciops; species Dromiciops gliroides. Next base: position 612,320,697 of record NC_057861.1, on the reverse strand, counting down.
AGTTTGCTGAGTCTAAGAGGATTCTCCTGTCATCAATTTATCAATCGACAAAATTTTATTTAGTGTCTTTTATTTAGGGTCAGGCACTGTGCTAAGCGCTAAGGCAAAAAAAGAGAAGGGAAAACAGGGCCATCTGTCTTATATTCTAATGGGGGCGACAACGTGTACATTCACAAGTACCTAAAGAGTCTATTAAAAAGTAACTGGGAGGGGGGCAGCTGGGTGGTGCAGTGGATAAGGCACCAGCCTTGGATTCAGGAGGACCCGAGTTCAAATCCAGCCTCAGACACTTGACACTTACTAGCTGTGTGACCCTGGGCAAGTCACTTAACCCTCATTGCCCCATTTTTAAAAAGTGACTAAAATATGTTATAAAGTAATTAAAAAGTAAAAATATATTTTTAAAGTAACAAGGTAACTTTAGAGGGAAATTTACTTGTACTTTGCACACTATTAACACAAACAGTTAAATATAATAATTTAATGATTCCATCATTAATCTAGCACCTTACCTTTCAATGGTGGGGTGGGGGTAAGAGAACAAGCATTTATTAAGCACTTGCTATTGTGCTGGGCACTTTGTTAGGCACTTGGCAAATATTATCTCATTTGATCCTCACTTTAGTCCCGGAAGTGTAGTGCTGGCTAAGCAGGAAGGGGAAAAAATGAATAAGTATTTATATGTGTCAGGCACTGTGCAAAGAACCTTTTATATAGTATCTCACTTGATCATCATAACAAACATGTAAGGTAGCTGATATTATTACAGTATCTTCATTTTCACTTGAGGAAACTGAGGCAAACAGAGTTTGACTGACTTGCTCAGAGTCACACACCTAGTAATAAGTTCCTGAGGCCAAATTTGAATTTTGATCTTCCTGACTCCAGGCCCAGCACTCTATTCATTGAACCACCTAGCTGCCTAGGTAGATAGAATCATTTAAATGATACTTTATAAAATGCTTTCACAAATATTATCTAATTTGAGCCTTATAACACAACAACAACTCTGTAAAGTAAGCAGAGAAAACATATTATTCTACTAACCCCAGTTAACAGATAAGCAAACAGGCTCAGAAAAACTAAAGGACTTGAACAAAATCACATAGCTAAGAATTTACAAGCCCAGGTCTTTTGAATTAAAATTCAGTGCTTTTGGTACTATACGAAACTACCCATCCTTCTTGAGGATATTAATTTTTAAAAAATTCCCACGTAGATTATATACTTTTGAGGGTATGTTTTATACCTAATAGTTTTTTTCCTCTACAGGGCCTAGCCCAGTGTTAAGTACAGGGCAGTTATGTAAGAGCTGTTTGAATTGAAAGAGAGAAACAAGAAAAGTAAGGGAGGGATTCATCTTCATTAGAGGTTCCCATGTAGAAAAATGGGTAGATTATGAGCAAAGACCATTGCAAATGGAGTCAAGACACCTCATCTTTTAAATGGGGGATAATACCTATCCTGCCTACCTCAAAATATTATCTCATTTGCTCTTCGTAAAAACTCTGTGGAGTAGGGACTGTTGTTTTCATTTGACAGCCTCAGTTTCCGTATTTAAAAGACATAACTAGTAAACATAGGAGGCAGTATTTGAACTCGGGTCTTCCCAACTCCAAGTCCATTACATAAATACTGCTTTGCATTCTATTTCTGGGGGTTTGTGTGCATTTTCAGTCCTGTCTGACTCTTTGTGACCCCATTTGGAGTTTGCTTGGCAAAGATACTGGAGTGGTTTGCCATTTCCTTCTCCAGCTCATTTTACAGATGAGGAAAGTGAGGCAAACACAGTTAAATGACTTACCCAGGATCACACAGCTAGTTAAGTGTCTAATGCCAGATTTGAACTCAGGGGTCCTCCTGACTCCAGGCACTCTATCCACTGCGCCACCTAGCTGCCCATTTCTGGGGGTAACAGGCACATTTAGATTATCCCGTAAGTCATTCATTTCATAGATTCTTTCCCCCTTCAAAGATACACACAAAAGAATAAAGAAAGAAAAGGGAAAAATAACAAATTTAAAACCCTTTCCAGCCCTGCAAGTACTATTTGGGCCATATAATTCACCTTCCCTTATTAGATCCATGCTTTGCATTTTATCTTGTCTCTAGCTTTCCTTGTAGAAGACACTCAGTGCTTTGTTTGCTGAATTTTATGGCTCCATATAAAAAAAAAATAATTGGTTGGTGATGTGGTCCCAATGTCTTGGAGACAGTCTATTGCTAGAAAATATTTATTCTGCCTTTATGGCATGGAAATTTGCTATCTAATTATTTGTAATCTCATGGGTCTCTCTAGATCTCCAAAACTTTGGTCTTTTTATCTCATTTCATTTTTCTCTCAATTAAAAATTTGCCTAACTGTATGGCTCAGTGCTAAACACCATCATTTTAAGGATGAGACAATGTGGTACAAAAGCCAGGGTCTGGGTTCGAATACTACTGTAAGAGAGAAAAATGAAATCATGGTTGTAAAGCACTGAGCACAGTGCCTGCCACAAAGCAGGTGGTCTTCTATAAATGCTTATTGCCTTCATCCCCTCCTCTCTTTCTGCCCCTCTTTCTTTTTACATATGTGATTTGGGGCCAGTCACTTAAGGATCCCAAGCCTCAGTTTCCTTACCTATAAAATGAAGGAGTTGGACTCTGACCTTTCCAGTTCTAAATATTTGCATTCGGTATCCACTATCCTATACAATCATATGAAAAAGGTTCTTCTCATGACACCTGAGCATTATTTTTTTAGAGTTGGTAAAAAAAATTGATTAAGGAATACAGCAAATGCAACAAATATTTGATTTAAAAAAAGGCTGAGTTACTTGCCCAAGATCACACTGTTAGTAAATATCTGAGGTTGGACTGGAACTCAGGTTTTCTGACTTCAGGTCCAGTGCTCTTTCCACTACACCATCTATCTGTAATACAATACTCGAATGTTTTATAAGTATATTCAGGAATTAGAAAAAGTTCTTTTGAACAGGGATTGATAAAATGCAGCATCCCAGATAAATCTGGCAGCTGCCTGGCCCACTAGAAATTGTTTTTACATTTTAAACAAAGTTTTATTCTTAAAAACGTAAAAACCATTCTTAGCTCACAAGCCAGGCAGCAGGCCAGATATGACCCTCTGGTCATACTTTGTTGAGCTCTGTTCTAGAAAGCCTGAAAAGGAAAGGTCATTTAACAACCCAAAAGCCTAGGTAAGATGCTTTGGAGAAGAGAAAATGCCTGGACCCATCAATTAACTGAGTTCTATTCTTACAAACTCTATGTAGCTTATCTGCAAAGAATTTTCAAATGCCTACTAGAGAGGAATGTAGTTTGAAATTAAGAAAGATACTAGTTTCCTCAAAATTCTTCCCAAATCAGAAAACTTCCTGAGTGGGGGAGGGGAGAAATTCCCCATTTTTTTCCAAATATTTACTTAGATGAGTGTGTGATCTAAAACACAGCAGGTACTTTCTCTGCTTCTACAGGTATGAATGCCTACATCTTTTCCCTGCTATAGGATTCTTGTCCATTTGCCTCCACAAATCCTCCATAGACTTTCTTACCCAAGGTGCTAGAGAACTTCTTGTGCTTTTAACATTTCCAGGAAACCACTGTAGCACTTGGGCTATCTATAGGCTTTCATTCTAATTATATGATGAAATCACCTTCTTTTCTGGTGTTTTATGTCCTTGTGCTATTGTTCTAGTCAAACTTTAGAAAATATGCTCCTAAACACCAGCCCCGGATTCAGGAGGACCTGAGTTCAAATCTGGCCTCAGACACTTGGCATTTACTAGCTGTGTGACCCTGGGTAAGTCACTTAATCCTCAGTGCCCTGCCCACCCCCTCCAAAAAAAAAAAGAAAAGAAAAAAGAAAAAGAAAATATGGTGTTCCTTTAGGGAAGGGGCTGGATTTTTTTTATTTCTTTGTATCCTCAGCATTTAGTATGGTTCTTAGTACATATAAAGCTCTTAATAAATGCTTGACTGACTAAAGATGTCTTTTATGCTACCTGAATGCTAAGGCCTTCCTGAATGCTCTCTCTTGCTCTCTCTGTCTCAGTCTCAGACAGACAGACAGACAGACACACACACACACACACACACACTCTCTCTCTCTCTCTCACACTCTCACACTCTCCCTTCTCTTTGTCCTTTGGGTCACCTGTGAGTTTGCTTTTTCCAACATAATTATGTTCTGTGGCTTGTCACATGAGAATAGAAAATACTGATGTCAAAGAAAGACTTTTGTAGCAGGAACTTAAATTCATTGCAAATTTTCCCAAATGCAATTTGGCTTGATTTCCCCAGAAGGAAAAAGAAGATAGGAAATCATTTGCAAAAGCTTGCTTTCTCCTATTTTTCAAGGATAATGTTGATGTTAAAAGCATTCTCAAAATGATTTTAAAGACATGAGTAAGAAGGCACATTGAACGAATCAGTAATTGTTTATGTCTTCTCAGTTCATGTTTCAGTAAAAAATACCATCTATGATCTTTTTCTTTTTAAAATATCTTCTCTTTGGAATATCTTTTTAAAAAGGTTCCCCGAGTTCCTTTAAAATTACGCTGCTTCCCACAAAAATTCCTTCTGTGCCTACCCTGAGGTGTTCTTTCTATGCTAAACTTCAATGGCCACTACTTCCCTAAAAATGGTTATAAAGTCAGCATATTTACTTTTGTCTCTTTCCCATTTTATTGGAGTCACCAGCTTAGTGTCTTCCCATCATCATTTACAATGATCTTTGTTCCAACCAGTTTATTTCACCACATGCTGACAGCTGATTCTGAAATGATTATTGCCCTAGTAATTATCTTTTCCTGAGGTTAAGATATAGTCACTTTCATTTTTGTATGATGATATTAACTGTGTGCCATGAACAAGGCCTTATGGTTTTCTTTCCAAAGAGTATTTTCATTAAGTCGAAGCAAGAAGATTTTTTTCATAAGCTTACAAGATCAGATCAATAAATTGAAAGAATCAAAGATCATCTAGCCAAGCCCCTCATTTTACACACAAGGAAAGTGAAGTGAGAAAAACTAACATGCCCAAGAGAACAATCAATGGCCAGTATTAAAACTGAGATCTTCTGACCAATCCGACACTCTTTCCAAACAGTCCTTTGGTTGTATTTCTGGAGATCTGCCACATTTTTCAATATAGTTTTTATAATCCCCCACTATGCTGACCTTCTCAATGAAGTCACCAAACATCAAGGTGGACATTGGTTTGATGGATCTTATCTTCTTCACAGGGTTTCTCTATTTCATCTTCTGCTGTTGATATTAGTGCCCAAATGGAAATTATCTTCATGGTAGATACTCATTATAAGCACTGCAAGGGATGTCAACATGAATATGGTCCATTTTTTTCCCCTTCAGTCTCATGTTATCTAATTGGTAATTAGAGTGAGAGTGCACATTAAGTGCAACAGTTAATCTTTGAAAACTTTATTCTTAATCTTTAATTAATACCTTCTCTTCCCTTTACTACTCACCACTATCAAAGGAACTGAGGACTATTAAAATTTTTGCCCTTTTCACAGAACAAGATCCCCTAAAATCATTTCTGGATGGCCAACCCTTTGCTTGGTCCTCAGAAAGAGGAAACCAACTGTCCCAGCCAAACATTCTCAGTCTTACCAGTAGTCACTTAAAAACAAACCTGCAGCTCAGACACTTGAAGATATTAAAGTCTACATTACTGACAAATATTGAGGGTTTTTTTTTTAAAGAAATAATTATAAGCTCTGGAGAAAAAATTTTAAGTTCATGTAAAGTTGTAAAAATAATTCGAGTCTCTTTCTGACTTTACAGATAAGGAATCTAAGAATCAAAGAAGCTTCAGTGACTTTCCCTACTTCACATAACAATCAAATAGCAGAGCTGGAACTCAAATCCTAGTCTTCTTCCTTCAAACCCAAGGTCTCTTCCATTTCTATTTTTGGCATAATTTAGGTATACCGGTATAGAAACAGGTGGTGAAAACTAGCTCATTTAAGTCTTTTTCAAATATTTTATTTCTTTGACATATACATACATGCATGCATACATACATATACATATATACATTTAGTTCAAAATGCCAATTCAAATTCAGGGTTAGTTATAGGAAGCACAGCACCAAGAAAGTTAGAGGTTAGGGAATTCATAGTCTAGCACTCTCTGACCATGACAACATCTTTCCTCTATAGAGAATAGGATTGAATTTTGTTGTTCATCCCTTCTCCACCAAAGAAAAAACATATATTACTAATACTGTTCTTAGAAGAAAGGCTTTGGGGCAGCTAGATGGCGCAGTGGATAGAGCGCCGGCCGTGGAGTCAAGAGTACCTGAGTTCAAATCTGGCCTCAGACACTTAACACTAGCTGTGTGATTCTGGGCAAGTCACTTAACCCCAATTGCCTCACTAAAAAAAAAAAAAAATTAAAAGAAAGGCTTTGTTCAGGCCTTTCTCAAGAAGAGCACATTTAAAGGAGTTTATTGTAGCAGCAAAAGCAAAAGTCCATTTAATGCGGCCAAGCACCAAATTCAAACCAAGCCAGCTGTTGGGTTTTGATTTTTTTTTGAGGAATTTTTATAGAATAATTTCATATATATTATATGAAATATATAAAATGAGCTATATTATACACAACATAATATAAGACCATCCTGATGGGTGCACATTTCTAAAAGGGAATGGGTTAGTATCTCTCAGCTCTCCCCTTATTGCCACATCAAAGGGAAATGAGACTGGAGATAGGGAGATTCAGCTACTTGCTAACAGATAATACAAAGGACATGGGGATGTGATCAAAGTACATGCCTCCTTTCCCTACAGACTGCCTGGCCCCTACTGGAAGGCAAGCAAAATGGAAACAATGGGGTCACTTTCAGATTCAGAACAAATGTCAATACTGTAGTATGAAAACTTAATCTATATCTAAGTCATTTATAGTTTGAGGAGAGATCCAAATTGTCAAAGTCTCCCCATTTCAACCCCTCTGACGTGAGTCCTGCTCCAAGACAATTTAAGGTAACATATAAAGGAATCTTGAAAAATATATCTTAAGATGGAGGGGGCAGCTAGGTGGCACAGTGGATAAAGCTTTGGATTCAGGAGGACCTGAATTCAAATCTAGCCTCAGACACTTGACACTTAACTAGCTGTGTGACCCTGGGCAAGTCACTTAACCCTTATTGCCCTGCCCCCCCAAAATTTTTTAAAAATTAAGATGGATTTGGGTTAATATTCAAGAACAATTGAGTAACCAAATCACTAGAATCATCTCTTCTATATAGGAGAAAACCAAGAAAGTCCCTTCCTTTCATCAGTATCTTAATTTTTTCTCAAAGGAGAAAGGCTAGCCCTAGGGCCAATTGCTTCTGGTGGGGAAGCAGAGAACAGAGTTAAATTTGGTTATAATCTTTAATCTGTGTCCCTAAAATAAACCTTTCTGTTCTCCACCTATCACCCACCTCTCCAAAGAGCTTTCCCAAAAATTCTGGAAAGGGATTTTTTGGAACAGAGAAAAAGCATTTCTTAATATTTCTAGAAAACCAAAAAGGTTGTTTACATTTTTAAAATAATAGACATCTAGATTACAGTGCCTGGACCTCTTGTCATCTCTGCAAAAACATTTTGTTTACACAGAAACCGTTGGCAAAGAGAAGCTGTTGAACTTGGTCCCTTTGAGCACAAGCAGGTTAAGTACTGTGACTCTGATATTAATCAAGAAGGTTAAGCTATTTTATCCACCATTAATTCACAATTAATGAGCACCCGTATCAAGCATGGTCCTATCTGCAGCTGGGGAGCACTGTGTACCCACAATGATTCCCTCCTCTTTGGATCTAGGTCACGAAGCTCAGTCAGGGTCACACAGTTTAGATGAAATGCACTCCCAAATTACATACAGAGGCAGAGAAATCTACTTAAGAATCAGGGACAATGTGAGTCAATTTACAGTTACAGGAGAATATTTTTTAAAATAAATATATATATGTATATGTATGTGGGCATTTATCACTTATGCAATTTCATATGTGTATCATTTGTATATATGAATATCTGAATGAATATGCACATGTATATGTGTGTATAGATATATGCATAGAAAATATACAAATATATACACTCTCACTGTAGGACCTATGAGAAAATAATGATTAATAATGGATTTCTAGGAGAAACCCAGACATCAGTTTTAGCTGCTCTCTCCCCCTCACACCAGAAATCTGCCTGGGCACCTTAAGAAAGGAATGCAGATGGATTCCTCTGATCAGCTAGGGAAAGAAGCACAGCTCTGAAAGTTGATCTCTAGACCACCACCCTCAAGTCATGTCAATCAGTGGAGCTGAATGATGCTAGCCAATCAGGTTAGATTAATGTACGGTGAATCAGCTCTACCAAAAAGGGGATAAAAAGACTGGGCCACGAGGGGTTTGCTCTCTCTTCTTCCCTGGACTCTCTTTTACTCTCCACAGGCCCTCCCTCTCATCCTCTTGGCTCAATACTCTGGGTATGTAATTGTTTAGGCCTGTAAGCCTGGGACTAGTGAGGAAGTCAGGGAGACACACAGTCAATACTTTAATAATATGTGATATTAATTAGTAATAAATGCTTGCTGCCCAAAACTGATGAAATAGCCACTGATATATAATTTACTAATATTTTAGAAAACCCAGCCTAGTCCTCCAGTAATTTAAATAACACGATTTAGAAACCAGTTGGAGACCATGTAATTTAAATAACACAGATACCTCTCTACTTAATTAATTTGACTTGAAGAGAGAGGGAGACTTTTTTGAGGCCATGTTTAAAGAAAAATCTTGCTTAGCGCTTCACCCTAATGAATCTGGGAAGCTCAGGAAAATGAAGCAAAAAGGAAGTTTATGGGGGGCAGTGGATAGAGTACCGGCCCTGGATTCAGGAGTACCTGAACTCAAATCCCACCTCAGACATTTGACACTAGCTGCATGACCCTGGGCAAGTCACTTAACCCCTACTGCCCCACAAAACAAAAACAAAAAACAGGAAGTTTATGATAATATATAAGGCATATGCTGTGGCCAAGCCTTGGATCAAACCATATGCTTTTCGTAAATATGAATTTCATAATAAGAGAATAAAATCCTGCATGTCTAAAAAGGGACGGGCTAGTGTTATTTCAGAGATGAGTTTACAAACCAGCAAGATGCACATTTTGAAAAACATATGCAGCTGTCCTTTCCAATGGAAACAGTTTGTTGTTGTTCAATCATGTTGGACTCTTTGTGACCCCATTTGGGATTTTACTCCAGTAGTTTGCCATTTCCTTCTCCAGATCATTTTACAAATGAGGAAACTAAGACAAACAGGATTAAGTGGCTTATCCAGGGTCATATAGCTATAAGTGTCTCAGGTTGGATTTTAACTTAGGTCTTCCTGACTCCAGGATAAGCACTCTATCCACTGTGCTACACTGCTGTCCTGCCCTTTCCTCTGCTTGGGTTGGCATGAATTGTGACCATCCTCCACTAGCACTAGGAAAGGGGGATGGGAAAATTATGGGTTCACTTGAATGAACTTGGTTGTAGTGGCCAGATTCTACACATCCACTGTTATGATTTTGGACTATAGTGCTCCAATATGAGGCAAACTTGGACAGAAAGCTCTCGGAGAATTCCACTTTGATAAACTTTTTTTTTTTTCTGGGCAATGAGGGTTAAGTGACTTGCCCAGGGTCACACAGCTACTAAGTGTCCAGTATCTGAGGCCGGATTTGAACTCAGGTCTTCCTGAATCCAGGGCTGGTGCTTTATCCACTGCACCCACCTAGCTGCCCCCTCGATAAATTTTTATTAAACATCTACTTAAACAGAAAGCAAGAGATCGTCTGGAGTAGAGGTGGGCTGAAGAACCCACAACATATATGGGTATATACACATACATACATGCATATAAACATATACATACTCCCTATCTCTACCACCACAGGCAAATCATTTAACCTCTTACTTCCCAAAACAAAGATCTAAGATTATTAGTAGTCGAACAGTGGCCAACCTGTATCAGGAAAAGTTCTCTCGTTGGGGTGAAACAAAAGAACAATCATTCAAATGAGTTTAGCTAAATACCCATGTAGAAAAACATTTAGTTGACATATATAGGTCAGTGAGGTGGTGCAGTGGAAAGAGATCTTGACTTCAAATATGGTCTCAGGCACTTACTATCCATTTCACCCTGGGCAAGTCACTTAACTGTGTTTGTCCCAGTTTTCTCATCCATAAAATGAAGCAGAGAAGGGAATGGCAAACCACTCAAGTATCTCTGGCAAGAAAACTCCAAATGGGGTCATAAAGAGTCAGACACAAGTGAACAGCAACAACAAGGCTTTAAGACAATATTTCACTGGATCTTCGCAACAACTGTAGGATGTAGACAGCATAACTATTATCCTTATTTTATATTTAAGAAAACTCAGGTTCAGAGTTGTTGAATAATTTTCTCATGGCTAATAAGTATCAGAGCCAGGATTCAAACTCTATTCTTCTGAACTCTAAATGGAAACACTCTATTTCCCTGGCTCAAGTCTGCATTTATCATTAGACTATTAATCTAGCTAAATTCGGAAAGGCTCCTTACCGTAGAATAACATATACTGTATAGGAATACAAGGGAAACCAAAGGCTCATACAAATAAAGACACATATTTTTCCCCACATCGAATCTCATAGACCTCCTGAAATCTATCCATAGACCTCTTCTGGGTGCTATAGATGATGAATCTCTTACAAGAGAGCAAGGAGCCACACTGATGAAATCACAAATCTTTTGAAACACTGAAGCAGAGTGTCATGTTTGGGCCTGTGATATCATTGTTCCAAGAGCCTCTTTTGTTAAGAAACTCCCCTTGCCAAAGCAGATCGGCATTTTCTCTGCAATTCAGTCTTAGATTAACTTTTTGAAACATTTTGGTTTCAGGAAACTTTTATACTCTTAAAAATTACTTAGAACCCAATAAAGTAATTTTTGTTTAAGTGAGTTGTGTTGTGTTTTATCAACATTTACTGTATTACAAATATTTTTTTACTACTTTACTATTACGAGCAATTTTTATTACTAACAATTTAGAATTACAATACTGGAACATTTTAGTATTATCATGAAAATAGTTTGGACCACAAAGTCTCCTGAAAATGTCTCCAAGAGACAGCAATATCGTTTGATGAAGAACTGTGAATGACTTGACTATTCTCAACAATACAATGATCCTTTCTCCAAATCCAGGGGGGAAAAAATCCCAAAACTGTGGAGTATGGATGCTGAATGAACCATACTATTTCTTTTGTTTTTGGTGCTGTTGTATTTCTATTTTGAGGTTTTTCCTCATTGCTCTGATTTTTCTCTTATAACATGACTAATGCAGAAATATGTTTAATGTTATTATGTATATATAAATATACATATATATATATACATATATATATATATCCTATATCAGATTACCTGCTGTCTAGTTGAGGGAGGGAGAAAAATCTGAAATTGGAAGGCTTGTATAGACAAGAGTTGAGAACTATCTTTACATGTAACAGGAAAAAATTAATAAATAAAATACTTTATTAAAAAAAATACAATGATCCTTGACAATCTCAAAGGACTATTGATGAAACATACTATCTACCTCCAAAGAAAGAACTGATGTTGATGGAACAGACTGAAGCATGCTATTTTTCACATTCATACATTTTTTTTTTATGATTAAATTTGCTTGTACAAAGTGACAATTATGGTGATGTTTTACATGATCATACGTGTATGGTCTATATCAGATTCTTTGCCGCCTTGGGGAAGGAGGAGGGAAGGGAATATTCTCTAATACTATTCAACTATATTATGGAAATGTTTGTTTCATTTAAGTTCAAAATAAAATAAATACTCTTTTTTTAAAAACATACTAAGAAAGGGCAGCTAGATGGCGCAGTGGATAAAGCACGGGCCCTGGAGTCAGGAGGACCTGAGTTCAAATCCAGCCTCAGACACTTGACACTTACTAGCTGTGTGACCCTGGGCAAGTCACTTAACCCCAATTGCCTCACTAAAACAAAACAAAACAAAAAAAAATGTAATTGGGAAATGCTTAACAAAACACAACAAATAAAAATACAACACAACATAGATAGTGTTAATTTGTGATCTTCTAAGTCAATATACAGCCATTTCATTTTCAGAGAACTTGTGTGGGGTTTTTTGTTCGTTTGTTTTTTGTTTTTTTGCGGGGCAATGAAGGTTAAGTGACTCGCCCAGGGTCACACAGGTAGTAAGTGTCAAGTGTCTGAGGCCACATTTGGACTCAGGTCTTCCTGACTGCAGAGCCGGTGCTTTATCCATTTTGCTACCTAGCTGCCCCCAGAACTTGTGTTTTTAAAACACATTTACTAAATGAATTTGCAATGTTGAATTGTTCGTTATCCACTATCGTACAAAAGAGCTCAGATAGGACCTCAGGAAGCCAATACTATCTCTCTGCCTGACTGTGTTTGCAAAAGCAACACTATTTACATGACAAGATGAAATTTGAGAGAGAAAATGGAACTAGGTCCAATGAGAAGTTAAAGAGAGACATCTAAATTAACTTCACATGTGATTTTCCCAAAGTGTAGATCTGACCGTTTCATTGCCCTACTCAGTAAAACTCCCTATTGCCTTTGGGGTCAAATATAACCTTCTCTAACTTTTAAAATCCTTAACAAGTGAATCCCAGTTGACTTAACTACTACCACTGGACATGACTTCCCTTTTCACACTCTACGGTCCAGCCAAACTAGCCTCCTTGTGTTCCTCATGCATGACATTCATTTCCTGTACCTGTGACTTTGTACTGGTTGGTGTCCCATGCTTAGAAAGTACTCAAGTCTCAGCTTTGCCTTTTAGAAAGAATCCTTCTTTCCCTCCAAAACCCTAATAAAACAATACCTTCATCATGTCTCTCCTGATGCTCCTCAGCTGCAAATTACCACCCTCCTCAAATAATTTACTTTGGATTTATTTTATATGCAAATATATGCATGAATGCATGCATACACACATACATGCACACTTATATATGCTTATTTTTATTTATGTTGCTTTTCCCAAGAGAATGTACATTTCTTGAAGGCAAGGACTATTTCATTGTTGCCTTTGTAGGCCCAAGTCATTGCACCATCAAGCCTTGCAAAGAGTAGGCACTTAAGTGTATGTTGATTGGTGTGTGTGTGTGTGTGTGTGCCTGTGTGTAATTATGTGAACATTTTAACCCCAGAGATAAGAGGGAATCACTGAAGATATTTGAGTTGAGGAGTGGCTTGGGCTTTAAGAACATTATTTTGGCAGCTGAGTGAAGCTTTGACTAGAAAAGGAAGCTAATCAATGTGTTAATGTGCAGACTAGAACCCAAGAAATCTTACTACCAATCTGGTGATCCTCCCACTTCACCATTGGTGTTTTTGGTTATGGCACCAGAGCTCAAGGGCCCACCTTCTTCATATTTCATTTGAGGAAACTGAGAACTATAGAAATTAAATGATCTACCAAAGGTCACACCAAAAGTAAGTGCCAGAGCCAGAATTTGAACCTAGATCTTCCAGTTGTATCTCCAACATTCTTTTCACTCTATCATACTGCCTGGATAATTATTTTTTAAAAACCCAATTGCACAGCAGAGCTCCATTATAATTCCATTACTGGGATGCAAACTGTGGGACAGCCCTACAGGTGAAGCTGAAATGTTGTTGGACTTTCTGATACTACAGGGATTGAACTACCTTATCCACAGCCCAAGATGGATCCATCTTTGTAGTTACATGACTAAAAACTTAATATAATGTCTTACCTCCAATGTCTCCCAACTGTCTGTCTACAAGATGCAATCCAAACTCCTTAACTTAAAATTTAAGGTCCTAATGTAAATATAATGTTTAAATACCCCCAATACTCGTCTCTGAAATCCTATACTCCAGCTAACATAGCCTATTTACCATTCCCTTTTGCTCACACCATTCCTTGAATGTAGAACGCCTGTCCCTCCTCCTCTTCTGAATCCTACTCTACCTTCAAAGTCCATTTATTCCCCCAAACTTTCCTTGACCCCCTCAGTCAACAGGGATCTCTCCTTCTGCCCTCTTCTACCACTTATTGTCCATATCATTTGTTTTGTACTAATACTGAAATGACTGAACAAAGAATACTTTGCATGATTAATTATAGCCTTATGTACAAATATTATCTCTAACCAATAAGATAAACATATAGCCATGATCCCTGACATACCATCCTGGGGCCTAACCCATATGATTTGTGACTGTGTACAGACTAGCCCACTATATCTTGGATTGCCCAAGACATCAGACTATGTGTCAGGTTCATCTCCCATCTAGGTATCTACTCAAAGTTATCTTATCATCAGCCTGCTGCCATCTTGCCCAATGCACTTGGGGGGGGGGGAAACCATTCCTTCTGGTCATCACTCCCCTCTCTCCCCTCCATGGATTGTCTACCCCTATAAGAATATTTGTCTCCCCAGCACTCAGCCCCGTGCTTCATTTAAATTTAATAGATACTTTTTCTTTCATTGTCATAGGAAGAATAATTTTTGTTTGTTTTTCAATCCTGAACTTAACAAATCCAACTAAAACAAACATTTTGTACATATTGTAGAACAAAAGGAGGGGCTTACAGAGGACACCTCGAATCTATTATGTACAGCTTCTTTTCTTTTCTCTTTTCAGTATAGAATTACATTTCAGTGTATGTAATTTGTAGAACTCCTTGCTGAGATAGTTGTGTCTTTTTGGTTGTATTTTATTTTCATTGTTTGTGAAATATGAAAGATCTTTTAATTTTGATATATATTTCTTGTCCTTTTCTTTTTAAAGGAAAACACAGCTTACGGGGATGCGGTTTTTTTGTTGAGATGCCCCTCCCAAACCACTGTGTAGGACAGAAACATGCTTGACTGCTTTGAAGTAGTACTAACTACATAAAACATTGTCAGTGTTCCTTAACCTTCTCTCATTCCTACATCAATCAGCTGTCGAGTCATTTCTACATTCCTAACAATTCTCACAGACATCCCCTTCTCTCCTCCAGCACTGTCACCATCCTGAGGTGGATCAAGTTGCCATCCCCACATGCTGGGGCTATTTTAACAGCCTCAAATCTCCCTCTACTCCAATCCATCATCCTCTGCGGTGTCAAAGTCAGTCTTCCTAAAGCACCATGTTAATATTCCTGTTCATTCAACTCCAGTAGTTCCCAGTTGCCTTCAGGAGTAAATATGAAATCCTCTGTTTGGCTTTTAAAGCCTTTCCATAACTTAGTCCCTTCCTCTCTTTTCAGGTTTTTCATACTTGACCCTTCCTCCACTTTCTCTATGACCTAATAACATGGGCCTCCTCACTACTCATCCCAGAAGACATTCTTTCTATCTTCTGGTTCAGGACATTTTCATTGGCTATCCCCCATAGTGGAACATTCTCCCTCTTCCTCTCTAAAACCCATAACAATTTACAAAGGAGAACCACAGAGATTAATAGACAATTAACAAACAAATATTTGATTACATTTTTTCCTTGATTGAGTCAATGTGCAAGTAGATAACATTTTGCCTCTCTAAGTAAATAACCTTTCATATCTTCACCATATTTTCTATTATGGTTCATTTTATATAATTGTATATTTACAATATTACTCAGTCACACAAACATAGCATAATTTAGTATGATACTTTTTTATAAATTTTCTCCTATTTTGCTATTATAAATAAAACAGCTATTGATTTTTTTTAAAAAAGAGCATCCTGGATTTCTTCAAATCTCAGCTAATGATCCACCTTCTAAAAGAAGTCTTTCCTTCCTTCTGAGATTATTTCCAGTTTATCCAGTATATACTCTTGTTTGTAGGTATCTAGGTAAAGATATATGAGATACATAGTTGTGTTTATGTCGTTCTCTCATTAGACTGTAAGCTACTTGAAAACTGGAATGTTTTTATTTGTTATTTTCCCCTCTTTGTATCACCAGCACTTAGTACAGTGTCTTGCACACGGTAAGCATTTAAGAAATCTTTGTTGATTTGTTGCAAAATGGATGATTTTGATTATATTAAATTAAAAAGGTTTTGTACAAACAGAAGCAATGCATCCAAAATTAGAAGGTAAGCAGAAAGCTGGGAAACAATTTTTACAGCCAGTATTTCTGATAGAGGTCTCATTTCTAAAATATATAGGGAACTAAATAAAATTTGTAAGAATGCAAGTCATTTTCCAATTGAGAAATTGTCAAAGGATATGAAGAAGCAGTTTTTGGATTTCTTTAAGCTGTCTATCAAAGCCATATGAAAAAATCCTCTAAATCACTACTGATTAGAGAAATGCAAATTAAAACAGCTCTGAGGTAACACCTCACACCTATCAATCAGATTGGCTAATATGACAAGAAGGGAAAATAATAAATGTTGGAGAAGCTGTGGAAAAATTGGAACACTAATGCATTGTTGGTGGAGCTATGAACTGAACTAACCATTCTGGAGAACAATTTGGAACTATGACCAAAGGGCTATAAAACTGTGCATACCCTTTGACCCAGCAATACCACTATTAGGTCTTTATCCCAAAGAGATCATAAAAAAGGGAAAGGGACCCACATGTACAAAAATATTTATAGCTTCTCTTTTTGTGCTGGCAAAGAATTGGAAATTGAGGGGATGCCCATCAACTGGGGAATGGTTAAACAAGTTGTGGCATATGAATGTAATGGAATACTATTGGGCTATAAGAAACAACGAGCAGGCAGATTTCCGAAAAACCTGGATTGACGTATATGAACTGATGCTGAGTGAAATGAGCAGAACCAGAACCAGAACACTGTACACAGTATCAACAACATTGTGTGGTGATCAACTGTGATAGATTTAACTCTTCTCAGCAAGACAATGATCCAAGATAATTTCAAAAAATTCATGATGGAAATGTTCTCCATATCCAGAAAAATGAACTGTTGAATCTGGATGCAGATTGAACTGTACTATTTCTACTTTTTTTTGTTTCTGTTTTTTCTTTTTTGAGGTTTTTCCCTTTTGTTTTGATTCTTTTACAGCATAAGTAATGCAGAAATATGTTTAATGTGATTGTACATCTATAACGTATATCAGATTGCTTGCTGTCTTGGGGAGGGTGGAGGGAGTGAAGGAAGGGAGAAAAATTTGGAACTAGAAATCTTACAGAAACAAATGTTGAGAACTATCTCTGCATGTAACTGGAAAATAATAAAATGCTTTTATGATTAAAAAATATTTAATTAGTTTCTACCAACACAAATTCTCAACTAAATACTTAGCTTTGAATAAGACTCCTTATTCCTTGTCTGATAATTAATCAGTGAAACAGGGACACTTGCTAGACATCATACAATAGGGTCTTATGAACATATTTCAGAATTTATGGTTTTCTAGGGAAAATGTTACAATAGCCATTGCTCAGAAGCATAGTTCCTGTCTCAATTACATTGTAACCCATGTTTGCTAAAGATAATGTCACTAACTCTAGGGGAGATGGATTGTTTTTATTTAAGCAAATAATTTTGACCCTGGACTCTATGCTATCTGCAGCTCCAGAAGCTCAACTTCTCACCTAACTTGCCAAGGATGGTATTTCAGTCTTGTTCAATAAGGAAAATACTACTTATTTTCTCTGTAAGCCTTTCTCCCTCCCCCCCCCCACTGCCGCCACCATCATTCCCTCAAATAAATCTTGAAATAGATATAGGATTGGGACAGGACAGCTGGGTCTAGTTGTTGTTATTGAGTTGTTTCAGTTGTGTCAGACTCTTCATGACACCATTTTGGGGTTTTCCTAATGTTTTTTTAAATTTTATTATTTTTTTTTAAAGTGAGGCAATTGGGATTAAGTGACTTGCCCAGGGTCACCCAGCTAGTAAGTATCAAGTGTCTGGGGCCAGATTTGAACTCGGGTCCTCCTGAATCCAAGGCCGGTGCTCAATCCACTGCACCACCTAGCTGTCCCCGTGTCACCTAGCTGCCCCGACAAGTTTTCATACTTTCTAACCTCACTACCCTTATTTACATCACTGTATTTGTTAATCTTATGCTGTCCTCATTCTCCATCTTTAGGTCACCTCCCAGTTGTTTTCAACTCCAACTATCCAATTCCTACTCATTCTTCAATTCCCTGCTCCAAATATATTTTATTCATATTCTGGTAAGATTTCAAAACACATGCTTAAAGGAATTTGTAAACAATTAGATAAGGAACCAGTGATCACTAAAAGCCCATATATCATCATCAGGAAGTCACAGTAGACTAATTTTATTTTTTTTGTTGTTTTGGTTTGGTTTTTTGCTGGGCAATGAGGGTTAAGTGACTTGCCCAGGGTCACACAGCTAGTAAGTGTCAAGTGTCTGAGGCTGGATCGGAACTCAGGTACTCCTGAATCCAGGGCCAGTGCTTTATCCACTGCGTCACCTAGCTGCTCCTTATTTTCTTTTTTGATAAACATCTCAAAGACAAGGGAAAATTTGTAGACCACATACACTTAGATTTCAGTACATTTTTTGACAATTTTTCACGCGGTACTTATGAATTTGATGGAGATATGGACTCTAGTTAAATGGGTTTGAAACTTATTGAAACAGTTGTCACTAATGGGTTGATGGCCTCTTGGAAGTCACTGATGAAGTACCAAGTCATCTGTGCTTGGTTAAGTGTTGTACAACATTTTAATCAATGATTTCAATAGGTGTTTTAACATTTTCTGAGAACACGAAAGAATAGCTAACACATAAGATGATAGAAAGTCTGGATCCAAAAGTATCTTAAGAGGCTCAAACAATGGATAAAAATAAATAATATGAGACTTTTAAAGGAAGAAATATCAAGTTCCACAGTTGGGTTTGAAAAATGAACTGCATTAACAACACAGGAGAGGCATGAAGGTTAAGGTGGCACTGTCATTTAATATACTACTTTTTTATTATTCGATATCAAATAATCATAATGCCTCCTTGCCTTTTTATAGTACTTTACCATATTCAAAGCATTTTTACATACATAATTTCATTTGTGCCCCACAGAAACCTAATAGGGGGCAGCTAGATGGCGCAGTGGATAGAGCACTGGCCGTGGAGTCAGGAGTACCTGAGTTCAAATCCGGCCTCAGACACTTAACACTTACTAGCTGTGTGACCCTGGGCAAGTCACTTAACCCCAATTGCCTCACTAAAAAAAAAAAAACACACCTAATAGATAAGGGAAGAATTATCCCCTTTTTTCATATAAGAACAATGAATATGAAGGAAGGGAAGGGGAGAGGAATGAGAGAAGGAAGGAAAGGAATAGAACAGAGGGAGGAATAGAGGGAAGTAGGGAGGAATGAGGAAAAGAGAGGCAAAGGAATTTATTAAGCACCTACTATATATCACGCATTGTGGCAGGTGCTTTACAAATATTTCACTGAATCCTCACAATAACCCTAGGAGGTAGATGGTATCATTATCTTTATTTTACATGTCAGAAAACTCAGACAGACAAGACAGGCAAGTTAAATGACTTGCCCAGGTTCCCACAGCTAGTGTCTGAGGTAGTTGAACACTGTCCTTCAGAACACTGGGTTCAGTGCTCCATCCACTGACCCACCAAATTAAATAGACAAAGAGAATTTCCCATTGTCCCATATCTAGTCAGTCATAGTCTCAATTAGAAATCAGTCTTCTCATTTCTAGCCCAGTGCTCTTTCCAGTCTATTCTTCTTCATAAATAGTGTAGTGTGCATATTGAGCAAATATATATCCTGCAGAAGAGTAAAAGGAAAGTGTTCTTCACATCTGATAAGGAATGGAAGAATGAATACAAGCATGCAAGATGTTTGGTAAGAGACAGAGAGAAGGAAGATACAACCAACTGAAGACTTCAGAAGTAGGGAACCAATGAAAAATTTGGAGTGAAGAAAACTGGAAAACCAAACCACATATATCCTTCCTAGAAACTCAGAATACTAAGAGGAGGCTTGCTATTTCAAAAAATCTAGAGCTTTTGACTTCTGAATCTCTTTACCATTCACAAAGTCATGTTGTCTTATACAATGGTGGGCTTATGCTTATCATTTTCTTTAAAAGAAACCACAACTTCATCTTCAAATAAAATCTCTGGGTCAAAGCACGTAAGACCATTTTAGTTACAACAGACTGACAAAAGATGCTCTTAATGGAGGGAGAGACAATGTCCCAGAACTGTCCTAATGCATCTGATGCCTGATATCTTAAGGTAATATAAGTTTAAGGCTTAATAGAAGTGCATATTTACAATGAAGCCATGCCCTAATGATGTCTCAGGATCTATTCTGTAGGTACCTTTCTCAGAATGAGATTCTTTGGTCAATAACTAAAATCTTGATTGAATTCAAGCTAAGTCTTTTTAATACAGAATTTATAACAAAAATCATACCTAGCATTTATATTGTACTTTAAGGCTTGTACAGGACTTTAGAAGTATTATATCATTTGATCTTTTGGGGGGGGGTCAATGAGGATTAAATGACTCACCCAGGGTCACACAGCTAGTAAGTGTCAAGTGTCTAAGGCCGGATTTGAACTCAGGTCCTCCTGAATCCAGGGCTGGTACTTTGTCCACTGCGCTACCTAACTGCCTCCCTATGGTTTGATCTTAATAACAACCCCATGTGAAGTAGGTGATATCATCTTCCCTATTCTGCAGTGAGGAAACTGAGGCTTACAAAGTCAAACTAACTTGTCCAGGGTCACAAAGATATTAATCAACTGAGGCAGGATTTGAATTCAGGTCTTCCTGACTGCAAGTCCAGCAATCTATCCAACGTACCACCAAATTCCCGCTTTAGAAGAGAATGTCACAGTACAGCCCCCTTCAGTTTTTTTGGGTTTTTTTTTGCAAGGCAATGAGGGTTAAGTGACTTGCCCAGGGTCACACAGCTAGTAAGTGTTGGGGGTTTTTTTGGTTATATTTCCCTCTCAGTTTAAATAAAGTAAACTACCAGATCCTCAGGGAAGCTGGCATCTCACATCACCTCCCCATGAACTTGTTTTTTCTCCTACTATACTCTTAAAAATTTTGAGTACCTTTGCCTGGTACTATTTGTCGGAACCACACCACTATTTTTTTCCTGTGGTCTAAAATAAATTTGTATTTTAAATAACTGGTAGTGATAGGAAAGCAAATTCTGACTAGATGTCATTGTTTTATTACAGGGTGTTGCTAGCTGAGACTTCAATATAACCATCATAAACTGTCACTTAATTCTCAGATGTCCTCTCTTCCTGCTCCCCTTCCACAAGAAGGGTCCCTTGATCATCTCAGCAGGA
The DNA here is from genome assembly GCF_019393635.1 of Dromiciops gliroides. NCBI lineage: Eukaryota > Metazoa > Chordata > Mammalia > Microbiotheria > Microbiotheriidae > Dromiciops > Dromiciops gliroides. Next base: position 612,299,351 of record NC_057861.1, on the reverse strand, counting down.
GTGGCTGTCTCCCCCTAAATTATATACACTAACAAAGGCACACATTTTACTGATTCGGTTTTATCCCAAATCTACTCTTTGTTGTTGTTGTTGTTGTTGTTGTTGTTGTTTTTCTCCTTCTGTTATGATATACACCATCTGTAACATGCACTCTCTGCAGAGACCCTCCCTCTCTGCAGGCTAGTGTCAAAGAGTTGGTTCATGAGGGACTGCCCCTCTGGACAAAATTTCTCACTCCCTTTTCTATGTTGTTATTAACATTTTGTTTGCTAGCATAGGGTATTATATTCTGTTATTTTTGGCTGTTTCAATGAGCAAACCCATACGTGTTTTCCCAAGAAACAAAGAGGGGGAATGTGGTAAAAATTATTTGTGGTAAAGATTAATATTGCTGTTTTTAGTTGACTCATTTGGGAGGGGCCACACCTGGCCCACTCTGAGGTTATGTATGCTACTGAGGTCAGAAGGAGAACTCTCCATAGACAGTTTTTGAAGGACCTCCCCTTTTGGGGGAGGAAAAGATTGAACATTCCCAGAAGGGAGGCGGAGGGTGCTTCTGGAACGCTAGGCGTCTTCCAGAAGGCAGTCTCTCATTCTTCAGCCCTTGAGGTGTTAGAACATGTTCGCTCTGTCTCAGGAAGCTGTTTTCCTTGGCCAGGTGTTGGTGAGTCAATTACTGAAAACCCTAAATTCCTTTCAACTAGCTTAATTGGAAACAGTCTGAGGATTAAATAGGTTAAGTTTAGAGTTAAGAGTATTTATCTGTATTTCTATTTTTCCATTTCCTTATCCTTGATTTTTATTAGTTTCACCTTTGTTGTTTAATTAATTCCCAAGTAATAAAATCTGATCCTTCTGTGAACTAAAGCCTAGAGGCTCCTTTCTTATTGGCCTGGGAGAAATATCTAAAAAGGGCAGTTCAGAGGGGAGGGTGAACCTAAAAGGTCCCTCATATTTCCGGAACCCCCAATATTAAGGCAAGTCACCAAAATAACGCTCCGTATAATAAATTTTGGCCCTCACAACACACACACACACACATACATACATACATACACACACACAGTCCAATTATGTGCTCTGTTTATGCTATTGGATAGTAGAATGTAAACAAACATTTCATAAGAATCAGAATTCTTGAACACTGAGCCTTTTTATCCACAAAACCTCATTCATCTAAGAAGGGTCACTGTAGTCAGAACTGTTAAAGTCAAGACATTTGGTCATTCTGTAGTCTAGGAAAATTCAGTTATGTCACAGAAACCATGACTATCTGTCTTATTGTGGTCTTTACAATAATAACCTAGTGGAGCCAACTATATTCATATGATCAGAGCTGGAAAAGGGAACCAAAACCGCCACACTCTCATGGAGTTATTTCAGAAACATCACATGTTTAAGAACTTTTTTCCCCAGCATATTATAAGAACAACATAAGTCTCCTTATTTGGAATATATGCAACCAAAGACAAACATCTAGCTTACCTTGTTCTGCTCAGATACATATTGTATGTGTAAAGTGTCCATGGCTCTGATCATAGCTTGCATAGCAGTAAATATATTTTGATAAACCAGTTTTGTGAAGCCTTTTCTGTCTTCATCCGAGTAACCAGATCCATGAATAATCCTCATTTGTTTGATAAAGGTACTTTTCCCACTCTCACCAGTACCTTTAAAAAGAAAAAAAGTAAAACCACAGTCAACCAAAGTTTCCAAAATCATACAAGTCCAAAAGGAACACTATGAGAAATAAAACTATTCATTACTTCTTCATCTTGTCATAATCTACATATCTGATAGAACATTTTCATAGAATCTAGAGTTGTAGTGCTAGCTGCATAAGGAAGTTTTCATTGGCTTTATTAGGTCCTTGCTTTATTAGCTCTTCCTTCTATTATAATAATAATAATAATAATAACAATAACAATAACAATAATAACAATAACTTATAGTACTTTAAGGTTTACAAAGCACTTACAAATATTATACTATTTGATCCTCACAAGGACCTTGGGAGATGAATACTAATATTATCTTCATTTTACAGTTGAGGAAACTGAGGCAAAGGTTAAGTGACTTATCCAGAGTCACACAGCTAGTGTAAAGCTAATTTTGAACTCAGGTCTTCTTGATTGCAGGTCCAGAGCTCTATCCACTGAACTACCCAGCTGCCTCTTGCATTTTTCTGTTATCTTGAGTGTCTCTTACACTGGTTCTTTTCTCTCTGCCTACAAATATACTGATATCTTTCTTGTCATTAAAAAACAACAACAAACAAAAAAACTCTTTAGGCTCTGCCAACTCTGTAGATTACTGCTTGTGTTCCCTCTCCTTTCTTTTTTCCTCTTTCCTCCACTTTACTTCACTATCCATCTTTTAGAAAGAGTCTACTTCCTCATTACCCATTTTTCAACCTTTTACAACCTAAGTCTCTCCTCTGTCATTCTAATGAAACAATTCTCTTAAAGGTTATAAATGACACCCTAAATGCCAAATTCTATAAACCTTCCTCAACCTCTTTGCTTCATTTGATACAGAGCTAACCAATTCCTTGAAACTCTTTCCTCTTTGTGATATTGCATCCATAAGGCTTTCCTCCTACATTCTTTGCCACTCCTACTCTTCCCTATATGGTGACATTTCTCAGTGTTCTCTTCTTGGTCCTCCTTCCTTCCTATCTACCATTCTCTTAGTAATCTCATTCAGTTCCATAGTTACAAATGTCACCTCTGTACCTGTGACACCCAAATCCTTAGCTCTGGCTAAAAATATTTCCTCATTCTCCAGATCCACATTTTTATACGTCTGCTAGAAAAATGCATTAATATTGTCTACCCCCAAAGTCAGCATATACAAAACCAAAATCATTTTCCTCAACCCCTATCTCCATTTTCCTGGCCACATGGCCTCAAAACTTGTGTTTCTTTTTATTTGTTTTAATATTTTTCCCAATTACATGTAAAAACAACTTTTAACCTTTGACGGTTATTTTGTTTTTTACAATTTTGAGTTCCAAATTCTTGCCCACCTTTCCTCCCTTCCTTCTCATTGAGAAGACAAGCAATTTGATAAAGGTCATACATGTGCAGTCATACAAAACATAATCCCATGTCTGTCATGCTGTAAAAGAAAACACAGTCAAAAAGCCCAAGAAAAGTAAATAAAGGAAAAAAAACAGTATGATTTGATCTGCATTCAGATTGTATCAGTTTCTCTGAAGGTAGATTGTATTTTTCACCATAGGTTCTTTAGAATTGTCTTGGATCTTTGCATTGCTGAGAATAGCTAAGTCATTCATAGTTGATCATTGTACAATATCGTTTTCCTGGGTCTGCTCACATCACTTTGTTCATGTAATTCTTTCCAAATTTTTCTGAAATCATTCTGCTCATTATTTCTTATAGTACAATAGTATTCCATCACAATCATATGCCACAACTTGTTCAGCTATTCCCCCAATTGATGGGCATCCCCTCAACTTCCAATTCTTTTTTTAAAGATATATCAATTCTCTTTCTATCTGTTGCTGCTGGACTTTGTTGATGATATCTAGAAATGCTGATAAGTTATGTGGGTTTATTTTGCTAAAGTTGTTAATAATTTCAAGTAGTTTTTTAGTTGATTCTCTAGGATTTTCAGAGGGAGGGAAGGAGGGATAAAATTTGGAACTCAAAACTTTAAATAAAATGTTTATTATTCAAAAAGACATATCAATTCTACTTCCACAGTAATCTCTATGCCCTTTGCTTTTTTTTTTCAATACTTTGTACTTCTTATTGCACTTTCACATTCTTCCTTGTATCATAGTGTTTTGTATGTCTCATGTCCTTTACTAGACTATATGTATTGTGAAAACAAAAGTCTTATCTCAGTCTTCTTTAATATCCAAGAGCACATAGAACCTTAAACAAAGTAAGACTTCTAAGATGCTTAGGTGAATGAATCAAAAGGAAGCTTATGAATAAAATTTAAAACTTTTTCATTAATCATATCCTTCATATATATTCTGTGAACGGGAGTAATCTAACATAGGTGCTTATAGACTAGTTCAAGATTATACTCACAAGGCACAATATTAAAAAAGAAAGGAAAGTATAATTTCTTCATGGAATCAATTTGGATAGCTAAGTTATATATTCTCCCTCTACTCAATTTCTCTCTCCTAAAACTATCTTTTCTTCATCTTCCTTAATCTTAGCACCTTCCCTATGAGATTATCTCCAGTTTACCCTGCATATATCCTGTTGATACATAGCTGTTTACAAGTTGTTTACCCCCTTAGACTGTGAGTTTCTTAAGAGCAGGGAGTATCTTTTTGTCTTTCTTTGTATCCCAAGGGCTTAGCACAAATCTTAGTATACAGTAGGAGTTAAATAAATGCTTGCTCACCAGTTGACTTCATTTTATTTAGTAAAGACAGAAAAAAAAAACACAGCCTTATGAACACCATCAGCTAGGTGTTTTACATGATTTCTTTTATTAAGTTTTGTTCAGGATGTTTATTTTTACATTACTGTCATTTCCCAATAAGCATCCTCCTCCCCCCTCCCCTCCCCCACCACAGAAGCCTCTCTAAAAGAATGTAAGCTCTCTGAGGACAGGGACCAGTTTTTATTTTGCTTTTGTATCCCCACCAGCACAGCAGGTACCTAATAACTACTTACTGCGTTAGAAGAGAAACTTAAGCAAAACAGACTGACCTACTGATTACATCTGATGGATATGAAGCATTCAGTACTTACATCATTGATGCTCTAGGATCTAATTGTATTTCTGACTATTTCCCAGTGATCCCTGCTTACTGGTTAACCTGTCCTGAACTCCCTGTACTACTATTCCATCATCCTGACTCTGCCTCAATTCCTCTTTATTTTGAAAGCTTCCTAAGCTCTTCTGGACCACAGGACAACCCCTTCACTTATAATAGCAGGAAACAGAACAGGATTAAATCAGGGATCAATTAAATTCAAGGCAAGGACCAGAGTTTCCCTATATGCTCTAAGTGGTAAGTCATTGTTAGACAAATGGTGCTCTTTCAATAATTGATTCAATAATATGCAAATAGGTCATAGCTTAAAAACTTATTGCAAACTAAATAGCCTTAAACTTTTGCATTCGATTTGGTTTTGGTTTTTAATGGAGCCCATGCTATTCTATTTCTTATCTCTTCAAGTAAAGACTCTTTGACCTGCTTACTCACGGAACAAATTTGTCGATGTTATCTTTTCTATAACAACTACAAATATAGACACAAAAAATTGTAAATGCTAACCTTGGGAGAAGCTACTTGTAACATGTGGAGGAAAATGGCAAAAGACAAGTTTTTGTCTTATTTTTAAACACAAATATTACTGAAAAAAATTCACAGATATAGCCATTCTAAAGGAATCACTTTTTTCAAGGATATCTGACTGCCTGAGAATTCAAGGAGGAAAACAAATATAAACACTTCTGTTCCACAAGAAAAATATGGTCCACCATAGTGGTGTCAAACCTAATTAGAAAAGACCACTAAAGCTGTATGTAAGGATGCCTGTAGGCCACATACCTACTTAGAAAACCACATATTTTATTTTTATGTTTATTTACAAGTAAATGCATCAACACATTCAAACTGAACAGGAATTACATTTCAATCTGGTTTGGGATGCACTAGAAACTATTGTGAGCTGTATGTGTCTGGCTAGTCATATGTTTGGCACCTCTGGTGTCATTGCCACTTCTGGTATTATTGACATTCCCAAGGTCAAATTCTAATTTTAAAGAAAAATAAATAAAATTGCTTTAAAATTTTTTTTGCTTCATTTCCAAAAGAAAAACTACATAAAAACAACCAAAAAAGTCTTCAGATTAAAAAAAAAATCAGTGAACACCTGAAGTACTTTGAAATCTTCATTGTGATAGGAAGAATTTATAGGATTGTATGCTATATCTCAAGATTTTGACTTTTCCCCTCCTCCCTGCCAACCCCATCGCAGTGAAATTCCAATTTTAACTTAAAGAATAGAGGGTTCAATTAACATTTAAGTGACCCATTTGATTATCAAATCTTTTTATTTAAAAAAAATCAGGTTTTTTCTTGGATGAAAATGAAAGAACAATAAATAAATGATAAGTGAAAAAAGATCTTCAAAGATTTTTTTTTGAAATGCTTTTTACCATAAAGAACAGTGACAGCCCCTACCTTGGGACTTCAACATCACAATTCTGTTTGTGCTTATAGAGGAGGTAGAAAATGCACTTTTGAAAACAAAGATGGGAAAAATAGTGACATCATGCCAAATATACAGAAAGGAAGTTACATAACCAGGAGGCTGTTAAGAGGGCAACTGACAAGGTCCTGAAGAAGTTTAAAAAGACATGAAAAAACTCAGACTATATTAATGCAAAAGAAAGGCAAGAAAGAACCACTACCACCACTGATCAATATGCCTACTTTCTCATCTATATAAAATTACTGTAAGAATCATCTATTTACCTATCAAAGGGCATCCTTGATAGATATTACATGGAGCAGGAAGGCATTTTCAAGCAATAGTCTACAGTATATTACATTTTTACCTTCATAAAATTGTTTGAAAGATGTAGAGGACACAAACAAGATATCCCTAGTTTGTTATGAAGATCAAATGAGAAGTAAAACAGGTTACAAACCTGAATACCTTATATAAATACTAGCTATTATTATTTACAGTGTTGGTTATTTGTTGACTAGAAAAAGCATTTGATATGAATAGATAGATTTGTTAAAAGCAAACAGAACAATTTGATAGAATAAATATGACCTGTGGAAGCTATGTTGCAACCAGGTATCTCTCATGCATATATAAAAGTCATACATGATCTCAAATATGTAACAGAGATAATCTTGTTTGACAGCCCTTTGACCCTTAATATCTGGCTAGACAAAAACCTAGAAAAAATATTTGCAGCAAGTTTCTCTGATAAAGATCTCTCTCATTTCCAAGATATGTGAGGAACTCATTCAAATTAGTAACATTAAGAGCCATCCCCAAATTGATAAATTGGTAGTTCTCAAGGGAAGAAACCCAGTCTATCTATAACTATATTTTTAAATGTTCTAAATAACTATTAGATAAATGCAAATTAAAGCATTTCTAAGGTTCTACTTTATACTCATCAGATTGGCAAAGATGACAAAAAAGGAAAATAGCAAATCAAACTAGAGGGATTGTGGGAAAACAGGAACACTGACATATTGTTGATGGATCTGTGAATGTGTACAACCACTCCAGAAAGCAATCTGGAATTATACACAAAGAGTTACTAAATAGTACGAGCTCTTTGACCTGGATATATTACTGCTAGGCTTATAACCAAAAGTAATCAAAGAGGAAAATGTCTTATATGTACAAAAAGTTTTACAGCAACTCTTTTGTTATAACAAAACACTGGAAACTAAGTGTTTCAATTGGGTAATAGCTTTAAAAAGTGGTATCTGAATGTGATAACAATATTTTTGTGTTGTAAGAAACAAGGAAATAGAGGAGTTCAAAGAAACAATGAAACACTTGCATAAAATGATGTGGAATAAAGTGAGCAGAACTAGAACAAAGTATACTGTGGCAATATTATAAAAATGAATATTTTTGAAGACTTATCAACGAATAAAGAATTAAATGAGCAAAAAGTAGAGTAATTTATAAAACACTTTAAAGACCAACAACTGAAAGGTGTAAGAACTCTGATCAACACAATAATCATCTATGATTCAAGGGGGCTAATGATGAAGGATGCTGTCCACCTCCTGACAGAGAACTGATTGATTCAAGATGCAGAATGAGACAAAAATGGTTGACTATAACCAATGGGAGAATCTGTTTTGCTTGCCTGTGCATACTTGTTCACAATGAATTGGTTATTTTTTTTTCCTTTTCCCAATGAGGTCAGGGTGAGAGGGAGAGAAAATAAATTTCTGCTTATCTTTTTAAAAGCTTTAAAAAAATAAAACTGGCCCATATGTTTACTAAAAGCATTTACCACTCTCACAGAGGAAACCAGTTTCAGAGTCCAGGAGGGATTTCCTACTGATGGTGAGGACCTTCAAATGTGCTTCTTTGTAGCCGATATGCTGATTATATTAAGCCTTGGAACAGTGCAGAGCCTTATGGCAAGATTCATAACCAGTACAGAGTTTGGCCTAACCATGCGCACAGGAAAAGCCAAGAGATCGAATTATGCCACTGTCCAGATTATAACATGCAGCCATATGGGCAAGCAATAGAGCTCATTCACCACTGTGTGCATATGTGTGCATGCATAAGTATGCATGTGCATGCCCCTTGAATAGACAGTGCAAATGTATTATGGAATGTAAGTTGGACAGAAATAAAGACAATGAGGAGAGCAAGCTGTATTACATTTGAAAAACTCCAAAGTTTCTTTAATGACCTTGAACTTTCAGAAATAAAAGACCTTCACTGTTATACCAATATTCTATTGGTATTTTAGGGCCTTGAGTCACAGAATACTATAGTCTCTGAACTATTAGAAAATAATTATCACTCAGAAGGCAATTGAAAGATACATGGAACAGGCAAATGGTTTGCAACCCATACAAAATAAAGAACTATGAAAAAAAATAGGAAATGGTTATCAAAGATATACATGATTTTAAAAAGAAGAGGAGGGGCAGCTAGGTGGCACAGTGGATAGAGCACCGACCCTGGATTTAGGAGGACCCGAGTTCAAATTCGACCTCAGACACTTAACACTTACTAGCTGTGTGACCCTGGGCAAGTCACTTAACCCCAATTGCCTTGACAAAAGAAAAAAAAAAAACCAGAAACCACCCCCCCCCAAAAAAAAAGAAGAGGAGAAGATGGAAACATAGGTATAGTGAGAGCTAGAAATGGACAGCTTATTTGTTTTATCGGAATCCTCCAAATCTCAGAAGAAGGGCCCTCAATATCCTGAATAGAATCCCTGTAGTGTTACAGGGTGAACATGGACAAGACTCAGAGAGTATAAGCAGACATTCAAGAGCACCCACATCAGTGAAATGGAAGTTCAGGGTTTGGACACTTTAGGAGAAACCACTTCTCCAAACTAGGGCATATGACTTGACACTAACCCCCACCCCAGGGGTTAAGGCAGAGAGAAGTGAGGAGGACCTGAGCAGGGAGAAATAGCATGGCTTGGAGAGGGTTGAACTGAGAATCATACATTTGAAGAAAGACTAGCATTATACCAAAAAGGATAGATTAAAAGGGCACAACAACATGTTATGGAGCACTTCCTATTAATGGCTCAACAGAATCAAATTTCTGTTCCCCTAGAGTCCTGAAGAACAAAGTATTACCTCTGTACTTCTTTTAACCAAAAAGCCCACTCTAGCCCAGTCTTCCTCCTCCGATAAAAAATTTCACTTAAGAGAAGAAAAACAAAGGAGTCAATTCAATTCAACTAAAGCATTTATTAATTGCTTATTATGGGCAAAGTACCACATATGGTAGAGCCTGGGGACATAAAGAAACTAGATTCAGGTTTGTGCCCTGGAAAAAGTCACATTCTACTGTGGCATGTAAACATATAGGATGTGTTTCATAAATTAAAGAGAGAAAGATTGCTAACAACTAGAGGGGCCAATCTAGGTTAGCCAAAGGAAAATTAGTTGAGCCTTGAGGGAAGTTAAGGATTCTAAGGGGGGGGGGGAGGGAGAGAAATGCATTTCATGTTTGGAGGAGGAAGGAGACAAGATTTATTTATAAATTTGATAAAATGAAAACATACTCATTATCACTCCTTGTACTTTGGAATCTTAAATTCCAACTTATTTCCTTAATCAGATTTTGAAGGTGTTTCTTTCTTATTATTTCATGGTAGCAAGTTTATACACACACACATACACACACACACACACAAATGTATTTTTGCCACCTGTTGGGTAAAAGCTGAAATATGGATTACTAATTTAACATGCATTGAGTGACCTTGCTTTGCTAGAGAATGTTGTATTTTATTTGGTCTGTGATTCATGTGGGGTATATTGTCCTCCTTATGTAAAATGTAATTTCAAGAAATCTCTTTTTAAAGCAATTTTGTCTCCAGGGTGGTAGGAGATACAACTTCTTAAATTCTGATTATCAACATCAACCTTAAAGAATTATTATCTTGGGATCCAAAGTAATTGGAATTCCTACAAAGGGAAGCACAAGAGGTAAAACTATGTTAACAAAGAAGTTTTAAAATGAAAATCCTAAAATTCTATGTGTGTTCTGAGAAAGCAATCCGAGTTTACAATTTCAACCAGATGTCAAAGATGTAAAGCACTTCATAACAAAAAGTATAATCATAATATAGAAGGATACTGCAGGAAAAGCAAAAGAAATTATTTTCTATCAAGAGACTAAGGTGGGGCAGTTAGGTGGCACAGTAGATAAGAGCACGGGCCCTAGAGTCAAGAGGACCCAGGTTCAAATCCAACCTCAGACACTTGACACTTACTAGCTGTGTGACCATGGGCAAGTCACTTAACCCTCATTGCTCTGCAGCAACAACAACAACAACAACAACAAAAGACTAAGGTTACTTAAAAGGAGAGGGAGCTAGTCTGAAGTTGACCTAAAAAGCTTGCCAATTTAATCAATGCAAAATAAACATGATATCCTTGGACACTCTGAAAGATCCTGATATATTTATCTGATGGCTGGAGGTGTTTTAATGTCCGAAACATCGCCAATTGCTCTTCCTTATTTCTGAAGATATTTGAAAGGAGCTGTTGCCTTTTATATCTCTGGTTACTTTTCTAAGAGGTGATATGGTAAAGGGGATGAAGCATACTTCACTGGAAGATGTGAGATCTGGCTTTCTACTGCCACTTAGAAGCCATTTCCTCAAACACACACACACACACACACACACACACACACACACACACATTGTCAACTGATAGTGGAAAACTCTCTAGTTCCAGGGAATGTAGGGGAAGCTAGAAGTATGGGTATAAAAACTGTATATACATGCCAAGAAATAGTGCCGCAAATGATGTATGTTTGGTTGTTCATTCATTAGCTCTCTCTATATAACCTATAAAAATACAAATGTAAATATTATATATCATCACATATAAATATATTATTATAAAAGAAATCATATAACTATATTGTATAAATATTATATATTATAAACATAAATATTAGAGAGAGTTATTGTTGAATCATTTCAGTTCTATATGACTCTTTGTGACCCCATTTGGAGTTTTCTTGGAAAAGATACTGGAGTGGTCATTACCTTCTCCAGCTCATTTTACAGATGAAAAAAAATGGGGGCAAACAGGGTTAAATGATTTACTCAGGGTCACACAGATATTATGTATCTAAGGCCAGATTTGCATTCAGGAAGATGAGTCTTCCTGACTCCAGGCCTGGCACTCTATCCACTGTGCCACCTGGCTGTCCAAGCTTCTTCAGTACAGGGAACATTTGAACGGGGCTCCAGAATTAATAGACAAGTCCTAGAGAATCATGAGAATCACAAAGAGGGCAACTGACTTGTGCAGGATCAGAGTTAAGTGTCATAGGATAGATTGGAATACAGGTCTCCCAGACCCCCAAATGCATCATGCTGTCCACCATACCATGCTGCGTGTACATGAAAATCACAGTAAAAATCTCTTTCATCTTTTCTTTTGAATTCATCTTTCTCAAGAGTTGTGCAAACAGCTTGGCTGCACTCTTTTGGGGGGGGGGGCAATGAGGGTGAAGTGACTTGCCCAGGGTCATACAGCCAGTAAGGGTCAAGTGTCTGAGGTCAGATTTGAACTCAGGTCCTCCTGACTCCAGGGCCGGTGCCTCATCCACTGCGCCACCTAGCTGCCCCCCCCTTGCACTCTTAATTTCCTCCACCTGTCCAGCTAAGAGATAAGAGAATGGGTATGAACTATGGCATGAAAGTTCTAGATTTGTTATAAAGTGAGGGCCCTGAAATGAGAGAATTGTTTATTGGGGGAAGTCAAGGAAACTTTAGATGTTTTTAAAAACAAGATCCCCATTAGTCTGAGATGCTTTATATGTGAAATCAGAGGGATGAACTAAATTACCTCTCAAGTTTCCTCTAATTAAAAAGACTCTGCATGTTTCATCATTTTGCACATATTTACAGTATAGATGTTCAAAATCATGGCTCTTTCCATTGCTGGGTTTTGTACTAATTTCCAACTTTAGTCCTACGTGAAATATATTCCCCCATGAGATCTCTGTCATTTTCATAATACATATTTATTTTTAGTTGTGCCACTAAGGCTCTCTTCTTTCTCAAGTCAATCCCACTTGCCAGGGCCCTTCCCCCATACCATCAATACCATCTGCAACAGCTGTACTCTAACAGAAATAAACCTTGTTGTTTATTACTATAAGAAAATTATTTGATTCTAAGCAATATAAAACAAAAGGTGACAATATTACCAAAACTATCTCAAGAAAAAGGAGATGAAAAAAAGAACTAAGCACTGCCTTGGTGTGAAGTGACACCAACTGGGTTAAATGATATGGGCCAATGGAATATTTGAAACTTTATAAAGATAACAGAAATCATAAAGTAGCACTATCAGGAGAACTTCTATTAATGTAGTATGGTATTTTTTTTCTTTTTTGGGGGGGGGGTGGGGCAATGGGGGTTAAGTGACTTGCCCAGGGTCACACAGCTAGTAAGTGTCAAGTGTCTGAGGCTGGATTTGAACTCAGGTACTCCTGAATCCAGGGCCAGTGCTTTATCCACTGCACCACCTAGCTGCCCCTGTTATGGTATTTTAAAGACACACACACACACACACACACACTTACACTTCTACCATAGCCATCATTCACTAAAAACCCTTATTAAAAGGTTGGGGGGGGGGGCAGCTGGTGGCGCAGTAGATAAAGCACCAGCCCTGGATTCAGGAGTTCCTGAGTTCAAATCCAGCTTCAGACACTTGATACTTACTAGCTGTGTGACCCTGGGCAAGTCACTTAACCCCCATTGCCCCACAAAAATAAAAAATAAATTTAAATTTTTTTTAAATTTAAAAACCAAAAGGTTGTGGGGTTTTTTTTTCCTTTACTCCCCAATCTAGTTCCCCACATGAAAAAAACAAAAGTAGAGAAGGTGGTGAAAAGAGCAAAAACAATGAAAAGATTTTGACATAAGTTCTATGAGAAAAGGTCCTTAGTGCAGAAAAGGCAAAGAAAGGGATGCTTTAATAGTTGGCTCCAGTTACTTGAAAGGTTATGAAAAGGCATTAACCAATCTTCCCCCCCACCAACACCAAACAAAACTAAGTGAATCTGATCTTGTATTACCCTTATGGTCAAAGCACTCTTTTAAACTTAACTGAAACTCTCTTATTATAGCATAAAGGTGAAGAATCTTCATTAGAGGTCTTTAAAAATGAGCACCCATCTGTGCTGGATAATTTAAAGAGTTAGTGACTATTGGGACAGGGGATTAGACTAAATGGGGGAGAGGGAGTAATTCCCGTATTAAAGAAAATTAATATAAGTGATTTTATAGTTTTGCAGTTCACAAGGAGTTAGGGGAAAATATAAATATGTGAGAAAAATCATTATTAATAATCGACTTCTTGGGGACCCAGGAATCAGTCCTCCCCCCTCCAGAAAGTCACTTCTCCTTGAGAACAAACCCAAGGGAACAGGAGGAATGGATATAGATTCTTTTGTCTAGATGACTAATTAAACTACATCTAGATAATGGACTTTCCTCTAAGCAACTTGAGCAAGGGTTTTGTGCACTCTTTTCCCTGATGTCATTTCTAGAGTTCATTTTAATGTAGACCACCTTCAAGTCATGTTAACCAACTAACCAACAGAGTTGAATGATGCTAACCAATTAGATTCGTTTGGTATATAATGACCCACTTCGCTTTGATCAATGTATAATGACCTGCCTATATCAAAAGAAGATTTTTTTTAAAAAACCTTGGGGGGAAAAAAACATACAGGGTCTTCTGAGGTTTCTTCTGTGTCTCTCTTGGTTCTCTGGAACGACATGGTCTCTGTTTCTCTTGCTGTCTCTCTTGGTTCTGCTTGAGACCACATGCTGTCTCTCTGGGAGACCGCATGGGTCTTTTGGCACTTTTCCCCTTCATGCTAACTGGAATGCTGAAGTTCTCTCCCTGTTCTTTCTACCACATGGCCTGAGACCATAAGAAGTTATGGAGATACATGGTCAATCCTTTACTGGTATAATATTGATAAATTAATAATATGCTTACCCCAAACTGTTATCTATATTTGTTAATCATTTTCAATGCAAGAAATATAAATAAGAAACTTCCTTATTTATTTTGGAAAGACATGTCCACCCCTTCCCCATCATCTCCCCCCCCCCCACCATCCCCCAAGGAACAGGAAGCAAAACATCAGCTTTGGAAATAAAAGAGTCCTTAAATATCATCTTATCCAACCCCTCTCATTTTACAGATGGGGAAACTGAAAGTCAGAGGGTTTAAGTCACTTGATCAAGGGCAATAGGTGGTAAATGGTGCAACCAGGATTTGAACCTAGGTCCTTTGACTACAAGTACAAGAGTCTTTTCATTAAACCAAGAGGTAAGCTCAGGTATGTGTCATGATTCAAACAAGCTGTAATGAATGGATTTTTTTCACTTATCAATCAATCAATAAACATCTGTTAAAAAGCCTACTATGTGCCAGGCACTGCACTAATATGAGGGGACTACAAAAAAGAAAGAAAAGACAGTCCTTGCCCTCAAGGAGCTTACAATTGAATGGTAGAGATACATACATACAAACAAGCTATATACAAGGATAAACAGAGGGAAGGTACTACAATTTAAGAGGGTCCTGTAGAAGATGGGATTTAAGGTGGGACATGAAGGAAACCAAACAAGCCAGGAAGTAGAGGTAAGGAGGAAGAACATTCTGGGGATGGGTGCCAGACAGCAAAAATGCTCAGAGCCAAGAGATAGAGTGGCTTGTTCATGGAACAGTGAGTAAGCCACTGCCACTTGATCAAGAGTACATGTTGGGAGGGCAGCAAGGTGGCGCAGTGGATAGAGCACCAGCCCTGGAGTCAGGAGGACCTGAGTTCAAATCTGTCCTCAGACACTTGACACTTACTAGCTGTGTGACCTTGGGCAAGTCAATTAACCCTCATTGCCCCACCAAAAAACAAACAAACAACAAAAAAGGAGTACTTGTTGAGAAGTAAGGTGTAAGAAGACTACAGAAGTAGGAAGGGTTTTTTTGTTTGTTTGTTTGTTTTTATGAAGGGCTTTGGATGCTAAACAGGGCATTTTGTATTTGATCCTGAAGGCTTTAGGGAGCCACTGGAATTTATACAATGTTGGGGTTGAAGGGGAGAACAGGTAGTATCAGTAATTAATCCATGAATCCTAGATGAACATAAGCAAAGGAGATCCCAGGAAAGTATTATGGCTGCTAAACTTTCCACTAATCCCAGAGGTTCACACTAAGTGATGTCATGAGGAAATCCATATCATCCCAATAGCCACTAATTTACCATATTCAAGCATGCTGCTCTCAGACTGACTTCGCATCCATCAACTTCCACCATTAAGGTAGCAATCTACCTATTTCCTGATGCCCATAAATCTCATGGAGATGTAATCATTTGTTCTTCTCTCCAGCTGCTGCTGCTGCTGCTGCGGCACACCCATTTCTGCCAGGGGAGGGAATCTTTCTGTGCAAAGGGCAACACCTGAGCCTCTCCTCCCCTCCCCTCCCATGTCTCCATCCTCCTCTTCCTCTCCCAGCAGTAAGGGACAATTCAAGGGCTCACAAGTGACACCTTCTACCACTACCCTTCTAAATCTCACTTTAGAATGGGAATCTCCAAAAATCCAAAGAACAATCATCTCTATGGATTGTGTTCACTATAATTCTGCCTTTGGGGAGAGCCTATGATTCTACTTCCCTCCCTTTTATTCATCTGACATTCAAACATTTATTAAGTATTTAGTACATGCAATACTCTGCTAGGAACGCAGGGAGATATCAAGATAAACAAGACAGTTAGGATACCGAAATGAGTAGCAACAGATCAATTTTTTCTTAGAATATATAAAAAAGAAAAATTTCCAACTCCCACAATTTTCTTTCTGAAAAGGACAACTATTTAGACCAAAGAGGATATGTTTCTTTAACTTGAAACAAAACCGTTTAAACACAAAACAGCTAGCTGCTTTATTACAGGGTGGAGAGAGCATGGGAGAGAGGATGCAAACAAAAAAGCATGGTTTGAACGGAAAGAAATCAATCTCATAATGAGACTTAACATTTTAGGCAGCTAGGTGGTTCAGTGGATAGAATCTGGGTTTGGAGTCAGAAAGACTCTGATTTCAAATCTGACCTCAGACGCTTACTAATTGTGTAACCCTGGGCAAGTTGCTTAACCTGTCTGCCTCAATTTCCTCATCTGTAAAATGAAGAGCATAATAATCTACCTCACTGGGTTGTTGTGAGGACCAAATGAGATGATAATTGTAAAGCACTTAGCACAGTGCCAGGCACATAGTAAATTCTATATAAATGTTAACTATTGTCATTGTTATTTATGCAGGTGAAAGGATGCTGGATTTAAATTTGGCAGAGCAAAAATAACCTCTTCCATTTCCTAAATGATATTAACAAAATCACCTCATTTGGGGCTTCTGTTTCTTCACCTTTAAATGAGCAGCTTGGATTAGTTGAGGCAGTCGGTCAACAGGCATTTATTAAGCACTTACTATGTGTAAAACACCAGAGAAACAAAGTTCAAAGACAGTCCCTGCTCCCAAGGAGCTCACAGTCCAATGGGAGAGACTATAAGCAAACAATCACATACAAACCAGCTATATATGGGATAAATGGGAAATAATCAAGACAGGGAAGGCACTAGAATTAAGGAGATCAGGAAAGGTTTCCTGTAGAAGGTAAGGTTTAGCTGGGACTTGAAGGAAGCTTCACACTGTAAATTTATGATAATAGGATCTTTATTACCTATTACGTCAGGAACCTGGTAACGAAAACACATTATTCCACCAAAAACTAGCCTGATCTCTCATCTGTCTAAGGTAATAATAAAACCCATGGAAGGAATTTAGATGTCAAAGGAGGGAAAGGGGCAAAAAGAAACCATCTGTTTCCTGCCTGGTATATTCTGTCAATTTCTATAGCCCTTGTTCCGGAACATCAGGGTCCACACTCCTCTTGACACTAGGGAGAGGAAAGGAAGAGATTATGACAGATTTATCATTAGCACTCTCTCTCCTTGAAATTACTTTGTGTTATTTTGCATATACTTTTTATTTTCTCCACCCCACCCCAAGAATGTAAGCTTTTTAAGGTCATAGGCTTTTCCTAGCACTTAGCACAGCACCTTACACAGAGTTAAGCATTTAATAAATGTATAATGGATTTAAGTAAACTTTGATTACACCCTAACTGTATTCATCTGTATTTCAGCCTGATGTAATAATACAAAGGGCAGGGGCAGCTAGGTGGCGCAGTGGATAAAGCACCAGGCCCTGGATTCAGGAGGACCTGAGTTCAAATCCTGCCTCAGACACTTGACACTAGCTGTGTGACCCTGGGCAAGTCACTTGACCCCAATTACCTTACCAAAAAAAAAATAATAATAATACAAAGGGCACCAGATTTAGAATCAGAAGAAACTGATTCAAATCCCACTTCTTCCTCCTACTGCCTGTTTGTTCTTGGGCAAGTCATTTAACCTATCTAGAACTCAATTTATGTGTAAAGGGAAAGGGGGGACCAGATAATCTCTTAAATCCCATATAGTTATAAACCTATGTGATCCTGTGGGTTAGAAACCAGGCAGGTGGTCAAGAATGGGGGAAGACGTATCTAATAAATACAACCCATTATTTCTTTTTGATCTAGAGCTGGAAGGAACGTCAAAGGCTTTCTAGTCCAACCATTCTCTTTCCCTTGTTTAACAGGTGAGGAAACTGAGGCCCAGGGAAGTTAAGTGACTTACCCAAACTAACAGAGATAGTGTCAGATGTAGAATTTGAACCCAGGTCATTTAAGTCAATGCTCTTCCCACTTTACTAGACTGTCTCTTCCTTTGGTAAAGTATATTTCTTGCATAGCCACCTCAGTAATTTTCTCCTAAGATTTCACCAAAATCTACAGAAAGAGAAATTCCAGGAAATGTTGATATTCAGACAGATAGAACCAAATCAGACTTCATTAATTTGAAATTTGTGATACTGCCTCAACAAGGCCAATTGCCAATAAACACAGTATTTGCTAAACAAAAAAAAAATAGCATAACCAAGATCATATTGGACTTATTGAACCTTTCAAAGAGAACTATTTTTAAAATAATTCTTTTTGGGGGGGTTGGGTTTTTTTTTGGTGGGGTAATGAGGGTTAAGTGACTTGCCCAGGGTCACACAGTTAGTAAGTGTAAAGTGTCTGAGGCTGGAATTTGAACTCAGGTCCCTCCTGAATCCAGGGCCAGTGCTTTATCCACTGTGCTACCTAGCTGCCCCCAAAAGAATTCTAAAAGTCAATCAGTGTCTATATGTTAATAGAGTCAAGATGGTGCATAGCAGGAAGAAGTAGAGCCTAGCTCCTCCATCACAATCCCTCCACAAGTTTCCAAAAAAAATGCACAAGAGCAAGTCCTGATTGGGAAATCCAAGGAAAATCCCCAGCCCAGGTTGGCACAAGGAATGTGACAGAGAAATCTGGATACAATGGTGATGGGTTGGATGGACAAAGAGCACACTGCATAGAGCATTATAGTGACCAGGAACTAAAAGAGAACCAGGGTAAGAAGAGTTCCCTGAAGAACTTCAAACTTGTACAGGCTTGCCAGAACGGGTGCTAACAGGCAGCAATGCCACTTACTTTGCATTTTCTGGTCATAAATCCAAGGCTAACTGAGAAGGGAAACTGTGCCTAAAGGTGGTGATCTGGAGTGAAATGTGGTCATAAAACCTAGGCTGTGTACTTAACTAGGAACAAGTTCACAAGGAAATTGTAGCTGCATGGATCTGACTCCAGAAAGACAGCAGGGACTATGATTTAACCTCCAGCCCCATCTGCAACAGAATAACCAAGGCAAGACTCCTAGATCAAAGAGGAACCTGAAGTTATCACTCTAAATCTTCATAGCTTCCCAGCTGGCTGATACTGGATGAAAACAGCAGCAGTCTTCTGGAATTTCCAACCAGGGACAAGCCCACTAGTGTACAGTTCAGAACTAAACCCAGGATAGGAACTTAAAGAGCCCACAACAGGATGGCAGTGAGCAGATTTTGCCCCAGATCACACCACTCTGGGAACAATGAAAACTTGCAGGTCCCAGCCTTGGCTGCACCTGATGTAATGAAATAACTCAAATGCTCAATATCACCCCAAGAATGCAGGAGAAGGACTCAAAACAAGAAAATTTCAGTTCAGATATTTCCCAACATAAATGTGCACAGCCAAGTTTAACTTACAGTAAAAAGTCAGTAACTAGGCTTACAAAAAGAGCAATTTCTGGTGACAGACAGTGGTGTGCTGAAGCCAACTATTAAATTATTGTTAAATTCCAATGCAAACACTTATATTTCAGAAATTGGCAAACACTACAAATTGGCTTGTTTTATTAATAGTCTAGACTTAAGAAAGAGGTGGAGAAATTTGTAATAATACAGCTTAAACTTAAAAGTGTGTCATGTGTCCCCCCCCCCCAGAGTCGGTTGTTAAATATTAAACAACACACTCCTGCAGACAAGGATGCTTAAGACACTAATCTAGAAGAACAGAATGACTTCAAAAACATCTATCCACATAAAGTCTAAAGCGCGCGCACACACACACACACACACACACACAATTTGGGCACAACTTCACTGAGAATTTCTAAAAGAGATAAAACAGAATGGTTTTTTTTAAGTAGAAAAAGTTTTATTTTGTTTTTTTTTAATAAATGAAATGAGAATATTAGAGGAAAAAATAGAGAAGAAATGAAAACTATGAAAGGAGCATATGTAAAGAGAATTAAGTTTGGTACAAGAGGTGTAAATCCTTATCCAAGAAAACAATCCCCTCAATATTACACTAAATTAAATAGAAGGTAATGACTCCATAATAGATGAAGAACTATTAAGACAAAGTCAAAAGACTTAAAAAATAGAAGAAAAAGTAAAGTATCTCACAGAAAAAACAACCTAGAAAACACACTGAAAAATAATTTATGAATCATTTGACTACCTGAAATTCATGACCAAAAAACAAAAAAAAATCTTGACATATTTCAAGAACTCATAAAAGAAAATTGTCCATATCTTTTAGAACTAGAGGAAAAAAGAGAAAAATATTTTTTTAAATCTACCTTGTGATTCTCACACACACACACACACACACACACACACACACACACTTCTAGAAACATCATGGCAAAAATTCAGAACCTTCAGGTCAAAGAAAAAGAAATAATAATAAATAAAAAAAGAAAAGAAAAAAAAGAAAAAGAAAAAAATAAGCAGCTAAAAAGAAAAAATTTAACTACCAAGAAGCCACAACAAGATAACACAAGATTTAGCAGCTAAAACTATAATAATCAGAAAGCTTGGAATATCATATTCCAGAAGGCAAAACATCTAGGTTTGTAGTCAAGAACTCATTCAGAAAAACTGAGTATAATTCTACAGAGGGAAAAAAAATCTTTAAATAAAATAAGAATTTCCAAGCACTCAAGATGAAAAGACCAGAGCTGGATAAAAATTTTTAAATACAAACACAGATGTCAAGAGGGTAAAAAGGTAAACGTAGGCTCATAAGGGATCAAACAAGGCTAATCTGTTTACGTTCTATTAGAATGAAATGATACATGCATCCTCTCAGAACTTCATACTTATCAGGGATCAGAGAGGGAACCTAATTAGAAAAAAGGGCTAGGAGTTGTTCTATTTTGATGATCTTAAAACAAGAATGGAAAGGGAGGGATAGAGGAATGCTCTGGGCTCAGGTCTTAAGGGAGAGGAAATAGGGGGAAATTTAACCTCACATGAAGGGATATATAGGTAGAAGTGTATAAAAATAAGGAGGAAGGGGAGGAGCAGGCAACATTTGAACCTCATGCTCATCAGAACTAGTCAAACACACACACACACACAGAGTTAGGCCCACAGATACATTTCGCCAAAGAGTGAAATGGGAGAGAAAGTGAATAAGAACAAGAGGGTTATAAGAGGAAGGAAGAATTAAAAAAGGTACAAATCTTAAGCAAAACCAACTCTTACAGAGAGGAAGGGAAAGAAAGAGAAGTTAAAGTATCAAAGAATAAGGTAGCAGGAAGTACAAAGTTAATGATTCTAACTGAATGTAAATGAAATTAACTCACCCATAAAAAAGAGGATACCAGAATGCCTTAGCAACTAGATTCCAACAATTTGTTGTTTACAAGAAAGAATCACACAGAGTTAAAATAAAAGGCTGGACCAGAATCTACTATGCTTCAACTGAGGGGAAAAAAAGGTACGGGTAGTAATCATAATCTCACACAAAGCAATAGTAAAAAGAGAATTAATTAAAAGAGAGAAATAGGGAAACTATAGTATTAAAATATACCACAGATAATGAATTAATAGCAATATTAAACATGAATTGCCAAATAGCATCACAGCTAAATTTTTAAAGGAAAGCTTAAATGTATTTCAGGGGAAAAAAATTGGGGGGGGGGCAGGGCAATGGGGGTTAAGTGACTTGCCCAGGGTCACACAGCTAGTAAGTGTCAAGTGTCTGAGGCCAGATTTGAACTCAGGTACTCCTGAATCCAGGGCTGGTGCTTTATCCACTGTGCTACCTAGCTGCCCCTTTCAGGGAAAATTTAACATAAAACTATAATACTGTGCTGGTTCAAAAATTAGGAAAACTATAAACAAAATTGACCATATTAATAACATATAAAACAAAAATCATATGATTATTTCAGTAGGTACAGATAAAGCTTTTGAGAAGACATTCATTCTAAAAATACTAGAAAGCATAAGAATAAACAGATCTTTTCTTAAAAGAAGTAGTATTCATCCACCAAGAGTCAGCCTTATCTATAATAGGACTAAACCAGAGACCTTTCTAATAACATCAGAGGTAAGGCAAGGATATCCATTATGATTATTACATTTAAAAGAACTACGAGCTGTATTAAAGTACTTGGAAGTATACCTAAGCAGAGCCCCCCCCACACACACACACACATATACACATGCACGCAGTCATATGAACACAATTACAAAACACTAATTACAAAAATCAAGGCAGTTCTAAATAGAGAAATATTAGTTACTCAGGGGTAGGCTAGATCAATATCACAAAAATGACAATACTACCTAAATTATTTTGCTTATTCTATGCCATACCAATCAAACTACTAAAGAATTATATGATAGAAAAAATTCATCTTGAAAAACAAAAGGTCAAGAATATCAAGGGAATTGGGGCGGCTAGGTGGCACAGTGGATAAAGCACCGGCCCTGGATTCAGGAGTTCCTGAGTTCAAATTCGGCCTCAGACACTTGACACTTACTAGCTGTGTGACCCTGGGCAAGTCACTTAACCCCCATTGCCCCATAAAAAAAAAAAAAAAGAATATCAAGGGAATTAATGAATAAGTAGGAAGTAAACTATAGTACAAAGCTGTAATCATCAAAACAACCGAGTACTAAATAATCAATGGAGGTTGATCAGTGGAACAGATTAGGCATAAGATATACAGAAGCAAATGAGCACAGTGGCCTAATATTTGATAAACTCAAAGATCCCAGTATTGGAACAAGAACTCACTCCTCAACAAAAACTGTTGGGAAAATTGGAATAACTATCTTATATGGTATAATGAGACAAGCCCTAAATGAGTAAATAATTTAGACATAAAGGGTTATATCATAAAAAAGAGGTGTACAGAATCAAATAAGAGACAGAAGACCACAGAAGGTAAAAGACCAAATTTTCATTACATAAAATCAAAAATTCTATATACAAACAAAACCAATACAGCAAAATTTAGAAGAGAAACAGGTAAAAGGTAGAAAATTTTTGCTGCAAGTTTCTCTGATAAAGACCTCATTTCTAAGATATGTAGTAATGGGTTCAAATTTATGAGAATAAGAATTGTTCTACAATTTGATACATTGTCAAAAGTATGAACAGGCAGTTTTCAGAGGAAGATATCCAAGCAATCAATAGGCATGTGAAAAAAATTAACCAAAGCATTAGTAATTAGATAAATAAAACTTGAAACAACTCCAAGGTTTTACTTCACGTCCATTAGACTGTCAAAGTAGACCAAAAAAGGAAAATGATAAACGCTAGAAGGTATATGAGAAAAAACAACAGGTACATAACTGTTGGTGGAGCTGTGAACTGGTCCTGCCATTCTGGAGAGCAAATTACAACTATGCCTTGAAAACTACTGAACTACTGGATCATACCCTATGATCCAATGATGATTCCACTAGATCTAAACCCCAAAGATATCACATAAAGAGAAAAAGGATCCATATGTACAAATATTTATAGTGGTTCTTTATGTGGTGACAATTGGAAACAAGGGGTATCCATCAACTGGAGAATGGCTAAACAAGTGATGGTGTATGAATGTAATGAAATACTATTGTACTTTAAGAAATAATGAAGAGAATGGTTTCAGAGAAACCTGGCACAACTTATATGAACTAATGCTGAGTGAAGTGAGCAGAAACAGAACAATTTAGATGATAAACAATATTGTAAAGATAAACAACTGAAAGACTTAGAGACTCTGATCAAGGCAGTGGCCAGCTACAATACCAAATGACTCATGAAGAAACATGCTAAACACCCTCCAAAAAAGAAGTGATGGAATCAGAGGGCAGATTGAGACTTTTTTTTTGGACATGGCCCATGAGGGAATTTGTTTTGCATGTTATCCATGTTTAAAACGGGACTTTTGTTTTTCTTACTTTTCCTATGGGGACAGAGGATTAGGAAAGTAAAGAGGAGAAAGAGAAAGAGAACCTGAAAATAGAATAAAATTGAATGAAAGAAATAAAATAAAACAAAACAGATAAAGAAAATACAGTTGCTGTTAATTATACATTAGTTTTCTCTATATTCATTAAAATCTTGTGCTAATATGAGATGTTGGTATTTCCATTAGTACTGGCACTTCTCTACCGGCTTCTACTTTGCAAACATGTCATTAACATTTTGTTCAGGTTGCTCTATGGATTCATATTGTCTTTCTTTTCAAATACTCTGCAATTCTAACTGGCCACCCCACCATGTAGTCCAAGTTGGTAAGCTATAATTGATGGTGATCATTGCGAACATTAGCATTCTGGTAACTCCACAGCAAAGCCTGTTTTGTGAGAAGTCAATTTGGCTGGTAGCAGGCCGGCATCAGAGTCATCATCATTGTTGTAGTACTAATTATGGCTTTAGCCCTTCTGAAAGAGATTTATTTTCTGAAGTCCAGCTTTAATTATCTTTTTCTACCCTTAATAAAACTAATTTTAAATGGATTAACTAGCCAGAATTTAATGACCATCTTTAAAGTCAAGTTTAACAACAGTCTGCTTGTGGAGACAGTGCTCGAGACACAGTTCTGCATTAAGCTTTGAAAGCTTGTTCCTGCCCCTTTAGGCTGGTGCCAAGTTGAAATAAGGAAACACAAGTCATTACTGAAACTTTTTTTTTTCCTAACAAAGAATATGGTTAAGGGTGTAGCACAATTTCTCTAACCTATCCTCAAGTCAACTCTGTCTACAGCATTTTATTTTCCTTTCAGAAGGCCTCAAATGGAAAGGTTGAAAAAATTCAGTTAGTCATTTAAAGGTTAGGAAAGTGGTTAATTTCCCACTTTCCAGAACATTAAAGAAAGTTCAAATTTCCAAATGGTTCTCATAATGGCACAATTACCTTATGTCAAAGTGAGAAGGGTTTTTACAGACAAGTCTTTCTAACTCACCACAGTCATCTTAGGACAGTGAAGTAGTCTTTAAGCTAGAGTGTTAGCCTTGGAGTCAGGAACACCTGAGTCCAACTGTACCTCACACACTTACTAGTACCTGGCCCTGGCAAAGTCCCGTTAGTCTCTCACCCTCAGTTCCTTCATTTGCAAAATGGAGATAAGAATCACATCTACCTATCAAGGTTTTTGTGAGAATCAAATATGATCATTGTAAAGTCTTGTATAAAACTTAAAGTACTATATAAATGTTAACTTGTTATTATCTTTATTATTATTATTAATCTTATAACACTGAAAAGAACTTCAGAAATCAGAGTATTCTTATCCTTTCACTTTACAGATGAGGAAAGCCTTACATTGGTTATGTCACACTAAGGCAAAATTTTATGTACTTCAATTAACTAATTAAATACATGCTACTAATATGTCATTTAGTTCAAGATATCATTTCCTGCAGACTGGCTACATTTTAGAAAGCCAATGCCAGGGTTAGAATTGAAGCCAACTATTTGTCCCAGGAAAATGTAGAGACATTTAGTATGCCAAGTAAAGTTTTGTTAGGAATAGAGCAGTTCAGTGTGGGTGTAGAAGAGCTGGGACAATTACTAACTTAAATGCCTTATTTTCTATTCCTTACTGAAACTGGAAAAGTTCAAGTTATTTAGAGAATGCTAAGGATTCCCTGTTTTTAATTTTAATGTCATTTGTGTTCAAATACAATTAACTAGTTACCTCAAAAATCAATAAAAATTGGGCTAGTCATCTCCTTGAAATAAACAACCCTTCCCAACTTCCCCATTAGCAATGGCACCCTCATTCTCAATGCCCCCCCCAAATTGTAACTTTACAATTTCAGCTTTCTTAACTCGCAATTTGAGATTTCTCCCTAAATTATCACATTCATCCCTTCTATTTTCACAGACATAAAATTCATTCCTCACATAGATTAGTTCAGAAACCTCACCACTGGATTCTCTGACTCAATGTTTTCCTGATTCAAATAAATTTCTAGATGGCTCCTAAAGTAACCTTTTAAAAAAAAAAAAGTAGCACAATACTGAAGAAAATGGAAAGAATTTGCTATTGTCTGTCATAGTCTCTATCATAGTCAATCTAAATTTTTCTTTCCAATAACCTCTGAACAACCAGCCTCCTCATATTTTTTCACTTCATTTCAAAAAGCATTCTATTGTAAGCCAGGAGACCTGAGTTCTAGCTGTATACAAATCACTATTTATGTGATTATATGTTTTTGTAGGGGGCAGAATTAAGTTACATTTCAGATGAATAACTGTTAATTCAGCTATGAGTTATGAACAAATGTCGGCAGCAAGACACACCACTAGACATATCTATGGCCCAAAGAGATTGGTGAAAGAGGAAAAGGGCATGTATGTAAATATAGTTCCATATTTATATTTATAACAGCTCGTTTTGTAGTAGCCCCAAACTTAAAACTAAAAAGCAACCCATCTAATGGGGAATAACTAAACAAATTATAGCCTATAATTATAATATTATGCCATGAGAAATGAATAAATAGGCAGTTTCAGAGGAAAAGAGAAAGACTTCTGTGATATGGTAAAGTGCGCAAAACAATTTATATGACAAAAACATTATAAAGAAAAATAACTGGCAGATTTGGGAAATGGCCAATGCAAAGATAAACCGTGAGCCCAGAGGACAAAAGATGAAACATGTCACTCACCTTCTTCCAGAGAGATAATGAATTTTAAATACAGAATGAAACATATAGTTTTTTGATATGGTCAATAAGGAAATTTAGCTTACTGGACTATGTATATACAGAGTGGGCCAAAAGTCATGAACTTTATTACAACTCCTTTATTTTTTTGTTTTTAATAACATCATATACAATATATATAGAAAATTAATTTGCATTTTGTGTGAAAAATAAAATCTTGTAAATGGCAAAAAATTAATAAAAAAACTTTAAAGATATTAAAACATCAGACCCCTTCGTGACTTTTGACCCATCCTGTATATTTCAGAGGTTTTTTTTGTTTGTTTTTGTTGTTTTTTTTTTTTAGTGAGGCAACTGGGGTTAAGTGACTTGCCCAGGGTCACACAGCTAGTAAGTGTTAAGTGTCTGAGGCCGGATTTGAACTCAGGTACTCCTGACTCCAGGGCCGGTGCTTTATCCACTGCGCCACCTAGCTGCCCCTCAGAGGTGTTTTTTTATTGTTCAGCTGGAGGGGGGATGAGAAGAAGAGAAAAATAAGTATTTATTTATTTATCTATTTATTTATTTATTTTCGTGGGGCAATGGGGGTTAAGTGACTTGCCCAGGGTCACACAGCTAGTAAGTGTCAAGTGTCTGAGGCTGGATTTGAACTCAGGTACTCCTGAATCCAGGGCTGGTGCTTTATCCACTGCGCCACCTAGCCGCCCCCAAAAAAAGTATTTTTAAAAATTAATTTTTAAAAGAATCTTTGTCAAGAAAATTGTCCATGATCAATTGTACCTTTATGAAAATTTCTCTTGTCTAATGAATTTATATTTTATATAAAGTTTTATGAAAATTACTCATATGTGCCACTTATTGGACCACTTTATACTAGTTTGTTGCTCTTCAGTTATTCTCAGATTGTCTGAAACAGTTTTGTCTCCCCTGTGTAGATTCCCAGCTTCTGCCAGACCTTTCCATTTTATCCACTACTGTAATTTGTACATTATAACTATACAAAGTGATCGATCAACCCAAAAGCATTTATTAAGTGCCTCCTATGTTCCAGTCCCATTCTATCAAATGTTTGAATGAATTTGAAGAAATAAACTCTGTCCTTCCATTTCCACTGTACCCTGAAAGTTCCTCCCTTGCAGTCAAAGGCTGAAGAAGTAACACTGAAGACAATATTTTCCTTAAAAATTTGTCAAAGCCAATGCAACCATCTTATGAATCTACATTAAGACACACATTTATCTAATAAGGGGAAAAAATTCTCTCTTCTTTTTGGCACATTTTAAGAGGCCTTGAACTTTTCAATTATATTTGCTTTTTTTTCATGGTGCTAGGGTAAGTAGCAATGAAAATGGATGTGTTTACATTTCACAATTCTTACATTTCAAAACAGGGTATCAAGTTCAGCAAACACAATTTCATGTACCAAGGCTTTCTGTCTCAGCAAGGGACCATAACAACTTGAAAAATGAGGGCTAAGGTATATGAATTGGTTTCCTTGCATCTGATATCAGATTCAGTCTTTAGCTGTGATATTTTCCAGTCATCCTGATTTTTTAAAAATCATATTACAGATATTCAGATTTAATTGGTGTATTTAATACTATAAGGTACACATTGAAAAGCTTTAAAGGTAAGATAATGGGGTTTTGGGCAGCTATTATCATAAGCATTAGATGTAGAATTTAATGTCAGTGTGATAATTTGCCACACCCCAAGTACACCTCATACAAATACAGTTCAAATATGAAGAAGAGAGCTGAGTTGCGAAAACACTTTGTGTCCAGATTCAGAGACAACTGGGGCATGAGAAAAATTCTTATTGCCTCAAGCCTAGAGTATTACAACAGCCTTCTGATTGGTCTCCCTACCTTGAATTTCTCCCCATATCAGTCCATCTTCCATTCAGCTATCAAAGCAGTCCTTCTAAAAGTTCTGGACTGACCATGTCACACCCTTATTCAACAAAAAATTACCCAGCCTTGTTCTTTTCTGTCTTCTTATATTTTACTCATTTCCATTTACTCCATGATCCAGTGACTGATCTTTCTGCCATTCCTCCTACAAAACATTCCATCACCTCACTCTATATATTTTAACTGACTGTTCTCCAAATCTGGAGTCCTTTTCCTCCTTTCTTTCTTTTTTTTTTTTTTTTTTAGTGAGGCAATTGGGGTTAAATGACTTGCCCAGGGTCACACAGCTAGTAAGTGTTAAGTGTCTGAGGCCGGATTTGAACTCAGGTACTCCTGACTCCAGGGCCGGTGCTCTATCCACTGAGCCATCTAGCCGCCCCCTTTTCCTCCTTTCTATTCACTGACTTCCCTGGCTTCCTTCGACATTCAGTTAAAATCCCATGTTATGCAAGAAGCCTTTCCTAGTGTCCCTTAATGCTAGTGCCTTCCCTCTGAGATGATCTACGATTTATCCCTTATATGACTTATCTGTACAGAATCGTTTGCATGTTGTCTACCCCATTAGAATGTGTGCTCCTTGGGAACAGAGACTGTCTTTTGCCCTT
This sequence comes from Dromiciops gliroides, assembly GCF_019393635.1. Taxonomy (NCBI): domain Eukaryota; kingdom Metazoa; phylum Chordata; class Mammalia; order Microbiotheria; family Microbiotheriidae; genus Dromiciops; species Dromiciops gliroides. Next base: position 612,270,172 of record NC_057861.1, on the reverse strand, counting down.
TTTTGTGTGTCAATGTTTAGCCCAGTGCCTGTCATACAGTATTGCACTTACTAAATGCTTGTTGACTGATTCCTGTTCTTTATGTTTTTCAATTGTTTTTCACTTGTGTCTGATTCTTTGGGACCCCATTTGGGGTTTTCTTGACAGAAATATTGGAGTGGTTTGCCATTTCCTTTTCCAGTTCATTTTACAGATAAATAAACTGAGGCAAGCAGGGTTAAGTGACTTGCCCAGGGCCACACAGCCAATAAAGGTGTCTGGGGTCATATTTAAACCCAGGTCTTCCTGACTCCAGCGGTATACTAAATGTTGAGCATGCCACTGGTTGGCTATTATCCTAACCCTCTAAATCAAAAATCATCAACTTGGAAATAACTGGTCGGGAATTTATCTCTAGTTTCATGAGGCAAACCAACAAGAAAATGGGATTCACTTATTAACTACATCTACTTTACAAGATGAGAGATACCACTGGATAATTTACATAAGACGCCATGGATGCAAAGACCACCTTCAATGGTATAGACAGCAACTCTTAACATTTCTCATCCTTTGTGATTCTTCGTGTGTGTGTGTGTGTGTGTGTGTGTGTGTGTGTGTGTGTGTGTGTGTGTGTGTGTGTGAGAGAGAGAGAGAGAGAGAGAGACAGAGACAGAGACAGAGAGACAGAGAGACAGAGAGAGAGAGAGAGAGAGAATCCACCACAGGGAGTTCATACAATGAATTGTAGGCTTTCCTCCTCTGCTTTTTTTTCTTTGTTTAAATATCCTGGAGGTGTCACTGAAGCCTCAACTAAGGCTTACCCTAAATTCCTCATTGCAGTATAGAGGTGACCCTGGGTTCTCAAAGGCTAGGTCAGGTGAGCACAAGCACTGACCAGTTTCTCCAAGCTGGAAAGCTTTCAAACACAGCCCAAGGTAAAAAAAAAAAAAAAAAAAAAAAGACTATTTACTTTCAAAGGACTAGCTCAGCTAATAAACTACAAAGAGGTTCCTAACAGGCAGACTGTCCATTTCGTGATGAATTATTTGGCCAGGGCTGCACATGAAACAAAAAATATTACTGCATCTCATCCTTTGGCACCCCCTTCAGCTTCTGCAGTAACAAAGTCAAGGTGTAAGAAAGGGGGATCATACATTTCAAGATGGAAGAGACCTTATAAGGGCCTTCTAGTTCTACTCATTTTGAAGAAGGAGAAACCAGGGCCTAGGCAGGAGGCCTTTCCACACAGATCACTCAGGTGGTAAGTGGCAGCACCAAGATTTAAACCCAGGTTCTCTGACTCTACAATCTAAGAGTGCTAAGAATCACAAAACATTTTAATCTACCAACATTAATTCGGCTGTGAGGTGTTTTTCTAGTGACTTGTGGACAGAGAGCTAGAGAAACAAAAGCTCTTTTGAGAGAGAAGGAAACAATAACCTTTGGCCATGTCTTTCACAGAACTTCTCAAAGACGAATGATTAGCGATAATAAGCTGTAGCTATTTGAACTTTGGTGTTCCTTATAATTTTGTGCTGTCCAAAATCCTATTGTCCAGTCACTGACAACATGACACAGTGGAAAGAATATTGAATATTGTTGTTATTATTACCTTTTTCCCTTTTTCCTATTTTTTTGTCTTTAAAAATATTTGTTTGATGGGATGGCTCTCTGAGAGGAGAACTGGGGGAAATTATGATGATTAAAAAAAAACATTTTAAAAAATAAAAGTATTGGATTTGGAGTTAGGAGCCCTACGTTCAAATCCAAGCTCTGCCACCTACTATCTAGATGACCCTGGGCAAGTCACTTAACTTCTCTGGACCTTGTTTCCTCATTTGAACAGGAGGTGCTAAGGTCCCTTCCAGCTCTAAATTATAATCATAGCACTACCAGCAAGCAAAATTCTAACTATTATACTTGAGAAAATTTCAAATGCTTCCTATCCTTCGTTTCATTGACACACATTTGGAAGAGTATAGTAGTTTCCAGCACATAACGTTGGAGCTGACAAAACCTTAAGGTTTTTAAGGTTAAAGTTCTTTTATTTGAGCCAAAGCATTTAGTTCATCCTGAAATGTCAAACTGTGGCTTTTTCCATCCACCTCAGCCCCATCCTCTCTTCACAAGGCACAGCAAGGTAAACACTATGCTTCAATGAGGCCTAGACCAGTAGCTAGCAATTCACAATAATAGTGGCCCACAGGCTCTTCAGGTGACCCTTCAGCCTCTGTTCACTGCCAGGGTACCTTCCTTCAGAGGCACTCCACTATAGGGATATTCCTTTCCTCCTCCCCACCAGCTCCCAATAAAATGAGAGAATGCCACCAAAGGCTTGTTAACAACTGTCATCAATGGACAAAAGGGGAAAAAAACCCTCAAAAATAAATTTGTGGCTCCAAAGCTCGTAATCAATTTTTGATGAGAGGACATCTCCAGAGATTTTTAGAACAGCAGTAATTTCAATATGGCCTCGGGGGAAGTGACAGAAAGGAATAATCATTTATCTGACAACTATTACATACCAGGCACTGTGAGAAGTGTTTTTTTTCTAATATTATGTGACTTGATAGCAGAATTTTTTGTGGTTGCAAAGGAATGAAAACAAAGTAGATGCCTCCAGACAGGTAAAAGGCCAAAGCAAACAAACCTTGGTGCATTCATGATATATAGAGAGAAACAGAGAGACAGAAAGACAGAGAGAGACAGAGACAGAGACACAGAGAGACAACAGACACCCATGAAGACTTCAGGGAAGCACAGAAGAAAATTTAAGATCACACCAAAAAAGGTAAACTAGATTAATCCATATTTTTAAAAAATGTACATCCACAAATTTAGAGCTAGCAAGAATGTTAGAAATCATCAAGGCTGGCTCCCTCATTTTACAGAGGAAGAGCCAAGGCCCCCAAAATTGAAACAACCTGTGCAACGCCACGGAGGTTGCAAGCACCAGATTCAGAAAGAATATGGGCCTAGGTTATCCAACTCCAAATCTGATGTGCCTTCTACTGCACTATGGTGTTTCATTATATGAATCAGAACCAAGAAAACAATAACCACATGACCACAGCAATGTAAAATAAAAAAGACAGAAAAAGAAAATATGTAATTATAATGATCAAGCTTGGTCCCAGAGGAGAGTTGAGGAAATGTACCTCCCTCCCTTCTTTAAAAAGGTAAAAGACCATGGGTATTGATTGAGTAGTTCCTATACTGCTAGGCACAGATGATATATCAGCTAGTTTTGCTGAACTGCCTTCCCCCACCAGCCCCCTTTGTAAATCTATGTTACAAGGAATGGCTCACTGGGCAAGAGAGGAGGAAAGGACATATTTGAAAATGAATGGAAAAAATATATAAGAAAAAGAAAGAAAATGAATGGGATATAAAAACAAAAGACCCCAAAGATATGATATTTTTAAAAAATAGACTTTAAAGTAAAGTAAATGTACTTTAAAAAATGAAACCATTAACTGCTAAATGAGTGAAGTGTATTAAGTGTAGATCAGAAAGGCTGCCAGCAGTTTCTTCCTAAAAGTCTAAATATATATATATATATATACACACACACACATACATATACACATATATATACATACATTTTAATTTATATTTTATATTTATAATATAGTCTCATCACTAAATTTTAATCAGAGTAGGTTTCAGGACTTAATATTCAGAATCCCATTTGTTGCTGTGTTTACTGGGAAAAGGGAAAAAAAAGATTTTTGGCGGAAAGGGCTGGCTCAACATACTTGGGGAAAATATTTAGAAATCTATCTTCAGCTGGTCCAACAGGAAGGAAGAAGTTGGAAGGAGTTTTTAAGTCATAAAATATCTAATTCTTGACATAAACAATCAATTAGCTAATAGATTTCTTTAATGCACACGGAGTTCAAGTGAGGTTCCATGTTCTATTTGTTGGTGCTGATGTGTAGGTTTTATTTTAATTTCTATACAGTAAAAAATCATTCATTTTCTTTCCCCCTAAATTTGTCCTCCTTTACTTCCCTGTTTCTGCCAAGGATACTCTACCAGTCTTCCAGTCACCCAGGTACGTAGCCTATGATTCATCCTGGACTCTCCACTCTCACTCAATGCCCCCACCTCCCACATCCAATTGGTTGCCAGGTTTTTCTAATTCTATCTCCTTGTTTCTCACATCCATCGCCTTCTCTCCCTTCACACCACAACTGCCCTCAAAAATGTCCTTATCTCCTCTCATCTAGATATATCCCAATGGCCTAATCAATTTCCTTGTATCCAGTATCTCCTCTCTCTAATCCATTTTTTAAACAACAGCTGTCAAATTAATATTCCTAAAGCACACTTCTAACCGTGTCATTTCCCTCCTCAAGAAGCATCAGTATACCTTATTGCCTATATGTTAAAATACAAACTCCATCATTATTTAATGCCCTTTATGATCTGGTTACACATTAATCACTCTCACTCTATATCAAGCCAAACTGACCTATTTGCCATTACATGCATACAATATTCTACATCTCTTGTGTCTGTGCCTTTGAGTGTATTGTATCATATGGCTGAGATACTTTCCCTCCATAGTCCTTACAATCCCTATCTTTGCTCAAAGCTGAGATCAAGGGCCATGCCTTACAAGAAGCTCTTTTTTATTCCCCCATCCCCAGGTATTATTCCCTCTCGAAAGAAATCACTCTGTATTCACCTATTGGTGTATGTGTTGAGTCCCCCAAGAGAATAGAAGTTCAACAGGGGCACAGCCTACTTAGTGCTTCTTTTCTCCAGAATCTCACACCATGCCGGCCCATTGTAGGTGCCAGAAATACTTGTTGAATTGAATTATAATCATGTGTTACTCATTTGAGGCTCCCAGCAGGATTCCAAAGTCAAAGACTAGATGCCACACTAAATGACAAAACACAGTCAGGAAAGGTTAAGGAGCAGGGTTAAGGTCACACTGCAAGTAGGTGAGAATAACCTATTCCACATTGGTTTACTGCAGCAGATAAGTTTTACTTTGATATAGAAGAGAAACATATGCCTTAAAAATCACTTTATTGGCATTATTAAAAATTCACCAATTATTGTCTTTAGGTTTTTGGTCATATCCATATGAAATTAGAAGAATTAAGCACTTCAGTTAGAAAATGCTCACAAAAGTCAGATTTTCACTCATTAGTCAATACTGAACAGAAAGACATCTTTGCACAGCAAGGCCTGAAGCTAAGTGGTACAGACTCTGAGGTCAATACTGAAAGATAAGCATCTGGAAAAAGAATTCCTGGCTCCTACAACCCTGGGAGGTCAGGTCAAATTATTAGTGTTTGCTTGTTTTTTAAATGATTGGTACCTGATGGAAATCTCAATGTGGTATTGGGCTCTTCCTTCTCAGTGGACAAGGGACACATTGTAGATACCTTCCCCTGGAACTTTTCTAATCAAAGCTGGTTTTGTGCAAGGAATTGTCCCAGCAAGTTAGAAAAGCTTCATAAATATTTATTATAAAGTAGATAAATTTCAATTATTCAAAGAATAATTTTGTAGACTACTCATTTCTCTTTATTTCTCTCTCCTGTCTGCAGTTTACTTTTTGAATATACACTCCTCATTAGTGTCTCCATATAGAAGCAATGGAAAGAAGGGGACAATTCAAATATGGTGCCTATCACTACCTAGTACACAGTAGTTTAATAAAAGACTGTTGGTTGAGTGAAATCTAATTCTGCAGTAGAATCACTGAAACCACAACTATTTATTAGGTATCTACTGTGTGCTAGGTATTATGAAGAGGTTGAAATGGTTAAAAAGAAGTTCAGCATAATCTGTGGGGTCCATTTATTCACTTCTTCTCTTATCAATTCATTCATCAAATTCATCTGTTGATTTGGATAATTGAATAGGTGAAGGTCTCTGAAACCTCAGTATTCTACAATAATGAATTAAATCAATTATCCCTGTCCTGAATTAGAAAGACAATCGAATACTAGCTTTATTCACTAAAACCACAATTAAAATTCCAAATTTCCAAAATGATTTTACCTTGAATTATTTTGATTTCAAAACACTTGACTAGTTTATCCTCTTTTTTCTCCTCACACTTAAATCTTTAAACTTTTGAATATGTTCTCAATTCAACTAGAGGGAATGACTAAAAGACTGCATTAATTATTTATTAAATTTGCCATTAATGAGGGAAAATCATCATATTTGATTCTAGGATCAAATATTATTTCATCTTTATCTCATCTTTTTAAATTTTATTTTTGTATAACTTTCATAATATATGCATACATACTGAAAGTGTGAACTCAAAAACTTTTTAATTAATTGATTAATTAATTTTTGGAAATAAAAATTTTTATTTATAGTTTTGGGTTCCAATTTTTAGCCCTCTTTCCCTCCCTACTCTCCCCCCTCCCTGAGGTGGCAAACAATCAGATATGGGTTATGCATGTATGATTATGGAAAACATTACCATATTTTCATTTTGTGCAAGAAAACTTGATTAAAAGAAAAAAATGAGAGTGAAAATAGCATGCTTCAGTCTGTTCCATCAATATCAGTTCCTTCTTTGGAGATGGATAGCATGTTTCATCAAAAGTGCTTTGGGATTGTCTTGGATCATTGTATTGTTGGAAATAGTCAAGTCATTTGTAGTTCATCAAACAGTATTGCTGTCTCTGTGCACAGTGTTCTCTTGGTTCTGCTCACTTCATTATACGTTATTTCATACATGTCTTTCCAGGCCATTCTGAAGTCCTCCTGCTTGTCATTTCTTATAAAACAATAATAATCCATTACAATCATATACCACAGCTTGTTTAGCCATTCCCCAATTGATGGGCATTCCTTTGATTTCCAATTCTTAGCTACCACAAAAAGAACTGCTATAAATATTTCAAAAACTTTTTTACTGATGATCAAAAGAGTTTGAACATTATTGTCCTAGCATAATTTTTCCTACACACCTCCCCCTAACCCCAACCAATTGTACATGTACCTTCACCCTCCCAGGTCATAACCTAGTTTGGAATTTGCATTATAAGTGAAAAATCAGCCACATCTAATCAGAATATTTGTCCTCTTCTCTCTTCATTACTGTAATCATCCTTTGCAAACACTGCTCCCCCAATAAAAGCACTCATTCTCCCTGAATGTGCCCTTACAAATTTTACCAAGGTGTTAGCAAGAATAAGGTTGAGAAATAGCAATTTTCAACCCCCAAACCATTATAAATTTGAAAATTTGGACATATATCACAAAATTTATCATGTCCAGGGAATAACTACACCCTTTGGGAAGATGATCAATCAGTACAAAGAAAATGCATTAGCAACTTCAAAATTAAAATTAAAAGGATATCCTCTCACTCTTCCCAATTTCTTGATTTTCCAGAACAAGAATAACCACATTTTCCCCCTCAAAGCTCTTCAAACAGTATTTCATTATGAACAAACTGGTTATCAGGGAACACTGGGTGTCCCACATCAGGGATCCTTCTTGGCAGTGGATAAAACCAACTTTTCAGGGACTAACAAAAATTAAGAGAGGAAACATAGCAGTTCCTGCCAAAAGCACCCAAATGTAACCAAAGATTCTATGTCATAATCTCCACTGCCTAGGGGGGCATGAAAAAAGCCTTATTTAAAAAAAAAATTTGTATACCACAATGACCTTCCACGGAAATCATCCCATTACAGCTGACATTCAATAATCTCTATAGTCTAAAGAGGAAATCTTGCCTCTTTTAGGTCATATTTTCTGCTTTACCCCTGGAAAAATGACTGCAGGAGGGAAAGAAGAAAATCCTTTAATGCAACCACCTGCTGAAAGGCATTTTAAATAATGCAGGCTCTCCCTCCCACTCGGCCTGAATTTTGCCCTTTCACCTTTCAGTGATTTAAAACTTCTGTGCTCTTTAATATGACCTAAACAAGAGGACATACTCTTCCCTCTGTCATCTGAATACTGACTCCACAAGTTGCTCTGAGCTTCATCTGCTTGTTAACAAAGCATCCAAGTTAATCCAAGCCAATATATGTTCATGCATAAGATACCCTATAGTCATGAGACTAAAATGATACAAAATCCATGTTTTTCTTTTACTTTGATTAGCTTGAATAGAGTGGGTGAGAGAACATATAAAGCAACTCTAAGGTAAAATGTATAACTGCAATAAGGGAATGCTGCTTCATTTTCTTAGTTCTAAGGGGTGGTGGACTCAAAGTGCAGAATGAAGCATACATTTACAGACAAGGCCAATGTATAGATTTGTTTTGCTTCCTTGTACCTATTGGTTACAAAGAAGGGTCCTCTGGTGGTGGGAGTGGGGGGAAATCATTAGGAAATAACAGAGGTGTAATAAAAGAAAAGCATGTCAGTAAAAATTTTTTTAAATGGCAAATTCAGGCAGGCATGTGAAATTTTCATCTAGGGGTAGAAATGAGATCAGAGAAAACTTTAAGGAAGAAATGGCTTTTTGCCTCAGTCATTGAGGACAGTTGGGATTCCAACAGGTAAAGATGGGGAAGAATTTATCAATGGCAGATAGAAAATGTTGGAGCTATTCAGACCCTCCAGTTTGGAGAGTATTACACTTTGATTGGAGCACTGTTTGCAGAAAGGATACTAGTTAGGGATAAGGCTAGAAAGATAGGTTGAGGGCAGATCAAGAAGGACCCTGAATGCTAACTGAAGAAGTCTGAACATTTATACAAATAGGTATAATTAAGACTCAGATATGCATGATGATGGCACCTCTATCCACTTGACATCTCAGTTTTTTACTCTTTCCCAACTCATGAATTTCTCTACCCTCCAATGTAACCTCTGAACATGGAAACATCTTCTTTTCTTCCAGTCTATCTCCCATACTTGGGTTTCATTTGCGTCTTCTCGACTCCCATGGCTTACCACTTTATCATCTCTATTAACACACAAAAAATGGTCTATTTCCACTTCCTCACTACCTAGTCTTTCCCCCTAACTTTTGTAATTAGGTTTCTGCTCCTGCCACTGTACTGAAACTGACCACTTCAGGATCTGTGTGAAGAATACCAGTTTAGATCCATACCTTAAGTGTGCATCAAGGTGTCATGATAAGAACACAAGGACTTGGGGAGAGAAGATCTGGATTCAAATCCCTATTTTCATGTGTGATCTTGGGTAAATCATTGCCTTTTAGGCCTCAGTTTCCTTATCTCTAAAATAGGGAAAGGAAAGAGATAGACTAGATGACTCCTAAGCTTTCTTTCAGATCTCACATGCAAAGATTCTAACTAGTGTCTATAAGTCAATACCATTATTAAACACCATAGGTTCCATTGCCAATAATATACTTTCCTAATGGAGACTCTAATGCATAGTTGGTAGAGTTGTGAACTGATCCAAGCATTCTGGAGAGCAATTTGGAACTATTCCCAGAGGGCAATCAAACTGTGCATCCCTTGATCCAGCAATACCACTACTTGATCTGTATTCCAAAGAAATCATAAAAAGGGGGAAAGGACCTACATGTACAAAAATATTTATAGCAGGTCTCTCTCTTTGTGGTGGCAAAGAATTGGAAATTGAGGGGATGCCCATCAATTGGGGAATGGCTAAACAAGTTGTGGTTAATGACTATAATGGAATACTATTGTGTTATAAGAAATAATGAGTAAGATGATTTTAGAAAAATTGGGAATTACATGAACATGTGATGTGAGTAGAACCAGGAGAATAGCAATATTGTACAATGATCAACTGTGAATGACTTAGCTATTCTCAGCAATACAATGATCTAAGACAATTCCAAAGGACTCCTGAATAAAACTGTTATCCACATCCTAAGAACTGATGAACTCTGAATGCATATAAAAGCATACTATTTTCACTTTCTTTGTTTTTTATGGTTTTTTCCTTTTGTTCTGTTTCTTCTTTCACAACATGACTAATGTAGAAATATGTTTAACATGATTGCACATATGTAACCTATATCAGATTGCTTGCCATCTTGGGGAAAGGTGGGGGGGGGGGAATTTGGAGCTCAAAGAGTTATAAAAGTGAATGTTGAAAACTATCTTTACATACAATTGGAAAAATAAAATACTACTTACAAACATATACATATGTGTGTGTATTCTTTCCTTCTGAAAACCACTGCAAATGTTAGTATGAGGGGAAGTCAAAACAATTCATTTCTGGTTTCCATGGGCATTGTTTACCAACAAACCCAAATTACTATGTCTCAATAGTAATAATTTCTACAATATGAATTTGGAAACATTTTGCTTTGGTTTTCTGAAATAAAAGTATTTTAAAGATATACCTCCAAATACTGTATAGTCTGGCAACACTCTTCCTCCATGTCCCATTCCACCCCAATCCTATCCCATTCTATCAAAATTATTCATTCTATTCTTCATATAATCTACACTTCAGTCAAACTAGATTGCATGACACCCCTCTTACACAGACTGAATACTCCTGTCTACCAGCTTTTGCTCACATGGTTCCCTAAGACTATTATCCTAGAACCCCATCTCAGCAGGTTGAAATCCTACCATCTTTCAAGACTCATGTCTATTGCCACTTCCTTCAGAAAGTCTTGCATATTTCCTCTTACAAGAACTGATTTTTCTAACTGATATTGATTGAACACAGACTGAAGCATACAATTTTTCACTTTATTGTACGAAATGACTAATATGGTAATGTTTAACATAATTGCACATGTATAACTTATATCTGATTGCTTACCATCTCAGGAGGGAGTGATGGAATTTGGAACTCAAAACTTTAAATGAAAATGTTTATTATTTTTTTAAAAGAACCAGTATTTCCTAATCAGACATCTGATGGCACTTTATACCTCTCATGTGGTTATCATGATTTACTTGTAAAACAAATAATAATAATAATAATAATAATAATAATAATAATAATAATAATAAGCATTTATATAGCACTTGAACATTTGCTAAGTGCTCTATATTAATTATCTTATTTGAGCTTCAACAACCCTGTAAGGTAAGTATCACAGATTTATTATTCTCCATTTTACAGATTAGAGAATTGAAACAGATAGATTAATTGACTTGTCCAAGGTTGAAGAACAAGTGTCAAAGACAGCACTGGAACCCAGGTCTTCAAGACTCCAAGTCCAATATATACCATATCGTCCTCCTATATTATTAACTAGCAGATGGGGAAAGATAGCATTATGTCTTATTTATCTTTGAAAACTTCTCAATACCTAGCAAATATAGTTGTTGAATCAAATACACTTAAATTCACTATTGACCTCCCTGCCATGCAAACATCTCAACAAAAACACTGAGAATGTGTGTGTGTGTGTGTGTGTGTGTGTGAGTGAGTGTGTGCACACGTGTGGCATGTGTGTTTTAGGAACTAAGGATACATATCATCAGTAGGAAGAACATTTTGAATTAGTTTCCTGGATTTGAGAGTCTGTTTCCATAGTAACAGGAAAGAATGTGGGTCTTTAAAGCCTAGGGCAAATGAATAGAGTATTTCATATAGCTAGTGATTTCAGGGTATCACTTAACTCAGTTAAAAAAAAAAGATAGATAATGGTTTGAAGTCTTGCCAATACTGATTTGTTTAATTTTGTTAAGTGCAGGAGAGGTGAATGAAAGAGAAGTAAGTCCCTGTAAGAGAGCTGTATCCAAAACTGACGCTGATGAAGTCTGAAGTACAGCTGATTCTCAGGGGCGCTTATCAAAGGAAGTATGTTTGACTTGACTTTGGAGACCTTTAACACTTTAATTATCAAACAGGACTGAGCCACAGAAATACTTTTTTTTTTACCCCATCTTTCCTGTTTAATGGAAGCAGTTTTTATTAAATAGCAAAGGGGAAGCTAGGTGGCACAGTGAAGCTGGATTTGAACTCAGGTCCTCCTGAATCCAGGGGCAATGCTTTATCCAGACACTTAACCTTACTAGCTGTGTGACCCTGGGTAAGTCACTTAACCCTCATTGCCCCACCCCCCCCAAAATATAATAGCAAAGAGTTAATCTAGTAATAATGGTACTAGTAAGAACAACATGTATTTAGAATTTTAAGGTTTGCACAAAGCACCTTACTAATATGTTTTTATTTTCACAACATCCCTGTCCTGGAAGAGAGGTGCTATTATAATATCCCCATTTTACAGATGAAGAAAATGAGACAGAGGTTAAGTGATTTGTCTGAGATCACAACTCCAGTAATTATCTGAAGCAGGATTTGCACTTAGATTTTCCTAACTCCAAGTCCCACTCTCTATAAATTATACTTCATAGCTGCCTGAAGTTATGTTCTCAAATGAAGTGTAACAACCTTTCTAACTCCAAGTCTGGTAACAATTGCTCATGATGTCTGATGAGGTTTCACGATGAGAATTTCCTCCATGGGTAATCATTTCTTGCCTCATTTGCATGCACCTTCAGTGGAACTGCTTCCTTCCTGGTACCAACTATGTCAATGTTATAATTAATGCCATTTCAGAAACAGGATTAGGGAGTAGGAAAAGCATGATAAAGTGGGAAGAGAGCTTGACTTGGGAGTCGGGAGATTCAGGTTTGAGTTCTCAGCTCTCTGACATTTAGGATCTTTTGATCATGGGTTCAGCACTGAAAAGGAGCCAGGAGGTCCCTTAGTCCAATTCACTTATTTAAGAAACAAGGAGGGGCGGCTAGGTGGCGCAGTGGATAAAGCACCAGCCCTGTATTCAGGAATACCTGAGTTCAAATCCGGCCTCAGACACTTGACACTTACTAGTTGTGTGACCTTGGGCAAGTCACTTAACCCCCATTGCCCCACAAAAAATGTAAAAAGAAAAAAAAGAAAAGAAAAAAGAAAGAAAGAAAAAAAAGAAACAAGGAGACCAGGGCAGCTAAGTGGTGCAATGGATAGAGCACCGGCCCTGGATTCAGGAGGACCTGAGTTCAAATTCGGCCTCAGACACTTAACACTTACTAGCTGTGTGACCCTGGACAAGTCACTTAACCCCAATTACTTAACCAAAAACAAACAAACAAAAAGAAACAAGGAGACCAAGGCCCAGAGAGGTGAATTATCTTGTCTGAGATCACACAGTTATGTAAGAGAGATGGAATTTGGACCCTCATCCTCTGACTCCAAATCTGGTGCTCTTTCCACTTACAAACTACGAGAACTTGGTTAGTTACTTACCTGATCTGTAAAGCAAAGGAGGATATCACACATCATAGATGTAGACATGGAAGAGACCTGAGAGGTCATTTAGTCCATCCCCCTAGATGGGGGATGAAGATGAAGAAAATAATGGCCAAAGTGGCTGAGTGACTTGCTCCAAGTCACAGAGTAGCAGAGCCGCAATCTGAATCCTGGTCCTCTGATGCCAAGTCTAGCACTCCTTCTGTACAACATTCTGCCTGGACTGGACTGGATGAGTTCTCAGGTCTCTTTTAGCTCTAAATGCCCTTTTTTTGGTGAGGCAATTGGGGTTAAGTGACTTGCCTAGGGTCACACAGCTAGTAATTGTTAAGTATCTGAGGTCGCATTTGAACTCAGGTCCTCCTGAATCCACTGTGCCACCTAGCTGCCCCTCTAAATGCTTTTGAAATTGCAAACTGACATGATCAACAGGATCATAGCCTAAAGTCTCAGTTTTCTACATTAAGAAGATAGTTTTGATTTGATCTAATCAACCAAGAGATGAATTTGTCCACAAATCACTTAGGAAAGTGTTGTTGGGAATCAAATGACTTAATATTTGTAAAGTATTTAGCAGAATGCCCAGCACATAGTAGGTGCTCAATAAATATGTATTTCCTTTCCTTTTCCCTCCCCTATCCCTTCCCATTAAGACAACAGTGTATTTTAGCTTTGACAGCTAGATTAGATTAGATTAGATTCTGATGGGATGGCTTGAAAGCTAATTGTCTCTGTCTCCCTACCACCAAGATGTGTCCTGGGGTCTTTCCCCAAAGAACCTTGTGTCGACCCTAGCTATCTATCCAAGTTTCTTTTCAACAACAACTGCCCCAGGTACTAGAATTGATAGCAGTGATTCTTACCCAAAGTCACATAGCTTTTTTTTTGTTTGTTTGTGTGTGTGTGTGTGTGTGTGTGTGTGTGTGTGTTCATTTTTTAGCTAAAACCAAGAGTCACTGGTGACCACTCCATCCAAGTACCAAAGTATAGTTGATGTTGTTTGTCCTTCATTGTTTCCTGACTTGGTGTGTAAACTGGATTTAAGCGAGGCAGAGCTGTACAAAGTTATCAGCCTCTCTCTCTTTCAGAATCATTGAAGTCAAGTGGCAAGACAAAAGTAAGACAACTATCAATGGCCCAGGATGCAGTGGATAACCAGACGTCTTTGACGTCTGACCAAGTTCTAAGCCTTCTTCAATATGCTTCATGGCCATTGGAATAAATTGTCCTCATCTACCCATTCCACCAGAAGAAGTCTTCACATACTTGGGGTAGAAATTCCCCTAACTCACCAATGGGTTTGAGGCCTAATGATTACCCTCAACCTGGTTTAACCCATCTGCCAAGATGGGTTTTACTGAAGTATGGCCAATGCACATGCTACAGCTTCTTGAAGCCACAGAATTGAAGAGTTGGGTGACAGGTTGACACCAAAGGTGGATGAGCAACCCTGAAAAGAGCTTTCACATCAGAGGTGCTAGTGCTCACTGAACACCCCATACTGTTACACATATGTCTGGTCAGTCTGAGTCCTTGAAAGAACAGTATTGATGTTATTGTAACCATGTACCTCCTTTCACACCATATTTCTATAATCAGGACAGGTGAACTATAAAAGTTGGGTTTGGGTTTTTTTTATTGCAAATATTTAAACATCTCGGTTACTATAATATGATATAAGTATGCAAGATCATAATGCTTTAAATTTTGCTTTTCTGAATGTGCAGTTGCTATTTGTTTCAGCTTCCTAACTTAATCGAGTAGGTAAATAAATTATTTTGCTCACCCTCCATTCTCTTGTACATGATTATGCATTTATGTGCTGCATCAGGTAGCACTTCATATTTTTATCTATCTATATGTATGTGTGTATATATATACACATATATACACATATATACACATATATATACATATATATACACATACACACACACACACACACACACATATATATATATATATATATATCCAGAGGGGAGATACAGCAAAGATATGATGTGATAAAGGTGTTCAAGTTTCAAGTCTCAAGTTTCTTTTTTGTTTTAAATTTTATGTAAACGTTTTAACTTCTAATGGAATAGTAAATTTCACTTTGAGAAAACAACACAGTATGGTAGTAAAGTGGTTACAAACACATACCAAAGTGATGTCCTGGGAAGGACAGATACAGTAGAAAAAAGGGGACATGAATTAGTAATTGATATATGGGGGGAGGGAGGGATTGTCCAGAGGAAAGAGAAATCAATCCAAGTGAGAAAGGATTGAATCAATGAGAGAACTGAGTTATAAAGTACAGCAAGCACTATAATACATTCAACCTTAGGGAGAAAAGTTATTTTTGGACTATGATCCATTCAACTTTAGGTAGAGAAGATATTTTCTCCAGCCTCTTCAGTCTCCTGACATTTCCAATCCAGGGGTAATGCTAGAGCCAGCTGACACTTAAATTTTCAGTATGTGTATTTATACCTTGGAAATTGGCAAAAGAATACAAATCACGACTTGGTTTGTTTTGATGATTTCTGGACTTAAGAAAATATTGGAGAAAATGTTAATAATACAGATTAAACTTAAAAGTGCATCAGGCACAAAGATTTTCTATCAGAGTCAGTTGTTAATCATTTATGGGCACACCGCTCCTTCCATCCCACCGTTTAAAAATACTGTTTAGTAGAGGTTGAAGAGAGAAATCAAAGCAAGAAGGCCAAGATCATGTACAAAGTAAATCGAACCCCCAGAGTTCAACCAGGCTCCAAAATTTTCACTAGGGTTTGGTCTTCTTGTTAATTTTTTTTTTTTAAGTGAGGCAATTGGGGTTAAGTGACTTGCCCAGGGTCACACAGCTAGTAAGTGTTAAGTGTCTGAGGCCGGATTTGAACTCAGGTACTCCTGACTCCAGGGCCGGCGCTCCATCCACTGTGCCATCTAGCTGCCCCTAATTTTTTTTTTTAAATGATAACACATCTCCATCCCCTAAGGGCACAGATCTTCTGTCTCTTAAGAAAAATAGCACAAGTGTTGGAAAGTTATTATTTTTCTTTTTTTTTTCTTTTTTTCTTTTTTTTTAGTGAGGCAATTGGGGTTAAGTGACTTGCCCAGGGTCACACAGCTAGTAAGTGTTAAGTGTCTGAGGCGGGATTTGAACCCAAGTACTCCTGACTCCAGGGCTAGTGCTCTATCCACTGCGCCACCTAGCTGCCCTTATTTTTCTTTTAAAAAAATGACCTTTCGTTCCTAAAGCATAATTCCTTTGGAGGCCTCAGTCCATGTACTTATTTACATGGCTGTGTTAAAGTATAGCCAATATTACTCCTATTATAGTGTGTCTGCTTTGAGTCTGCATTTAATATTTCAATTTCTTAGAGACAGAAGTCTGCAAGATTAAAATACTAAGAAATGTTGTTTCTCTCATTTACATAAAAGATAGGAAAGCTTGGTCAACACCCCATAGTGCCCTGAGGATGACTTTTTTAGCGATAGGATATGCACTATTTTCTTACCCTATCCAGGTGTTGGTTCTCAAACAGCTTACACGTCATTAGTTATGGATGATTCCCTCAAGCAAATTAGCAAAGAGAAGTCCATCATCTATTTTAGGCCATTGTGCAAATTTCAAGGTAAAATTTATACGAAATTTAATGTTTCAACAAAACTTTCTCCTTGTTGCTTTAATATTTGCATCTCACCCATTTTAGGAAGCCGGATAGTCTCTGTTTCCTATTTTCAATTTCCATATTTATGAATATGCAAATTTTACCTAAAATGCTGGCTCCTGCCCCAAGGTTTTTGCATGATATTAATATTAAACATAATATACACTACTTTCATAATAGTATTTAGGAGAATTGTGGCTTTCTTAAAATCTCTGGTACTAGTTTACATGGAATTTTAATTCCAGTCTGCCTCAGGTAGAATGTTAACTATGACTACAATGTCATACAAAATTATAGGAGTTTTTTGAAACATCTGTGAACAGTGCTGACTTCTAGTCCCTAATAAAGTTCTATTTTATTTCTTGTTTAAACTCTTTAAGAGGCAGACACCAGAGGCAGCTAGGTAGTACAATGGATAGAGCACTGGCCCTGGATTCAGGAGGACCTGAGTTCAAATCCAGCCTCAGACACTTAACACGTACTAGCTGTGTGACCCTGGGCAAGTCACTTAACCCCAATCGCCTCACCAAGAAAACTTAAGAAAGAAAAAAATAATAATAAAGAAAATCACTTAACTTCTCTGGGCCTTAGCTTACTCATCCATAAGTGAGGGGGTTGAATTAGATGAACTCCACAGTCCCTTCCAGCTAATCCTACGAACCTACATCCTTCAACTCTAAATGCAGTGTTCTTTCCCCTCTACCAAAGGTGATGAATAACAATAAAGGGGAGAAAAATAAAGAAATGACAGTTTGGAGAGAGTCCAGATTTGGCCGCCATT
Organism: Dromiciops gliroides; assembly: GCF_019393635.1. Taxonomy (NCBI): domain Eukaryota; kingdom Metazoa; phylum Chordata; class Mammalia; order Microbiotheria; family Microbiotheriidae; genus Dromiciops; species Dromiciops gliroides. The sequence continues at coordinate 612,252,583 of NC_057861.1, read as the reverse complement.
TTTCATTATAAGAGGAAATAGTAAGAGAAGGATTCAAATTGCACAAGGGAAAGACTTGGGGAGGTACCAATAAAACTGGACACCAGCTTACTAAAATACTGATTTGTCTTTCCGCTTTGGAATTAAAGCTAGTCTGAATTGAGAGGAGGGAACTCTCCTTTATTCACACTGACTCCTCCCTTCCAACACCTTACCCCTTCAGTAGGAGATGATAGTGTCAGAGCGGCAAACACAATCATGGGATCTTTTAGCATCCACATAGCCTGCAAATGCTTTCATCTTCCCACTCCTGTCCCCAAGAACAGCAAAAAAATAAAACATTGATATTGAAATTGTACTCTGGAAAGAGCTAGAAGGAAGCCCTGCCTTGAAACAATGAACCTGAAATAGTGAATCATAAAGTTATGCCTTTTTTTGAAATAAGCTGAGCTCTCTATGTTAAGGTATTCTTTTACAAGACTACCTTAGAGGCTATGTAATGCCTAGGCAGGGAAATGAAGCTATGGATTTGGTAGAAGGGAGCAGGTCACAAAAACACTCCTAAATTTTTGTAGAATACTACCAGATCAGGTTTGCTTAAAGGTGAAGATTCACTTGCGTGCATATCTTTTTTTTTAATGCTCTTTTCCAACAGATTTTTGGAGGGAAGGCTGGGAAGAAATGCTTCTCCTCTGTAGAAGTTGGCTACTCTTCAATCTAGTGACAGCAGTCTCCTGGTTGTTCCATAAACAAAACACTCTACCTCTCCACTCTGAACATTTTCTCTGGCTGTCCCCTATGCTTGGAACATCTCCCTCCTCCGCTCTACTACTGACTTCCCTGGTTAACCTTTAAGTCTCCATTAAAAGCACACCTTCTGGGGCCAGCTAGGTGGTGCAGTGGATAAAGCACTGGTCCTGGAGTCAGGAGTACCTGAGTTCAAATCAGACCTAAGACACTTTACACTTACTAGCTGCGTGACCCTGGGCAAGTCACTTAACCCTCATTGCCCTGCCCTTCTCCCCCCCCCCAAAAAAAGAGAAAAGGGTTTGCAAAACCCTTTGCACATTATCTTGTTTAATCCTATCAACACCATGAAGTTAATACAATTACTATTCTTTTACAAAAGAGAATAAGTAGCTTGCCCAGGGTCAAACAACTAGTATATTTACGAGGTGGGTTCAAAAACTTACTTATGTCAGTTTTATTTCCCTCCTCTACATAGCAACTGAGCAAAACATTACAGGTGCTTAAAATTAAAAAAAAAAAAACCCAAACTTTTAAACTTTTTTTTTTTGCATTATTCATTGCCTACTATCTCCATTCTCCTCTTCATTTCTTAAAAATCATCCCAGGGAAAATTAGTTTTCTTTTACTGAAAATGTTCAGATCCAAAACTCTGAAACGAAGGACTCCATCTTCCTTGACTAGAACTTCTTTTGTCTCTGTCAGAGGAGCCTTAGGGGAAAGTACTTTGAACCTGAATACTTGAAACCCCAATCATTCTTTAAAATGAGCTTTTCTTGTTGGTAGGTCTCTGAAGTAGCTCCTAGATCCCGTTTTCTAATGTCACGTCATGGCCTGTGAGCTGTTCACTTCAGCAGCATAACCCTGTATATCCAAATGGGTGCCAAGGACAGGTGATTCTAACTCCACATCCTTCCTGGCATCTGACCCTTTCTCTCCATTCACACGCACACTACCCTAGCTGAGGACTTGCCTCTCATCTGGATGCAGCCATAGCCTTTGAACTGGTCTCCTTCCCTTGAGTCCCTCTCCTCTCCAGTGCATCTACCACACAATTGCCAAAGTGAATTTCCTTAAAAGCCAGATCTGACCTTGGAACTCCATTCCTTGATAAATTTCACTAGGCTTTCTATTGCCTCTAATAAACTCCTCGGTTTGGCTCAAGATGCCAAACCTGGCTTCACAACCTGCCTCCAATGTTCCCTTCCATCTCTCTCATACGTGACTTCCCTTCATGTACTCTTTTTCAGGCTAGCCAAACTGGACTTCCTGTTGCTTCTGGCTCAAGATGGTAGCTACCATCTCCATAGCCCTTGCTGCCCCTCATGCTTGAAATGCACTAGCTCACTCTGTCTCTCAAAATCCAAGGTTTCCATCAACCCTTTGTTCAAACGTCCATTGTACAGCCTCCTCCACAAAGCCTTTCTTTTGCCTCCCTGTCTAAATTACCTTATGCTTATTTTGTAAATATCTTGCAATTTTTTAAACAGACTTATCTGATCACATGCTATCTTCCCTGGTGAAATATAACCTTAAAAGGGCAAAGACTTTCATTTTTGTCTTTATATTTTCTGAGTCTAGCACAGTGCCTGGCATAATAGGTGCATAATAAATGCTTGATTGATGCACTGATTGGCATGTTACAGCCCAGAATTTAATTCACTATGGGTCTTATCTGGAGCCCAGCCAAAGTGGTTTAGTTTCCAACAATCCTAGGAAGACCTTGTTAAATCTTGCATTATGGCTCCTATATGACCACCATGAGAGTGGTTGTCCTAATTGCTATCTCCAACTCCAGCCTCTTCTCTGCCATAATCCATCCTTACCACCATCAATTGACCGATGTTCCCAAAACACTAAATTGCATATTGATTTCCCATCCCCAATAACCCAACATCTAGCTGCTCAAATATACCAGTAGTTCCCTACTGTTTAAAGGATAAAATTGAAATGCTGTAGCCTAGCTTTCAAGGTCTATTTCACACTACTCCCTAACATGAGCCTCTGCTCTAGTCGAACTGGTACCTTCACCAGATGATAGATTTAGAGTTGGAGACGGCCTTAAATGCCAGGCCTTCTAGAAAAGTCACAAGATTGCTGGTGTTTGGGTTTTACAGTCAACTCAGCCAAGAGTCAACAGCAGTGTGTTGTTGTTTGTCCTTCCTTCTCCAAGAGAACCATGATGTAATGACTTGCAGTGAACTGGATTTAAGTGAGGGAGGACTCTGCAAAGTCACCAATCTCACTCTCTCTTCCAGAGTCATCTGGGTCCAGTGGCAGGATGACTGGAGATGGCCACAGATGTAACTGGGGTTGTGACCTGTCCAGGGTCAAATAGCTATTAAGTGTGTGAGGTCACATTTGAATTCGGGTCCTCCTAATTTCAGGGTTAGTGCTCCATCCACTGAGACACCTACCTGCCCACTCAACTCAGCATCTCCTAACAGTATGGTTAGCACATCCTTAAGTGTCATCAAGGCACTTTACCTGAAGCAAGTATCCCTGTCTCTTCCATTTTCAGAGATGCCATCATAGATACTCAGCACATGTATCAGGCTCTGTCGTAGATGGAGACAGGCAAGATATATAGTGAAGATGTCTACAGATTATGGGAAGCACGATTCTAATTTGCTACTATGAATTTGATAATACTTTGAAATCACAATGCTATATCATGTATTTGCAAAAAATATCAATACATATATGGGTAAGACATTGTTTATTCCATTTTATTTGTAGATTTGTATATAGATTTATGGACCCCTTGAGATAATTTTGCGTCCCCAAGTCCAAGTTTGTGATCCATGGGATAGAAACCATTCATCTGCATAGAACCCTCAAGAACTTCTCTCATTGTATATCAGTCCCTTTAAATGTGAACTAGTAGGCGATTTCTATCTTTGTTATTAAAATTTGGTTTGATTTTCATGAGTACTTATGTTCCTAGGGAAAACACTGAATGCTATTTGCTTCAGGCAAATGCTTATGTTCTCATCTAGCTAGAAGAGGGAAGAATTAGTCATGGAAATATAATGGGCTAGGTGAAGGTATTGATACACATCACTAGAACCAATGAAAACGGAGTTAAAAAGAGCTTGGTTTAGTCATTTTAGAAAACTCTTTACAAGATTCGTACAGATCAGGGAATGAACATTCACTCACTCACTCACTCACACACACACACACACACACACACACACACACACACACACACACCCCAATCCATCATTGGGCTTAAAGATATGGAAACACTGCTATCTCCCTGTTAACAAAGTATTCCAGAAAACCCACATGGTAGTGAGAACATTGTAGTCCTAAACCCTTCAGATAGACTAACGAGGAGAAATAGTGTTTCAGGAGATAAGGGCAGGCCACCAAAAACCTCATTCTCTTGATTTTATCAAATTAATAAAGCAGAATACCCACACCTCTCAATGTGTTTAGATATGAAACCTATTATTTTTTCACTTAATAGTATTTTTCCCCAATTACGTGTAAAGATAGTTTTCAACATTCATTTTTGTAAGATTTTGAGTTCCAAATTTTTGTCCCTCTCCCTCTCCTCCCCCCTCCCCAAGGCAGCAAGCAGTCTGATTTAAGTTACACAGTACAATCGTGTTAAACATATTTCCACATTAGTCATGTTGTGACAGAAAAAAACAAAACAGAACAAAAGGGAAAAAAAATCACAAGAAAGAAAAAACCCACAAAAACCCAAAAAAGTGAAAATAGTTTGCCTCAATCTTCATTCAGAATCCATAGCTCTTTGTAGATGTGGAAAGCATTTTCCATCATGAGTCCTTTGGAATTGTCTCTGATCATCATATCACTGAGAAGAGCTAAATTGATCATAGTTGATTATCACACAACGGTGAAAACTATTCTCTAAGGATAATACATTAGGATTATTAAACTTAGAACAATTCTACCCTTAGTGAGTCTGCCAAAGACATCCCAGAGGCCCCAGGTACAGGTCTATTTGTGAAAGAGAACTACAAAAGCAGAGGACAGTGATACATAAGTGACTGTAGCTATCACTGTAAGAACTGATAACACAACAATAATTTAAAGATGATTTTTCTTCAATGACACCCAGAATCAGGAGATAGCCACATCAGCAGAGCAGTCACTGTGCCCCACAGAACCCTTAACTCAAGCATATGCAACATGTTATAAGAACTGGGAGGAGCTTTGTCTTTTGGGATACAGACCTGGAGGAAGACTTTCTCTGGTGTTGAGGGATTTTATACCCAAGGAAAGAACAAAATGAAAACATTAGCAATAATCTCATGGCCCTGGATGAGATTTTATCAATGTCTTAAATGGCCCTGATAACTTTTCAGGTTATCTTCAAAGGAGGCAGGATTTAAACTCAGGTCTTCCTGATGCCAAGTCTAATATCAGGTATCCAATGTGTTACCCAGCTACCATTTAACAAGTTGAAATGCTCTCTATTATTGGGGGGGGGGAGAAGGACTTCTATCCTTTCCAGAAAACACAAAAAATACAAATTCTGTACTAAAGTCTGTTCCATCTAGGCTCAAGGATTCATGACATGTCTATGCCCATCTAAATGAGTACGTTTGATTTTGTTTGATGTTTTACCCCTTCAACTTCCTCTTTCAAGACACCAAATGAGGATATTTGTCAAGATCTTAGCCCAGTGACTGGCACACAGGAGTCACTTAAGAAGTTCTTATTTCCTTCTCCTAGCCCTTCCCCAAAGTCCATTCATTAATATCATTGGTCTTTGATATTTCTAGCCATAGCAGAAAGTTCGTCACGAAGAAATCTTTTCTTTTGGGAAAAATAATAAAACATGGTTGTAACATCAAAAAATTAATTTCTTGAAATAATTGAAATACAAAAAGAAAATTAAATTGCAAGTTTAGGGAGGAGTCCAAATTAACTTAATAAGCAAAAAAGGTATAACTGGCCTCAGTCATTGTTGATGTCCTTCATTCCTGAAGATCATAAACATCAGGAAGGCGATGTCATGACTTGCAAATGAACTGGATTTAAGTGAGGCAGGGCTGTGCAAAGTCACCAACATCACTCTCTCCTCTGGAGCCATCTAGGTCCAAGGGCAAGATATAGATCAGGATGACTGGAGATGCCCCCCCCACACACACACACACCCACCACCACCACAACAACAAAAAAACAAAATAAAAAAAAATAAAAACTGGCCTCAAATATGTCTTGAAGACCCACAAACACAATTTTCCTACTGACCAGACATAAGCAGATGTCCAGGATAGTCCAATTAGCAAGAAATTAGTCCTGCTCATTAATGCTTTCAGGTACAATTTCATGAAGTGGAGCAATAATTTGCAAAAATATTTTACTAGTGACCTGAAAGAATTTCATCTCCACCTGAGTGGATCATGCAGGCACCTACAAACTAAAGGGATGATAAATTTCCACAAAAAAGGAGCACCGGGACCTATGTTTTCGACTACAACTAGCCAACACATTGTGAATGTTGAATAAACATTCAGAGAGATTACTTTGGTGAAAACTAGATATAGGTTGTCAATGTTATCCATGAAAATGATTCTTTATACCCAAAGCATAGGGCTAAAACTACTCTCAGTAACAAAACCACCAATTCAAATTAGCAAACATTTTTTGAATAACTACATGCAACCAAAAAAGGGGACAGTCATTGCTCTCAAATTCACACAAGTCAAGATATCACGAAAGGTGTCATTGGTCCTCTTAGAAAAACAAAGGACAAACAACAACAAAAAGTGATTATCTAATGAAGGTATATGTACACAAATGAGCATGATACACAACAGAATGTGATATGGACAAAGGAGATATCCAAAGTACTCTGGAAAAGCTTTAAGTCAAGATAGCACCTCAGCAAGGGGTAAAGGTGTTGGGAAATTGGGAAGGGCTTGATCAAGGTGTTACATAATAGCAACTAAGCTGATCTTAAAATTATTTCAACTCCAAAGGAAAAAACTGGAAGGATATCTAAGTATAAAGACTATTTTCTTAGAGACTTTTGTTCATCTGTTTTAAAGGTGTTTTGAAATGCATTCCCACCTTGCCTCCCTCCTCTGAGAATCCTTGTCTTCTTTCAAACTCAGGTACCAATTTTTAAAAATGAAACTGTCTCTGATGAACACAGGGCTCCTGGTTTTCCATGCTTCTTAATATTCAACAGTTTTTAGTGTTTAATTCTTAATGCTCAAATCATTTATACTGAATTATACCTAATAGTGTATCCACATATCTGCTCCCTTTCCAACCTCTATGTAGAAAGTCAGGACTGTCGTTTTTGACATTGCATATCCATCTAGCACAGCATCTACTTAGCATAATTCCCTGCATATACTAAGTGTTTAATTAATTTTAGTTGTTTTGGCAAATAACTGAAAAATTTATCAATAGTGTCCAGGAATCTGGGGAAAAAATTTCAAAAATGTTAACACTATTACTTTCAGAATTAATTTTATTAATCTAACCCTAAAAGAATATACTATATGTAAATCAAATAATGGACTCCCCTTGCCCATCCTAATATTGTCTACTTTAAAACAGATTAGCCCTTCCCAGTTCTTACTGTGACTTTAGGCAAATAATTTTCTCCCTGGGTCTCACTTTATTCTTCTATACAATAAAGAAATTGGATCAGATCACCTTTAACGTTCTTTTCAGTTCTAATATTGTACAATCTCTCATTTATGATAAGATCCTAATTCATTACCATCCCCAGACATCTCTGAATTCTCAATAACCCACCAACTAAAGCATAATGACTCATCTTCAGTTATTAAAAAAAAGATATGGTTAATTGAGCTTAATCTATTAACATGACTTTTCAGAAGGCATGTTTATCTTTTTCAATAACTATTTGAGGAATAAGAATGGATTTGTGACAGCTTGGAAGAGAGGAAGTGTGTCAAGATAATGGAATGTGGTAGATGAGGAGATTAAGCAGATACTCAGGGGCCCACCTGGAGATCAATTTAAACTGATTGAACTGGATAAGGCTACTGACTGCTGACTGGCTTACTTCCAGTTAACTAGATTGTAAGCACATCTGGCTGGTACTTAAGAGGGTATTGTTCTCAGAAGCTAAAAACTTTGAACTTTACATCAAGACCACCTTCCAGTCCAGTGAACCGATTAATTTGAATGACGCTAGTCAATCAGCTTGAAGAACCTCCCATTTCTGGGAGGGGAACATGAAGGAGGAAGCAGAGGCTGGTGAGAGAGTTCTTCCTCTTTTGGTGCAGAGGACTTCAGAAGTGGGAGGTTTAGGAAGTCAAGGATTTCCAGGTTATAAGAAATCTGTTCTCAATCTTTCTCTTTCTTTTACTATCTTTCAATAAACCCTTAGAAAACCTAAACTCATTTATCAGTGATTTTAGTCAGTTTCCCCCAAAACTGGGGGGACAGATTAGAACCCACATTTAGAATTTTAATTACACAGGAAGTATTGGGCAAATTGACTGAAGGGTAATATTTATGTAGCCAGCATGTATCTCTGTGAAGCAAGGGTTGATTACATAAAATAAATCAAAACTATCACGTAGGAGGAGCAGATTATTTCTTGACCCCACCCTTGGCTTTCCATTTGAGAGCTAACTTTCCCTTGGAGGTCGAAATTTTTTCCCTGAGGCTTCTAGGTTTCTAAGCTATGCCTAACTTTGGTTACTACATTTACCATTTCCTTTCAAGTTTGGGACTCACATAGTTCTGATGTAGGAAAGAAGCAAAAGGCAGCTCCTGAGGCCTCATCTCCTACTCTTGCGTCATGGGAAGGAGCCAATGAAAGGGGAGTGATGAAAGATTCCCCGGACCACAGAGAATATATGATTGCTGGAGCAAAGTGCTTGGAGGCATCAGCATGATCTGGAAGGACCACTGTAAGAGGACCTGGTCTTTACTTTACTTTAGGTCTTTACTTTGCTACTTTCCTTCAATAATATGGCCTCAATAAGATGACTGCTTAGATGTAAAGATTCCTTCTAGCTCTCAATCTATAACCTAATGAAATGTGACTGGAATCTTGTTCTATTGACTCCCAGTCCAGTCTCCTGAATGCCAGTTGGACTTCTCCCTAATATATAGCTCTGTAAGAGATTACAAATCGATTTGCATAGATTATTTCATAGGATAAAAAAACCCAACCCTATAAGGTATTTACTAAGGGTTTTATCCCCATTTCACAGATGAAAAAAACAGTCCTAGAATATCTAAGTGACTTGTTCATGGTCACTCAAGTGTACATTTCAGGGTGGAAATGGAAAACAGGTTTTTCTGACTTGAGTTGAGCAAAACTCCTCATGATATATGAGATCCAACACATGAGACATGCATTTTATTGGCAATCTCATTTTGCAGCCAAGGGAACCCTCTTTATTCTCTCCCCAGCAACCTTTTCCAAACTAGTGAAATAAAAATAATGTAAATGAAAATTTTAGGTATGTTTGTACTCAGGGAGACCTGACAGACTTTGAACAAGATACCTAAGTGTGTGATTTAGAGAAGAGATCTAAAAGACAAGGATGTAGTTTAAGGGAAAAAGCATTTTAAAGTAGCTAAATGAGACCACAGAATTATCTAGGTGCTCAAGGCTTGAAAATTGGGAGAGATTCCTATTTAACACGAAAGAGATACTGCATTTCAAATCGAGAAACATTTATTATGTGTTTACTACTATAAGGTACTGAGCTAATTATTCTAGGGGAGATATATGAATAATTCATATTTCTTGCCCTCAGGGAGCTATTAGAATATAGGTAGGAGAGATAAAGAATTTACAAAAATAAATACAACTGAAAAATTACAAATACATTACAGGTAGAAATGTTTAAGCACAAAAGAATATAGAGGATGGAGAAATTACTGTCTGTTGGAGGGAGGTGAAGGAAGGGAGGCTTTGTGGTAAAATTTGATCTGAGCCTTAAAATATGAGGGTAGGATTTTTGTCAGGTGCAAATTCAGAAGAGAACATTTAGCTAGAAGGAACAATGTGAGTCAACAATACATTCTGCAAGAAAGCAAACTGTATGTTGTTCCAGGAACAATAAATATTCCAGCTTGGTTGAAGCATAGGGAAACATGAAAAAGAGAAAAAGACTGGGAAGGTAGGTTGGGGCCAAACTGTAGAGAGCCTTGAATATCAGATTTTCATCACTAAATCTATATATTTTATATCATGGTCAAATGGATTTCAAACTTTTTCAATGGTCCCAAATTTCATTTGAACAAAGTTTAATGGAACTGTTGCAGTAAAATCTTTTTAAATGCCTGCTAATGGGGCAGCTAGGTGGCGCAGTGGATAAAGCACCAGTCCTGGATTCAGGAGGATCCGAGTTCAAATTCGGCATCAAACACTTGACACTTACTAGCTGTGTGACCCTGAGCAAGTCACTTAACCCCAATTGTCTCACCCCCCCCCAAAAAAATGCTGGCTAATGCTACCATAGAAGAAAAGGCTGTTTTTAAAAAGCCAAATCTAAAAATCCTATTTAATATTAGAGCTCCTTTGACAAACATATTCCTAACTTGAAAGAAAGAGTCAGAGACACAGAGAGAAATAGAGATTGGCAGAGAGAGAAAAAGGGAGAGAACTCTAGGAAATTGAAACCTGGCATTTCTTCATATTTGCCTTTTAAATCAAACCCTGGGTAGAATTAAAAGGAGGATCTCTGGAAATCAATGCTTTCTTCCTTTGCTCCATGAAAAACAATGGAAGAGAAAGATTGGGATGCAAGTAGATGTGACAGTTGACCCTAAGTCAGTATGGAAATGAAGAAGAATGAGACCAGTTCTGCTCTCTCAAGAGTCTACTAGAGGGCAGCTAGGTGGTGCAATGGAAAATGCACTGGCCCTGGATTCAGGAGGACCTGAGTTCAAATCCAACCTCAGACACTTGACATTTACTAGCTGTGTGACCCTGGGCAAGTCACTTAACCCTCATTGCCCAGCCCCCCCCCCAAAAAAAGAAAGAGTCTACTGGATCGGCAGAAAACATTGCTACCCAGGTGAATAAAAAGGTGAGATGGAGAGGAAGAAGGGAATATGAAACAGGTAAACACAAAACATGGTAGAGGAGGGTAGGGGGTAGGATAAAAAGGTGTGTCCCAAGAAGGAAATGGAGATTTGGGGGAAAAGTCAAAGGAAGGGAGAGTAATTGGGGCAATAGAAAAGGAGAAGTTGCCACAGAGCAGAATGAAAGATTAGGTTTAGGGAACATAGAGTTCTGAGGCTGTTATTCTGAAACTCATGGGCTCTTGACTGTTTCTCCTATCTTTAATTCCAATTTTAAAAATATCTCTTCCAAATCTCATGTTCAAGAAAGAAAGCTGTGGCTGCTACAGTAATACTATTCCTAGTAATACTAATAATATCTAACGTTTATATAGTGCTTACTATGTGCCAGGAACTGTGCTAAGCACTTTACAATATATCTCATTTGAGTCTCCTAACAAACCTAGGAGGTGGGTGCTAATATTATCTTCACTTAATAGTTGAGGAAACTGAGGCAAACAGAGGTTAACTGACTTGCCCAGGATCACACTAGATCTAGTAATTTGTGGTGAGGCAATTGGGGTTAAGTGACTTGCCCAGGGTCACACAGCTAGTAAGTGTCAAGTGTCTGAGGCCGGATTTGAACTCAGGTACTCCTGACTCCAGGGCCGGTGCTGTATCCACTGTGCCACTTATCTGCCCTGATCTAGTAATTTTTTAAGGCTGAATCTGAACTCAGATTTTCCTAACTCCAAGACATCTATCTAGCTGCCACTAGGGACAAATCCCCTGGGAGTGGGGAGGAGGGGGAAGCAATAGCAAATTCTCCTTGGACTTTTGCTTCTTCAAATTCCTTTCCTCTATGAGAACTCTAGAGATGCTTTGGGGCTAGAGAGAGAACTCAAGAGTGGAAGGCAATGAAAGTAAGAGTTGATGTCCTAGGTCCTGAAAGTTCCTGCTATGGGTTTCCTGAGTATTGACTGCCCAAGCTCATTATCCCCAATATGGGGTTGTAGCCCAGGAACTGGTAGGTAGGGAACACTAATATGGTAAAGGAAGCTTGCCATGTGTCTCTGCCTGCCACCACAATTTTTTTTCCCCTTGAAAAACACCCCTGGAGTGCTTCAAGGAATTCCAAGGCTCCAAAGTACACAGAGTTTGAGAAATACTGGCAAACCAGTTAAAGGGAGTGAGGAAAGATAAGAGGAAAAAAATAAGAGGAAAAGCAAAAGAGATACAACCTTGATGTTTATCAAAGTCCTGAGAAGGAAAAGAGCATTCATTTATTAATGCTGCTTTTGTTTTTGAAGTGATGAAAAGCGAAACATGAAATAAGAAACCCAGAACTCTCTAGAATTTAAAAAAAATTGGCAAAAACTTGCACAGATATTAGAATTCAACAGACATTCATTGAGTCCATGGACTCCTAATAACAACCTTTGAACATTAGGATTTAGAGCTATTAAGGACACCCTCTATTTTTATAGATGAAGAAATTAAGGCCAAGGGAAATGAGGTGATTGTCCAAAGGTCACCAAGTCAGTCAGAGTCAGGATGGAGATCAGGTCCTATGTCTCCAACTCCAGGCTTATTTCACTGTATCATAATGCTTTAAAACAAAACACTAACATATAACTGTTACTTGGTAAAGTATAGTTTTCAATCATCACATTAAAAGCACAAACACTATGATGCTCTCCCGTCCCCGTGAAAATAAATTTCTGAATACCTCCCCAAAACATATTTCTTTTCTGGAGAAAAGAATTCTCATCTACAAAATGAGAGGGTCTTAAACCACCTCCCCCTAGATGATCATGAAGAAATTTCAGGAGTCTGAATTTGTGGGGTTTTATTAGATCATTGTATTTCAATATACAATAGGGCAACTAGGTGGCACAGTGGATAGAGTGTCAGACTGAGTTAAAACCCGGCCTCAGACACTAGGTATGTGACCCTGGGCAAGTCACTTAACCTTTTTTGCCCCAGTATCCTCATCTGTAAAGTGAGCTGGAGAAGGAAACGGCAAAATACTCCAGTATCTTTGCCAGAAAAACCTCACAAAGAGTCAGACATGACTGAAAACTGAAAAACAACAAATTTCAATATAACTGGTTTTCTTTGTAATTCTATATTTTATTTTATGCATTTCCCAAGGCCACTTGGGAATAAGATGGCTGAAGGAGTTCATCTTATAAAATAAAAGTTAAAAATCCATAGCGAGCATGGAAACCACAGAAAATGATACTTCTGGTAATTCTCTAATTTTTCAATATCTTCCACGTAAAATACAGCATTATGACTAGAAATCTAATAAATCATTCCAAATTTGACTTTGGAAGTAAGTGAGCATCAACTCTTCTGTAAGCAATTAGAAAGACCTCAGGCCAGAAACTATAGTGTTTGCCAATATGAAGACTATGTTTGAAGAGATAAAGACAAAGGTTCTTTAATCTTTGGGTTGAAATCTCTGAAGAAATAACTTTAATTATTACCAGGTTAAATGGACTGACTCCACAGAACTTATGCTCAGGGGAAGAAGAGATAGGGTTCCAAGTGCTCTAAAAGGCCAGCAAAAGAGCCAAGGGAATCGTGTTTTGCCTCATAAGCAGTGATTCCTGAATTTTACTATGTCAACGTTATGTTTGGTTAATATGAAAATAAAGCAGAGGTTGCTCTTCTTAGACCACCTGCCCAAGGATCAACTGCGAGCTATTCCACCATTGCTAAATCCTATCCTGAAACTACATTTCTCTAGAAATCCCAAACCCAGAAAACACCAAAACTGGGTATGGGCATCTCAGAGATTTCTCTAGGTATTCTACAGATGCAGCAACAATTATGCTTAAACCCCTTGCTGAGGCAAAGCCCAACTCCCTTTCCACATTCAAGTCAATTCAACAAATGTAAACAAATACATGCATGGATACCTATCTAACTATGCTAGTAAGTGGGGAGGGGGGAGGGAAAGCAAAAATAAATTTCTGACCTCAGAACCCACAATCTAGCTTGGAAAAGCAGACACATACATATACTAAGAAATGTAACACTAAGCAGTATGGGACAAATGTGATAAAGCTAGCATTTATATAGCCCTTTAAGTTTTGCAAGATGATTTACATACATTGTCTCATTTGATCCTCACAACAACCCTGTGAGGTAGGTACTTTTATTTTCTCCATTTGATAGGTATGGAAACTGAAAAAGACAGAGGTTGTGACTTTCTCCAGATCATACAGCTGGTAAATGCTGAAGGCAGGATTTGAACTTAGACCTTCCTCACTCCATATCCAGGACTACGCTACCTAGTCCCAATCAATAGGAAGCCTGCTGCATCCATGATTTGATTTCCATCATCAGTCAGCCATAGGAGATAATTTACATAACCTCAGGGGCAGTCAACATTTGGTTGACCTAGATTTATCAAAGATTCAAGAACCATCCCAGTGAAAGCTAACCTTGCCAGAATGAGTTCCAAGATTACAGTGTCTGGCTCCAAAACTCTAACATCCAGGTCAAATTATAATTTTTTCACAAACCTTCCTTCCTCTGTTTCCAATGCCCCTGAGCTGACAGGCTCCTTCATTCTGTAATGTCTATTTTGGCCCCTCTGCCTAGTTCGATGTTCCCTCTCTTACCTCTGTCAAAATTCTACTCCTCCTTTGTGGGCCACCTCAACATCACCTGCTCCATGAAATCTTTCCTCATCCCCAGTGCTGGAAAAGATCTTCCTCCCCTTTGATCAGACAACACCTTGCTTAGATCTCTCCTATAATCACTATTCTTAGAGTCCTGTAGCACAGAAGGCAGAAAATTGACCTCAAAGTCAGGAAGACCTGGGCTGAGCACTGACCCTCTGACACACACTAACTGTGTGCCTTGAAGCAAGTCACTCAAGCCCTTCCTGCTTCATCAACTAGGATGATACATTGGAGAGAAGGTGCTGATAAGAAGAATAACGTTTTTAGAGCATGACTTTAGTATATTTCCCCTGGACAAGGTAAAGGCATAATTCAGGTGACTAAATATCAGGTCAACCTTGCTGCTGCCACTGGTCCTATTCATACCTTGTTCACAAATAGTGGTATTTGGGGCTGCTGAAATAGATGGGTAGGGGAGAGAATTTGTAGTAGACTTTATGGTTTCCTCACAACTGGATCATCTATTTTTTTTTTTACATATAAGGTATTTTATTTTTTCCGTTACATGTAAAGATAGCTCTCAACTTTTGTTTATACAAGCTTTACAATTTCAGATTTTTCTCCCTCCCCCCTCCCCTAGACAGCAGGTAATCTGATATAGGTTATATCTATATATCTATATATCCATATAGATATATATATACACATATATATACACATAATAACATTAATCCTATTTCTGCATTAATCCTGTTACAAGAGAAAAAAATCAGAGCAGTGATGCAAAACCTCAAAATAGGAAAAAAAAAAAACAGCACCCAAAACAAAAGAAATAGTATGGTTCAATCAGCATCTATACTCCACAGTTCTTTTTTTTTCTTTTCTTGGATTTGGAGATCCTCTTCTATCATGAGTTCCCTGGAAGTCTTCTGTACCATTGCATTGGTGAGAAGAATTTAGTCCATCACAGTAGGTCAACGCTCAATGTTGATGATACTGTGTACAATGTTCTTCTGGTTCTGCTCATCTCACATCATCAGCTCACGTAAGACCCTCCAGGTTTCTATGAACTCCTCCTGCTCATCATTTCTTACAGCACAATAGTATTCCATTGTATTCATATACCACAACTTGTCCAGCCATTCCCCAATTGATGGGCACCCCCTCAACTTCCAATTCCTTGCTACCACGTAAAGAGCAGCTATAAATATTTTTGTACATGTGGGTCCCTTTCCCCCTTCCATGATTTCTTTGGGAAAAAGACCTAAAAGTGGAATTGCTGGGTCAAAGGGTATGCACAGCTTTATCGCCCTTTGGGCATAATTCCAAATTGCTCTCCAGAATGGCTGGATCAGTTCACAGCTCCACCAACAATGCATTAGTGTTCCAATTTTCCCACAGCCTCTCCAACATTTATTATCTTCCTTTTTTGTCATTTTAGCCAATCTGATAGGTGTCAGGTGGTACCTCAGAGTTGTTTTAATTTGCATCTCTCTAATCATTAGAGATTTAGAGCATTTTTTCATATGGGAATAGATAGCTTTGGTTTCTTCATCAGAAAACTGCCTGTTCATATCCTTTGACCATTTCTCAATTGGGGAATGACTTAGATTTTTATAAATTTGATTTAATTCCCTATACATTTTAGAGATGAGGCCTTTATCAGAAGTACTGGCCTCAAAAATTGTTTCCCAGCTTTCTGCCTCCCTTCTAATTTTGGATGCATTGCTTCTGTTTGTACAAAAATTTTTTAATTTAATATAATCAAAATCATCCATTTTGCATGTTATAATATACTCTATCTCTTGTTTGGACAAAAACTGTTTTCCTTTCCAAAGATCTGATAGGTACACTATTCCTTTCTCTCCTAATTTACCTATGGTATCACCTCTTATGTCTAAATCGTGTATCCATTTTGACCTTATTTTAGTATAAGGTGTAAGATGTTAGTCTGTGCCTAATTTCTGCCATACTATCTTCCAGGTTTCCCAGCAGTTTTTGTCAAATACTGAGTTCCTATCCCAGAAGCTGGAGTCTTTGGGTTTATCAAACACTACATTACTAGTGTCATTTACTACTGCATTTCCTGAGCCTAGCCTATTCCATTGATCTACCACTCTATTTTTTAGCCAGTACCAGATAATTTTGATGACTGCCGCTTTATAGTAAAGCTCCAGGTTTGGTACCCCTAACCCACCTTCCTGTGAATTTTTTTTTCATTATTTTCCTGGATATTCTTGATTTTTTGTTTTTCCAGATGAATTTTGTTATTATTTTTTCTAGCTGTATAAAAGAATTTTTAGGTAGTCTGATTGGTATGGCACTGAATAAGTAAATTAATTTAGGCAGTATTGTCATTTTTACTATATTAGCTCTGCCTATCCATGAGCAATTGATATCTTTCCAATTATTTAGATCTGATTTGATTTGTGTGAAGAGTGTTTGGTAGTTGTGTTCATAGAGTTCCTGGGTTTGTCTTGGCAAGTAGACTCCCAAGTATTTTATATTATCTACCGTTACTTTAAATGGAATTTCTCTTTCTATCTCTTGCTGCTGGACTTTGTTGGTCATGTATAGAAATGCTGATGATTTATGTGGATTTATTTTATATCCTGCTACTTTGCTAAAGTTGTTAATTGTTTCAAGTAATTTTTGACTTGATTCTCGAGGATTCCTTAAGTATACCATCATATCATCTGCAAAGAGTGATAGTTCTGTTTCCTCCTTGCCTATTCTAATTCCTTTCATTCCTTTCTCTTCTCTGATTGCTAAAGCTAACATTTCTAGGACAATATTAAATAATAGGGGTGATAATGGACATCCCTCTTTCACCCCTGATCTTACTGGGAAGGCCTCTAATTTATCTCCATTGCATATAATACTTGATGATGGCTTTAGGTAGATACTGTTTATTATTCTAAGGAAAGCTCCACCTATTCCTAAACTCTCTAGTGTTTTTATTAGGAATGGGTGTTGTACTTTGTCAAAAGCTTTCTCTGCATCTATTGAGATAATCATTGGATCATCTATTTCATGGAAAGAGGGGTCAATTATATAGTATATTATTTGTAAAAACTAAGGAAAACACCTGAGAGATGAGAGTATCATTTTTTGCCTACTATCACGTTAAACTACAAGTCTTTCTGCCTCTTCTCCAGAGGAAGATAATAATAATTATAATCCTCAGAGATTTCATAATGGCCTTAAAGAATGCTATAAAGCACTAGTCCCGAGACAACATCATGAGGTAGGTGAGCTTTGTCTACACATTTCCAAATTAACCCCTAGAATGTAAGAACCTAGAGGTCAAGGAGTTTATTTTGTTTTGTCTTTGCATTGCCAGCACCTACCATCATGCCTTGCACACAGCAGGTGCTTATGGTCAACATTATGTTGTCCAGTGATAGCTGGATCAGATTGGAAGTAGAACCCATTCTCTAGAGGAAGATACAGAATCCAAGTCTTGAAAAGGGTTGTTTTTTTCTTTTTGTCTTGCAAGGCAATTGAGGTTAAGTGACTTGCCCAGGGTCACACAGCCAGTAAGTGTTAAGTGTCTGAGGCTGGATTTGAACTCAGATCCTCTTGACTCCAGGGCTAGTGCTCTATCCGCTGCACCATCTAGCTGCCCCAAAAGGGTTTTAGTAATTATTTCATCTTGTACAAATACTAAGAAAATCCTAGAAGGAAGGAAAACCACCTTTAGGTTAAACTTATAAGTTTTGGCATAGCTATATCAAAATAACTACTGTCCTTTCCACACACCCCCCCCAATAGTCCTCCTTTAGTTCAGTATTTAGTTGTCAATCTGGTTTTATATAAAATAGTATTCATTGCTCTTCCAGAACTTCAAACCTCAAGGGTTTCCTCTAGTCATGAGCTCTCTCTTAATTCATCTTATCTCCAACCCAATATAAGAAATAACAAAACTTTTGTTTTGTAAATCTACTCTTGACACAGAGTTATTGCAATAAGTAAGAACAAGCAAGAGAGAAGAAACACATTTAGTTCACATCCTACTTATACCCTATGGGTCATTAAAGTTTCATTTAACAAGACAGATAAATAGTACACATATGGGAAACATGTAAAAAATTCTGGCAGCAATACACTGCAGATAAAGGAAATCTCACTGTTAATTGGTTTTTGACGAGTACAGATTCTAAACAAATCTTTTAAAAGGAAGTTTCTTACAGTAAATTCATTTTCTTTTGAGGAGGTTGGACTAAGTAATCACTAAGTTTTACAGAACTGTGAATCTAGGATCATTTCTAAATATGGCTATTTTTATTAGTTTCTGGGAAATAAGGAGAAAGGACTAACCTTTTGTTTGTCTTTATGGTTTTAATTATGAACTCCTTAAAGGAAGGACATCAAACATATCCTTCCATGTTACCTGTGAGTTGTAACAATTGGAATGACGCCACCTGCTGGAGACTTACTGTAGGAAAGCTCCACCATGAGGAGAAGGCTTCTGAGGGCAAGGTCATGCAGCTTTTCTTTGGCGTCAGGAAGTGACACTGGCTTGTGGGAAGAAGAGGGGGCAAGGCTGGGGCTCTCGCTCTCTTTCACCAGGACTCTCGTGGAGAGCAGAGCAGAACTGTAGCTCCCTGAGATAGATAGATAGATGAATCTAGGCCTTTCTCTTTCTCTTCACCAAATTCTTAGTCTCCTTAATAAATGCTTAAAAGTCTAACTCTTGCTAAAGCTTATAATTTATTGGTGACCACTCATTAGATATTTTGGACAGACTAGCTAAAATTTTAGCCCCTTGCAGAGTAAAGGTGACACTGGAATAGTTTCAACATGAGAAAGAGCAGTTTTTTTTTTCACTCAAATTAATACATTGTATTTGAATTATTTTTTCCCATTCTAGTGGTTTTCTATCCATAAACAAAAGGGAAAAAAAGCTGAAAATATTATTGCTACTGTACAAATTCAACCTCAGTAAAAGAAATTGTTGATCACAGCTGGCATTGAAAAGGGGATTCAAGCATAACGAACAACTGAAGTCAGACTTAAAATGTGTACCTTGATCATGTCAACCCCATGAGATGCAAGAAAAATGAGGTATATGATTCACTGAGATCTTAAAATTTTCTCTTTATTTCTTCTCTCTTTAATCCCTTGCTAACATGCTATCCACCTCTCTTTTGCCTTGATAACATTCATGGTACAAAGATTGTCAGATCTTTCCCAGGATGATCAGTTGGGAAGTCTAACGAGAATTCCATCCTTAAACTTGACATACACTATCATTTATTGCCACTACTGTAGAATTGCACAATTCTACAGGGAAGCATATAAAGCTTGTGATCAAGAAAATTGACCCATATCACCTCGCATTAATTTAGATGGTCCTTGAGCACGTTCCTTTCTCACCTGCTTCTCAGAACCCATGATTAAGTTGCATGGTTGGCATAGAAAAAGGCATATTTTTCCTTCCTCCACTGCCATGATATACCTTTTTTCCATGAAATTTCTCTGAAACATGGTGTTATAAAAGCCACAGCTAACAATGGCAGAAGGATTTTGTAGAAAACTGTGCAGCTGTATCCCCTCTCCCTGACAAAAAAAAGCTGAACTCCCACAACCTAATGCAAGAGGATGACACAAAATAAAAGAGCCAAAGTTACTCACTTACAGATGGTTATAGTGTTAGGCACAAGAAATAAGGGACCAGTCAGGCAACCAGCAAGCACTGAATAAGTATCTACTATGTTTGTAGCATTGTAGATAAAAAGAGAAAGAGGAAATAATCCTTGCTTTCAAGGTAGTAATAGTCTGCCAGCGATATTACATTAACATATGAGTATCCACAAAATATAAAGAAAAATAATCTGAGAGAGGCACTAGCAGTTGGAAGGATCAGGTCAGTAGGGTTAGTCAGTTATTGCATTTCCTGTGTTTCAGGCACTGTGCTAAGATATGGGGATACAAAAAAAAAAAAAAAGACAAAAGATACTTTCTACACTCAATATGTTCAATGTCGCCATCATCCACATTCCAACACAATGGAATCTCTCCGCACCTGCATTTTTGTTAAAAAACAAAAATAGAACAGAACAAAAACTAGAATTTGGACCCCCACCCAGTGGATCAAGTTAACTTCCTAGTTGTCTCTGTATACAATAGATTTTATAGCCAGGCAGCCTCTATTGGATCCAGAAGTATTTATCTGCAAAGCCAAGATTTTACAGCCATGAGCCCAGATGTCTCTCCCTACTAACTGGTACAACTTGTGCATTTCAAGGATGATTAGACTAATGGTTTTTAGCTACACACTCCTCTACCACTAGGCCTCACAGGGCTTGATGGGATAATATTTCACTCTCCTCCAGCCAGAGGACCCAGCAAGGGGCTATATGGACCTGTGCAAAGAAGTTACCAGGAGTGCTATGGAAATGACATCTGCTGATATGGCTAGTCTTATAAAATGTGAATGCAGCAGGGCAGCTAAGTGGCGCAGTGGATAAAGCACTGGCCCTGGATTCAGGAGGACCCGAGTTCAAATCTGGCATCAGACACTTGACACTTACTAGCTGTGTGACCCCAGGCAAGTCACTTAACCCTCATTGCCTTGCAAAACAAACAAACAAAAAACAACAAAACAAAAACAAGATGTGAATGCAGGGCAAGGACCCCACAAAGGAGATGTGAAACCTACAACAAATCCCTTCTATCACTAGGTGGGGTAAATGTAATGCTTTACCAGGATCTGACCCTATTCCAAGGCCCCATTCTCATTCTGGTGGTAATAGATGCCCAGAACAAATTATAGAGATCACATTGTCACCAAGACTATGTTCCTTGATGTTACTTGATAGTAATTTGGTTTGGAGATCTTGTTACCTAAATTCACATTTATAGCTCTTTAATTTACTACCTCTATGTTCTTAGGAAACTCATTCAACCCCTTGGGGATTCAGTTTCTTCATCTGTAATATGAAGAAGTTGACTTGAAGACTTTTCCAATATGAAGCTGAAATCTTATAACCTCCATTCTTGGGTAATTCTATTCAACTAAACAAAAAAATATTAAACACCTACTACATATAAGACAGCTAGGTGGCACAGTGAGTAAGTGGATAGAGGGTGAGATCTGGAGTCAGGAAGACTCATCTTCCCAAGTTTAAATCTGGCCTCAGTCAGTTACTAGCTGTGTGACTCTGGACAAGTTACTTAACCCTGCATACCTCAGTTTTTTCATCTATAAAATGAAATGAAGGAGGCAGCTAGGTGGCGAAGTGGATAAAGCACAGGCCCTGGATTCAGGAGTACCCGAGTTCAAATCCGGCCTCAGACACTTGACACTTACTAGCTGTGTGACCCTGGGCAAGTCACTTAACCCCCATTGCCCTGCAAAAGAGAGAGAGAGAGAGAGAGAGAGAGAGAGAGAGAGAGAGAGAGAGAGAGAGAGAGAGAGAGAGAGAGAGAAAATGAAATGGAGAAGGAAATGGCAAACCCCTCCAGTATCTCTGCCAAGAAAACCCCAAATGGGGTCACAGAGAGTCAGACATGACTGAAAAATGACAACAACATGTAAAGATCTGGGATGTTAAGACAAATAGAGAAGCTTCTCTCCCCAGGTAGCTTACATTCTATTGGGAGGAAATAACATGTCCACAGGTAAGTAAATACAGGAGATAGAAAACAAGAAGGATAACAGTAACAACTGGGGCAAATCGGGAACACCTTGTATAGGTGGTGTCACTAACAAAGACTAAGTCTTGAAATGAACTAGAGCTTTTTAAGGCACAATAAGGAGGAGGAAAAGTATCACAGACATGGAAGACAGCTTGCACAAAAACACCCCCAACTGAGACATACGACCCTTGGGCCTAGAAGTGATTTTTAGGGGCAGAATTTTTTTCAACCTTTCCCTGTGTTCTGACAGGTATCAGTCTCAGAAACTGAGCTAATCATATAGGCAAATCCTCAATAATGCGCAAAAACCAAGTATTTGGCAGATATCCCCTTGCTCCAACATCTGACTTCTCAATGGCTTTTAAGAGAGAAGTGAATTTGAATACATCTGCCTTGTACTAACTGTTAGCATTTGAAATTTGTGTGACTTTGCCTTCTAAATTTGATTTATGCAAAAAGGAGTGAGAAGGTTGCTTTGGATTAGGAAAGTTAGGGTTCATATCTCGTCACCAAAGAACAATACTCACTGGTTTCTCCTGAGGGCAAGGCATCACTTATCCCTTATTCTCAAAAATCATAGTATGAGTCAGTGCTAACTTTATAAATGCGTGTTTGTTGAAGGGGGTTTTGTTTGCTCGATGAGGGTAGAGAGAGAAGTGGGAAGCTCAATATTACCTTTATCCTCTGGTTAGAATCAACAGTCAGCACATGCTGTGTAAACTTTAGGTTACCTAAAACAACACTGGGAGCTGGAATTGCTTGCTAAGACTGTCTCTTGGATTTTCTACATTTGATTTTAATTAAGAATAACAATTCTAGGTTGTTTTCTCTTCAGTATGAGCAACATCTCCTAAAAAGATCACTTTGGAGAAAGAGAACTTAAAAGGAAAAGTCAAAAGCATCATAATAATAAAAATTTAGAGGGGAGACTAAAATTTCATATTTTTCTGTCTTAAAATTGGCAAACTTGCCACTGATTATTTTTATAACCCTTTGTATTGAATTTCAGAGCAATTTTCTTGCTCTGGATCAGAGATAATAGATTTGGCTCCCTTTCAGAAGTAGAAGGGTACTGTGGTTCCAAATTGTTGAGGACCCACAGGTAGAATCAAAGCTGAAATTAATCACAGGCTCTAAGTGGTAAAGCTTGTGAAGATCTCTGTGCAATGCTGTTATCCACTTTATTAGGAGGCAGTAGTGGTGTTCAGTACTGAACCTGTGGTCAGGAAGACCTGAGTTCAAATATAGCCTCAGTACTGTGTGACTGTGGGTAAGTCCCTTAACTTCTATTTGTCTCAGTTTTATCAACTATAAAATGAGGATAATAGTACTTCTCTCCCAACTTGTCATGAGAATCAAATTAGATAATAGTAAAGTACTTAACAAATCACCCAACATATAGAAAGTGCTAATAGGGGGCAGCTGGTGGCACAACGGATAAACCACTGGCCCTGGATTCAAGAGGACCTGAGTTCAAATCCTGCCTCAGACACTTGACACTTACTAGCTGTGTGACCCTGGGCAAGTCACTTAACCCTCATTGCCCTGCAAAAAAAAGTGCTAATATAAATGTTAGCTATCATTTTTATTATTATTATTGTCATATGAGATAATATTTATAAAATGCCTAACACCTGAGATATAGTAGGAACTATATAAACACTAACTACCACCACCACCAGAAGAGAATGGACATTCATCCATAGACAAGTCAAAAAATAAAATTGTTGCCTACACAAGTAAAACTTAGCAGAGAATGATAAACAATACTGGAGAATGATTCACCAATTCAACTAACATTCCTTACTACATAACTCCACCAACCAACAAATTCATATCACCAAAATACTTTAGGATCGTAAGGAAATCTAGGATTATAACTCCCTCACCTTACAGATAAGGAAATCAAGGGCTAGAGAAGCACAGTGATTTGGCCAAGGTCACAACCATTTTAATCAGTGAGAATGAGATAGGCTGAATGTATTTTTAACAGCAATGAGAGCCACCACCACATCTATATTTTAAGCAAAGGACCCCAGCTAACCCTTGGCTTGTTGATCTCCATTCTACAACTGACCAGTTAACACCTCTATGAACTTGGGTCTGGATCTCAGTTTCCTCACATATAAAATGGAACGGGTGGACTAGAAGACCTCTGAGGGACAGTTCATCTCTAGCTCTGTGATCCCATTTGAAGAAAGCAAGGTAGATTTTTGACCCTGGATATAGAAGCAACAAAGCATGAGCCAAACAATGACCATTATTGGAAAATGGAATTTTGGAGATTCCCTGATCATTTGACCATCAAAATGGTGTATTAGTCACTTTCTTTTCTCTGGATACCATTATTTCTCTAACTCCCTCCATGAGAAAAAAAGAAATTATACATCAGATGGGAGGCAATTATGATTGAATCTACAGGTTCAAGAAGAAAGAACAATAACAAGATAAAATCCTTAGGAATTAACAGTGGAGAATTCTAATCCTTAAAGAGTTCACTTAACACACTCCCCCATGAGGACTTTTTGCAGGGACACAAAGTGACTTGAAGTCTTGTAAATAAAACCTATATTAGGATCCCCCTCTTAACTGCAGAGAATCTGCTGGCATATCACACCTCTATTAGACCCCACCCACCCACCCAGAAACAAGTAGCAGATGCTTATTCTACCCAACCACATAGGGCATGGAATAGAAGCTGAAAATGTGTCATCTTCTGACTAGGGACTGAACCTAGGTTGATATTCCCTAAGACTACACAGGCTTTGACCCAAACACCTTTGCCACACTTGCCATGTTTTTTAAAAAGTGATAAAAAGAAAAGGAAGAGAAACAAGGGAGGAATTGGTACAGGAGGCCAACATATTTAAACTTGTCAGGATTAAAGGAAAGAGGACTGATACTAAGAGACCATGTTTGTTCCCAGAGAGGGTACTCAGGTCAGGGACCCAAACTACTGACATATATCCTCTAATGTTGGAGACTGAAACAGCTTTCAAAAGCAGAGGGGAATCAGAAAGTAACAGTGGAATTTTTTTAAAAAGGCCAAAACACCAAAGATTTCAAAAGGAAAAGCCCTCAACAAAATCCTCTCAAAGCAAAAGTAGATATGTGAACAGAGAAAACCCTAAAACTAGAAGGAAGAACCAATACTGTGTTCTGAAAGAAATTAAAAGGCTCTAAACAAATATTTTAAAACAAATTAAGTCAGTTCCTGATGAAATACAGCATTTGATAAACACTCAAAAAAGTGTGTTACAATAAGAAACTTCAAAATAGTAAATGAAAAATAAAATCGATAAAAAAGGAAATTAGTAATGAATATAGGTCAGAATTTAAAGCTTTCAACACATAATTTTAATACTCAATTAGTTAAATAGGAAAAAAATTAAAACCAGAATGAGAAGTCTCTCAAAAAATATTTAAGAAAGATTAAAAAATTTAGAAGACAAAAATATCCAGCTCAAGGAAAGCATCTAAGAAGAGAGACAAAAGGAGACAACATTAAAAGTAAACACATGAGGGGCAGCTAGGTGGGGCAGTGGATAAAGCACTGGCCCTGGATTCAGGAGGATCCAAGTTCAAATCCGACCTCAGACACTTGACACTTCTTACTAGCTGTGTGACCCTGGACAAGTCACTTAACCCTCATTGCCCCATCAAATAAAAGAAAAAAGAAAACACATGAATTTGTCAATAAATACAGGAATGAAGCAAGCATGCCCCCTTTCCCAGCTATCATTTGATGTAGTTCCAAAAATGCTAATAATATCAATATGGCAAAGAAGATAAAGATATAAAGATAGGGAAAAAGGAGATTAAACTATTGGTATTTGTTGAGAATGACGGTTTGCTTAAAAAACCCAGGGCATCAGCCAAGACACTCAGGATGATAACTTCAGTGAAGTTGAAATCAACAGAATTGTGAGGGATTGAGTCAGTCATTCCATTAAGGCAGTGTATCACTCAGGGTAAGTGTGCCATGGGAGATATTAATGCCCATGTAGTCCCTGAGAACACCTGAAAAGAAAGGCAGCAAGTGAAGATGTTCTCAGTCCTAAAGAAATCAATAGCATCACTATATAACAATCACAAAATCCAGGATGCAATAACAGGAGGGGAAAATTCCATTCATGAAAAAAAAGTCAACAGCTTGAAAAGCCAAACAGAAAAGGAGATGCAAAAGCTCTCTGGAGAAAATAATTGCTTAAGAATTAGGATTTAGCAAATTGAAGCTAATGACTTTATGAGAAATCAAGACATAATAAAGCAAAACCAAAAGAATGAATAAATAGAGGGCAATGTGAACTATCTCCTTGGAAAAAATAGCTGACCTGGAAAATAGATCCAGGAGAGATAATCTGAACATTTTTGTACTACATGAAAGCCATGATCGGAAAAAAAAAAAAAAAAAGAGCTTAGACGTCATCTTCCAAGAAACTGTCAGGGAAAATTGCCCTGATATTCAAGAAGCAGAACGTGAAATAGAAATTGAAAGTATCCACCAATCACCTCCTGAAAGAGGTCCCAAAATGAAAACCTCCAGGAATATTATAGCCAAATTCCAGAACTCCCAGGTCAAGGGAAAAATATTGTAAGCAACCAAAAAGAAATAATTCAAGTATGGTGGATCCACAGTCAGGATAACACAAGACCCAGCGGCTTCTACATTAAAGGATTGGAGGGCTTGTAATATGCTATTCTGGAGGGCAAAAGAATTGGGATTACAACTAAGAATCATCTATCCAGCAAAACTGAGTATAATCTTTCAGGGGGGAAATGGGAATTCAATGAAAGAGAGGACTTTCAAGAATTGATCAGAGGGGCAGCTAGGTGGCAAAGTGGATAAAGCACCGGCCCTGGATTGAGGAGGACCTGAGTTCAAATCCTGCCTCGGACATGTGACACTTACTAGCTGTGTGACCTTGGGCAAGTCACTTAACCCCCCACTGCCCTGTCAAACCAAACCAAACCAAAAAGAACCCCCCCCCCCAAAAAAAAAGAATTGATCAGAGAGCCACACCATCAAATGAGGCTGGTAACAGCTTCAGTTGCTGCCTCTCTCTTTGGATGTTCTCAGGGGTTATATGGGCCATAATATCACCCAGGTCACACTTACTCTGAGTGATACACTGGTTGAGTGGAGTGGCTGATTCAATCCTGGTTGGTCCCATGTGTGTGTGTGTGTGTGTGTGTGTGTGTGTGTGTGTGTTTGCGTGTCTGTCTGTCTCATATATATTTATATCTAGATCTAGATCTAGATCCATATCTACATCTACATCTGTCTCTCTTCCTCTCCCTTCACTGCCTCTTTCTCGCTCCTACCCCATGTAGCTGAATGTAAGGTAATATAAATATTATGTGACCTCATCTACTTTTATACTCAACAATGAAATTCAGACCTACAAGTAGTCATTCCTAAACCTAGGGTTAAAATGGTATTCCTTAGTTTCTCCTGTCAGTCTCTACCACCATTCATACTTGTTATATCTGCATTGCTCTATTAATAACCTCCCACAATACCTCTAGAAAGTAAGTTTTCACATCTAGTTTATGATACAGAAAATAGTTACTAGATACATTTTAAATCAAATCCATTTCCTTTAGTGATGCAGATATTTAAGGAATTCTGCTATTTTATAGAGTTTATTTGAGCTGAAAAGATTTATGATGATGAGATACATTGGGCAAACATTTGATGAAGTGAAGTAAGACTGGATGTGCTAAGAGATAATCTTCAGAAAGAATAAAGGGTACAGGCTACATTATTGCAAGAGATAAGAGAAAATAAAACAGGGTTAGTCTGTGAAAAGCTTTGAAGACAAGGGTCAGGAGTTAGCAAATTATTTGAGCCAGAGGTATTAGAAGCCACTGAAGAACTATAACAAGAAAATGATATAATTAAAGCAAGAAGCATAGCAAAATATCTTAGCTGTGGTATGCATGAGCTCAGAGTAAGGAGAAGCTAGAAACCTTTAACATAATCAGAGCATCACAGAACTTCTGAGTTATTTCAATCAATCAACAAGTATCAATTAAAAGTTTATTGGTATACCAGGCACTGTGCTAAATAATGGAAGATAGAAAGAAACTGTGGCTAAGAATATGCTACAATAGAGGTATGAAACTCCAATTGAAATCATACATAAGGATGTGTGGGTCACATACTAAGAAAACTATATACATATATATGTGTATGTATGTAAATTATATAATAATTATATCCAAAAATAAATATATATTTATTAAATATACATGGATTTTATAGATAATTACACCACTGATATAATGGTAATACATTGGAACCACAGTTTAATCCGGTTCAGGCAACAATCAGGATAGCTGTGGACCATTTAACTACATCTACCTCTGCTCTACAACATAGCAAACAATTATAGTCATTGGCGGAAAACTTCTGGCAAAGGGAAATCCACTAGGACCTGAAGGCAACCCATTTCACTTTTGTGCTTAATTATGAGAAAGTTTTCCTTATACCAAACCTAAATGTGCCTCTTTGTAACTTCCACTCCTAGCCCTACCATCTGGGGCCAAAATAGAACTATGCTAGCATCACTTCCAAGTGAGAGTTACTTAGCTTAGCACAATGTCTGACACATAGCAGTCACTTAATAAATCTATATTGAATTGAACTTCGAGTCCTTCAGACACATTAACTACCTCCTTCAAGTCTTCACATATACAGCTAAAAATCCCTGGCACCTTCAAATAATCCCCACAAAGCATGAATTTTATCCAGTAGCTCCTCTGAATGTTCTCCACCTTATCAAATGTCCAGATAGATTGATAGATAGATGGATGGACGACATAGAGAAAGACACACACACACACACCCATAGCACTCCACTGATTTACTAGTTTAGTAACCCTTTTGAAAGGATATACTAAATTTCTTTCCTTCAGGTAAACTAACTTTCTGATATTCACATCCTAGGTTAATTGAAACTTTGCCAAAGTGTAACTGGCACTACCTAATTAACACCAGAACCATAAAGTGCTTTTCATGCAAGGACAATCTCAAAGTACTTTGCGAATGATGCTCAGCAAGTATCAATTTGGAATTGGCCCAGGATTCTCAAGCTTGCAATAAAATGAATAACCATAAAGCATTAGGAATGGGTTTTGCCTCTCATTTGAAAATATTTTACCTCCCACGTGAGTCATATCCATTCACTGTCTCAAGGTGGAAAGGAGAAGGAATTTGTTTTAGTTGGAACTGTTTCTAAGGTTCACAGCCATACCAAGGTAAGACTTGGTAGCACAGCTAGAAATTTCAGAAAATGTGCCTATACTTTTGTCAACATTGTAGATCAGTGCTTTAACCATTCTATGATACAGGGGCTACTAAAATGGAAATTAAGTCAACATGTTAAAAGTCTGTGATCGGGGCAGCTAGATGGCGAAGTGGATAGAGCACCGGCCCTGGAGTCAGGAGTACCTGAGTTCAAATCCGGCCTCAGACACTTAATACTTAACTAGCTGTGTGACCCTGGGCAAGTCACTTAACCCCATTGCCCCGCCCCCCCCAAAAAAAGCATTTGTATTAGCAGAACTTGTAAAGTAGTAGGGGACCACACTGGTATTGACTTTTAGGTGAATCAAAGAGGCTGTGCTTACAGTAAATCTACATGGGAGGGAGAGAGACACAAGCATTTATTAAGTGCCTAATACATGCCAGGCACTCTGCTAAGCACTTTACAAATATTATCTCCGTTGAACCTCAACAATTTTTTGAGATAGGTACTATTCATTCCTATTTTATAGTTACGGAAATTGAGAAATACAAAGGTTAAGTGACTTGTCCAGGGTCACAGAGCTAGAAAGTGTTAGAGGTATCAAATTCAGAGACTATTCAAGTTGCTATTCAATACGTTAACCCAGATCATTAAGTTGACCATCATTTGACAGTTTAAGGTAACTGAGACCTTGAGTGGGTAATATGTACAAGGCAAGAGAGTTTATTAGTAGCAGATCCAGCTCTCCTAATTCCTAGTCAAATGCCTTAACAAAAACAAAAAATAAAATAGACGCCCAAAATGCTGCCAAAATGCCTCTCTTAGAAAGTCAAAATTGGAAAATGTTAGATAATTGGGTTTTTAAATATATAATTCAGTCTCTCTACTCATCAATGCCCTTCAGTATTTTCCACTAAATCTTTTACAACATCTAGAGACAACACCACTTCTAAGTATCCTAACTGAGGTACAAGTACCATCAGGATACATCCGAATGGGGAAGATCTAGACATTGGGGAAAATGCCAGACATTAAAAATGGCAGTGCCACATGTAGTCTATTATTCTAGTAAGTGGCAACCATCCAGAGAAGCCCTCATTACTGCCTGCTGGGAAAACTGCACTAGACTCCTAAGAGATCTAGCTCCCTTCCTACTTTCCTATCATCCATCCATGCTTTGCACTGTTGCCACACTAACTTTCCTAATACATAGGTTTTTGATTGTCTCTCTGGAATCTGGCAACTAAGTCTACTAATTCCCCCTCCCCTTTTCCGAAAAAATGGTATGAGAAAAATCAAATGCTTTGCTATAAATCTAGATACAGTTTATCTACTACTCTAAGAACCATGCTAAAATATAAAATGAGGTTAGATCTATATTACCTACTCTTGATGAAGTCATGGTGGCTCTTTGCAATCAACCCTTCCTATTATAGATGTTCACTAATCATCTACAGTGATGGATATAATACATTTTGGAATTTTGCCAGGAATTCAAGCCCAAGTTTTTGATGGTTTATAATATACATGCTCCTAATTTTTTCCATTTAGGAAATTGGAACAATTATTGCCATTTTACACCCCTAACATACATTTATAATTTTCCATGATCTTTCCCCCAAAAAAGTCACTCAATGGCTCAACAATCACTTCTGTCATTCTTGCAGTACAATAGAATATAGTTTATCTGGACCAAGTGACTTGAATTCATCAGTAACAGCTATTTTGGTTCTGTCCTTTCCATTCAACTGATCATTATTGCCAATAGAGAAAACAGAAATAAGATATTGGCAGCTCTGCCATTTTTAATCTTCAGTCATTGTGCCATTCCCCCAGGGCAGCAATACACTCCATTCTTTTCCTCAATATAGCTTAAAAACTATGTTATCTTTAGCTGGCCTTCCGAGACTCACCTCATTTTAAGTTCTAATACTCTTGATTTTTCCTAGAAAGGCATAGCACACTTCGATATTCATGCTGTTATTTGTCCTTACTTCGATCTTCTGCACATTTCCTTAAAAAAAAAAAATCTAGGGCAGCTAGGTGGCGCAGTGGATGGAGCACTGACCCTGGAGTTAGGAGTACCTGAGTTCAAATCCGGCCTCAGACACTTAACACTTACTAGCTGTGTGATCCTGGGCAAGTCACTTAACCCCAATTGCCTCATTTAAAAAAAAAAACATCTAAGTTGATCATTTTTTAATTCTCTGGGATTCCCCGCTGTCCTTTTTTTCCCTTTACTGTCCTTTTTACACAATTCCCCTTCCTTATTGGAATTGTTTTCCTAGGTTACTTAATTGTTTCCTTAGGTTACTTATCCTTTCTTTAAAGGTCACTTATCCTTAGTCTTTCCTGAAACTTGCTTTTCCAAAATATTTGGTGTACTTCAGACTATTCTCAGATTTCTTCTCTTTTATCATCTTTCTAAGATGGAGTGGTCACTTGACCTCAAGATTTCCATCATTTCGTCCCAAAGAAACAGTTCTTCTCTTTTGGTGAGAACCAAATCCATAATAGAATTTCCCCTTTTGAGGGGTTCCTCTTCTCTTTGAACAAATTAATTGCAAGTAAGGTAAAACAAAACAAAAAAAAATGATTAGCCACTTTGTTTTTGGCAAAGAAGGAACTCCGCAAGACAAGTGGATGTTTAAAATATAATTAAAATACTCAAATGGATCTGTGATCTCATTCATGTGGATGTACCCTTCACTGATGAATATTAGAACTCATCCATGTTTATCCATTAGTCCATGCCCTCCCACAAGTATTCTATCCAACATGGTGGGGGCAGGGAGTAATCCTCAATTTCTCACTATCTTATAAGTCAAGCATGAGGCAGCCCACCTGTCATCCTTCAACCCAACAATATGACCATCCCATCTTCTTTTCTGATCATATTATTCCTTGATGGCAACTTGTATTCCAGTTCTTTAAAGTTCCTTCTTAGTTATACACTGCCATTTAGTTCCAACCATCCAGGCACATCTCCATGGAGGTGACAGTCTGAGTTATTGTTATTTTTAATTCTTTGGACATCATAATATTCCATGATTTATAGCCTTATCCTCACCAAAAAAAAAAAAAGGAGTCCATATATTATCTGTTCGTTTGGTTTTTTTTTGTTGTTGTTTTGTGGGGCAATGGGGGTTAAGTGACTTGCCCAAGGTCACACAGCTAGTAAGTGTCAAGTGTCTGAGGCTGGTTTTGAACTCAGGCCCTCCTGAATCCAGGGCCCATGCTTTATCCACTGTACCACCTAGCTGCCCCAAGAGTCCATATATTATCTAGCTTGGCATATATACTTATTTTTTCCTCTTCCTTTATAATTTAAAGCCATTTACATATTTTCCTCTCCCTCTTCTTTTATAATCTAAAGCCCATTTACATGATTTTTTTCTTCTCCTTCCTTTATAGCTTAAAGCCTATTAACATGTTTTTTTTTTATTTTGATGAACATTCACTAAAATGACAATTTCTAATTTAAGGCATGACCATTGTCAAGTCACCCCTCCAAGTCATCATCTTCCAAAGGGAGATAACACTTATACTACCTACAATCCCAGGCCATGAGGAACATACTTTGTAAGGCTTAAAACATCATATAAAAATGAATTTTGAAAGACGAAAAACCCTCAAATAGATCCAGTCTAAACCTGACACCCAAATTTAAATTCCAAAGATGCCATTTATCAAAATGAGACCAATTTTAATTCTTCCAGACACACACTTCATATTCATATAGCAATTTATCAAATACTTTCACAAATATTATCATATTATATTCTTATAATAGTTCTTCTTTCTACTACTTTTTGCTGCTTTCAGTAGGATCTGATGGCTTGAGCCAGGAGTCCTGCGGGTCAGAGACTGTGGAGATTAAAGTAACAACAGGACATAGAAGGGGTAGGGTGATGAGCTGAGAAGGTCTTATATAACTCCTAAAAACCACTTCTACATCTTGGATGACCTTTTGTTTCTTACAGTATTTTCAGGGATTAGCCTAACTTCTTCCCTTTCCAGAGCCACCACCTGTCATTTCCAATCAGAAAGAGTTGAAAAATTTTGTTTTCTTTCTGCCATCTTGGTTGGTTTCTTCTCAACCACACCCAAAAAGCTGTCCTAACCTGATCTTCCTCTTGTCCCCAAAAGAACTTATATAATAGCACTTCTCAAGAGTTTGGTTCACACTGGAAATCCTGACGTGATTTTTTACCAGAGGATGTTGCCACTCTTGTGTTAGTCTCTTTTAGGTATCCCCATTTCTCTTTTCCTTCTTTTTTGTTTTATTTATTTTTGTTATTTATACTTTGTTTTTTTATAAGATATTCTCTACCAAATATGTCCCCCAAGATTTCTCTTGTAAAAAAAAAAAAAAAGGTTTTCAAAAAAGAAAATTTCAACAAAAGCAACCAAAGATATCAATTTCATCTGACAGTATATGCAATATTCTGTAACCATAGTCCTCCACCTCTCCAAGGAAGGGAGAGAGGTACATTTTCACAGCTTCTCTGGGTCTACCTTGGTGATTATAATTACACAACATTCAATTTGTTTTAGTGTTATTTCCATTTCATTATTATAGTCAATAAATATTTTTTTCCTGTTTCTGCTTATTTCACTGTGCAGTAGTTCATCTTAGTCTTCCTATAGTGATTGGGATTAAGCCTGTAATTTTATTGTGTTTCATCAAGGAAACACTCCATGTTCCTCAAAGAAACAAAGGAGGGGAGGTGATAAGTTAATGGAATTTGGCAGGTGCCCAGGGGTCCCATCTGAATGATCTAGTACTGTTTGGGAAACCAGCTAGGGATGATTGGATATGGGCCACACCTTGCCTGCCCTGAGTGACATATGCTGCTGATGTCAGCAGGAGAACCACTCTCCACATCCAGCTTGAAGGACCTCCCTTTTGGGGGAGGGAGAGTAAAAGTAGAAAAGGGAACACTCGCTGAGGGGAGCTCATCTTTCCTGTCAGTGAGCTTCTGGGAGCAGACTGCTGAGAGGCTGCACAGTTGTTTCCTATTGAAACTAGGTATTCCAGGTGGTGAGTTAATAAAATTAGCCCCAGTTCTTTGAATTAGCTGAGCTAGAAGCAAGTTTGGGGATTGTGTCAGTCTTTGCTAGAGCTAGGGAGCTTAAACATTTTTCTCTTTCCCTATTTCTCTTGTCCTTGACTTAATTAATTTCATCTTTGCTGTGTATTTTATTCCCATTAATAAAACCTGGTTTGTGGAAAAGAAGCTGTTAAATTCCTTTCTTATTGGCCTCAGAGAAATAACTAAAAAGGCCGTTTGGAAGGGAGGAAACTTGGGACCTAGAGATCCCTCATTATTTTCTGAACCCCAATATTACACCAAGTCACCCAATTAATTCTCCCCATAGTAAATTTGGTAGATTTCTTTAACTCACCCCACCCACCCCTTACTTGGCCCACTGATATAGAGAATTTACAGATAAGGGAACTCCCTTTACTAATTCAGGTTGGTACTTTCTCTTAGTTGCCTATGGCACTGTGAAAATGTGACCTGCTCAGATTTGCA
The DNA here is from genome assembly GCF_019393635.1 of Dromiciops gliroides. Classification (NCBI taxonomy): domain Eukaryota; kingdom Metazoa; phylum Chordata; class Mammalia; order Microbiotheria; family Microbiotheriidae; genus Dromiciops; species Dromiciops gliroides. The sequence continues at coordinate 612,217,786 of NC_057861.1, read as the reverse complement.
CAGCCAATATGTGTCATGTTTCTTTGAATTCTTCATATTATTTTTGTACACCCCAGTAATATTTAATTTTCCAATCAATGGTCATTTTTTTTGAAGAGGGGTGCTGGCAATGAGGGTTAAGTGACTTGCCCAGGGTCACACAGATAGTAAGTGTCAAGTGTCTAAGGTTGGATTTAAACTCAGGTCCTCCTGAATCCAGGGCCAGTGCTTTATTCACCTCGCCACCCAGCTGCAAGTTCTTGTTAATTCTGAATTTTGTTTCATTGGGCACCACTCCCCTCCCCAGTTTTTCTTCTTCACTAGAATCAATGTTGACTCTCACATATTCATCCTTTCGAACCTTCAATTCCTCAAGTGAATTTTGAACCTAATTAAATTCATTCACCTAAATTCAAGAATAAAAGTTCTACTATGCACAGTGTTCCTTTCCTTATGAATTTTAACATGGCATCCGCAATAGTGTCCAAACTTGACAGTAGTGCTAAGGTACTTGGTTGCTAATGGCAATACACATATGAAAAATAATGCTTTACTCATAGAAGACACTTAATATTTACTGAACTAAAGAAAAACCCACAATTAGGGAGACACTAGATATACAAATTGGCCATTACTAGTAATATCAAAACCCATACTCAATCTCATTGTAAGAAAGATCTTTGTACTTGGCCTTTTGGCTAATGCAGGTTTCCTAATTTCTGAGTTCATTTTGACTGGACCATCTATTACAGCTTGTACCTAAACAAGAATCTTTTGGTCATGCAGTCTTTGCTTGGAGACTTCTAGTAAGAGGGAATACAGGGTCCAGTTCAACCCATTTCTTTTTGTTGTTGTTTGTTTAGCTTAATTGTTAGGAAGCTTTTTTTATATTTCTAAGGTCTTCCTCCAAATATGCCTCTACAATTTCTACCCATTGCTCTTAGTTCTACCTTTTGAGGCCAAGCAGTACTGGACTAATCTAGAACTTTGTCACTCACTTCCACTTAACAATGCTTCAAGTACTTAAGTAATTCTATTCCCCTCTAAACTTTCTCTTTTCCAGGCTAAACATCCTGTTCTTTGAAGAAATTTGAAGGCCCTTCACAATCTTGGCTGGCCTCCTTTGGACATTCCCCAGCTTATCAACATCCATCTTAAAATATGTGGGTCATAGGGACAGCTAGATGGCGCAGTGGATAGAGCACCGGCCCTGGATTCAGGAGTACCTGAGTTCAAATTCGGCCTCAGACACTTAACACTTACTAGCTGTGTGATCCTGGGCAAGTCACTTAACCCCAATTGCCCCGCAAAAAAAACAAAAAACAAAAAACAAAATATGTGGGTCATAACAGCATACAATAGTTCAGATGTGATCTGACCAGGGAAGAGAAGAATGGAACTATCACCCATCCAGTTCAATGCCTCTTACACTCTCCTCTTTCATCCTCAAGAGGCTTCTTAATACCTCTTCACTTTCTGCCATCAGAGTTGGTATTATCTGCATAGCTAAGATAGTTGACATTCCTTCAAGCAACCTTACTTCCAGCTTTTAATTAATCAAGCCTAGCATTTTACATGATATTCCCCCCACCCTCTCTCTTTTTGGTGAGGCAATTGGGGTTAAGTGACTTGCCCAGGGTCACACAGCTAGTAAGTGTCAAGTGTCTGTGGCCATATTTGAATTCAGGTCCTACTGAATCCAGGGCCGGTGTTTTATCCACTGCGCCACCTAGCTGCCCCTCGTGATATATTCTCCATATAAGTTAAAGTACAATATACAGCCTTGTCATACTCCTTTTCCAATCACAAACCAATCAGTTGTCCCATGTTCAGTTCTAACTGTTGCTTGTTGGCCTATATACAGGTTCCCCAGGAGATAGGTAAGGTGATCTTCCATCTCTCTGAGGACTTGCCACATTTGGTGGTGATCCACACAGTCAAAGTCTGTAGTGTAGTCAATGAAGCGGAAGTTTTTCAGGAACTCCCTTTCTTCCTCCACAATGTTGGCAATTGGCTCTTCTGGTAATATAGAAAGTAGTAGAGCTTTAAGGAGAGCTCTTAAGGAACTTATGATTCAACCAAAGACAATCCCATGAATTGGTAGCATACAACAGAGGGCAGAAGAAATGCAAAGGAGGAGGTTAGGTGCAGCAAACAAATACCTGAGGTAAGTATTTTACCTGGGAGTATAAAGGACTGTCCTGGTTGACTTCAACCCTTCATTTTCATTTCCATTACCAAGCAGGACAATGCCTCTTGTGTTACTTGACTCCCCTTCCCACCTATTCTTATGCTTTGTCACTGTCATCTTCCTAATGGAAAGATCTGATGTCACTCCTACCCTCAAAACCTTCCAGTGGTTGCCTACTGCCAACGTTTCAGGCCTTCCACAATGTAACACCTCACCAAACTTCTTTTTTTCCCCTCCCCTCCAAGTGTGAAGCACTCCTGATAAACACTTTAGAGATAAAGCAACCAAGATCTGGACAGCTTAAGCAAGGATATACTAAGTGGGCAGGGGTGGGATTCCAACACTGGTCCCGTGAGTCCAAATTCATTGATTTTTCTTCTGGACCATTCTCCTTCCTATGCTTTGTAAATCATGGTTGAATTAATTAATTCCCTAGGATAATACCTTTAAAAATTAAGAATTCTCTCCTTGTAATAAACATGTTGAGTGAAGTTCTAATTTATCCATAGACACAAAAAGGAAATCTAGCTAAGTCCAAAGACTATATAAACAGAAAGGTGGGGTGAGGATGTTTTAATTGTTCAGTACTCTATTTTAAGTCAAACAGTTCTTAACTTTTCAGTAGAGATGAAGCCTGCCAAGCAGGTACTCAAGAAAAACAAAAACCAGCTCTGCGATGTTCAATGATATTTCCTTGGACTGGCTGGTAAGTACCTTTGGCTTCACTTTCTTGTGATCTTGGTTGTCCTGCTGGAATCCCCATCAGTGATGGACAGAACACCTTGTCCTTAATTTCCATCCCATATTAAAATTACCATTTGACATAGAATTTGTAAGTGTGCATACCAATTTGTATGGCTGTTTTTTATTATCTTTCTATCCATGACCAATCATGCCCCTAGATTTGAGAGGACCATGGGAAGGAACAGGAAGAACCAGATTCTTCCCTTTGCCCCATAGCTAAGTATAAGTATAGAAATGATAAGTCCTTCTCTGAGATACCATTCAACAAGCATTACTACTAAAAAGTTAAAATCAAACAAGCTCTTCAAAAGCAGGCTTGGGAAAATTTTATAGTTATTTTAGAGAGAACGATCACGTTGTTTCAAAATTGTAAAAATTCTGTGAAAAATGAAGGACCAATAACTGTTGGAGAGTCTGTGATACTGATTAAGAATAATAATCTGTAAAGAGGAATGGGCCATTTTATGCTAACTAGTCCCAGCTGTATTCTTTTTTTTTTTTTTTTTGCAGGGCAATGAGGGTTAAGTGACTTGCCCAGGGTCACACAGCTAGTAAGTGTCAAGTGTCTGAGGCCGGATTTGAACTCAGGTACTCCTGAATCCAGGTCCTGTGTTTTACCACTTCGCCATCTAGCTGCCCCCCCCAGCTGTATTCTTCTAATATAAGAGCAGGTCAGATACCTTGCAAGTTTAAAGCAAATACAGAATATCAAGTACACACAAGAATTTCTTAGTGAGCAAGGCAAATTCCTCAGTTACAAAAGCTGTATGACTATGTCCTAGTGTCTTTAAAAACAACAATAAAGTACAGCCCTGGATTCAGGAGGACCTGAGTTCAAATCAGGTCTCAAACACTTGACTCTTACTAGCAGTGTGACCCCTGGGCAAGTCACTTAACCCTCATTGCCCTGAAATAAAAACAAAAACAAAAACGATAAGAACAGAAAAAACAAACAAACAAAGAACACAATGAAGTCAGTGATTAGCTCTGAATAAGTAACAGGTTAGATAATACTATTAAAATATGGCTCCTTTATAAATTCTCCAATTTTAATATGTCTTTCCATGAATTAACCTTGATTTCTTAGAGTCCTGATGTTAGTAAATCTTGCCCTATTTTAAAATGTTAACCAAATTCTTTGGTTAAACCATTTTAACCAAGCCACGAAGAGAAAAAGAATATTCTCTATTCAGGGTTAGCCTACTCCAACCAGGAAACATCCCATTATCCTGGCAACCTGCCCAGCCTTGAATGGCTGTCAACTTCCTAACTGGTAAAATTTCAGGAGTTTTCAAACCAACATACTAACCTAGCAACTCTATTAAAATGCAGAGTATAGGGGGCAGCTAGGTGGCTGCTTAACTTTTGTTGGCCTCAGTTTTCTCAACTGTAAAGTAAAGATGATAAAAGCACCTACCTCACAGGGTTGTTGGGAGGACCAAATGAAATAATGTGTTTTAAGAACTTAGTGGGGGGGTGGCTAGGTGGCACAGTGGATAAAGCACCGGCCCTGGATTCAGGAGGACCTGAGTTCAAATCTGGCCTCAGACACTTGACACTTACTAGCTGGGGGACCCTGGGCAAGTCACTTAACTCCCATTGCCCCGCCAAAAAAAAAAAAAAAAAAAAAAAAAAAAAAAAAAAAACTTAGTGGGGGCAGCGAGGTGGCACAATGGATAAATCACTGGCCCTGAATTCAGGAGGATCTGAGTTCAAATCCAGCCTCAAACACTTGACACATTAGCTGTGTGACCATGGGGAAGTCACTTAACCCTCATTGCCCCACCAAAAAAAAAAAAAATGCAGAGTGTACTGAAGGTTATTGATCTATTACTGGCCCAGCTTGTATAACACCTAGAAGGGGATTCATTTATTTGAGTCAATTCAACAAGTATTTATTAAAGCACCTACTGTATGCTTGGTGCTATGTTAGACTCACATGGAGGATAAAAGGCAAAAACCAAAAATAGTCTGTCCTCAAGAAGCTTACATATGAGGTGGCAGAACCCTAAGACCTGAAGTCAGGAAGGCCAAAAATCAAAGCCAGCCTCAGCCACCTAGTAGCTACTGTGAGATTTCAGACAAGTCACTTAATTTCTGTCTGCTTCAGTTTCCTGATATGTAAAATCTAAATAATAATAGCGCCCTAATTCCCAGGGTTATGAGAATAAAATGAGATACTTATAAAGCAATTAGCAAAACTTAAAGCTATTCTGTATATGTCTGTGTATGTATATATAATTATTACTAATAACTGAAAGCTATGCACTCTTGAAAAGAAATCAGTTCTTTCTGCAGTGCCTGTAGTCTCCCTATGTTTTGTGTTGTATTAAAGAGTCTCCTGTCTAGTAAAAGAGAACAGTTTAACTAGAATGTTAGTGTATGTTCTTTTTTGGTGACATCCTTCCTTCTGGAGCAAGAGAAGAGCAAATAAAGCAGAGAGAACTCATAACTATGTTGTACAGAATTTGTATTTTAAAATATCTGAGCTTTTAAAAGTGCAGACTTTAAAAGAAAAATAAACCTTTTGTTTCTGTTTTAATTAAAAATTATCAATGGAAAAGACCACCCTTAAGGGGATTCCATTCAGTACCATAGTTAAGATACTGGTAGTGTAATGTTAAGCACTTCTTTTTAAAAATGAGGAAGGGAAGGAGGAAGTATAATGTCAGAATGTAGTCCTTTTTAGTACTGAAATTAAAGACAGATTTAATTTTAAATACAAGTAGGATTTTAATCAAGAAAGAGTTGGTCAGGTCTGCCATCTTCCTTTCCTATCAGTAGTTACTATTTCATTGTCTTCTTTCTCCTGTTCTGCCTCCTTCCTTCTTTCCTTCCTCCCTCTCTCCTCCTCCTCCCCCTTCCCCTCCTCCTCCTCCTAAATTTTAATACCTTTAGAAATTTGAGAAATTAATTGGACTGTTTCCTACATTCTGGTTGGAGTAGTAAATCACTCACACTTAGGAAATAATTTAAGAACTCAAAGCCAAGAGTCAACTTGGATGGAGAATCAATTTCCTAGAGTCAGTCCATCAACAAACATTTATTAAGTGCCTACTATATTCAAGGCCCATGCACTAAGTAAGTTCTGGGGATACAAAGGAAGGCAAAAACCCTCCAAGAGCTCACATTCTAATGGGGGAGAAAACATGCAAACAACTATATCATAGAAGATATAAACAGTGTAAATGACAAGTAATCTCAGAGGAAAGGAGTCATTAACAGTGTGTACAAGGGTGAGGGGTATGGGGAAAAGAAGACTAGTAAAGGTATCTTGAAGAAAGTGGTATTTGAGCTAAATCTTGAAGAAAGCCAGGAGATAGAGGTGAGGAGGAAGAAAAGTCCAGGCAGATGGGCAATCAATGACTCTACCCTCTTTACTGGCCTAGCATACCGCAGATATTTGATATATGTTTGCTTAATTGAAATGTATCTGCACAGCCAGTAGAAATGTGGTACCTTCCACCAAGCACCATTCCAACATTTATTTATGAAAATTCCCCATGACGATTGTTTTAGCACAAGCTTTTGTTACAGAGCAAGCCTTTGTTCTTCATTTTCTACTCCATGAGCACACAGGCCATTACACATTTCCTATGGGACTTGAGGTACAGAGTAAGACATCACATTTCCCAACACAGCCTTTTGTTGGCTTGATTATGTGTATGTGTTACAAGGATTTTGTTTCTGTTTATCTTTTTCCCCCCAATACTGGGAGGAAAGTGGGAAGGAGCACTCTGGAGGGTAGGATACTGTAAGCAAAAGGAAAAAAAAGGGTCACCGAAGGATTTTTTTTTTTTAAGCACCAAAGATAATAGAAAGCCAGAAAGAATCAGAAACAAATGTCCCTGCTGGGGCAGTTTTGACAGTCACAAACATAATTTATAATATATTTTAAAAGAAAAGCATGGTGGAAGCTAGGTAGCGCAGTGGATGAGGCACCGACCCTGGATTCAGGAGGACTTGAGTTCAAATCCAGCCTCAGACACTTGACACTTACTAGCTGTGTGACCCTGGGCAAGTCACTTAACCCTCATTGCCCCACCAAAAAAAAAAAAAGAAAAGAAAAGAAAAGCAAGCTGTGTATAATACCCATTTTCTGTTCCATATATATGGAAATGCTCATCCTAAATTGTTGTCTAAGCTCAGAAATTTTTTTTACAAACATGTGTACCCTAAATGAGGCTGAAAAAGGTTAATATTGGGAAAATCCAATGTATCATTTAAGTAATGTGGCTAAAAATAAAAATATCAACATAAAAACTATAATCATGACTAAAATATGGAAGTTAGAGAGGTTAAAAGGTAGATTAATTACCGTCTTAAAATATCAATATCCCTTTATAATCAATATCAAATATTACTAAGATTCATTCTATTCCCAGTTAACCAAGTCAGGAATCTTGTATATCAAATACAGGTAAGAAGCTCTGGGGTACATCAGCTGACCTCTCCCTCTCCCTCCCTCCCCCTCCCCTTCCCCCCCCTCCCCCCCTCCCCCTCTCCCCCTCTCTCTCTCTCTCTCTCTCTCTCTCTCTCTATATATATATATATATATATATATATATATATATATATATATATATTCCAATTTGTGTAATAAATCTGTGGGAAACACAGCAGAAAGGGAGGTAAGAAAGGGCTACGGTAGAGGTTAATAGTGTGATAAAATAATGGAATTTGGCAGGTGCCCAGGGGTCCCATCTGAATGATCTAGTACTGTTTGAGAAACCAGCTAGGGATGATTGGATATGGGCCACACCTTGCCTGCCCTGAGTGACATATGCTGCTGATGTCAGCAGGAGAACCACTCTCCACATCCAGCTTGAAGGACCTCCCTTTTGGGGGAGGGAGAGTAAAAGTAGAAAAGAGAAAGCTCGCTGAGGGGAGCTTGTCTTTCCTGTTGGTGAGCTTCCAGGAGCAGACTGCTGAGAGGCTGCACAGCTGTTTCCTATTGAAACTATGGACCACTCCCTCTTCTCCCCCCCCCCCCTTGAGTTAATAAAAACAGGCCCAGCTCTTTGAATTAGCTGAGCTGGAAGCAAGTTTGGGGATTGTGACAGTCTTTGCTAGAGCTGGGGAGCTTATCCATTTTTCTCTTTCCCTATTCCCTTGTCATTGGCTTAATTAATGTCACCTTTGCTGTATATTTTATTCCCATTAATAAAACCTGATTTGTTTGTGGAAAAGAGGTTGTTAAACTCCTTTCTTATTGCCCTGGGAGAAATAACTAAAAAGGCAGTTTGGAAGGGAGGAAACTTTGGACCTAGAGGTTCCTCATTATTTTCTCAACCCCGATATTACAGGGAGGCACCCAATTAACTCTCCCCATATTAAATTTGGCCCCTACAATAGGTAGAAGGCAGAAATCAAGAGCTTACATTTACTTTTCTGTGCTCATATTCTATCCCACTCCTCCCCCAAAGAAAGGAAACTTTGTTTTTGTCTGTTTCCTAGTACCTGGCACTGTTCCTGGCACATAGAGAGCACTTGGTCAATATCTCTTTTTTAAAATGATTTGATATATTTTATTTCATTAAATATTTCCCAATTACATGTACATTTTAAAAAATTTTTGATTTCTGTCTCCCTCCCCTCTCTTTGAGAAGGCAAAATTTGATATTGATTATACATATGAAGTCATGCAAAACCTATTTCCATATTAACCATGTTGTAAAAGAAAACAGACCAAAACAACCCTACTAAGGGGAAGTGGACAAAATTTGTGATTAGAGAAAAGGAATCTCAGTGTAACACTTGATTGATGCTACAGTAACCTGCTGCCAACTCTGAAGCAGCCCCAGTGAGGGGCTCTAGTGAAGTCAGCAACATGGGGAAAAAAATAAGGCCTGCATTGAAATACCTACAATTGTTAACAGATTTCATATCCCAGGGTACATGAGAGGCACTCTCCCTTCACAGAGGCTAGGTTTGGTTTGAATCAGGCATGTCAGAGTGGCAAGGAAACCTTCCTCCGAATTCTCTTGTAACCACTGTGTATGTGTGTGGGTGTGGGTGTGGGTGTAATACCCACACAGACACACAGAGATACACACATGCATGCAGACACACATATACACAGATATACATATAATTTTAGAGCTGTAACACTTTCCATTTACACTATATACATATACACTAAAAAATTGTTTTATCTATACATACATACATAAACACATACATACATACAT